>NC_133169.1:41684314-42306970 GCF_040802235.1 Manis javanica | reverse complement strand
GCACAGGAGGCAGGACAGTAGCTCTGAGCTGCTTCTTCAGGGCTGCTAGAATGCTTTATTTCAGTTTTGCAGAGAAAGAGAAGAGAATGGGGCTAAGTTCTTTCTAGTGCCAGTGAGAAATTTTCAGTTGGCCAATATTCTAATTTCTGGGACATTCTTTCCCAGTCTGAAATAACACTTTTATTTATATGTATTTCAGCAAGGTATCTTTTTAAGTTTATTATTTTAATTATATGGTTTTTATTTTCATACTTCATCTGCTACGAGGCATCAGCCATTAGTCTCAATACCTTGGTTAGTATCAGTATGATTTATTGACATACCACTTTTCATCCTGACCTGGACATCTGATTTGTGAGATAGTTATTTATGATATATAATTGGACCCCTCTGCATTTTCTGTGCAAATGAAGACATACATTTATTTGTTTCAATATGTCATAAAACAATTATCTCCATAACATATTCTTTGTCTAATGATTATGCTATATGGCAAATTACCTATTCAACTTTTTTACTGGTAATTAGTCCATTTGATTTTATGTTTTTTCATCAGTCAGTCTTGGAAAGCTGTACATTTCTAGGACTGTGTTTATTTCTTCTAGGTTGTCCACTATATGTCTAGGTTGGCATATATTTTTTCACGGATTTCTTTAGTAAACAGAGCAATAATGCTGATAACTAACAGTAATTTCATACTATTTAATGACTTTCTAAGTGTAATTCTATTCTTACAATGCTACAAGAAAAATTACTAAACAGTACAAATTATAATTAAATTCTATAAAGCAAGCCATAAAGATTGAATTTGCATCATTGCATTGTTAGATAACAGTAAAAATTAATTTTTCCATTACATTTTTTATATGCTTATCCACATAGTCATGCTCATATTTCTCTCATTAACATTCTGCAAGCTTCATTTATCACTCTTCATAATGGCAAGAACTCATACTGAAGACTGTCTCCAGTGAGGTGAAGGAATAAAAATTAGGAAATAAATATGTGCAGCTACATCAAACAAAAGCCACACAACAAAGTATGTCATTAATAAAATAAAATGGCAATCTTTTCAATGGGAACATATATTTTTAAATGATATATCTGACAAGAGTTTAAAATTGAAAATACATAAAATTACTTAGTATGCAAGATCAAAGAAAACAATCTGATATAAAAAAGGTCAGGAACCTGAAAAGACTTTTTTTTCGAAGGCATGCAGATGACCGACATGAAACTATGCTCGGCATCACTAATCATCAAGAAAATGAAAATCAAAACCACAATGGGTATACTTTACTGAGAATGGGTATTAGCTCTTTAATGTTTAATAGAATTCAACTGTGAAGCTACCTGTCTCTGGTATTTTGTTTATTGGGAGATTTTTGGTTACCTATTTAACATTTTTACTGGTAATTTTATGTTTTTTCCTGAGTCAGTCTTGGAAAGGTGTACAATTCTAGGACTGTGTTTATTTCTTCTAGGTTGTCCAGTTTATTGTCATATAGTTTTTCATAGATTTCTTTAGTAATAATTTGTATTACTGTGGTTTCAGTTGTAATTTCTCCTCTTTAATTCTGAGTTTGTTAATTTGTCATTTTTTAATTGATAAATTTGGCTAGTGTTTTTTTATTATCTTTGAAAACAACCAGCTCTTGGTTTCATTGTTTTCACGATTTTATTATTCTCTATTTTATTTATTTCTGCTCTGATGATTATCATTCCCATCTACTAACTTTGGGTTTCATGTTTTCTTCTTTTTCTAGTTTCTTTAGCTGTAAGGTTAGGCTTTCCATTTGTTTTTTTGTTTGTTTGTTTCTTGAGATAGGTCTGCATTGTTATATAACTTTTTATAATTACTTCTGTGGCTTCTCACAGATTTGGAACTGTTGTATTTTTTTCATTTCTCTGCATGACTTGCTGGATCTCTTTGGCTTTTTCAGTGATCCATTGATTAGGTAGAAAAATGTTGTTTAGTCCTCAATTGCTTGTAGGCTTCTTTTTTCTTTATGTACATGATTTCTAGCTTTATATCATTTTAATCTGAAAAGATGTTTGATACAATTTCAATCTTTTTTATTTTACTGAGATATTTCTTGTATCCTAATATTTTATCTATTCATATGCATCTGAGAAAAATGTGTGTCCTGCTGCTTTTGGGTGGAAGGATGTGTATGTATCTATAAAGTCCATCTTCTCTAATGTGTTTTTCAACATCTCTGTTTCCTTATTTTCTCTCCAGACGATCCATCCATTGATGTAAATGGGCTGTTAAAATCTTCTAATATGAGTGAATTGCTGTCTATTTACACATTGGTGTCTTGTCACACTTGTTTTATGTTTTTAGGTGCCCTCTGTTTAGAGCATAGATATTTACAATTGTTATATCCCTTGTTAGAGTGATTCCTTTATCATAATGTAATTCCCTTACTTGTCTCTTGTTGCTTTCCTTTGTGTTGAAGTCTATTTTCTCAGATACAAGTACTGCTATTCCTTCTACTTTCTCCCATATATTTGTATGAAATATCTTTTTCCATTGCTTTGATTTTGGTCTATGTATGACTTTATGTCTGAAACAGTCTCTTGTATGCAGCATGTAGATGGGTCTTGTTTCTTTTTCCATTCTGCCACCTTATATGTTTTGATTGGTACATTTCAGTCCATTTATATTTAAGGTAATTATTGTTAGGTATATACTTATTGCCATTTAATTAATTGTTTTCTGGTTGCTTTTGAAGTTCATCTCTGTTTCTTTCTTCTTTTCATACTGTTCTCTTCTTATTTGGTGGTTTATTTTTGGTGTTATGCTTGTATTTTTTTTCTTTCTTTCAAAATTTTGTGTTTTCTGTTAAAGGATTTCAGTATGTAGTTACCATAAGGTTCATAGATACTTTCTAAATATCCAACAGTTTATGTTAAGTTATGAACTAACAGTTTATAACAGTTTATGTGTTACTCTATTTTGAACACAATCTAAAAGTACTATTTTTCATTCTTCTTCCTCCTCCACACTTTGTGTATGACATGTCATAATTTACATCTTTTGTTTATGCCTTGATTGATTTTGCGTAAAGTTGGTTTTATTGCTTTTGTTTTTCTTAAGTTCATTCTTGTGTGGTAAGTAATTGGTCTACACTTACTATAGGATTTGCTATTTACTATTTATCCTGTTTACTGTAGGGTTATTTTCACTGTTGAAAATTACATAGGTTAATAACATTTCTATTTACAGCCTTTAATATAACTGGTTTAGTGGTGGGGAGTACTTGAACCTTCATCTATTTGGGAAACTTTTCTTCTCAACTTCAATTCTGAATGATCAACCTGTGGATAGAGGATTCTTGGTTGTAGGTTCATCCCTTCTAATATATTAAATATTTATTGCCACTCCTTTCTGGCCTGTAAAATTTCTGCTCATATGTCTGCCGATAGACTTATGGAGTTTCCCTTATATTTAACTGTCTCCCTCACTCTTTCTGCTTTTAAAAATTTCTTCTGATCTTTAATCTTTGCCATTTTAATTACATATGTATTGGTGTTTTCTCCCTAGTGTTCCTTTTATTAGGGGATCATTGTGCTTCCAGGATCTAAGAGTCTATTTCCTTCCCCAGATTGTGGAGGTTTTCAATGATTATTTACTCAAAGAGATTTTCTACTTCTTTTTATCTCATCCTTCTGAAACCCTATAACATCACTATTGTTGCATTTGAAGTTGTCACACAGCTTTCTTAGCATCTTCTCATTCTTAGAAATTTTTTAGTATCTGTGTTTGTCAGCTTGGCTACTTTCCTGTTCTCTATCTTCCATCACATTGATTATTTCCTCTCTTCCATCAGTCTATATTCATTCCCTCTATTCTACTTTTCATTTCAGTTATTGTATCCTTTAGCTCAGAGTCACTCTTGTTCATATTTTCTATGTCTTTGCTGATGTTTTCACTGAGATCATCAATTATTTTCCACAGTTCAGTGAACATCTTTATGACTGTTACTTTGAAATCTTTCTCAAAATGATTGCTAATTTCTCTTGCATTTGGCCCTATGTAGGTGTGTTAATCCTGTATTTTGTTTGTTACATATTCCCCTGCCTCCTAATTTGGTCTGGGTTCCTGTGTTTCTTCATTTGTCCTAGATAGATCAGCTATGCCTCCTTGTCTAGAATGCTGTGGCTGTCTGAAGTATGCATCCTGTGGTGCCCAGGAGCTGAAGACTCTTTGCTCGCCAGTGCCTGGTTTCCTTTTGCAGGGGATCTGTGTTCCTGCTACTGTGCTGTGGGTAGGGCCCACCTCTCTGCCTTCCTGTCAGTAGTAGGAGATCGCCATCAGCATGGGCTGGTGGCTCTCCTCTGCCAGCCCTTTCTGTGATGTGAGAAGCTTCTACTGGGATTCCTTTTGGGCACTCCACCCTCTGCCTGCTGGTCATGCTGGTCAGCAACTGTGGTCTACTGATGGTCCTAGCAGGCCAGGCAGGACCAGGGCACAGGAAATAAACCCAGATTAGATATCAAAGTTCTACAGCATTCATGTACTCTTTCCTCTTCACTTTACAATGAAAAGAACAAAGGCCAGAGAGGGAGCAAAAATCTCCTAAGTTTTAAACAAAACACAGTCATTAGAGTGATTTTTGAAAAAAATAAATGACCTTTAGTCCTTTTCCAGTTATGACATCTTAACACCATGTTGGACTTATTTTATTTTTGCATAGAGGAAACGTGTTTAAGAAATCAACCAACATCACGTGAGCCAGCTTTCTTCCCCACGAGGAATCCTGCTCCCTGGGACTGCAGACTGCTCACCACGCTTATCCAGTAGGACAGTCCAGTGAGGCCCCTTCTGCGGGGGCGGGGGGCAGAGCGAGGGGCGGGAGTGAGGCAAGAGCCCGCAGTGGGGTCCGCCCGCTGCCGTCTGCTTGAGTGGGGCGGCTGCACCATGGAATCAGGGCCAGCGGCCTTGGAGAAGCGGTGGGCTGTGTGGCGCCTGGGCTGGTTGTGAAGGGGGTGGGTGTCGAGATCCACAGCTGCTCAGGAGAGGAGCGTCAACAGCAGCACCATGGCTCAACAGAAGAACCGTGAAGGCTAGGTGGGATATGCAAATCTCCCACGTCAAGTATACAGAAAATCAGTGAAGAGAGGGTTTGAATTCACACTTAATGGTTGTGGGTGAATCTGGACTGGGACAGTCAACATTAATCAACTCATTATTCCTCACAGATTTGTATTCTCCAGAGTATCCAGATCCTTCTCATAGAATAAAAAAGACTATACGGGTGGAATAATCCAAAGTTTTAATCAAAGAAGGTGGTGTTTAGTTGCTGCTCGAATAATTGATACCCTAGGATTTGGAGATGCAGTGGATAATAGTAATTGCCGGCAGCCTGTTACTGACCATGCTGATAGTAAATTTGAGGACTACCTAAATGCAGAATCTCTAGTGAACAGACGGTAGATGCCTGATAACAGGGTGCAGTGCTGTTTATACTTCATTGCTCCTTCAAACATGGACTTAAACCACTGGATATTGAGTTTCTGAAGCGTTTGCATGAAAAAGTGAATATCATTCCACTTATTGCCAAAGCAGACCCACTCACACCAGAGGAATGTCAACAGTTTAAAAAACAGATAATGAAAGAAATCCAAGGACGTAAAATTAAAATATATGAGTTTCTAGAGACAGGTGATGAAGAAGAAAATAAGCTTGTTAAAAAGATAAAGGACCGTAACCCTCTTGCTGTGGTAGGTAGTAATACTATCATTGAATTTAATAGCAAATGGATCAGAGGATGACTGCATGTTGATGAATTATAAAATGGGGAACACTGTGATTTTACAATTCTAAGAAGTATGTTGATAAGAACACGCTTGCAGGACTTGAAAGATGTCACTAAAAATGTACACTATGAAAACTACCGGAGCAGAAAACTGGCAACTGTGACTTATAATGGAGCTGATAATAGCAAGAATGAAGGGCAGCTCACCAAGAGCCCACTTGCACAAATGGAAGAAGAAAGAAGGGAGCACGTAGCGAAGATGAAGAAAATGGAGATGCAGATGGAGCAGGCGTTTGAGATGAAGGTCAAAGAAAAAGTTCAAGAACTGGACTCTGAACCTGAGTTCCAAAGGCGCCATGAGCAAATGAAAAAGCATCTGGAAGCCCAGCACAACAAATTGGAGGAAAAACGTCGTCAGTTTGAAGATGAGAAAGCAAACTGGGAAGCCCAACAACGTATTTTAGAACAACAGAACTCTTCAAGGACCTTGGAAAGAACAAGAAGAAGGGGAAGACCTTTTAAATCCGCAATTGACCACCACTTACCTATTAGCTGCCAGTATTCCAGCTTGGACATCGGTGTTTGCTGGATCCGTTTGACCAATCTGCACCAGTTTAATCCTTAATGATGGATTTAACAGCATGACAAAATTATTATTCTTTGTTCTTGATGGAGATTAAGATGCCTTGAATTGTCTAGGGTGTTGTGTACTTAGAAACTAACAGCTCTAAGTACCTTTCCTACATTCTCTTTTCTTTTTTATTAAACAGATGTCTTCAATTTAATGCAAAAAAACATTGTACTGTTGTACAATCATGTTCTGGTGGTTTGATTGTTTACAGGATATTCCAAAATAAAAGGACTCTGAAAGGTTTTCATTGAGGATAAATTGCCATATTATGATGCAAACTATGCTTCTCTATAATAAATAAAATACAAAGGTTCCATTCGATGCAGGATATACAATAATGTAATTTAGTCTAACACAGTTGACCCTATTTTTTGACACTTCCATTGTTTAAAAATACACATGGAAAAAGACCCTATATGCTTAAAATGCACCTAGAGCTTTTTTATAACAATATTTTGTTTGTGTGTTTGTTTTGGATTCTTTAAATATACATTCTCATTTAGTACCCTCTTTATTCGGAATCTCATTACAGCTTCACTTTCATAATAACATTTAATTTAGGTATTTTCCATATATTGGTCCTGATAAAATAGAATATAGCATCTTTTTTATGTTATGAAACAAAGAGAACTTTCCTTTAATTCCGTTTTTACACTTTATGGTAAGTAGCAGGGGGAAATGCATTTATAGTTCATTTCTAGGTAAAATTGTGAAGCTAACCACCAACCTATTCCTACCTATGTGCAGTCTCTTTATTTTATTAGAATTGGGAATCATGACCTCTTGAAAGGGGAAAAAAAGAGTCACCATTCTGCATTTAGCTGTATTCATATACACATTTCTGTATTTTTTTGTTTGTAATGTAAAAAATTCACATGAACAATGTTGTGATGTAAAAAAAAAAAGTCCAGTGAGGTGGCTGTTACTGTCTATTCCACTTTTCAACCAGTCTATTTAGTTACCTGTCAGTGCCCTTGTCAAACTAAAGCAATTTAGTAACTAGTTTGATGTCCTTATCCGAGGGAAGCGGTCCGTTGTCTGAGGGAGCGCAGTGCTCGCAAGCAGTGGAGCACCTCCCAAGGGATTTTGGGTAAAAGCAAGTGTTATAGAGCCTTGGAAGGGGAGTAGGGCATGATCGGCTGAGGATTCGTATCTGGCGTCATTTTAAAATGTCAAGGGACGTAGAGCGCAGAGAGGACCTGGCATGTGGATATCGGTGGACTGGATATAGTGTGTTCCTGGTCAAGAAGAACATTTATACTAACATGAAACTTCACTTTGCTGACTTGAAACCCCATGCAGAAGTGGCTCCATTTGGGGCCAAAAATTTATTTCAACACCGTCTATCCTTATCATTCTAATGTGCTTTCATATGTAAAAATATGCTTAACCAAAAGGACACAGAATATAAAATGCTGGAAAGTCAGTTTATGAATAATATATTGGGCTATTTTAAAAACAATTACCTCTGGGCAAATTGCAAAAGCAGACTTGAATGAATAGATAAAAAACTGCTTGATGCTTGAGAAGATACAAAATGGTGAAGATGCTCTTTCTTATGACAAAATGACTTGATTACTATAAAATAGAGCTGCCAACAACAGATACAGAAAAATTTTTAACAGCATTCAGCGTGCTACTCAATGGGAGAGACCAAAGGGAAAATTACATGTTTAATGTAAGCATGTTTAAATCAGGCACCCAGTATTGAGGCTTTTTGATGCATCCCTTCCTTATCTTCTCTAAATTATAACTATGACCATCATCTGTGGATAGTATTTATGAATTCACTTAAGACTTTAAAAACCATATGAAGAGTGTATATTAATATCCAAAAAGATTGAAACACAGGTCTTATTTTGATGGAATTGATAAAGCAAGGAAAGCAGTCAGTCTCTTCAAAATTAAGTCTCTTCATATTTAGAGGACTTCCCACTGTCCTTGCTAAGCCGTCTCCCCTGAGGCAGGACATTGTTACGCTCAGGCTGTAGGATCTGCTTATTCTTCTCCCTGGAGTCAGTTTATATGAATGAAATTTAAATTTATAGAAGGCAATGAAATACTCTTTTATACTTTTCTTCATGTAGATTGGCAGCAATACCAAAGCTACTTTCTGAATAATGAAGCAAATGGGCCCTAATCTGTAGTGTCTTGGCTATGCATTGGCAATCTAATGAGAAAGCCATATATTTTAATGTTGTCCAACAGGGAAAATGGGTGCAGTTTTCTAGGCTGAGACCAACTTTCTAGTATATTCAATATTGCCAATCAGGGTTTATGATAAAAATAGGTATCAGGGCCCTGACACGTTCAATGACAATTCTTTATTTCCCCTCCCTCTTCTTGGTTTCTCTGACAGCTGCATTTAGGTAAATAAATAGATGGGTCCTAGGAAAAAGAACTTCAACATCTCAGAGACTTTAGAATTGTGAAAAATTAGTTCTTCTAGATTTAAACAGAACAGATAATGAAATGCAGTGACGCTGGTGTTTTTCTGACTTGATGAGACCTGTAGGGCTTCCCACATGTCCTGCCCTGAGAAGGGGAACAGTGCGGGGTCCTGAGGTGAGCCAGGAGTCATGGCGCGGGCGCCCTGTGGCTTTAGACGATCAAGTTCACCCCCCCAGAGATGCTTTAATACCTCCCCTGAGAACCTCACTCACCATGACCCGATTTCCTTTAAATGGAGCTTTGCAACACTATGGAAAGGATTTCAGGAAATTGATCAAGTTGAAAAAATATTTTCAGACATGGCACTATTCACTGCCATTGTCTTTTTATCTCCCAGAAAGCAGATGACTCCTAGAGGAAGCAAAGCCTAAGATCCAGCCAAGGCGGGCTTTCTCACCTCAACAGGTCATTACAAGCATTGGAGGTTCATTTTAGAACCAAATACTGAATATTCTTATCCTAAAGTTGCTTTTCATGCTTGCTCTCATTTCTGGATTAGCTTCCCGAAAATACTGGAAATATTTAGGTGAATAATAATAAGCTAAAACATTTTGGATTTTATGTTTTTTGTGATTTAGAGACACACCTAAATTGATCCATGAGAAATTAATCAAAAGGTAAGTAATGAAAAGATAATTTTTAACAACAATTTAAGGAGGTTTTGCCCTGATGGTTTTAATATTTAATTAAAAGCATTCAATAAGCTGAAAATCAGCTCTGTGGGGAAAACAACACTGAGCACATCTGAAATAAAGGTGGTGCTAGAAAATCTATTTAATTTTGTCTCTAAGAAATTTGGCAAGCTCATAGGTTTTGCAAAAATGTGCACATTCTCTATTTGTAATCAACAAACAATCTCTTTTAGATATTTCAAAAGTTGTCTAAGAATATTGGTGAGTGGTAACATTCTAATTGTTACTACCTTTTTCAAAATTTCTGGTATTTTTTTTCCTTTTTTTCAGGTTACAGTCTGTATTTTGTCTTTTCTCAGAAAATGATATCTTCATCCTCCTTGAAATATGAATTTGACACTTAATTTTATGTAGAAATAATAGCTCCTTTCATTTACAATGAAGATTTATTCTCTTAAGATACATTCTCCTTACTTGAAAAGATAAGAAATAGGGTGAGCAGATTGTGAAAAGAGGTAGTCCTGTCTACCTTCTGCTAACGCTTTTACTCTATTTTTCATTTCTTACTACAGCTGCATTTCCAACTCTGCCATATGATTTATCCATTCTCTTCATTTTCTTTACATTTTTCTCTTTTTCTCTTTATAGCATGAAATAGGAGATTAATTCAATTAATATATTATCTGTTACTGGGTCATTTTCTTGTCATAGTGTTTATTACATTGAACTTTGTACGAATAATCTCCACTTATCATTGCTGCATTCTCAAATTTGTGTTGCTTACAGATAAACCCTATATATTTGCAGTAGAAACAACTTAAAAAGCAAATGTTCTACAATATAAAACTGATATATAAGTTACTTTTAATTCAATTAATTTAGCAACAATGAAACATTTGCCAGTTAGTAATGCATAGTATGAATCAACTCCATTATAATTTTTCTATTCAATTAAGCTTTCTAGATGTATATATGCTGTTAAAAAGGAGATAACATCACCACCTTTTCTCAACAAAAGAAAGCACGTGTATATGATGTGGTCTCACTTTAAAGCCAGCCCACACTCTTCAAACTGATAAAGTGCAGATTTCAGACAATGTCTTGAAGAACTGTAAGAAATGTGTAGTCCTCAAAAATTAGAGCTTTAGGGAAGCCTGTTAATATTATTAAATTTCTTTACCCCACAGGAGGCATGGTAGAGGCAAGGACATTGGCCAACCTCACAGCAGTGACGGGATTCCTCCTGGGGGGATTCCCTGACACCAGAGAGCTCCAAGTTCTACATGCCTTTCTTTTTTTACTGATTTACTTGACAACACTGTTGGGAAACATTCTCATTATTGTACTTGTGACCGTGGACCAGTGTCCTCACACCCCAATGTACTTCTTCCTGAAGAATTTGTCCTTCTTTGACCTCTGCCTTATTTCCATCATTGTTCCAAAATCCATTCTCAACTCTCTGTCCCACAACACCTGTATTTCTTTCCCAAGAGGTGTATTGCAGGTCTTACTGGTGATACACTTTGTGGGGTCTGAGGTGTTCATCCTTGCTGCCATGTCCTGTGACCGCTATGTGGCCAGCTGCCACCCCCTGCACTATGAGCTCGTCATGAACAAGACGGCATGTGGGAAGTTGGCAGCTGCCTCCTGGGTCCTTGGAGGATTCTTTGGAGGTCTATATGCGACTGGCACTTTCTCTTTATCTTTCTGTGGTTCCAGAAGAGTCCCACATTACTAAGGATTTCTTGCTCTAAAGATCATATCACTATTAATGTCAGTGTGGCCATTGGGATATTTTATGGGCTTTTTTTGTTTACTTGCCACTGTTTTCTCATACATCTATATTTTCAGTACAGTGCTAAGGATCCAGTCTGCACAAGGCAGGTCACAAGCTCTCTCCACCTGCCTTCCCCATCTCATGGTTGTGTCCACCTTTCCCCTGACAGGAGCCATTGCTTATCTGAAACCAGTGCCTGAGCCCCCCCTCTCTCCTGGCTCTGATAACTAGCAATGTGGAGCATCTTTTCATGTGCCTGTTGGCCATATGAATTTCTTCTTTGGAGAACTGTCTGTTCAGTTCCTCTGCCCATTTTTTAATTGGATTATTTGCTTTTTGTTTGTTGAGGTGCATGAGCTCTTTAAATATTTTGGATGTCAAGCCTTTAGCGGATCCGTCGTTTACGCATATATTCTCCCATAGTGTAGGGTACCTTTTTGTTCTATTGATGGTGTCCTTTGCTGTACAGAAGCTTTTCAGCTTGATATAGTCCCACTTGTTCATTTTTGCTTTTGTTTTCCTTGCCTGGGGAGATATATTCATGAAGAAGTCACTCATGTTTATGTCCAAGAGATTTTTTTTGCCTATTTTTTTTCTAAGAGTTTTATGATTTCATGACTTACCTTCAGGCTTTGATCCATTTTGAATTTACTTTTGTGTATGGGGTTAGACAGTGATCCAGTTTCATTATCTTACATGTAGCTGTCCAGCTTTGCCAGCACCATCAGTTGAAGAGACTTTCCTTTCCCCACTGTATGTACATGGCTCCTTTATCGAATATTAATTGACCATATATGTCTGGGTTAATGTTCGGAGTCTCTAATCTGTTCCACTGGTCTGTGGCTCTGTTCTTGTGCCAGTACCAAATATTCTTGATTACTATGGCTTTGTAGTAGAGCTTGAAGATGGGGAGTGAGATCCCCCCTACTTTATTCTTCTTTCTCAGGATTGCTTTGGCTATTCGGGGTCTTTGGTGATTCCATATGAACTTTTGAACTATTTGTTCCAGTTCGTTGAAGAATGTTGTTGGCAATTTGATTGGGATTGCATCAACTCTGTATATTGCTTAGGGCAGGATGGCCATTTTGACAATATTAATTATTCCTAGCCAAGAGCATGGGATGAGTTTCCATTTGTTAGTGTCCTCTTTAATTTCTCCTAAGAGTGTCTTATAGTTTTCAGGGTATAGGTCTTTCACTTCTTTGGTTAGATTTATTCCTAGGTATTTTATTCTTTTTGATGTAATTGTGAATGGAATTATTTTCCTGATTTCTCTTTCTATTGACTCATTGTTAGTGTATAAGAAAGCCACAGATTTCTGTGTGTTAATTTTGTGCCCTGCAACTTTACTGTATTCCGATATCAGTTCTAGTAGTTTTGGAGTGGAGTCTTTAGGGTTTTTTATGTACAATATCATGTCATTTGCAAATAGTCAAAGTTTAACTGCTTCTTTGCCAATCTGGATTCCTTACATTTCTTTGTTTTGTCTAATTGCCTTGGCTAGGAGCTCCATTACTATGTTAAATAACAGTGGGGAGTGTGGGCATCCCTGTCTTGATCCAGATCTCAGAGGAAAAGATTTCAGCTTCTCGCTGTTCAGTACGATGTTGGCTGTTGGTTTATCATATATGGCTTTTATTATGTTGAGGTACTTGCCCTCTATTCCCATTTTGCTGAGAGTTTTTATCATGAATGGATGTTGAATTTTGTTCAATGTTTTTTCAGCATCTATGCAGATGATCATTGGTTTTTGTCCTTCTTATTGTTGATGTGGTGGATGATGTTGGATTTTCGAATGTTGTACCATCTTTGCATCCCTGGGATGAATCCCACTTGGTCATAGTGTATGATCCTTCTGATATATTTTTGAATTCTGTTTGCTAATATTTTATTGAGTATTTTTGCATCTACATTGAGCAGGGATATTGGTCTGTAATTTTCTTTTTTGGTGGGGTCTTTGCCTGGTTTTGGTATTAGGGTGATGTTGGCTTCATAGAATGAGTTTGGAAGTATTCCCTCCTCTTCTATTTTTTGGAACACTTTAAGGAGAATGGGTATTATGTCTTCTCTGTCTGTCTGATAAAATTCCGAGGTAAAGCCGTCCAGCCCGGGGGTTTTGTTCTTGTGTAGTTTTTTGATTACCGTTTCAATTACTTTGCTCGTAATTGGTTTGTTTAACTTTTGTGTTTCTTCCTTGGTGAGTCTTGGGAGGTTGCATTTTTCTAGGAAGTTGTCCATTTCTTCTAGGTTTTCCAACTTGTTGGCATATAGGTTTTCATAGTAGTCTTTAATAATTCTTTGTATTTCTGTGGAGTCTGTCGTGATTTTTCCATTCTCATTTCTGATTCTGTTGATTTGTGTTGATTCTTTTTTTCTCTTACTAAGTTTGGCTAAAGGCTTATTTATTTTGTTTATTTCCACAAAGGACCAGCTCTCGGTTTCATTGATTTTTTTCTATTATTTTACTCTTCTAAATTTTGTTTATTTCTTCTCTGATCTTTATTATGTCCCTCCTTCTGCTGACTTTAGGCCTCATTTGTTCTTCTTTTTCCAGTTTCGATAATTGTGATGTTAGACTATTCATTTGGAATTATTCTTCCTTCTTTAAGTGTGCCTGGATCGCTATATACTTTCCTCTTAAGACTGCTTTCACTGCGTCCCACAGAAGTTGGGGCTTTGTGTTGTTGTTGTCATTTGTTTCCATATATTCTTTGATCTCTATTTTAATTTGTTCTTTGATCCATTGATTATTTAGGAGCATGCTGTTAAGCCTCCATGTGTTTGTGAGCCTTTTTGTTTTCTTTGTAGAATTTATTTCTAGTTTTATACCTTTGTGGTCTGAAAAGTTGGTTGGTAGAATTTCAATATTTTGGAATTTACTGAGGCTCTTTCTGTGAGCTAGTATGTCATCTATTCTGGACAATGTTACATGTGCACTTGAGAAGAATGTATTTGCTGTTGCTTTTGGATGTAGAGTTCTATAGATGTCTATTAGGTCCATCTGTTCTACTGTGTTGTTCAGTGCCTCCGTGTCCTTACTTATTTTCTGCCCGGTGGATCTATACTGTTGGGTGAGTGGCATGTTGAAGTTTCCTAAAATGAATGCATTGCAGTCTATTTCCCCCTTCAGTTCTGTTGGTATTTGTTTCACATATTCTGGGGCTCCTGTGTTGGGTACATATATATTTAGAATAGTTATATCCTCTTGTTGGACTGTGCCCTTTATCATTATGTAATATCCTTCTTTATCTCTTGTTAGTTTCTTTGTTTTGAAGTCTATTTTGTCTGATATTAGTACTGTGACCCCTGCTTTCTTCTCTCTGTTGTTTGCCTGAAATATGTTTTTCCATCCCTTGACTTTTAGTCTGTGCATGTCTTTGGGTTTGAGGTGAGTTTTTTGTAAGCAGCATATAGATGGGTGTTGCTTTTTTATCCATTCTGTTGCTCTGTGTCTTTTGATTGGTGCATTCAGTCCATTTACATTTAGGGTGACTATTGAAAGATATGTACTTATTGCCATTGCAGGCTTTAGATTCGTGTTTACCAAAGGTTCAAGGTTAACCTCTTTAGTATCTTACTGCCTAACTTAGCTTGCTTATTGAGTTGTTATATACACTGTCTGGAGATTCTTTTCTTCTCTCCCTTCTTATTCCTCCTCCTCCATTCTTTATATGTTGGTTGTTTTATTCTGTGTTCTTTAGTGTTTCCTTTAACTGCTTTTAGTGGGTAGTTGATTTTATTTTTTTGCCTTTAGTTAGTATTTGGTTGGTCTGCTTTCTTTGCTGTGATTTTATTTTCTTTGGTGACATCTGTTTAGTTTTAGGGGTACTCCTTTCTGGAACAGTCCCTCTAAAATACCCTGTAGAGGTGGTTTGTGGGAGGCAAATTCCCTCAACTTTTACTTGTCTGGAATTGTTTAATCCCTCCATCATATTTAAATGATAATCCTGCTGGATACAGTATCCTTGGTTCAAGGCCCTTCTATTTCATTGCATTAAATATATCATGCCATTCTCTTCAGGTCTGTAATGTTTCTGTCAAGAAGTCTGATGATAGCCTGATGGTTTTCCTCTATAGGTGACCTTTTCCTCTCTAGCTGCCTTTAAAACTCTTTCCTTGTCCTTGATCTTTGCCATTTTAATTATTATGTGTCTTTGTGTTGTCCTCCTTGGGTCCTTTCTGTTGGGATTTCTGTGTATTTCCATGGTCTGTTCAATTATTTCATCCCCCAGTTTGGGGAAGTCTTCAGCAATTATTTCTTCAAAGACACTTTCTATCCCTTTTTCTCTCTCTTCTTCTTCTGGTACCCCTATAATATTGATATTGTTCCTTTTGGATTATTCACATAGTTCTTTTAATATTGTTTCATTCCTGGAGATAATTTTATCTCTCTCTATGTCAGCTTCTATGCCTTCCTGTTCTCTGGTTTCTATTCCATCAAGTAGCCCTTGCCTAGGGCTACTGCTCCTATATGGTGGAGCTGCCTTGGAGGGGTAGCGGCTGGGAGGCTATTTATCTCTGTGAGAGGCCTCCGTGCTCCCTGCTGCCCAGGGAGTTAGAATGCCCGGAGATCCTCAGATTCCCTGTTGCTGGACTAAGTGTTCTGGGACGCTTTCTTCTGGTTTTGGGGTTCCTGTCCCTTTAAGACTTCCAAAAAGCACTCGCAAAAAAAAATAATAATAATTAATTTAAAAAAAATTTGCTCGCTTTTCTTTATCTGTGGGCGCCGGACCCCATGCATCCATTCAGTGACTCCATGTCCCTTGATTTGTGCATTCAGTCCATTTACATTTAGGGTGATTACTGATAGGTATGCTCCTATTGCCATTTCAGGCCTTAGATTTATGGTTACCAAAGGTTCCAGGTTACTTTCCTTACTATCTAAGAGTCCAACTTAACTCACTTAATATGCTGTTACAAACACTATCTAAAGGTTCTTTTCTATTTCTCCTCCTTTTTCTTCCTCCTTCATTCTTCATATATTAGGTATCAAATTCTGTACTTTTTGTCTATCCCTTGATTGACTTTGGGGATATTCAATTTAATTTTGCATTTGCCTCACAATCAGCTGCTCCACCCTCTCTACCGTGATTTTACTACATCTGGTGACAGCTTTCTAACCCTAGGAACACTTCCATCTGTAGCAGTCCCGCCAACATAGACTGCAGAGATGGTTTGTAGGAGGTAAACTCTCTCAGCCTTTGCTTATCTGGAAATTGTTCAATCCCTCCTTCAAATTTAAGTGATAATCTTGCTGGATAAAGCAATCTTGGTTCCAGGCCCTTCTGCTTCATGGCATTTAATACTTCTTGCCACTCCCTTCTGGCCTGCAAGGTTTCTGCTGAGAAGTCTGATGTTAGTCTGATGCACCTTCCTCTGTATGTGATCTTATTTCTGCCTCTGACTGCCTTCAACAGTCTGTCCTTATCCTTGATCTTTCCCACCCTAATTACTATGTATCTTGCTGTTGTCCTCCTTGGGTCCCTTGTGTTGGGGGATACGTGGATCTCCATGGCCTGACAGACTATATCCTTCCCCAGATTGGGGAACTTTTCAGCAACTACCTCCTCAAAGGCACTTTCTATCTCCCTCTCTCTCTCTTCTTCCTCTGGTATCCCTATAATGTGAACATTGTTCCACCTGGATTGGTCACACAGTTCTCTCAATATTCTTTCACTTTTAGAGATCCTTTTTTCTCTCTGTGCTTCAGCTTTTTTGCATTCCTCTTCTCTAGTTTCTATTTCATTTATTGTCTCCTCCACCGTATCCAACCTGCTATTAATACCCTCCATCGTGTTCTTTAATGATTGGATCTCTGACCTGAATTCATTCCTGAGTTCTTGGTTGTCTTTCCTTACCTCCATTAGGATGTTGATGATTTTTATTTTGAACTCCCCTTCAGGAAGAGTCATGAGGTCTCTATCATTTAAATCTCTCTGGGGAGTTGTATTAACCATTTTACTCTGTACAAGGTTCCTTTGGCGTTTCATGTTTGTATATGGTGCCCTCCAGTGTCCAGAAGTTCCACTCTGGAGTTGCTGAGCCCCCGAAGCAATGTTGGGGGTCACAGGGGTGTGGTACTGGTGCCTGGGGGGAGGAAAGTGCTGTTCCCCACCTCCTGGCTGCTGTGCCTGTCTCCACTGCCTGAGCCAGTTGGCCGGTGACATAGGTATAAGTTTTTGTCCCAGATCAGCCAGATATGGATCCCTGCTTTCCACAAGCAGCCAGAATCCCAGTGTCCCCAGGAACTGTGCCTGTATTAACTTTCAAACCCGGTAGTCATGCGAGTCTCATGAAAGAACCATGAAATGTAGGTTTGTGCTCCCAGAGCAGATCTCTGGAGCTAGGTATTCAGCAGTCCCAAGCCTTCCACTCCCTCTCTGTTCCATTTGTCTTCCTCCCACCAGTGAGCTGGGGTGGGTGAGGGGCTCGGGTCCTGCAGAGTCACAGCTCTGGTACTTTACCCAATTTGTTGAGGTCTGCTCTTTTCTCCAGGTGTGTGCAGCATGATGCCATCCTTTTTCCTCTTGCTCTCCCAGGACTAGTAGAGCCAATTAAATTTTCTAATTGTATCCAGTTTCAGGAAGAAGCCTCTGTCTCTCCTCTCGCGCCACCATCTTTAATCCTCTAGCCTTGATGCAGTTTTTTGGGGGTATCTGAAACAGGAAATCTCTACATGGGCAAAATAATCCTTTTTTGGGTTAATTGTTTTTGCTATATTCAAAACAATTGAATGTGTAAAAACGTGAGTTTATGGACACTGGGCTTTGAACATAGTGATAGAATGCTGTGAGGAAGTGAAAAACAGAGGCTGATGAACAGTTATTGGCTCACTTAGGTATTACCCTGATGTACCTCCTAAATTCAATAATATCTTTCAAAGGTTTTTTATGTATTGTGTTATTCATAATTGCAAAATTTTGTAAAGTACCTGAATGTCAAACACAGGATATTAGTAAAACTATGGTATACATAATAGAATAGGTTATTCATTGGCTATAATATATAAGAAAGGCAATCTCTAGCACTGATAAGTAATGATTCCCAGCAAGTAGTAAGTGAAAAAGCTACTGCAAGAGAGTCTACATACTACACTATGAAAAAAGAAAACATACATGGCTCTTCTCTTAAAACAATGGAACACAAGGGTGGTTAAAATTGCAATATTTCCAGAATTTTCCCCCTGGCCTTAGTGCGTCACCATATCAATAGATGTTGCCAAGGGGTGGAGAGAAGTAGTCCATCTCCAATCAACAGGTGATTACAAGGGGAAGCGAGGGCATATCTAGACTGGAGAGGTGGGGTGGAACCCCTTTTTGCAGCCAGTTCATGAGAGACACAGATGAGCAGAAGTGGAAGACTGCTTGTAGGCAATAAACAAGTGTTTACCACTTGATTTCTCCCTTTGATTTTGGCTTCAAAGATTATTTGCCCAGGGCTGGGAACTTATTCCTCACCCCATCCCTGGGTTACATCTGGCAAGAGTCAGTAGGACATCTGAACCCAAAATCTGTCTTTGTGGGTGTGACACTTAGGCAGGCTTCCCCTGGAGATGATGTGGAGATACCAGGAAATGTCCCTGTGGATGGTGGAGAGTTCCCCAGTGGCTCCAACAGTGGAGGGTGTGGCATCAGCCAGGAGACCCATATCTGTGGGGCTCCCAACTGGGGAGCACCTAGTGGGAAATTTAGACTAGGGTAAAGCTCCTACTAGATGGGTGGGGCCTTTTCCAGAATTGGGGAAGGGTGGAGACACCAGAAGCTCTGGAATCAGACCTCTGTGAGACAGAAGACTGCTCAGAGGCCCTGAGTAGACATGCCAAAGCCAGGATTGTGGGATGTTTGTTTCTTGAGGTAGGGGAAAGTGTTTTAGAGGAGAGAGACACAATTTGGCTTCACTTGGAGGAGGTGAGTGGTGACCTAGAGGATGCCCTTAAAAGAGACATTTATTGAGAAGACAGGTTTTTCTCCTGGGAGATACATTAGCAGTGAGAGAGGAGGAAGCAAGAGAATCCACTTTTCAGAAGGCCAAGTAGGAGAGGGATGAAAGAGTGGTGGCTTCAGCCCTGGAGAGGGTAGAGGAGATGTCCGGAGAGGATGAGGGGGTGGGACTGACAGCTGAACTACTGCTGAGGCTACAGCCCAAGGCATTAGCACCTCTCATATTAAAGGCCTGCATGGCTGTAAATAAGAAAATAAAAATGCAACAACCACATGCTCCTCAAGGGAACGAGCTGCCCCCTCCTTAGGTGTGGATCACTCAATGCTCTGCCCCTATACCCAGGATGAGCTGATGCACATGAGCACCAAGTTTTAGCAGAAGCTGTAAGAACCTCTGCCTACATGGCATTGGTATCTTTGGGGTATGGGGGTTGAAAACATTCTTATGTCCGGTTCTGAAATGGGTAGACTGACTTTGTTGATGACTCACCCTTCTCTCTGGCAGTGGTTGAAAACTGGCCATCACACCTCAGGGAATCAGGAACTTCTGGATTGGTTTACAGCAGCCATCAGGGTAGTTTGGCCTAATCGGGGTGATTTACCATATTTACCCACCAGCTGGAAAACATACAGAGCTCCAGCAGGTGTTACAGGAATTGGGCATGCAAAATATCATCTATAATACGGACCCTTAGGGCCCCAGTGAGGAGTTGTTCACTGTAGGAAAGAGAAATCTGGTGCTCCATACAGCTCCCCATCTCTCCTTGTGTCCCTATTGACTATTCTTACATCCCACATAGAGCAGCCCATAAGTGAGGCTACTCATAGTTTAGCAGCTCTGGAGGAGGTTGAAATAATAAGAGAATGTAAGGAAGTACAGGCTATTACTGAAAGAAGAGGTGCAAAGGACCAGGGAAGGTCTCGAGGACTCAGATGTGGGTTGATTTGATAAAGGCTGGGGTAGTGAAAGTGCCTATTGATGGGCAGTGCAATAGGGTCCTGTTAGAACTGTGACACCAGTTAAAGCCAGAGGACTAGTTCCAGCCACTGAGGTCCAGGACATGGAGGCTGGAGACAAAGCCCCATGTCTGGCCTGTATCCCTGTGGGACTTCCTGGGAGACAGTATTCAGGCTCTGCCTGGGCCCTCACCCACACAGGAGGAAGACTGGGCATTGTGCTTTGACTGAGGTGGGGGTCAAGGCCCCCACCTTAGGGGATGTGGTGGGGACCAGAGGCCACATGTAGAATTACCAATTCATTGATCCCCCATGAATGTACAAATTGTCCTGGCACTGGTAGGCAAAGGAGCTCAATGTTATCTGATTAATGGCAACTCTGAGCATTTTCCTGGGACCCCAGCTGTGAAAAGCAGCTATGGAGGTGAGACAATTAGACTGAATAAAGCCCAAATCCCACTGGGGATAGGGAATTAACCCAGTAGAGTATACTGAGTATATTTCTCCTATCCCTGAATATACTTTGTGTATGGATATCCTGCAGCACTTGAGGTTACAGAACACTGCAGGTGAGTTCAGACTGAGAGTACATGTGGTAAAGGCAGTTCTGAGGGGACTAGCCAAGCACCCACCTGTAGCTCTGCCTGTACCTCAGTGGGAGACAAATACTAAGCAGTATTATCCCCTGGGGACACAAGGAAATTGGAGAAACTCTATCAGAGTTGGAGAAGTTGGACATCGTAAAGGCCACTCATAGTCCTTTTAATCTCGCAGTGTGGCCAGTGAAGAAGCCAGACAGCTCCAAGCATATGACCATGGATTACAGGGTATTGAATAAAGTCCCAACCCCTCTGCGTGTTGCTGTCCCCTCTATTGCAGCCCTTTGTGGACACCCTCAGTCATGAACAAGGAATGTGTCATTATGTTGTGGACCTTGCTAATGCTTTCTTCTCTACTGCCATAACAAAGGGAAGTCAGAAACAGTCTGCCTTCCCCTGGGAAAGCTTGCAGTGTACATTCACTGTCCTTCCACAGGCATACCTCCACAGTCCCACCAAGTGTCACAGTCTAGGAACAGCCCTAGACTGCTGCAACATCTACAGGAGAAAGGACAGGCTGTGAACAGCACCAGTGTTCAGGGACCTGGTTTGTTAGCACAGTTCCTGGGGGTTGTCAGATTGGGTAAAATTAAACTTTTTGCAGAAGCAGTCATAGAAAAGGTCCAGGCTTTCCCCACCCCTACCACTGTGGCAGCATCACAAGAGTTTTGGGGTCTTTTGGGCTACTCTGTAGTGTTTATCCTGCACTGGGCACAAATTCTTAAGCCCTTTTACCAGTTGGTATGGAAGGGCATCAGGTGTGACTGAGATGAAACATATAGAGCTGCTTTTACTGCTGATAAGTGGGTAGTCAAGGCAGTACAGTCCTTGAATGTAATGGACTCATCAAGGCCCTACAAGCTAGATGTTCATGTAACTGAAGAAGGTTATGTATGGGGCCTTTGGCAGCAGCTTGAATGGACCTACTAACCTATTGGATTCTGGTCACAACTATAGAAAGGAGCAGAGGTCCAGTACACCTTGATAGAGTAGCCGCTGGCTGCTGAGTTTCATGCTTTGCTGGCTACTGAGCCCATCACTGGAACAACTCTGACCTATGTAATAACCAATTATCCCATCACAGGATGTAAGACTAGACCCAAAGGCCATGAAATCACATGGCACAGGTACCTAAACTGGCCAAATGGTCACATATTTGCAGCAGCACAGCACCCCATCCAATAGCCCTTAGGGGAGAACTCCAATGCTTATTTGGGCCAGTAATAAATACCAGTGGAAAGAGGGAAGAACTTATTTTGAGCCATTTGTAGCCATGAGTTCTTATCAGGAGGGAAAAGCCTCTATACCTGAAGATGCTTGGTACACAGATGGCTCCAGTCATGGGCAGCCCCCAAGGTGGAGGGCTGTGGCTTTCCATCCTAAGGCTGAGACAATATGGATGGAGGATGGAGCGTGGAAGAGCAGGCAATGGACTGAGATGCACGTGGTATGGCTCATGATCAACCAGGAGATCTCCCTTATAGTTGTCTGTCCTGACAGCTGGTCTGTCTATTGGCACTTGACTCTACAGCTACCATTATGGCACCGTGCCAACAGGATGGTTTTTCACTGGCCTCTTTGGGGGCTAGAGTTGTGGTAAGACCTATGGGCCTCTGGTCAAACTAAGACAGTTATCATAGATCATGTGACTGGCCATTTGCCTTTGGCATCCCCAGGGAATGAAGCAGCAGGCACATTGGCCGAGGTCTGTTGGCTAGAAGGAAAGCCTGCCTTTGATGTGGCCCAATAGTTACATCAGCACTTGCTGCATGCAGGACAAAAGACAATGGGGGCTCTCGCTCATCAGTGGGGCTTGCTGTAGACCTTTGAATAAGTCAGCAGAACCCAGAATGAGTGTCTTGTGTGCTCTAAGAGGGGCTTACAATAAATCCTACAGCAACATGGACCACAGTAAAGGCTCTGATACCCCTTGTCAGGTGGCAGTTAGACTCTATTGGGCCTCTGCCCATATCAGAAGGTGTCAGAATGCCGGGACTTGTGTGGACACAGCTACTGTTCTGTTAGTTGCTTTTCCTGCACATTGTGCAAATCAGCAAAACACCAAGAGGGGCCTAGAGCGTCTCTTTGCAGCCTATGGCTAGCCACAGGTGACAGAGCAATCAAGGTACCCACTTTACTGGACACATATTACAAGAATTTGTACATCAGTTAGGGATAAAGTGGAAGTGTCATGTACCATATATCCTTACCAGAGCAGGCATGATAGAGAGGTACAATGGTTTGTTGAAATATGGCCTGAAGTCAGACACCAATAGTCTACAGGGATGGTCAGTTCACTTATGCACAGTTCTATGGCGTTTGAATGAGAAGCACTGAAAAGGAGCCTTGAGCCCTGTGGATATGCTAACACACATGGCTGCCTTTCCTATACAAGTGTTTGTGCAAACCAAAGAGGAGTTACTGAAGTTAGGATATGACCAGCAGAGCAACACCCTGCTGCCAGTCCCAAATGCATTAAACCCTGGAGACTCTGTTGAGTGGACACGGCCCTGGACATTCTGACACATGGCCCAGCAATGGCTGGCCCTTCTGGCACCTTGGGAAAATGCCTGGAGCTGGCCTCCTGTATGTTACTATGTTACTGGAATAACAGCAGAATAACACCCAATGGTCATGGTAGTGCACCTAAAACATTCAGGATGTAAGAGCATCTTACAGGGAAGTTTTGTTTATCTTGATGGTCTGTGCACATACCTCCCATTTCTATAAATGAAGAAATTGATTCCCACAGGGGTTTTGCGACTTGCCAAAATCATAGCCAGAAAAAAATGGGATGCAGATTAAAATCTAAGTGTCCGGCCTGGCCTCCCTCGGGATCCCTCCTACTCCCACAGACCCTGTCGCCCTCCATCGGACTCCCTCAGCATCCCTCACCCTCCCTTGGAATCCCTCGGACTCCCACGCCCTCTCTCACCTTCCCTCGCTCTCCCTCGGGCTCCCTTGCCCTCCCTCGGACTCCCTTGTATTCTGTTGGATTCCCTTGCTCTCACTCGGACTCCCTCAGATTCCATCGGACTCCCTCGCACTCACTCAGACTCCCTCGTGCTCCCTTGGACTCCCTCGCCGTCCCTCGGACTCTCTCAGATTCCCTCGGACTCCCTCGCCCTCACTCGGACTCCCTCGGATTCTGTCGGACTCCCTCGCAATCACTCGGACTCCTTCGGACTACCTTGCCCTCACTCGCCCTCCCTTGGATGCCCTCACCCTCCCTCAGACTCCCTCGCACTCACTCGGACTCCCTTGGGCTCCCTCGGACTCCCTCGCCCTCACTTGGACTCCCTCAGGCTCCCTCGGACTCCCTCGGGGTCCCTCGGACTCCCTTGCCATCCTTCGGACTCTCTCGGATTCCCTCGGACTCCCTCGCCCTCACTTGGACTCCCTCGGATTCTGTCGGACTCCCTCGCAATCACTCGGACTCCTTCAGACTACCTTGCCCTCACTCGCCCTCCCTTGCATGCCCTCACCATCCCTGGGACTCCCTCGCCCTCCCTCGGAATCCCTCAGATTCCCACACCCTCTCTCACCTTCCCTCACCCTCCCTCGGACTGCCTTGCCCTCACATGGACTCCCTCGTATTCAGTCGGACTCCCTCGCAATTACTCGGACTCCTTCGGACTACCTTGCCCTCACACGCCCTCCCTCGGACACCCTCGCCATCCCTCAGAATCACCCGCCCACCCTGGGACTCCCTCGCCCTCCCTAGGACTCCCTTGTAGTCCCTCACCCTCCCTTGGACTCCCTCGGTCTCCGTCGAACTCCCTGTCCCTCCCTCGGAGTCACTCGGAAACCCTTGGAATCCCTCGCCCTCCCTCGGATTCCCTCACCCTCCCTCGGATTCCCTCAGACACCCTTGCCCTCACCCAGACTCTCTTGGAATCCCACGCACTTCTTCACCATCCTTGGAAACCCTTGTACCCCCTCGGACTCCCTCGGAATCCCTCATATTACCTCAGACTCCCTTGCCCTCACTCAGACCCTCTCGGAATCCCAGGCACTCCCTCGCCCTCCCTCGAAATCCCTCGCCCTCCTTTGAAATCACTGGAATCCCTGCTCCTCCCTTGCCCTGTCTAGGACTCCCTCGGACTCCCTCCGACTCCTTTCAACTCCCTCAGTCTCCTCGCCCTCCTTCAGACTTCCTCAGACTCCCTCGGGCCCCCTTGCCCTCCCTTGGACTCCCTCGCCGTACCTCGCCTGCCACTGTCCTGTCACAGGACCACTCCTTGCATGCATCCTACCTGATGGACAAGATTTGCCTTTGCTGGTGTCATTAAAATATGCATCTTGCCCCGAAAGATGACTGGTTAGCCAGAGACAGGTAAGATTCCTCAAGGGAGGAACAACCTAAGACAGGCACAGTTGCAGGGGGGCCGTCAGGTGAGAAATTGGGGATCAAGACAGGTGAGACTTAGAACGTCACCCACCCTCCCACCCCCGTTTTGAGAGAAATCTTCTGCATCCATGGATATTTTGTTGCCCTTGTATAGCTTGGATTAACACATAGTCTACAGGCACAGACCTGATCATCTACATTTGCCCTCTTACAGCACTAAACTATGTTTTCTACCTTTATCTTGCATCTACCTACCACTTCATCATTTTATTAATAATAATAATAATAATAATAATAATAATAATAATAAGGGAGAAATTTGGGATTCACATTTAAATCAATTATAAAAATGAAACGAATAATTATAATTGACCTGATTGTTTATAGTTCATGATGCGTGATCAAAACCAAAAGTTTCTGTGATATGACTGCCCTTGCACTGTTCACCATGTAAGAACTTATTCACTATGTAAGAATTTGTTCACCATGTAAAAACTTGTTCATTATGCTTCAGAAGATTGGAGACTGTTGAGAATTAGGCTTGGGGTTGATTAATGATTGTGCATTGACTCCTCTATACAGAATTTTATTGTTGTTAACAACCATTTGATCAATAAATATGAGAGATGCCCTCTCAAAAAAGAAAAACATTCATCTTATCTTCTTTAAGGTTATTTGCTTTACAGTCCCTGTGGCCTGGACCTGCCCCCTGGCTGCAGTTTCCTCATGGTGATCGCTGTGAACTCCCTACCTGTTCACCTGCTGACCGCCTGTGGAATGGGTGAGTTATGGCCTTAAACTTCATAGGACTTTGAATCTAGCTGAATCTTCTGGCCTGAGGATATCACAGTTTTATTGCTATTGTTGTTGTATATTATTAGTCTGGTTACAGTGCTCCACCTTTCTCACACAGGTGCCATTGTGAAAGATAGGGAGTGAGTAGATTGTGAGGTGAGATTTCTGAAGGGGTGTGCTCCGGATAAAATTGTAATATTTCCTGAAGCTCTCAGCTGGCCTCAGTGCATCTCCATATCAATAGGTGTTTCCAAAGAGTGGAGAGAAGTAGTCTATCTCCATATCAATAGATAATTACAAGGGGAGTGAGGGCATGACTGGACCAGAGTGGTTGGGTGGGGTCCCTTTGGGAAGCTGGGTTACTAGAGACACTGGTGAGCAGAAGTAGACAACTGTGTGTAAGCAATAAATGTGTTTCTTCCACTTTATTTCTCCCTTTAACTGATTTTGGCTTCAAAGATAATTTTCCCCAGGCTAGAAACATATTTTCTCCCAGAGTTACAACAGGAAAGATAATCCTTAAAACCGTGAGAGTGCTTTCTTGTGAGGTGCTGAGAGAAACAGTGATAAGGATCAGAAGTGAGTGGGATTATGTTGAGTATAAATTTTATTGTTTATACATGTACAATTTATATGTTTTTATTTATTTATTTATTTATTTATGTATACAAACATATTCATTTGTATTTTTTTCCTTTGGGGTGGCATATTTATACTCCATATGCAAAAGGTAACTCATGAGAGGTGGAGGTAAAAATTAAAATCGATGAATATTTACTCAAATGAAATGACTGCATTTCAAATGAAAAACATAACATGTTGATTTTTTTAAAAAAGGAACCAATTCCACATAACTTTTCCACAGTGAACTCTGAATATATGTACTTAATCTAGAAGGGAAAAAAGCTCAATAATGAATTTTCAACTATTTTATATAAGCAGGACGTTGTATTGATGTTAGTGTGGAAGTAATACATTGTGTCATTGATATTTTAAGATTGTAAAAACAATAAATCATTTAACTTTTTATATCTTGTCTTTCCATTATGGAAATTTGGAAGAAGTGAAGGAAAGTAGGAATCCACCATGTGTTGTACTGAAACAGCACCTCCCAGTGGGAACCTATGATATAAGTTCTCCCAACAAGACATAGAATACCTGAAACCTCAGGGGCAGTGACCAAACCTCAGGGCCATATCTGAATTACTAATTACCAATTTAGAAACCTCTCTTTCCTTCATATTCATAGGTTTTAATCTCCCAAGCCCCAGAGATCATAACTGGAGTACAAATAAATAAAAACACTAACATCTCAAAATCCATTGAATAAAATAAAGATATGTTGTCATAGTGTGCCTTGAGTTTGATCCTAATGTAATATTATAGTAAAAAATGCTGACCTACAAATTATGAAGTAAAAAAGGAAATCCCAAATGATGGCACATTTCCTTTAAAAACTGTAAGGTGTTCCAAAAAATGTCAATGTCCTGAAAGACAGAGACTGAAGAACTACTTCAGGTTATAAAAGACTAAAGGGACACTGCAACTAAAAACCCTGATCCTGAAATGCAAAAATAAAAAAAAAAATCAACAGAAACAGGGAATAAAATTAAATACAATTATATTATATTTAATATCTTTTATCACATGCCTCTAATGCAAAAAAGGATTTCAAACTGGGGATAGATGGAAAGGTTATTTGAATGTTCTTCACAGCATCCTTGAACTTTTCTGTAAGTTTAAAATTATTTGAAAAAAATTAGGGTGCATCAGAGTAAAAAATATATACCAAATAAGCCATGTACATTTTGCAATAATTTAAAACTTTATACTCATATTTAGTATAAGTTAATATAGTGATAATTTAATAAAATTAGTACTATTATAATTCAAAATTTGGGACATATTCATTCCTCATACTAAAAGTGTATCTGAAACAACCCACCTACCTGATTTTTATTTTTAAGTGTGAATTCCTTTTTGGCAAAAACACAGTCTCTTTCATATTCATGAAAAAGATAAGCCAATATTTAATGATATTAAAATATAATCATACCAATATTCCTGTATATATGATGGTTGGAAATGATTTAATTATTGTCTACACAGCATTTTTTACTGTTAGTGGGAGTTGATTTATTTTCCTCAGTTCTTGTCCCCACGACAGCAAAGAATTGAAGGGCAGAGACACATTAGTGAAGCAGAGTAAAAGTTTTACTTGAATGCACCCCAAGAAGAGAAGCAGGCCAGAGTCAAGGCAGACAAAGGCAGGTTTACTTGACTAAAGCAGATAGGAAGGAAAAAGTAAGGAAAGGGATGCTCATTGAATTGTTACTCAGCATGGGACAGATCCCTGCTAACTCCTTAAGCCAGGGTCACCTGGTGTCCAGTGATTCCTCGGATCTGCACAGAATGGGGACTGAGCCCCTCCCACCTGGGATGTGGGGGAGCTGTAGAGCACTGGATGAATGAGATTATATTCTGAGAACTTCCCAAAGATAAAGGAGATTTTCAGGCAGGCTACTAAAGAGCAGGATGGTACAGCTGCAATCCTGTCTGGATCACCTAGGTGACAGGAACTTGCAAGCCCCAGATCAGAGCTCTCAGCAACCCCTCCCTATTTACATGGAGTAGTACCTAGAGAGTGACACACTCAAAGAAAGGCAAGTGTGGGCAACCTCAGAGTGGAGGTGCACTTAAGGGTTTGGGGTCTGTTTTTTATAGTGCTTTCTTGGGTAAGGGTCAGCATAAGGCATGAACAGGTGATTTAAAATTCCTTTGAAGCTTTGTCTTAAGAATAGGATTATCTAGGTGACTATGTTGGTTTGGGACCTCAGCATTCTTTGTCCACATAGGTTATTTACACTTCTGAGGTAGGCTTCCTGTCCTAGTTGCAAAGTTACTTGATTAGGGGCTGGAGGAGAGGATAAAACAGCATATATATTAAGTTAAAGAATAAAATGGGCCTTTTATCAGGCTAAGTAGATTTTACAATGGCATCATCTAATTGATACAATGAAGACAAGGGCCATACTCAGATACTTTTCTTTATTTGGGGAATATCTGGACATTCCAAGTTACTTCCGGACTTTGCAGCTCCAAGTAATTAACCCATTAACTCTGTATTCCTTTCTGGCTCTAGTTCTATCTGGCTAAGTCTTTGAGTTCCTTCTGTGGGCTTTACTGGCCTTATTCTCTTTTCACCCCACACATATCTATTCTTCTGCCTAACATTCCCCCCTCATGCAGTTGGGATCCAAATCATTGGGGTGAGGGTCGATGGCCAATCTGGCTACTTCCTGCTTGTGAGGGATAGTGTGGTCACTGGGTCCCTCTGCTAGCTGACTGTCGGGATGGTGTAGATTGGAACAATAAGGGTTCCCATCAAGGGTCTTAGGAAGTTGCATGGTTCATCAATTGGTAAGGGCTTGAATCTTCATGACAGCAGGGCTTTAACCTCGAGGGACTGTAGTCTTAAAGACATAAATTTAGTTAAGAGGTTTAGTAAGCATGGTTCACACATTGGGGATAGTAAAAGAATTAGTGGGAGTCCTACAAAGGATAGTTGCCAGGATCCCAGTTCTAAAAGTGGGACTGAATTCATGATTCTGAGAGCCTCTGAAGTATCTGAGAGACTTGATCAGCTGGTTTCTTCACTGACTGTCAGAGACAGAGGTTGAAGCCCTTATTGGGGCAATAACTGGAGTTGGATTTTCCATTCTGGAAGGAATAAACTTGACAAGGAGATTAAGAATGCATGGCTAAATATGAGACTAGGAGCAGTAAGACTTCAACAGAAGTGATGGAAGAAAATTGGAAACATTTGGAGAGTCATAACCATATATTTTGTGGAAAGCAGATTTCAGGATCCAGTCTATTTCACAATAACAAGTATTAGAATCTAGTATAGATAAGGCTGCACTGTTGAAACATAATTCTTTTCTCCTAAAATCACCTTCATTTTTATTAGAGGCAACCATATTAAGACTAATTTGTTTAGCTTCAAATTAAAATTGAAAACAATTTTAGTTTAAAATAAAAGTGTAAAATAAATTTCGCTTCAAAACACTTGGTTTGATTATTTACATAAATGCAGCAAGAACAGCAGTTGATTACACAGGCTCTTTTAAGTGTGCTTTGTTGTAAGGAATTGCAGATTGAACATTTAAAGGCCTCTCGAGGACAGGAAATCCAAGTCTTTAGTACCTGTAGAAATTGGTTGAATTACTCTCTCCTCAAGGTCCTCAAGATACTCTGAGGTTCATACATTTGCCAGGTAGTGACCTTCTTAATCAACAGGTAAGTCAGCTGGGACTCCTGTAAGCAAGGTTCTAGGCCGGTTCTTCCGAGGGGCTTTGTTGGCCCCATAAAGTCAATGTTGATTCCTTCAAGTGGCCTGGTCATATCAGAGGAGTATGTATGCCTCTCTCAAATATGTCACTTCAGTCACAGCTTTGGTAAAATAACCAGTGTTTTCAATTGTGTCCTGTCACAAGGAGAGCACATTCTTATTGAACGTATTCAAATAAGAATATTGTCGTAACATATAAAGATACTCTCTGAAAGGAGGAGCCAAGATGGTAGTGTGAGTGGGGCAGTGGAAATCTTCTCCCAAAGCCATATATATTTTTGAAAATACAACAAATACAACTATTCCTAAAAGAGAGACCAGAAGATACAGTACAACAGCCAGGCTATATCTACATCTGTGAGAACTCAGTGCCTCACGAATGGGGTAAGATACAAGCCGCAGCCCAGCAGGACCCGAGTTCACCCTCCACTACAGCCCACCAGCAGGAGGAGAGGAGTCAGAGCGGGGAGGGAGTGGGAGCCAAAGACTGCTGAATCACCAGCCCTAGTGATCTACACCAGGACCACAGACACACATTGCATGGTGTGCTGGATATTAGGAAAATGGAACAGTAAAGTCTGCAATTGGGCCCCCGCAGCCAATGCCCCTGGAAAAAAAGAAAAGCAAGTGCTTTTTGAAAGTCTTAAAGGGACAAGGGCCTCACAGCTGGATGGAAGCATCCTGGCACACTCAGCCCAGCAGGTGGGAATCCTGGGGAAATTCAGGCGCTCCAGTCCCTGGAAGGCAGCATAGCCCTGAAGCCCTTCAAGATGATAAACAGCCTCCCATCCATTCCTGCTCTGGCATGGCCCCGCCATAGCAGGGGAGCAACCTGAGAGTGGCCGCACCCACAGCAAACCCCAGAGCCTCCTCCGCAGACACCCGGCCCAGACTCAGAGGTGCCGCCAGTGCGCACAGACAGAGGAAGCTGGGACAGGGCTCCAAGGCTCACTGTTCTCACAAAGATCACACCCGGTGCACCTGCCTCTCCCTGCAAGGATCTGGGCTGACCCAATGGCTGCCGCACCCATGGTAGGTTAGGAAATAAAACCGGAAGCTGCACCCCATGTATGGGACATTGTCTCCCAGCTGACACACATGCCAACTGCTCACGACTATTTCTATAGCCATGAAAAGGCAGAAGAATCTGATCCAATCCAGAATAACCCAGACAATCCCTGAGAGGGAGCCTGGGAGATAGATTTAATCAATCTTCCTGAAAGAGAATTCAAAATAAAGGTCATAAGCTTGCCAATGGACCTGCAAAGAAATATGCGAGAGTTAAAGGATCAAGCTAAGATGGAGAATACAGAAAAAAAACAATCTCTGGAAAGACTTAAGAGCAGACTGGATGAGGTGAAAGAGGCCGTTAGTGGAATAGAAATCAGAGAACAGGAACACAAAGAAGCTGAGGCAGAGAGAGATAAAAGGATCTCCAGGAATGAAAGAATACTGAGAGAAATGTGTGAACAATCCAAATGGAACAATATTTGCATTATAGGGTTACAAGAATAAGAAGAGAGAGAAAAAGGGATAGAAAGTGTATTTTGAAGAAATAATTGCTGAAAACTTCCTCAAAGTGGAGGAGAAAATAGTCTCTCAGACCATGGAAGCCCAAAAATATCCCAACACAAGGGACCCAAGGAGGACAACACCAAGACACATAATAATTAAAATGGCAAAGATCAAGGACAAGGACAGAGTATTAAAGGCAGCCGGAGAGAGAAAAAAGATCAACCTACAAAGGAAAACCCATCAGGCTATCATCAGACTTCTCAACAGAAACCTTAGTGGCCAGAAGAGAATGTCATGGTATATTTAATGCAATGAAACAGAAGGGCCGTGAACCAAGGATACTGAATCCAGTATGATTATCATTTAAATATGAAGGAGGGATTAAACAATTCCCAGACAAGCAAACGTTGAGAGAATTTGCCTCCCACACACCCCCTCTTCAGGGTATTTTAAAGGGTCTGCTCTAGATGGGAACACTCCTAAGACTAAATAGATGACACCAGAGAAAATAAAATCACAGCAAAGAAAGTAGACCAACCAAATACTAACTAAAGGCAAAAAATAAAATCAAGTAAACACAAAAGCAGCCACAGGAAACAAAAAAGAGCACAGAATAAAACACCTAACATATAAAGAATGGACGAGGAGGAATAAGAAGAGAGAGAAATAAAGAATCACCAGACAGTGTCTATAATAATTCAATAAGCAAGTTAAGTTAGGAAGTAAAATACTAAAGAAGCTAACCGTGAACCTTTGGTAACCACGAATCTAAAGCCTGCAATGGCAATAAGTACATATCTTTCAAAAATCACCCTAAATGTAAATGGACTGAATGCACCAATCAAAAGACACAGAGTAATAGAATGGATAAAAAAGCAATACCCATCTATATGCTGCTTACAAGAGATTCACCTTAAACCCAAAGACATTCACAGACTAAAAGTCAAGGAATGGGAAAAGGTATTTCATGCAAACAACAGGGAGAGAAAAGCAGGTATTGCAGTACTAGTATCAGAAAATAGACTTCGAAACAAAGAAAGTAACAAGAGATAAATAAGGACATTACATAATGATAAAGGAGTCAGTCCAACAAGAGGATATAACCATTATAAATATATATGCACCAAATACAGGAGCACCTGGACCTAACAGACATCTACAGAACTCTACACCCAAAAGCAGCAGGAAACACATTCTTCTCAAGTTCACATGGAACATTTTCCAGAATAGACCACATACTAAGCCACAAAAAGAGCCTCAGTAAATTAAAAAAGACTGAAATGCTACCAACCAACTTTTTAGACTACAAAGGTATAAAACTAGAAATAAATTGTACAAAGAAAACAAAAAGGTTCACAAACACATGGAGGCTTAACACCGTGCTCCTAAATAATCAATGGATCAATGACCAACTTAAAATAGAGATCAAGCAATATATGGAGACAAATGAAAACAGCAGTTCAAAGCCCCAACTTTTGTGGGACACAGCAAAAGAAGTTATAAGAGGAAAGTATATAGCAATCCAGACATCTTTAAATAAAGAAGAACAATCCCAAATGAATAAAGTCACACTTATTGAAATTGGAAAAAGAAGAACAAATGAGGCCCAAAGTCAGTAGAAGGAGGGACATAATAAAGATCAGAGAAGAAATAAATAAAAGTAAGAAGAATAAAACAATAGAAAAAATCAATAAAACCAAGAGCTGGTTCTTTGAGAAAATATAGAAAATAGATAACCCCCTAGCCAGACTTATTAAGAGAAAAAGAGAATCAATACACATTAAAAGAACCAGAAATGAGAAAGAAAAATCATGACGGACCCCAAAGAAATACATAGAGTCTATAGAGGATACTGTGAGAATCTATATGCTAACAAGATGGGAAACCTAGAAGAAATGGACAACTTCCTAGAAAAATACAACCTTCCAAGACTCACCAAGGAAGAAAGACAAAATCTATCAGACCAATTACCAGCAATGAAATTGAAGTGGTAATCAAAAAATTACCCAAAGGCAAAACCCCTGGGCCAGATGGATTTACCTCGGAATGTTATCAGACATACAGAGAAGACATAATACCCATTCTCCTTAAAGTTTTCCAAAAAATAGAAGAGAAGGGAATACTGCCAAACTCATGCTATGAAGCCAACATCACCCTAATACCAAAACCAGGCAAAGACCCCACCAAAAAAAGAAAATTACAGACCAATATCCCTGATGAATGTAGATGCAAAAATACTCAATGAAATATTAGGAAACAGAATTCAAAAATATATCAAAAGGATTGTACACCATGACCAAGTGGGATTCATCCCAGGGATGCAAGGATGGTACAACATTCGAAAATCCATCAACATCATCCAGCAAATAAACAAAAAGAAAGACAAAAACCACATGATCATCTCCATAGATGCTGAAAAGGCATTCAACAAAATTCAACATCCATTCATGACAAAAACTCTCAACAAAATGGGTATAGAGTGTAAGTACATAATATAGTTCATATATGATGAACCCACAGCCAACATCATACACAACAGCGAGAAGCTGACTGCTTTTCCTCTAAGATTGGGAACAAGACAAGGATGCCCATTCTCCCCACTGTTATTCAACCTAACACTGGAGGTCCTAGCTACGGCAAACAGACAAAACAAAGAAAGAAATACAAGGAATCCAGATTTTTAAAGGAAAAGTCCAACTGTCACTATTTGCAAATGACATGACATTGTACATAAAAAACCCTAAAGACTTCACTCCAAAACTTCTAAAACTAATGTCAGAATTCAGCAAAGTTGCAGGATACAAAATTAACACACAGAAATCTGTTGCCTTCCTATACACTAATAATGAACTAGCAGAAAAAGAAATCAGGAAAACAATTCCATTCACAATTGCATCAAAAACAATAAAATACCAAGGAATAAACCTAACCAAGGAAGTGAAAGACCTGTACCCTGAAACCTACAAGACACTCTTAAGAGATATTAAAGAGGACACTAACAAATGGGAACGTATCCCAAGTTGTTGGATAGGAAGAGTTAATATTGTCAAAATGGCCATCCTGCCTAAAGCAATCTACAGTTTCAATGCAATCCCTATCAAAATACCAACAGCAATTTCCAATGAACTGGAACAAATAGTTCGTAAATTCATATGGAAACACCAAAGATGCTGAATAGCCAAAGCAATCCTGAGAAGAAAGAATAAAGTGAGGTGGATCATGCTCCCCAACTTCAAGCTCCACTACAAAGCCACAGTAATCAAGACAATTTGGTACTGGCACAAGAGCAGAACCACAGACCAGTGTAACAGAATAGAGTCTCCAGACATTAATCCAAACATATATGGTCAGTTAATATAGTATAAAGGAGCCATGAACATACAATGGGGAAATGACAGTCTCTTCAACAACTCGTGTTGGCAAAACTGGACAGCTACATGTAAGAGAATGAAATTGGTTCATTGTCTAACCCCATACACACAAGTAAATTCGAAATGGATCAAAGACCTGAATGTAAGTCATGAAACCATAAAACTCTTAGAAAAAACATAGGCAAACATCTCTTTGACATAAACATGAGTGTCTTCTTCATGAACATATCTCCCTGGGCAAGCGAAACAAAAGCAAAAATGAACAGGTGGGACTACGTCAAGCTGAAAAACTTCTGTACAGCAAAGGACATCACCAATAGAACAAAAGGCATTCTACAACATGGGATAATATGTTCATAAATGACAGACATGATACAGGGTTGACATCCAAAACATATAAAGAATTAATGCACCTCAACAAACAAAAAGCAAATAATCCAATTAAAAAATGGGCAGAGGAGCTGAACACAGTTCTCCAGAGAAGAAATTCAGATGGCTAACAGATGAAAAGATGCTCCACATTGCTAATCATCAGAGAAATGCAAATTAAAACCACAATGAGATATCACCTCACACCAGTAAGGATCGCCACTATCCAAAAGACAAGCAACAACAAATGTTGGCGAGGTTGTGGAGAAAGGGGAACCCTCCTACACTGCTGGTGGAAATGTAAATTAGTTCAACCATTGTGGAAAGCAGTATGGAGGTTCCTCAAAAAGCCCAAAATAGAGATACCATTTGACCCAGGAATTCCACTTGTAGGAATTTACCCTAAGAATGCAGCAGCCCAGTTTGAAAAAGACAGATGCACCCCTATGTTAATCAAGCACTATTTACAATAGTCAAGAAGTGGAAGCAACCTAAGTGTCCATCAGTAGATGAATGAATAAAGATGTGGTACATATACACAATGGAATGTTATTCAGCCATAAGAAGAAAACAAATCCTACCATTTGCAACAACATGGATGGAGCTAGAGGGTATTACGCTCAGTGAAATAAGCCAGGCAGAGAAAGACAAGTACCAAGTGATTTCACTTATATGTGGAGTATAAGAACAAAGAAAAACTGAAGGAACAAAACAGCAGCAGAATCACAGAACCCAAGAGTGGACTAACAGTTACCAAAGGGAAAGGGACTGGGGAGGATGGATGGGAAGGGAGTTATAAGCGGGGGAGGAAGGGTGGCATTACAATTAGCATGTGTCATGATTGGGGGGGCACAGGGATGGCTGTGCAATATAGAGAAGACAAGTAGTGATTCTGTAACATCTTACTATGGTGATGGACAGTGACTATAATGGGTTTTGTGGGGGTGACTTGGTGAAGGTGGGAGTCTAGTAAACATAATGTTCCTCATGTAATTGTAGATTAATGATACTAAATAAAAAATAAAAAAAGGTGGAGTCGTAAAAAAACTCACAGAATTTCTAAATTCTGGATGCAGATCTAGGGAGAAAAATAAATGTTTCAATTTTGTTTTTAAATGTATAATTTCATAAACTGTTGAATGTCAGCTTAAGAGAAAGGTTTAAAACAGATACTTACTTTAGAAGATCACCAACATATGAAACAAAATGTCATGAAAATAATATCACCCCCTTTAGTTTACTCAATCTTATGTAATTAAATTTTGTACTGCTTGAGTCTAGTTGTTTTCAAATAGTTCTGAAGTGAAATAGTATCTAAACATGACAAAATACTTTAAAATGTGAGTAGTTAAATACCAAAAGGAGGTTACATAGTTTTTGCAAAACTTAGCTCATAGCTCTTTAATATTAAGGTTTTGTTTTCTTAAGTACTCAAGCACCTTATTTAGACATTAAACATGAGAAATTGATACAATTAGAAAAACCTTTCACAATATCAATATTAAGAACAGAACAATAGTTTGAGAAAACTTTGTCCTATTAATAGAAAGCAAAATTCTAATCTCAGGGTGTACTTTATATTAAGCTCCATTTACTTCAATCTCATATAGCATGACATTAATTTCTTCTTCCACAAAATTTCTACAACTTTATTTTTACATTCAGGGTTCTCCCTCTTTTAATAACCAGCTGTACTTTAGGGCAAAATTACCTTCTTTTCCCTTAGCAAAAATGCATTTCCATTCCTCATACCTTCTCTTATCAAGACACATCTTTCTAGCATGCAGAGATGTTGCCCCTATTATTTCTAGTAGCCTTAATTAGAAATTAAAACCCTTAGAAACCTTTATTTTCAGTGAAAAGAAGAAGCAATTGTGAACTGTTATACTAGCATTCTTTAGCCCTGTCTTTACACATAAGGAAAATAGGTTTTTTTTCCCACAGAGCATCTTTGGAACACTTAGGGTCCTGTTAGGGTCCACTGAGGGAACAGCAGTCTCTCTAATGAGAAACAGTATTAGACAAGTGAAGGCTGCTAGAAAACTTACAAGCCTCTTTAATAACTCTCTCTTGCTCACCTAAGGTCGGCTTTAGCTGACACTGGTGCAGAGGTAAAGTAGGAAGAGGAGTGGAGAGAGGGCTGCAGCAAGTTGGCAAGCTTGGCGTGGCCTTTTCAGCTTCTGACATAGAAGCAAGTCTGAGCATAAGGCACTTCTGCCCTTTTGTTTGCCCACTTCCAGAAAAGACTCAATTCAGTAAAAGTGTTAGGATTAAGTCATTGTTCTTGGTTTCCTAGTTGGTGTTGCGCCCAAGATGTGTTGCACAAGAGTATTACCTTTTCCTTTTGTGAGTCTCAGGGTTAAATTGGGATCATTGGGGAAGAATGCAGCCCAGTGATGTGGCCCACCTAGCAAGAAAGAAATGGGTTAGCAGTTGGTGTCCCAACACCTGAAACATAACTCTTCCCATCCCAGATGTCTCAAGAGCAGGACAGGAGACTGTAGTCCTGAGGAATGGGCTAGAGAACCCAGCATCCCACTGGGCAAAAGACCAGAAAGAACATGGTAGGTAAAGCTGTGAAGAAAAGGAAACCCTTTTACACTGTTGGTGGGAATGAAAATTGATGCAGCCACTATGGAAAGCATAATGGAGTTTCCACAAAAAATTAAAAAATTATATGCCATAGACCTAGTAACTCCATTTTTAAGAATTTAACCAAGGAAAACAAAATCTTTGATTTGTAAATATGTATGTACCCCTATGTTTATTGCCACATTATTTATAGTAGCCAAGATATGGAAGCAACTAAAGTGTCCTTACAGGGATGAATGGATAAAAAAGAGCTGGTACATATACACAAAGGAATATTATTCAGCCATAAAATGTAAAGAAATCCTGACATTTGTGACAACATGGGTGGACCTAGAGGGTATTATGCTAAGTGAAATAAGCCAGGTGGAGAAACACAAATAACATATGCTTTCACTTATGTGTGGGATTTAAAAACAATACAAAACAAAATGAACTAAACAGCAGTACACCCATTGTCGCTGAGAAGTGACTGGTGGTTATCATGGGGGCGGGGTCCTGGTAGGGGGTGGGGTGGGTGGGGGGATACAGAAGTTCAGACTCTCAGTCGTAATAAAAATTGGTCATGGGGATGGAAGTGAAGCATGGAGAATATAGTCAGCAGTTGTGTAACATTTTCCTATGTTGACAGACACTAGTGGCACTTGCAGGAGGGAGGATTTAATAATGTGTGTAACTTTTGAACCCCTGAAAAATACACTTAAGAAAAAGAAAGGATACAGAAATAAAACACTTTCTAAAAGGTGAAAGTGCTCCAAATAATGGGTATTTTCTCACTAAAAACCATGGTAGCCAAAAGATGGGAGAAAAATAATTTTACAGTACTGAAAGTGATGTGAATGATCAGCCAAATTTCTATGTCTTTCAAAAATATGATTGAAAGATAAATAAAAGCAAAGATACCATTATATAAAGGACAAAGAATATGTTTATAGCAAGCTTACTGTAAAAGAAATATGAAATTAAATGCTTCAGACTGGAGGAAATGTTACATGTAGACTCCATCCCTAAAAAATTTGTAAATAGAATAAGAGTGGTGACTTTGTGGGTAAATATAAGTTACTTTTTTTTTTCCATTCGGATAGTGATCACTTCATAACTGTTTAAAAACTAAAATATTAACATTGCCATGTGGAGTTTGTAATGCATATGGAAATATATATGACAACGTATGTGATTCTATATGATTTCAAAATTATTATATTTTACAAGAAGGTGCAGATTAATAATCATAAAACTGCTGTAAATTAAAATAGGTGTGTTGTAATTTCTGGGGCAGACATATGCAACAAAAATAGCTATAAAGCTAACAAAACTAAAAGAGAAATGCTACTAAATATAAAATGTCCTAAACATTTCCCAGTAGAAGAAATGGAAAGGATAAAAGAAAAGCATTGGAAGCAAATGATCAGGCTGATTCCCTGAGGTGGAATATTTTGTAGGCCCAGAGGGTGACACTGAGAGCTGGTGGGTATTCCATACAAGTTCTGTGGGGTATGTGAAGCAGGAAGTCTCTACATGGCCAAAATAACCCCTTACCCTTATTTTTTCTATTGGTATATTCAAAAAAATTGGATGTTTAAAACTTGAACTTAGTGCCACTGGGCTTCAGGTACAGGCATAAACTGCTGTGAGGAAGTAAACAAAACAGGGTCTAGTAATCAGGGACAATCACAGGACAAGATAATACCCTGAAGGTGCACCTCCTGTGTTCAGTAATGCATTTTCCACATGTTTTTTATTAGCAGCATTATGGGTAATTGCAAAATTTAGAAAATACCTCAATCTCAAAACCCAGGAAATTAGTAAAACTATGGTATATATAATAAAGTGGGTTATTCTTTGACTATAAAATACAAGGAAGGCAATCTTGCGTTAGATTTTTCACTTATTGCATGCTGGGAATCACTACCTATCAGCTCTAGAGATTGCCTTCCTTGTATTTTATAGTCAAAGAATAACCCACTTTATTATATATACCATAGTTTTACTAATTTCCTGGGTTTTGAGATTGAGGTATTTTCTAAATTTTGCAATTACCCATAATGCTGCTAACAAAAAACATGTGGAAAATGCAATCTCTAGAGCTGATAGGTAGTGATTCCCAGCATGCAATAAGTGAACATACACAATTCTTTCTTTTAAAAAAAGAACACATTAAAGATAAGCCCTGAAACGTTGAGAGTGTTTTTCTTCACAAGGTGCTGAGTGATTGGGTGAAAAGAATGGGAAGGGAGTGACATTTCACTGAGCATAGATTTTGTTGTTATTGTTGATACTGTTTTTAAACAGTTTCCTTTTCTTGGAGAAGATATACTATTTTTCTTTATATTAAAAAAGTTAAGTGACCAAATGTGGACAAAAATTGAAACTGAATGCAAACTCAATCAAATGAAATAACTGCATTTCAAATGAAAATAAGCATGTTGGAAAGTACATGTAAAAGACCTCATTCCACATAACTTTTAAGCAATGTACATGCAATATATACACTTAGTTTAGAAGAGAAAAAGAACTACACAAATTCCAAAACTACTTAATGTAGGCTGGTCATCAAAGGGTACAATGTGGAAAGCTTGGATTATGTATGCATATTTTAGGATTGTGCACATCAGTGAATAATTTAATATTTGGTGGAGTTGCAGTGTTTCCAGTATGGAAAAAATGGAAGAAGTGAAGAAAAGGAAAATCCTGGTAGGTGTTTGAAATGAGAAACCACCACTGAGAGTGCATGATGTAAGTTCCCCTAGTAACACACAGAATCAATGGGGTCCCAGCGTCAGTGACTGACACTGAGGCCCAATCTCGGTTTCTAAATCCCAGCGTCCTTTCCTTTTCATTCCCTGTTGTTGGTCTCCCAAGGAATGCTGTCAGCCCTCTACATCCAAGCACCTCCTCTCAGACCACTAGTACCCCGCAGATACATACAAGCAGTAAAGGCTCAAAACCTACCGACTGAAATAAAGATAGGTGAATACGGTGTATCTCCGAGTTTGACCCAGAGATAATATTCTGGTAAAAAACCCTTACCTAAATGTAATGAGGAAAAAATAGAATATCCCCCCCAAAAGCACATTTCCTTTACAAACAATCCTGTTTTTCAAAAGTGTCAACATCAGGAAAGACAAAGACAGACTGAAGAACTGTTTCAGGTGATAGATTAAATGACTAAATGAACAATGCAGCTACACACAACATATGATACTGAAACTAATTTCAAAATGAACAAGAATTAAATACAATTATTGCATTTTTCTTTATTTTTTCTGATGACTGAACTGTGGCAAAGTATTGAAACATGGAGAATTGTGGTAAGTTTACTTCAGAGTTTTCTACAACATACTTGCAACTTTTTTGTAAGTTTAAAATTATTTAAAACCCAATTAGGGTGTATCTGTGTAAAGCAAGATTATAGCAAATAAACTAATGCATATTTTTAATAATTTCTAAATACATATTTAATGACGTATTTAGTAAGAGTTAATAATCTCATGACTTAATAAGGTAAGTAGTATTTCGATTTGATGTTTTGACCTATTGATCGTGCATAAAAAAATTCTGTGTTCTAATACAAAACAAAAACACTTTTATTCTGAATATTGCTTTTCTGTCAAGAAGAAAATATGGCTAATACTCATTAAAAAATAAGTCAGTATTTTAATAATGTTAATATATATGCTGCTGTGTATATGATTATTAAACAATCTCACTTAATTTTCTACTGCATAATTGATATTATTAATTCTCCATGTAAGATTGATAAGCTTTATTGTTTAAAATATTTTCCTGGAACTATGCAGTAGATGAATGGCATATTGACAACTATGTCTTGAGTAGCCAAAATTATTTTCAAAGAAACAAGCTAAAAGTGAGTGATGTTATTAAGACTTATTAAAAGCCAAAGCAAAAAAATGAATGCACAAATAAAATCTCATTTCCATATTCCATATCTTTAAAATTAATTCCAGTTGCTTTACTCTACAATGAAGGCCTTAACCAGATGAAGAATAAAATGTCTTTTGACTTTTATGTTAGGCTGAGTTAGCTAAGGGGCATGGGAGAAGCACCATGAAAATGTTCCTGACTGATGAAAACGCCAAGATAGAAACAGTATAGTAAGAACAAGAGGGACCCCTTCTTATGGCTGAGAGTCCATTTTGAAAACCAGAGAGTTAAGAGGTAAGATTCCTGAGATATTCTTTGGTAATGAGACAGTAACCCACCCGATTTTAAGGGGGTGCATGCAGCTGATGTGGTCCCAGTGCTTGAGGGAAGCCACTCCCTTGGAGGGGAACCAGATCAGTAAACACCCTGTGTTCAGTTTATCTTACAGAATTACCTAGAAAACTGACTGTGCATGAGGACGCAGTGTCCCTCTCTGGAGACGGACATCATCAGACCGCAGGTCAGGCCTACGTCCCACAATGCCCCTCCACCCTTTGCCCCATTCTCGGAAGCTTTGAAAGCCGCAATCCCCAGCCCTTTAGCGCACCTGTTCTCTGAGGTGGCCTGCACCCCTTTCTAAGTGCATGCTCTTAAACAAAGCCTTCTTACTGCCCAGCTTGTTGCGTCTTGTCTCTGCCCTCTTCCAGTGGCAATTGTCTTTGTTGTCTCTGCTATTTCATTTTATTTCCAAGTCTTCATTCTGTCTCCACTGTACTCCTGATATGCAGGGAGGGGCTCTTGAGAGCTCTGATTTGGGCCTGCAAGTTCGCATCACCGGGGTGACTCAGGCAGAACTTCAGCTGTGCCATCGGCTTTTAGAAGCCTGCCTAGAAATCTCTTCTTTGGGAATTTCTCAGAGCATAATCTCCCTCCATACTGTGCTTTATGGTTCCCCCAAATCCTGGGGTGGTAGGGGCTAGTCCCCATGCCATGCAGATCCAAGTGGAAACGGGCCACCTGGGAACCCTGGCTTCAGGAGCTTGCAAGGGAATCTGCCCGCGGCCAAGCAGGAGGGCAACAAGCTGTCCTTCCTCCTCTCTGCTCCTCCTTGCTGTCTCCTACCTGCAGGGCAGCTGCCGTTCACTGCTGCTCTTGCTTTAATGAATCCCTTCCTTACCTGCCCGCCTCTGAGCTGCTTGAGAATTCCTGCTCCGTCAGAGTCACCAGCACTCCCACCTCCAGGCTGAGGTCCCACCGAGTGCCCAGGGGGAGACCTCCCTAGATGCGGCTGCCTGGCAATGAGATGACTAGGTCTACAGAAAGGATTTGCAAAGCATAATATCCATCTGCTTTGACAATTTGACTCACTAAATTATTTTCTCCAACTTCACCATGACCCACTCAGTCAGTAATTAGCAATGTTTGACAGGAATCTTTGCATTTACCAAAGTGCCCAGTGATTATTGACAATTATGAAGTGGTAACCACTAGCATACAGCCTATGAATGAGCAGAATTAAGGGAATATTCAAGCACTCTATTATTATTATTCTCAAAGTCTGGACAATATCCTTCACAGTGTATTTCAGAAAGTTTTCTGGGGTGTGAACAGTCTGCCTCCAGAAAATACCAACAATTACAATTGTACGGCCGTAAGACACAATTACATAATAAGGCTGCTCAGAGGACTCCTAAGACATTCTTCTTTGGGGAAATCTAAGCATCAGTCACATACTTTAAAAATAATTTGTTGTACACACTTTGACTAAAGAATGTTTCAAATGATGTCAAGTTCAAAATAAAAGAGGCAAATGAATTTCCTGGTTGCTTAAATATTCACCTTTCTCTCTGAAGAAACTATCACATCTTAGTAGACATCTTTTAGCCCTTCCACAGAAGAACAGAAATACAACTCTATCCTATGATGACAGATAGATTCCAAAAGAAGATATGTCTGTTTTAATTTCAGGTGATTAATTTTAGGTGAAATTATATACTTCTTTTTTCAGAATTTCCACTTTTAATTTACATGTTAGAATCATCTATAAAGTAATCCTTTGTCCAGTGGTTGAAGCACTGGAATTATTTTAAGGTATGAATTTCAATGTTTTATTGGTAAAATGTTAAAATACTCTGTTATAAAATAATAATGTGTAAATCTTGTGGAAATTTATGGAATGCACCAAAAGCAGTGAAACGCAGTAGCCGATTTCTCCACTCTTCTTTCTCTTTTGACCCCTCTCTGGGTATTTCTGGAGAAAATTAGAATAGGGTGATAAATGTTCTTCAAAGTTATTTCATTTCTGCACCATGCATTCTTCACGTTCACCACACAGAGATTCTCCATATGTGATTCAGATGCCGGCTGCGTTTTCTCTTTTGTTTCAGCTCTGCTTCCCAGAGTGTCTCCTTCAATTGCCTTTGTCCTGCATTCTTCTCTTCACTTGGGTTTCAGATTCTTCGTCCCCCAGCCACTGCCCACCTCCAGTCTCCACTACCACCAGGGTAATCTGTCAGATAATGCATTTGTGTTATTTTAATGACACAAAAACTATTAGCAATTTTTCTTTATAGGTATGTTTATTAATTTTCTCCTTCCATTCATAGCAAGCTACCTTTTAAAAAATTTGTCTCTGCCAGTTTAATGCCCAATGCAAACATTTAACAAATAATTAATTTTTAATATTCATTTGTGTGTATAAGGTAAGAATAAATTATTAGGCTATGTTTGATTATTAAATGCTTCGTAAATGAGAGATCATGATTATTATGAAAAATAGAGAATTTAAAATTTACACCTCTTAGATAATTAGGGATGATAACATAAAAATCCTACAGTTAAAGGCCTTTAGATTGCTTTCTGAAAGCAAACGAATTTCTAATTAATAGCAGCACAATATTATTGCAGCACTAATTGGGTTGGGAAAAATTCATTAAATTATAATAAATTATAATTTATTGTATTTATCTGGTAGGAAGTTATAGCAGAGGCTACAGGGTGAGGTGTAACTCATATAACAACTTATGGACTTCATATATCATTCATGGAATCCTTTTATCTTAAAAAATGAACTTTTCAGTACTCTTCAGAGGCATTTAAGGTGGATCTATGCCTCTTCTTCAATGAAATGATTCTGTATATCAGTATGGTTCCTGTAAATTAATGTTTCTTTGCATATCTCCTTCTCTTGACGGGTAGTGAAGAGAATCCAGCATGTGGTCAATGCCACAAAGGCCATAGGGTTTCTTCTTTAGGGATTTTCTGAAGTCTGGGAGCTCCAGATTGTACACGGTGTGCTCTTCCGAGTGGTTTACCTGGCTGTCCTAGTGAGTAACCTCCTGATCATCACTCTCATCGCCCTAGACCTGCAGCTACAAACAACCGTGTACTTCTTCCTGTAGAATTTGTCCTTATTGGATGTCTTCCTCATGTCTGCCCCAATCCCAAAATTTATTGTCAATAGCCTAACTCACAACAATTCAATTTCCATTTTGGGGTGTGCTTTCCAGCTACTTTTAATGACTTCCTTTACAGCAGGTGAGATATTTGTGCGCAGTGCCATGTCCTATGACTGCTTTGTGGCGATTTGCTATCCCCTGCACTGAGGTCCTCATGAGTGGTGGCACCTGTGCCCTGATGACTGCTGTGTCCTGGGTTACTGGGGGGTTATTTGCAGCTGTGTACACAGCTGGCACATTTTCCATGCCCTTCTGTGGCTCCAGTGTGATTCCACAGTTTGTCTGTGATGTCTCCTCATTACTAAGGTTGTCCTGCTCTGAAACACGAATGATAGTTTATGTGAGTATTGGACTAGGTACCTGTTTAGGCATGTCTTGTTTCATCTGTATCATGATCTCTTACATTTATATTTTCTCTAGTGTGCTGAAGATTCCTACCACAAAAGGTCAGTCTGGAGCTTTTTCCACATGCCTTCCCCATCTCATTGTTGTCACCCTTTTTATGACAACTGCCTGTTTTGTTTATCTCAAAGCACCTTCAAACTCACCATCAGTTATTGAGAGGCTTGCTTTCTGTGATCTACACTGTGGTACCTCCAACAGTGAACCCTGTAATCTACAGCCCCAGGAACAAGGACATGAAGTTGGCTCTGCTGGGATTGCTGCCTAAGACATCTGGCCAAGACTCTCACTTCATGTAATACATCCAAACATCCCCAGGGACAGAGCGCTTTCAGATCGCTGGACATTTTTTCTCATCATTTAACTTATTCATAAATTTGGGAAAGACTGAGGAAAGAACACAGTGTCCTAAGTGCTCAAAAGCCTGAATGACTGTTGCAAAGTTCAGATAATTGAATCCCGTCAGGCTGACACATGGGGGGCATGTGCTCAGTTGGTGATTCGTAAGAAATTGTTTCTCCCTTTTCAGCACAGCTCTGGAAGAGTTGTTTCTCTTTTTATAAGTTTTGATTTTTGTCATCTTACAACTCATTTTCTCTATTTCATTAACTGAAAACAAAAAAAATATTGGGGTGCTTCAATGAGGACAGTACATGAAGCATTTGATCTACGAAGATGAATGTACTCCTGACTTTCCTGAAGGATCTGACTGTCTAGTGCTGAAGCAGAACAAAAAGCAGGCAAAATTAACATGGTGAGCTCAGGGCCATTTTAGGATTGTGCCCCTATCAATAAACAGTCCTTTGGAGGGACACCTGAAGCAGAGACAACACCCTGGAGGAAGGTGATCCATTTCTCAAAGATACATAGTGCCCTCCCTGGTGAATATTATTTCCTGGAAGACACCAGGCAGAGGTCTGAAGCTGTGTGTGTGTCTGAGCATTTGCTTGTCTATAATTCAGAAAGCCTTTTACCTCTACTTGAGCCATGGATAATGTATCTAATCTAGGTCTGAAAAGAAGATAGGATATGTGTTAAAATTATGGAAGTAGTTCAACTGAAGATGTACTACTTGCTAATTATTACTATGATGTGAAAGATTTTTTATTATGCAAAATGTAATCCATGTATTTTATGTGTTATCAAGTAACTTTCTTGAATTTATATTGACTTTGTTCTGTCCTTAAGATAAAAAAATACCCTGTTTCAATCATGTTATGTTTTCCTGCAATGTGATACCAGTGTTTGTTTCATTGTCACTTGGCTTTAATGTATGATTCTGCATTGTTTCTCATTCATGTGACATCATTAAACATGTTCCCAAATACCCTCTGACAACTTTTGATTCTTACCATACCAATACTAGATATTGTAAAAATATAAGATAAAATAAACTTTTTGTTTCTCTTACATATAAAATTATCCTTAATATTTCCTATAGTCAATAGGAAAAAAAACCAAAATTATTTTTTCTTTTTCCTTAAAAAAAAGACATATATGCTAAATATAATTAATTTCATGTGAAGGTTCACCATGTGTCAAGATTACTGTCAAGGAGATTGTCACCACAGAAAAGATTATTGGGTTGTCCTCAATTAAATTTGTTGTGATAAGATAGAACTGGTTTAAATATTTCAGAATTTGAATTCTTTATGAAAATCCCTGGAGATAATTCAGTTCCCTCACTGTCTATAATGTTTTATTACTAGAGAAAACACTGATGAAAAAATTGTTATTTTTCCTTCAAAAGAGTGGCAGCTGGTAAATAGAGAAGCAAAGATACAGTTAGAAAAGTCACAATGTTTAATCATCTATATCATGCTAAATCCAAGCAGTGATCCGCAGTGGGCACCCCGACGGCAGGAGGAGCGCTGTGAGGGAACGAGGTTCTCACGTGACGGTGACGACTGGGCATTCTGGATTTTAAAACCAAAGGAATTCAGGAAATGACAAGGGCAGGAAGGAATTTCTGATCTTCCTATGAAGCAGATGATGAAACACTTATGTGAGAAGGTGCCCTCTCTATACCCAGAGATATATATCCCACACCCACCCACCCATGCCAACCCTTCCCCCTTGGTAACCATCAGCCTCTTTATCCCCAGAGACCAGGAGGAAACTGTTAAACCAGCCTCACGAAGTCCTTCCCAGTGTGCGGTCAGCTCAAACTTTTGTCCCATCCCGCCTCTCCACAGTATCCTCCTCTTCATCTAACCGAGCATAAGGACTCTCAGGTTTCACCATTTCTTTGGGTCTTCTTTTTCCATGGAGGGAAACTTACATTAAATAAACGTGTACGAAATCATCTTGTTACAGAGGTTCCCATCAAGCACTTCAAGGTGGAAGGGAAATGCACTTTCTTCTGTTTCTGGCACCCCAACAGGAATGGCCGGGACACCCCACTGGAGAGTCTGCAGAGAGGATCCTGGGAAAACTAGAAGAGGACGGCACAGGCTAACACCTGTTATCCAAGTCCGCTCTTCTGGATCTCTGCCTTAAAAGTTCTGTGCATTGTGGCTCCCGTCCCTGTGACTCGGGGGCGCCCACGCGCTCTGCAGGCCCTTCCTCTTTCATATACAGCCACACCTTTCCTGTGGCTCTGAGGATTTGTCTTTCTTTTCCTCCTGCCACGGACGCCGGCTGCTGTCTCTTGCCCATGCAGGAGGACAGCTGTCAAGTGGAGGCTTTATTATATGGCCAGAGAGAAATGTGAGCTACACCCCATCTACAGGTAACATCCTACTGACTCTGCCAGATATCGGGGGAGGCTGTCTATGTCTTTTGGCTATGTTTTGGAGTGGTTCTGAATCTTCAGAGAAGTGCATTTTTTAAATTAAAATTTAGCTAGTATACAATACTGTGTTGGTTTCATATGTACAACATAGTGAGTGATTTGACAAACATATGCATCACTACATGTTCAAAAAAAACTGTGGTTACCACGTGTCACCAGACAAATAAATTATAACATCACTGACTATATTCCCTATGCTGTACTTAAATCTCTATGAATCTTTTATTTTATTTCATTGAGGTTTAGTTAATATACAATCTTATGTTAGTTTCAAGTATAGAAATTTGTGATTGAACAATTACACACATTATTAAATTGTCACCCCAAAGAGTGCAGTTACTATCTGCCAACATAAAAAGGTGTTACATACTGCTTTTCCATCCCCAATACCAACTTATACTGTGATTGAGATTTTCTGCCTCCTTATCCCCTTCACCCACCCCACCCACGCATCCATGCCAACCCTTCCCCTTTGTTCACTACCAGTCACTTGTCATTATTTGTGAGTCTACTGCTGTTTTCATTTCATTTTGTTTTGTTTTTAAATCCTACATGTAAGTGAAATCACATGGTATTTGTCATTCTCTGCCTAGCTGATTCCGTTTAGCATAATACCTGCTAGATCAAACCATGTTGTTGCAAATAACAGGGTTTCTTTCTTTTTTATGGCTGAATGATATTCCATTGTGTATATGGACCACTTCTTCATCCATTCATCTATTGCAGGGCATTTTGGTAGCTCCCATATCTTGGCTATTGTAAATAATGCAGGAAAAAATGTAGGGATGCATGTATGTCCTTACTTCTCAAGTGAGTCTCTTGCAGTCACCATAGAGATGGTTACTGTGTTTTTATCCATTCAAACACTCCCTGTTTTTTGATTGGCAAACTTAGTCCATTTACATTTAAAACAATAAAGCAATAATGAATAGTATATACTTATTCACACTGTTCATTGTTTTGTGGCTATTTTTTTCCCCAGAATCAATGGCTTTTATTTATTTTTTAAAATTATTTATATTAAGGTACATACAATAAAATACACAAATTTTAGTGTTTAATTCCATAAATTTGATGTGTTTATACACTCATGTAACCATCTCTCAGATCAAGATATCAAATATTGTCACTATTGTTCCCCCTTTTTGTGGTTGTTTTTGTAGATCATCTCTGTCTCTTCCACTGTTACAAAACACTGTGGTTTGATGACCTTCCTTGTTACGTATAGACTCCTTTCTAATTTTCATTTCTGTATTTGCTGTTAAGTTTCTGTTCTCTGTGGTTAAGGTGAGGTTCACATAAAATATTCAATGTAAATAACAGTCTGTTTTAAACTTACAAACACTGAATTTAAACCTATTCCAGCATGTTACCTTTATACTCCTCCCATTTTATATTTTAATGATGCATTTTTCATCTTTTTATGCAATGCTTCCTTTAACTAATTTTTGAAACTTTAGATAAATGTCCTACTTTTGCCTTTTAACTGTCATGCTTACTTTGTAAATGATTTATTCACTACCTTATCCCCTAGTTATCTATTACAGGGAGGTTGGTACTTTTGTATGTTTTCATATCATTAACTAATTTCTGTTCTTATTCACTTAATGAAGTTCCTCTAAAATTTCACATAGGGCTTTTAGTAGTGATCTACCTCTTTAACTTTTGACAACTTTAAATGCTCTTAATCGCTCTTTAATCCTGAATATTCGTCTTGCTGGGTAGAGAATTTTTGATTGGGAGCTCGTTTGTTTGCTTCCTTTCAGCACTTTGAATATGTAATGCTGTTCCTTTTGGCCTGTAAAGTTTCTGCTGAAATATCTGCTTATAGATTTATGGGGTTTCCGCTGTATGTGACATGCTGTTTTCTCTTGTAATTTTCCATATTTCATTTTTTTCTTCAACTTGTGCCATTTAATTATAATGTACCTTGGTGTGCATATATTTGGCATCATCCTTTTTGAAGCTCTCTGGCCATCCTGTACCTGGGTGCCTGATTCCTTCCCCAGATTAGGGCAGAACTTAATACATCCCACTTGAATCATTCATTATTTCCTGAAATTATTTTTGCAGCCCTTTCTCTCTCTTCACCCTGTAAGACCCCTGTAATATGAATGTTACTCAACTTGGTGTTGTCCAAAATATCTCTTAAGGCATCCTTACTTTTTCTAATTCTTTTCTTATTCTGCTGCCAGTCAGCAGATTGTCAAAAACTTGAACTCTTTCTTATAATAAAGATCAACCTACTAGGTAATTTGTAAAACTATAAGGTTATTAATCCAAAATCAGTAAATCAAACTATTTTTCCAATTTTTAAAATCTTGTTGAGTCATATGCATAGAGTCCCATATAGACCATCTTAGACTTAATACTGAAAATACTTAAATGTATAGCAATATATACAGGTTTTCAAATATGGGGTATAATCATTGCATGCTTGAAACAAATATTGTTTGTCCATGGCATCTGACAAATCAAGCAATGTAATTGAAAGTGAAATCTGAAAATGCCATTCCTAATATGGTAATGGATATTCAATTTACTTTCCACTTTTAAGTAATCACAAATCCATTTTAAAACTGAGTTTGGAAAATGATAAATATATTCATATACCTTACACAGTTAGGATAGAATTATTTCATACTAGCATATTTTAGCAAAGACTTTGACCAGTGATTTCTATTTGAAAATTAATTAAAATACCATTTACTTGAACGTGCCAAACAGATACCATAGAGACCTGTGGGAAAAAAAATGTCTCTTAAAATAGAAAGTCCAAAGTCCATGCCTCTGGGGTTGGACATTGAATTGATCATCATAGCTCCACTTGGGACAGCTTCTCTAGCTTCATTGTGTTTCAGTTTTCTCAACTTTAAAACTAGTACTTTAACAATAAAAACCAAAGTAATTACTCACAAAGATCATGTTAGACAGTACGATAGCGACCACCAAGTGAGCTTTTATCGTATGTTCCTCACTGTTAGCTGTTGTGAGTTTACCTTTACGTGGCAGCTCCTTGACCGTTTTAAAGAACTGGACAATACCAAAGAAATTAACAATGACCATAGATACTTTGAACTAGAAGACAGTTTTTACATATACTGGTTGACCATAAGTAATTCAGGCATTGCTACATGTTAGGTTTAATAAATTTGTGAAACCCATTATTTAGGATTTATTGCTCTTGAACATCTTTTCTTTGTATTCCTTATTATTCTGTCTCACTCCTCAGTGACAGTTATTTATTTCTTTATTAAGTTAATGAATTATTAATTTGGGTCCTTTACTACCCAATCAAGCAAACTTTGTGTGAGTCCTGTCATCTCCCCTGTCTCCAGATTCCTGACTTACAATGTTCAACCTTCTAACTGTACAAAGCATAACTTTTCAATGAAGGTTTCTTAATGAAGAGCCAATTGATGATATGCATTTGAGCAAAGACTCATTCATATTTGAGACTAAATGTAACAACAGACTATGGCCAGACTCCAGATGAAAACAGAGCTCTGACTCCAACCTCCCAAGCAGCCAGCCCAGGGAGTCAGACCATAGCCCCTGCAGCATCAGCAGCAGGGCCAGGACTTGGTCAGTAACTACCTGTTTCCAAATTTTTTGCCCCATTTTGATTTTAGGACCAACCAGAGAAAGCCAGATACGCTCCCCAAACCAATCTTATAGGATGGCCCACCCTTCCGTAGTCACGTCCAGCTCCTCTGCCTGAACAACGTCCCGTCGGGAACACCTGGACCCTCCTCTTCCTTCTCTCTCCCTTTCCTTACCTGACACTGCGCTCCCATTCCCTTATGCTCTTAATGCAGCTAAGAATACTTCACTCTCTTATTACAGTTTTTGCAATATTTTTAGTGTGTGTTAGAGCACATCCCCCTTTCTTACTTGCGGGAGTCCAGCTCCAGCCTAGGAGTGGGATGCGCAAAGGTGCAGGACGGAGTTGGCGTATGAAGAGACAGGACACGGAGTCAGTTGGAGGAGGTCTTTCGACAAAGTGCTGAAGACAGCTTTATTTATACCATTTTGCACAAGGATATGATTATTTTTTATTGTTCTGTTGATTAATTAGTAAAGGCAGTTGATTAATAGGTATAGGCAAGCTTTTTTCTTTCTTCTTCTTTCTAATCTATTCATGGTTGGTCAAGTGTTAGACAGGTGATAATTCTCTGTTCCTTGACTGAAACCTTTCCTGTCAACATGTACTCTTTTATGTTTTATGTTTCTATGCAACACAGTTTCCAAGTTGTGCATGTGACCACAGGAGCATGCAGTATGTAGCAGTGACTATGGAGTCTATCAGCTCAGGGTGAAATACAGGTCATCTACTGCCACAGTTAGCTAGGATTCTTTCCCACAAAAATATTCTTAGAGGCTTTAATCAATTTATAATCAATCTAAAATCATCAACTCATATCTTGACCTTATACCCTTTTATAGGGCACAGTAGGCAGCAAACTAAATTCCCCTTTCTTATCTACATTTCTCTTTCTTCTGTGTGGATACCAAAATCTCCCTGACATATGCTACACAGGTCTCCATGACTCTACTACTGCAGGGACTAAACAAGTTCTTACATGGTGAACAATGCAAGGGAATTCATATCATAAAACTGTTTCTGTTTTAACTACAAACCTTAAACTATAAACAATCAAGTCAAATATGATATATGATTATTCATTTAATTTTTATACTTTAGATGTTAATCTAATAAAATGTTGATGTAGTAGGTAGGTGCAAAATATAGATAGAAAGCATGATTTAGGACTGTAAGAAGGCAGGTATAGATGATCAGGTTTGTGCCTACAAATCAGGTATTAATCCAAGCTGAACAAGGGGAACAAAACATCCACAGGTACAGAAGATTTCTCTCAAAACTTGGGGGGTGAGGTTCTAAGCCTCAACTCTGTTGGCCCCCATTTTCTCACATCATGGCCCCCTTGCAACTGTGCCTGTCTTAGGTTGTTCTTCCCTTGAGGAATCTTACCCATCTCTGGCTAACCAGCCATCTTCTGGGGCCATACAGGGAGATGTAAAGCTGGTGAGTGAGAGAGAAGTAATGTTCATTGAAAATGTTAGCTTTTCACTTCTTTGCAGATTTATGCCCTGTGGCTTCCAGGCCCAACACTTGTCTTGAGGTACCTTTACTTCTTGGAAAATTATGGTATTTCATAATTTCACATATAGGCATGAATTCTAGTAAAGGGCTGTAATTAGGAAGGAAGAAGAAAAGCTATAGAAGTAGCAAATAGAAGAAAACATGAGAAGATGGATTGTCAGACAGGGTTATTCTATTCAGCATTCCCCTATAGGTCCATTTTTCTAATTTTCCTATAAAACTCTTCATCACTAATTTCACTAGCATTACAAAAAACGGGGGCATTCCCAGTTAGGTGTAGATGGGGTAGTCAATGTTTGACTAGCTAACTGCAGGTTTTGGTATTCTATGCCAAGATTGCCATCTGGCCTCTGCGTGTTCTATTCTTCAGGAAAACTGTCCTGAAAAGCTTCTGGGAAGTTTATGTTCTTCTCCTTTCTGTGCTGCTTAGCAAAGGTTAGGTTAGCCCTTGACAACAATGCAAGCAAAAACAAAGCCAATAGTATAATGGAGAATAACAAGATCAAGGTGGGTAATAGGGAGCCAGCGGCAAAAGCCCCTGCTTTGTGGGGGTCTCCTCCAGCTTGAGCTCTGCTACACAGCTTGAGCAGCATGGCTCCTGGCAATTACTCTTCCTGAACAGCATTTTCCAAACTTATCTTATGCATTCCTTTCCATGGGAAATTTATGATCATTTATCTAGCTCAATAAAAATGCTCCTTGGGGAGGCGAAGCCAAGATGGCAGTGTGAGTAGTACAGAGGGAACCTCCTCCCAAAAACATATATATTTTTGAAAATACAACAAATACAACTAATCCTAAAAGAGAGACCCGAAGACACAGGACAACAGCCAGACTAAATCCACACGTGTGAGAGCCCAGCGCCTGGTGAAAGGGGTAAGATACAAGCCCAAGCGCCCCTCACCCCAGGTCCCGGCGGGACGAAAGGAGTTGGAGCTGGGAGGGAGAGGGAGCCCAGGACTGCTAAACACCCAGCTCCAGCCATCCGCACAAGAGCGCAGACACAGTGCATGTGTGGAGGGCTGGAAACTAGGAAAACAGGGCAGCAAGACCTCTGAGAGGGTCCTGAAGCTGATGCCCCTGTGACAAAGAAAAGCGAGGGCTTTTTGAAAGTCTTAAAGGGACAGGGACACAACAGCTGGACGGAAACAGCCCAGGTCACAGTCCAGAAGCTGAAAATTCCAGGGAAACCCAGGCGCACTAAACCCCTGAGCAACAGCTCTGAGACCCCTCATGGAGGTAAACAGCCAAACAGCCCCCAATCCATTACCCCTCTGGGGCGCTGCCATAGCACAGAAGCAGCCTGTGGCTGGCCATGCCCTCAGCAAGAGAGCTTCCTCCATACAGGCCGGGCAAGACACAAAGACCCAGTCTACATGCAATTGCCCAACACAAGCCACTAGAGGTCGCAGTTGTCCCAGTAAAGAAAGGCGAGTAGCAAGTGGAAAGTTTGGCTCTCCCAAATGAAAGCCAATAGCACCTATCAACATGAAAAGGCAAAAAAATATGATCCAGACAAAATTAACCCAGACAGCTTCGGCATCTGCTACATCTTCCCCTGAGAAGGAACCTGGGGAGATAGATTTAACCAGACTTCCTGAAAAAGAATTCAAAACAAAAGTCATAACCATACTGATGGACTTGCAGAGAAATATGCAAGAACTAAGGAAGGAGAATACAGAAATAAAACAAGCTCTGGAAGGACTTCAAAACAGAATGGACGAGATGCAAGAGACCATTAATGGACTAGAAAACAGAGAACAGGAATGCAGAGAAGCTGATGCAGAGAGAGATAAAAGGATCTCCAGGAATGAAAGAATTCTAAGAGAGCTGAGTGACCAATTGAAATGGAACAATATATGCATTATAAGGGTACCAGAAGAAGAAGAGAGAGAAAAAGGGATAGAAAGTGTCTTTGAAGAATTAATTGCTGAAAACTTCCCCAAACTAGGGGAAGAAATGGCCTCTAAGACCACAGAGGTACACAGAACTCCTATGACAAGGGATCCAAGGAGGGCAAAGGCAAGACACATAATAATTAAAATGGCAAAGATCAAAGACAAGGACAAAGTATTAAAGGCAGCCAGAGAGAGAAAAAAAGGTTACCTACAAAGGAAAACCCATCAGGCTATCATCAGACTTCTCTACAGAAACCCTACAGGCTAGAAGAGAATGGCATGATATACTTAATGCAATTTAACAGAAGGGCCTCGAGCCAAGACTACTGTATCCAGCACGATTATCATATAATATGATGGGGGGATTAAACAATTCCCAGACAAGCAAAAGTTTAGGGAATTTGCCTCCCACAAACCACCTCTAAAGGGCATCTTACAGGGACTGCTCTAGATGGGAGCACTCCTAAAAAGAGCACAGAAAAAAACACCCAACATATGAAGAAGGGAGGAGGAGGAATAAGAAGGGAGAGAATAAAGAATCATCAGACCGTGTTCATAATAGCTCAACAAGTGAGTTAAGTTAGACAGTAAGATAGAAAAGAAGCTAACCCTGAACTTTGGTAACCACAAACTTAAAGCCTGCAAAGGCCATAAGTACATACCTTTCAATAATCACCCTAAGTGTAAATGGACTGAATGGACCAATCAAAAGACACAGAGTAATAGAATGGATAAAAAAGCAACATCCATCCATATGCTGCTTACAAGAGACTCACCTGAAACCCAAAGACATTCACAGACTTAAAGTCAAGGGATGGAAAAAGATATGTCATGCAAACAACAGAGAGAAAAAAACAGGTGTTGCAATACTAGCATCAGACAAAACAGAATTCAACACAAAGAAAGTAACAAGAGATAACGAAGGACATTACATAATGATAAAGGGCTCAGTCCAACAAGAGATATAACCATTCTAAATATATATGCACCCAATACAGGAGCACCAACATATCTGAAACAAATACTAACAGAACTAAAGGAGGAAATAGACTGCAATTCATTCATTCTGGGAGACTTCAACACACCACTCACCCCAAAGGACAGATCCACCAGACAGAAAATAAGTAAGGACACAGAGGCACTGAACAACACACTAGAACAGATGGACCAAATAGACATCTACAGAACTCTACATCCAAAAGCAACAGGATACATATTCTTCTCAAGTGCACATGGAGCATTCTCCAGAATAGACCACATACTAGGCCACACAAAGAGCCTTAGTAAATTCCAAAAGATTGAAATCCTACCAACCAACTTTTCAGACCACAAAGGCATAAAACTAGAAATAAACTATATAAAGAAAGCAAAAAGGCTCACAAACACATGGAGTCTTAACAACACGCTCATAATAATCAATGGATCAATGACCAAATCAAAATGGAGATCCAGCAATATATGGAAACAAATGACAACAACAACACAAATACCCAACTACTGTGGGATACAGCAAAATTAGTCTTAAGAGGAAATTATATAGCAATCCAGGCATATGTAAAGAAGGAAGAACAATCCCAAATGAATGGTCTAATGTCACAATTATTGAAATTGGAAAAAGAAGAACAAATAAGGCTTAAGGTCAGCAGAAGGAGGGACATAGTAAAGATCAGAGAAGAAATAAATAAAATTGAGAAGAATAAAACAATAGCAAAAATCAATGAAACCAAGAGCTGGTTCTTCAAGAAAATAAACAAAATAGATAAGCCTCTAGCCTAGCCAGACTTATTAAGAGGAAAAGAGAGTCAACACAAATCAACAGAATCAGAAATGAGGAAGGAAAAATCACGACGGACCCCACAGAAATACAAAGAGTTATTAGAGAGTACTATGAAAACCTATATGCTAACAAGCTGGGAAACCAATGAGAAATAGACAACTTCCTAGAAAAATACAATCTTCCAAGAGTGACCTAGAAAGAAACAGAAAATCTAAACAGACCATTTACCAGCAACAAAATTGAAGCAGTAATCAAAAAACTAACAAACAACAAAACCCCCGGGCCAGATGGATTTACCTCGAAATTTTATCAGACATACAGGGAAGACATAATATCCATACTCCTTAAAGTTTTCCAAAAAATAGAAGAGGAGGTAATATTCCCAAACTCCTTCTATGAAGCCAACATCACCCTAATACCAAAACCAGGCAAAGACCACACCAAAAAAGAAAACTACAGACCAATATCCCCAATGAACGTAGATACAAAAATACTCAACAAAATACATGCAAACTGAACTCAAATTACATCAAAAGGATCGTACAACATGACCAAGTGGAATTGCATCCCAGGGATGCAAGGATGGTACAACATTCGAAAGTCCATCAACATCATCCACCACATCAACAAAAAGAAAGGCAAAAACCACATGATCATCTCCATAGATGCTGAAAAAGCATTTGACAAAATTCAACATCCATTCATGATAAAAACTCTCAGCAAAATGGGAATAGAGGGCAATTACCTCTACATCATAAAGGCCATACATCATAAACCCATAGCCAACATTATACTGAACAGTGAGAGGCTGAAAGCTTTTCCTCTGAGGTCAGGAACTAGACAGGGAAGCCCAGTATCCCTACTGTTATTTAACATAGTACTGGAGGTCCTAGCCATGGCAATCAGACAAAAGAAAGAAGTACAAGGAATCCAGATTGGTAAAGAAGTTAAACTGTCACTATTTGCAGATGACATGATATTGTACATAAAAAACCCTAAAGACTCCACCCCAAATCTACTAGAACTGATATCGGAATACAGCAAAGTTGCAGGATAAAAAATTAACACATAGAAATCTGTGGCTTTCCTATACACTAAAAATGAACCAATAGAAAGAGAAATCAGGAAAACATCTCCATTCACAATTGCATAAAAAAGAATAAAATACCTAGGAATAAACCTAACCAAAAAAGTGAAAGACATATACTCTGAAAACTACAAGTCACTCTTAAGAGAAATTAAAGGGGACATTAACAAATGGAAACTCATCCCATGCTCTTGGCCAGGAAGAATTAATATCGTCAAAATGGCCATCCAGCCCAAAGCAATATACAGATTTGATGCAATCCCTACCAAATTACCAGCAACATTCTTTAATGACCTGGAACAAATAATTCAAAAATTCATATGGAAACACCAAAGACCCCATATAGCCAAAGCAATCCTGAGATAGAAGAATAAAGTAGGGGGGATCTCAGTCCCCAACTTCAAGCTCTACTATAAAGCCATAGTAATCAAGACAATTTGGTACTGGCACAAGAACAGAGCCACAGACCAATGGAACAGACTAGAGAATCCAGACATTAACCCAGACATATATGGTCAATTAACATTGGATAAAGAAGCCATGGACATACAATGGCAAAATGACAGTCTCTTCAACAGATGGTGCTGGCAAAAGTGGACAGCTACATGTAGGAGAATGAAACTGGACCATTGTCTAACCCCATATACAAAAGTAAACTCAAAATGGATCAATGACCTGAATGTAAGTCATGAAACCATTAAACTCTTGGAAAAAAAACGTAGGCAAAAACCTCTTAGAAATAAACATGAGCGACCTCTTCTTGAACATATCTCCCCAGGCAAGGAAAACAACAGCAAAAATGAACAATTGGGACTATATCAAGCTGCAAAGCTTCTGTACAGCAAAAGACACCATCAATAGAACAAAAATTAACCCTACAGTATGGGAGAATATATTTGTAAATGACAGATCTGATAAAGGCTTGACGTCCATAATATATAAAGAGCTCACATGCCTCAACAAACAAAAAACAAATAACCCAATTAAAAAATGGGCAGAGGAACTGAACAGACAGTTCTCCAAAAAAGAAATACAGATGGCCAACAGACACATGAAAAGATGCTCCACATTGCTAATTATCAGAGAAATGCAAATTAAAACTACAATGAGGTATCACCTCACACCAGTAAGGATGGCTGCCATCCAAAAGACAAACAACAACAAATGTTGGTGAGGCTGTGGAGAAAGGGGAACCCTCCTACACTGCCGGTGGGAATGTAAATTAGTTCAACCATTGTGGAAAGCAGTATGGAGGTTCCTTAAAATGCTCAAAACAGACTGACCACTTGACCCAGGAATTCCACTCGTAGGAATTTACCCTAAGAACTCAGCACTCAAGTTTGCAAAAGACAGATGCACCCCTATGTTTATTACTGCACTATTTACAATAGCCAAGAATTGGAAGCAACCTAAATGTCCATCGGTAGATGAATGGATATAGAAGATGTGGTACATATACACAATGGAATATTACTCAGCCATAAGAAGATGGCAAATCCTACCATTTGCAGCAACATGGATGGAGCTGTATGGTGTTATGCTCAGTGAAATAAGCCAAGTGGAGAAAGAGAAATACCAAATGATTTCACTCATCTGCAGAGTATAAAACAAAGGAAAAACTGAAGGAACAAAGCAGCAGTGGAATCACAGAACCCAAGAATGGACAAACAGGTACCAAAGGGAAAGGGACTGGGGAGGATAGGTGGGTAAGTAATGATAAGTGGGGGAAGAAGAAGAGGGGTATTAAGATTAGCATGCATAATGGGGGGTTTGGGAGAAAGGGGAGGGCTGTACAACACAGAGAAGACAAGTAGTGATTCTACAACATTTTGCTATGCTGATGGATAGTGACTGTAAAGGGGTTTATAGGTGGGACCTGGTATACGGGAGATCCTAGTAAACATAATATTCTTCATGTAAGTGTAGATTAATGATAACAAAAATAAAGAAAGAAAGAAAAGAGGAATTACTTCCTGATAGGATAAAACTAACTGTATATCAAGGACTAATGCATGCTTTAAATATCCTTAATTTTGATCACTTAAAGGGTGTCAGATGATTGACTATGGAGGTACTTTTTTCTTATAATATTTCTTTCTCTTAAAAAAAAAAGAAAGTAGTTCCTGTGTGGTGAACTCCAATGAGTTCCACACAATGGTATAAAGGGCATATCAAAGTGTGGTCAAAGCATTTGTTTGTGTTTATACAGAGGATCAAATCCTAATTGGGCTAACCAGAAAATGAACTAAGATACGATATGAAGAAGAACTTCCAACATCAGCACTCTCTGGAAGAGTCATTCCAGAAGATGATCATCAAAAAACCTCTACAAAGATCCAGGCACTGCTACAGTTGTAGCTGCATTCATCCCACCAGTTCCTGGACTTGCCATGGGAATGAAGAAGGAGATATCTAAGCTGACCTGTACATACAGTAAAACAACTAATTTGACTGGATCTATACTGTTGGAACTCAATCAAGAATTAGGAGAAGTGCAAGTTGTAGCGCTCCAAAATCTTACAACTACAGACTATCTACTCTTAAAAGAACATATGGGATGTGAACAGTTCCCAGGAATGGGTTGTTTTAACTTGTCTGATTTCTCTCAGACTGTTCAAGTTCAGTTGGACAATATCCATCATATCATAGATAAATTTTCACAAATGCCTAGGATGCCTAACTGGTTTTCTTGGCTTCACTGGAGATGGCTGGTAATTATAGATCTGCTTTGGTTATGTAACTCTATTCCTATTATGTTAATGTGTGTGCACAATTTAATTAGTAGTTTAAAACCTATACATGCTTAAGTTACTCTACAAGAAGATATGTCAAAGAAATAATCAATCTTCCCATGTTTTCTTCTGTCTGCTACTTCTATAGCTTTTCTTCTTCCTTCCTAATTACAAACTTTAAATAGAATTCGTGCCTCATATCGAATTTACTGAGTATCATAATTCTTCCAAGTGGTAAAGAAACCTCAAGACAAATGCTGGGCATAGAAGCCACAGGGCATAAATCTGCAAAGAAGTAAAAAGATAACCTTTTCAAGCAATATTGCTTCTCTCTGACTTACCAACTTTATATTTCCCTGTATCGCCCTAGAAGATGACTGGTTAGCCAGAGACGGGCAAGATTCCTCAAGGGAGGAACAACCTAAGACAGGCACAATCGCAGGGGCGGGCATCAGGTGAGAAATTGGGGATTAACAGAGGTGAGGCTTAGAACCTCAACCCTCCCTGTTTTGAGAGAAATCTTCTGCATCTGTGGATGTTTTATTGCCCTTGTCTAGCTTGGATTAGCACTTAGTCTACAGGCACACACCTGATCATCTACATTTGCTCTCTTACAACACTAAACTATGTTTTCTATTCTACCTGTATCTTGCATCTACCTACCACTTCAGCATTTTATTAATAATAATAATAATAATAAGGGAGAAATGTGGGATTCACATATAAATCAAGTACAAAAATCAAATGAGTATTCATATTTGACCTGATTATTTGTAGTTCATCATGCATTATCAAAACCAAAAGTTTCTGTGATGACTGCCCTTGTACTGTTCACCATGTAAGAACTTATTCACTATGTAAGAATTTGTTCACCATGTAAGAACTTGTTCATTATGCTTCAGAAGATTGGAGACTGATGAGAATTAGACTTGGGGTGGATTAATGATTGTGCATTGAGCATTGAGTCCCCTATACATAATTTTATTGTTGTTAACAACCATTTGATCAATAGATATGAGAGATGCCCTCTCAAAAATAAAATGCTCCTTGGAAATTTTATTGATATTATTTTAAATTTAATAAAATGACAGAACTGACCACTTAGTGATATTTCCCAACATAGAACATGGGCTAGCTTTCCATGTGTTCAATTTTATTTTTTTTATTGAAACTGGTACTGAGGTCACAAAAATAATATGTAAGAAATAACACCAAAAGGTACAGTGTACACTTTACTCAGTATCTCACCATGGTAACCTTCTGCAAAACTAAACTACAATATCACAATTATCTTACTGGCAATTGCTGGATTGTGTGTTAAGAGTCTGCTTAGACCTGTAAGAAATGGCCAAACTGCCTTCCAGTGTGAGCAGCTGCAACAGCTCAGGTTCTCATGGGCCGGAGGTGAGAGCTTCTGCCGCTTCGCATCCCTGAGAGCCCTGAGTGCTGTCGGCATTCTTATTTTGGAAGTTCTAACAATTTTCCAGTGTTATCTCACTGTGTTCATGTACTTTCTCTTTTCAAATTCCTCATGTTAGCTTTTTCAGAAAAAAAGTATTTTAATTGTGATAAGATCCAGTTCAATATTTTTTATTGGTTTTATTGAAGTATCATTGATATACAATCTCATATTGGTTTCAAGTATACGACACAGTGGTTCCACTGTTACCCATGTTATTAAACCCTCACCCCCACTGTTGTGGTTACTATCTGTCAACATAGAAAGATGTTACAGAACCATGACTGTATTCCTGTGCTGTACTCCTATCCCCGTGACCAACTTATATCATGATAAAGAATTTCTGTTCCCCTTGATCTCCCTCACCTTCACTACCCGCCCGCCCCAGACCCTCCCCCTTAGGAACCACTAGTCATTTCTCAGTGTCTATGAGTCTACTGCTATTTTGCTCATTCTGTTTGGCTTTTTTTTTATATTCCACAAATAAATGAATTCATATGATATCCATGTTGAATTAATTTTTGTTAATGTGAACCAATAGAGTGAACTGCAGCAATTTTTTCTTCAGCTATTCATGCCCAATTTCTCCATCACCAATTGCATACAAAGCAATCTTTCCTCCACCAATTTCTTTAAACTTTGTCAAAAAACACTGTCATAATTCTACAGTCTGTTTCTGGATTCTCTCTTCTGTTCCACTGATTCATGTGCCTATCCTACAGTATAAACAACAAAGCCAGTCTTATAGCATCTAGAGAGTAATATTGTTGAAGTACTTATTTCTACATTATTCTTAGTTCCAGAATTGTTATAGCTACTCTCATGTATGTATCTTTCCACTAAAATTTTAGTATAAGCTTGTCAATGTCTACGGTGTCATATTGATTGGACTAGTATCAGACCTATAAATCAATTTGTTGATCATTGATATCTGTATTTATTAGCTTTCTCACCAGAACTTTGAAGGAAATGAAGAACCCTTGTCACATAACTACTATCAAACCACTGCACTAGGAGACATAACAATGATGTTTTACAACCAGGGTAACCCTTGTGACATGACAAATAGATGCACTATTCTAAAAAGAAAAGGGACATTAGGTAAAAACTAAGGACATTTGGATAAAGCACAGACTTTAGCTAATAATAATATGTGTCGATATACATTCATTAATTTCAACAAATTCTCATATTAATTTGTAATGTTATTAATACAAGAAACTGAGAATGGAAGACATGGGGATTAATTCTACCTTCCCATGTAATCTGCAAATTAAACTATTTCTATACAATTTTCAAAGAAAAGGTAAGTATCTCAATGCTGCAATGATTTTTTAGCTCATTGCTTCACCTTCCCGAAATTAAGTTGATATGTCACAAGTTATATTAATCTTTCTGCATTTGTTATACGGTGTACACTAGTGCTTGCTTTACTAATGATTTACTAATACATATTGATATATTTAAAATTCATTCAACTTTGTATTTTTGGAGTGAATATACAATAATTAGCTATCTCAAGACTTGCACTCCCATTAAGAAAGTTTCTGTATTTTCTGACCCTAAAGTAACTGGGCATTTTGTTAATAAAAGTAATGCAAAGTGGTTTTGTCCCATGGCAGTTAAAATAAGTGATTATAAACCCTATGCATCAGGTAATTCATGTTCTCCAGGAAGCAACATGCCTTTAGAAATGGTTTTCACTTGTGAGAGTTGGTGGGATTGCGGTCCAGAAAATATCTTTATGAAAGAGAAGGAAAATATATCCGGAATTTTGTATAGATGCTTCCAGAAAATTGTAATTTTTTGGCAATTATTGCAAGATATAGTGATATGAGTACTGTCTGTATTCAGTACATCATGATTATAGATGCTATATTTTTTACGGCTATGTTGAGGCATGATTGATAAAGATTGTATAAATTTAAGGTGGACAATGTGATGTTTATGTATGTATATATTGTGATATGTTTACCAACACCAAGCTAACATATACATCATCTAAAGAAGTTAACTTTCTGTGTGTGTTTGTAAGGATAACTGACACCTACTTTTTACAAATTTCAAGTATACACACCAATATTATTTAACTACAATCACCATGCTGTACATTAGATGATCAGAGCATAGTCATGATAAAATGGGATGTTTGTGCTATCTTCCCCCAATATCCAGTCTCTGTTCTATTCCACTGGACTGTGGGTCTGTTCTTGCGCCAGTAACAAATTGTCTTCATTACTGTGGCTTTGTAGTAGAACTTGATGTTAGGGAGTATAATTCCCCCCACTTTATTCTTCCTTCTAAGAATTTTTTTTTGGCTATTTGGTGTCCTTTGTGGTTCCATATGAATTTTAGAACTATTTGATGTAGTTCGTTGGAGAACGCTGTTGGTATTTTGAAAGGGATTACTTTGAATCTGTAGATTGCTTTAGGCAGGATGGCCATTTTGACAATATTGATTCTTCCTATCCATGAGCATGGGATGCATTTCGATTTACTGGTGTCTTCTTTAATTTCTCTCATGAGTATCTTGTAGTATTCAGGATATAGGTCTTTCACTTCCTTGCTTAGGTTTATTCTTAGGTTGTTTTTTTTTTCTTTTTTGATGCAATTGTAAATGGAATTGTTTTCCAGATTTCTCTTTCTGAAAGTTTATCATTAGTATATAGGAAAGCCACAAATTTCTGTTTTTTAATTTTGTATATCTTGCAACTTTACAGAATTTAGTTATTAGTTCTAGTAGTTTTGGAGTGAATTTTTTAGGTTTTTTATCTACAATATCATGTCATCTACAAACAGTGACTGTTTAACTTCTTCCTTACCAATCTGGATGCCTTTTATTTCTTTGTGTTGTCTGATTTCCATGCCTAGGACCTCCAGGATTATGTTAAAAAATTGGGTAGAATAGGCATTCTTGTCTAGCTCCCAATCTTAGAGGAAAAGATTTCAGCTTTTCACTGTTAAGTATAATATTGGCTGTGTGTTTGTTATATATGGCCTTTATTATGTTGAGGTACTTGCCCTCTATAACCATTTTGTTTAGAGTTTTTATCATGGATGAATGTTGAATTTTGTCAAATGCTTTTTCAGCATCTATGGAGATGATCATGTAGTTTTTGTCCTTCTTTTTGTTGATGTGGTGTATGATGTTGATGGATTTTCAAATGTTATACCATCCTTGCATCCCTAGGATGAATCCCACTTGATCATGTTGTATAATCCTCTTGATGTATTTTTTTTGTATCATTTATCTACAATTACATGAGGAACATTATGTTTACTAGGCTCCCACCTTCACCAAGTCCCCACACACAAACCCCATTACAGTCACTGTCCATCAGCATTGTAAGATGTTGTAGAATCACTGCTTGTCTGCCCTGTGTTGCACAGCCCTCCCCATGCCTTCCCCCACATTATATATGCTAATGGTAATACCCCCTTTCTTTTCTCCTCCCTTATCCCTCCCTTTGCACCCATCCTTCCAGTCCCTTTCCCTTTGGTAAATGTTAGTCCATTCTTGGGTTCTGTGATTCTGCTGCTATTTTGTTCCTTCAGTTTTTTCTTTGTCATTATACTCCACATATGAGTGAAATCATTTGGTACTTGTCTTTCTCTGCCTGGCTTATTTCACTGAGCAAAATACCCTCTAGCTCCATCCATGTTGTTGCAAATGGTAGGATTTGTTTTCTTCTTATGCCTGAACAATATTCTATTGTGTATATGTATGACATCTTCTTTATCCATTCATCTATTGATGGACACTTAGGTGGCTTCCATTTCTTGGCTATTGTAAATAATGCTGCAATAAACATAGGGGTGCATCTGTCTTTTCCAAACTGGGCTGCTGTATTCTTAATGTAAATTCCTAGAAATGGAATTCCTTGGTCAAATGGTATTTCTATTTTGAGCTTTTTGAGAAATCTCCATACTGCTTTCTACAATGGTTGAACTAATTTACATTTCCACCAGCAGTGTAGGAGGGTTCTCCTTTCTCCACAACCTTGCCAACATTTGTTGTTGTTTGTCTTTTGGATGGTGGCGGTCCTTACTGGTGTGAGGTGGTATCTCATTGTGGTTTTAATTTGCATTTCCCTGGTAAGTAGTGATGCGGAGCATCTTTTCATGTGTCTGTTGGCCATATGAATTTCTTCTTTGGAGAACTGTCTGTTCAGCTCCTCTTCCCATTTTTTAATTGGATTATTTGCTTTTTGTTTGTTGACATGCATGAGCTCTTTATATATTTCAGATGTCAACCTTTTATCAGATCTGTCATTTATGAATATATTCTCCCATACTGTAGGATGCCTTTTTGTTCTACTGATGGTGTCCTTTGCTGCGAAGAAGCTGTTCACCTTGATATAGTCCCTCTTGTTCATTTTTGCTTTTGTTTCCCTTGCCCGGGGAGATATGTTCATGAAGAGGTTGCTCATGTTTATGTCCAAGAGATTTTTGCCTATGTTTTTTTACTAAGAGTTTTATGGTTTAATGACTTACATTCAAGTCTTTGGTGAATTTCAAATTTACTTTTGTGTATGGGATTAGCTCTTACATGTAGCTGTCCAGTTTTGCCAACACCAACTGTTGAAGATGCTGTCATTTTTCCATTGTTCGTCCACTCTTGATGTATTTTTGAATCCGGTTTACTAATATTTTATTGAGTATTTTTTCATCTATGTTCCTCAGGGATATTGGTCTGTAATTTTCTTTTGTTGTGGTGTCTTTGCCTGGTTTGATATTACAGTGATGCTGGCTTCATAGAATGAGTTTGGAAGTATTCCCTCCTCTTCTACTTTTTTGTAAAACTTTAAGGAGGATGGGTATTAGGTCATCTCTAAATGTTCGATAAAATTCATTGGTGAAACCTTCTGGTCCAGGGGTTTTAAGTAGTATTTTGATTAACAGTTCAATTTCATTGTTGATAATTGGTCTGTTCAGATTTTCTGTTTCTTCCTGGGTCAGTCTTGGAAGGTTGTATTTTTCTAGAAAATTGTCATTTCTTCTAGATTCTACAAATTGTTAGCATGTAATTTTTCATAGTATTCTCTAATAATTCTTTGTATTTCTGTGGCATCCATTGTGCTTTTTCCTTTCTCATTTCTGATTCTGTTTATGTGCGTAGGCTCTTTTTTCTTGATAAATCTGGCTAGGTGTTAATCTATTTTTTAGATTTTTTTCAAAGAAACAGCTGTTCATTTCATTAATTCTTCCTATTGTTTTATTCTACTCAATTTTATTTATTTCTCATCTCATCTTTATTATATCCCTCCTTCTACTGTCTTTGAGCCTCATTTCTTCTGCTCTTTCTAGTTTCATTAGTTGTGAGTTAAACTGTTCATTTGGGATTGTTCTTCTTTCTTGTGATAGGCCTGTATTTCTATATACTTTTTTCTTAGAACTGCATTCACTGCATCCCACAGAATTTGAAGTGTTTAGCTGTTTTTGTCATTTGTCTCCATATATGGTTGATCTCTGCTTTTATTTGGTCATTGATCCATTGATTATTTGGGAGCATATTGTTAAGCTTCCATGTGTTTGTGGGATTTTTTGTTTTCTTTGCACAAGTTATTGCTAGTTTCATACCTTTGTAGTCTGAGAAGTTGGTTGGTAGAATTTCAATCTTTTTGAATTTACTGAGGCTCTTTAGTGTCCCAGTATGTGATCTGCTTGTGAAAATGCTTCATGTTCACTTGAGAAGAATGTGTATCCTGCTGCTTTTGAGTGGAGTGTTCTGTAAATGTCTGTTTGGTCCGTCTGTGCTAATGTGTTGTTCAGTGCCCCTGTCTCCTTGCCTATTTCTGTCTGGTTGGTCTGTCCTTTGGAGTAAGTGGTGTGTTGAAGTCTCCTCAAATGAATTCACTGAATTCTATTTCCCCCTTTAGTTCTGTTAGTATTTCTTTCACATATGTAGGTCCTCCTATGTTGGGTGCATAAATATTTATAGTGGTTATATACTGTTGTTCGTCTGACCCTTTTACCATTATGTAATGTCCTTCTTTGCCTCTTGTTACTTTCTGTGTTTTGAATTCTATTTTATCTGGTATAAGTATTGCAAATCCTGCTGTATTCTCCCTATTGTTTTCTAAAATATCTTTTTCCATCCCTTCACTTTTAGTCTATGTATGTCTTTGGGTTTGATGTGACTTGCTTGTAAGCAGCATATAGATGGGTCTTGATTTTTTATTCATTCTGTAACTCTATGTCTTTTGATTGGTGCATTCAGTCCATTTACATTTAAGATGATTATCGACAGATTGGTACTTATTGCCATTGCAGGCTTAGATTTGTGATAACGAAAGGTTCAATGGCAGCTTCTTTATTCTCTAACAGTCTAACTTAACTTGCTTCATATACTATTACAAACACAATCTAAAGATACTTTTTTCTCCCTTCTTTTTTCTTCATCCTCTACACTTCATATGTTAGGTGTCATATTCTGTACTCTTTGTGTATCCCTTGACTGACTTTGGGGGTAGCTGATTTACTTTGTATTTGATTTGTAATTAATTGGTCTACTTCCTTCATTGTGGTTTTATTTTCCCTGGGAACAGCTATTTAGCCTTAGGAGCACTTCCATCTAGAGCATTCCATTTAAAATTCACTGTAGAGATGGATTGTGGAAGGTAAATTCCCTCAACTTTTGCTTATTTGAAAAATGTTTAATCCCTGCTTCAACTTTACATGATAATCTTGCCAGGTAGTGTATTCTTTGTTTGAGGCCTTATACTTCATTGCCTTAAATATATCATGCCACTCCTCTCTGGCCTGTAAGGTTTCTGTTGAGAAGTCCGATGATAGACTGATGTTTTTCCTTTGTAGGTGATCTTTTTTCTCCCTCTGACTGCTTTCAATAATCAAGCCTTGTCCTTGATCTTGCCATTTTAATTATTACACATCTTGGCCAGACTTATTACACCCAAGCCAGACTTATCAAGGAAAAAGAGAGTATACACAAAAAATTATGTTTATATATACATGTATATATATATAAGTATATATATATATACACACACATATACATATCAAGCTACATTTTTCATACAAACATATGAATAAGAACTTAGAATATATGCAGGTATTGACACTACTGGTCACTTTACAAACATTTGACTCAAATGAAAATCATATGTCCAAGACTCCTTGACATCGTAGATGTCCAGATAACAAAACACTTTCAAATATAGATTAAGTAGAAACTTTTAGATTTGCTTCCACAAACCATTCTTACAAGGGTCTCAGTGCAGCTCACATTCCCTTCCCTCCTTGCAGGTGCCAGGTCTAGGGCTGCCGTCCACTGATTGCAAACGTTTGGAGCTACAGTGGATGGGTGCAGGGATGGATGCAGCTGCCAGTCTTGCTTTGATTCCTGAGAATTAAAGCCATGTGATTAGAATGCTGAGGAGAAACCTGTGGGAGCCCAGGTGCATGGTCATGTTTGATGGTGGAATCTCACCCATTTTTTTACTGTGAGAGAAAATCTCTTATTTTGCTTAAGTCACTTTTTTATGGGTGTATTTTGATTCAAAGTTATGGTTTCCAACTAATACATTAGTCAAGCAACTTCCAACAGAGGAGAAGAAATGAGGATTGATGGTGGGGGAAATGTATAGGCAGTTCCTGATTATAATAGGGTATCCATTTCTATTATCTGAAGTTGTAAAAGGTGAAGGTAACAGATAAAGCAATTGAAGTTAAAATCTGTTTCATGAAGCACAATGGAAACCATGTAAAGAGTTAAAAAAGATTACAAATCTTCTAATGTATGAGTAAAGAAATTAAAAAATGGAGCAATGGTTAACATAGATGCTCATTTTTGGTAAAATTGCATTATTTCCAGAATCTCTTGCCTGGCTGCAGTGTATCTCCAAATAAATAGGTGTTTCCAAGGGGTGGAGAGAAGTAGAACATCTCCATATCAATAGGTAATGACAATGGGGAGTGAGGGAATATCTGGACCCAAGAAGGTGGGTAGGGCCCCTCTTTACAGGCTGGTCATGAGAGACTCTGGCAAGTAGAAATAGATGACTACTTGGAAGCAATAAATTGGTTTCTCCCACTTTATTTCTCCTTTTGATATATTTTGGTTTCAAAGGTATTTTGTCCCAGGCTGGAAAAACATTCCCCCTCCCCAAGAGTTACATCTAGAAAGTTATAACAAACAAAAGTTTTACTCTTCTATAATGTAGCTTTCTTTCACTTACATTAAATTGAATAAGTATAAAATAAGTATGTGCCTATTATTATTATAAGTGCCAACTATTAGGGTAGTAGAAATTTATACATATGAAGAAGTCAATAATATTCTCTCTAGGGAAGTATTTTTTTCCTAAGAGAAAATTGGGTACAATAAACTATAAATAAGTTGCAATATTCACACTGTGTATGTGAGATTTTAATTTTCATTCTTCTTTTTCTTTGGGCAGATTATTTTACTTTCTCTCTGGTAATTGTTTTTATTGGGAATGAGCTCTATGAAAAGACAATGAAATGAAAGTGTGAAGTAAATTCTGCACTTTTTCAGCTAAAATCAATAATTTGATATTATTCAAGATGTTAGTATGGTATGAACATGTATACCTTGGATAAATCAGTTAAATTGAATACTAAAATGGTAAAATGAAGGGTGTGCAATTTCTACTATTATAGAATGTGTGTGTAAACAAATGCTTACAATTAATTTCAGCCCTAGAAATTGTGCATCCACATGCAAGTGTGCATCCAGATCCTCTGGCTGTGAAGTTCTGCTGCATCAAATGGAATTCTCTGACCCAAAGACCTGAATGTGTGTGTCCCCTAAAATATCGGTCCATGAGACCTAACAGGCAGTAAGGATTCAACAAAGCAGGAACAGCTACAAAATTTAGGACATTTTTGACTGCTTTAAATAATTACTTATCAATACACTGGGTTAAAGAGGAAGGATATGCATTTCTTCTTTATCAATACAGCCTTAATAAGAAACATCTTCCTATTCATAATTTTAAATATGATTTTCCTTGATATTGGCATACTAAAGAAATTATAACATTTTAATTATCTTAAAAAATTCAAGATATATCAGAGATTATTTTTGCTTGATTAACTAACTTACTTTTTCTCCATATAGTGGATCCAAGAAGTATACATTTGATAAAGAACAGAGCTTCATATGAGGTTCATTTCTTTTTAAATGCAGGCAAAGGGGTAAGTTATATAGTTAAAGCTGTTTTCTGGATAGTATCCATGAGAGAGCTAATCTTGGCCAATTTAATATGTAATGTCTCAAGATACTTTTTTCTCTTGTAATAGTACCTTTTCAAATTTTAAAAAGTTACTACAACATTTTCTTAAACTGAATATATAAAGATGTAGAAAACTGAAATTGTACTTCCATAGAGCCTTGATCTTTCTGATTTTGTGAACTGACAGGGTAAATGGTTTTTGTTTCAACATATTTTAATCCACTCACTAAACACCCACTGATTGAATAATGATATTCAATCACATTTTTGTTAGTGTAATCATTTTCTTCCCTAATTTTCATGAATTTAATATCATGAAAATACTTCTATTTTTCTCTGAAGCATGGATCTGTGGCTATGTGTGGAAAGAATAAAATCATCTCACAATAACATCAGAGATTCCTATCTAAATAGTACATGGAGAAGAGTGATGGGAGGGTGGTCAGAATGGGTGAAGGGGATAAAGAGGTACAGGCTTCCCATTATGAAATAAATTAGCCATTGGGATGAAAGTACAGTATATGGAATATAATAAATAATATTGTGGAATACTTGTATATTATCTGCAGATAGTATCTTCATTTGTCATTGTGAGCATTTAGCAATGGATATCATTGTCAAATCACTGAAAACTATATAAAGTGTACATTAATTATATTTCAACTAAATAAAGTTAAGGAGTAGTTGCCCACAGGTAACTATTAAAGAGTTTATTGATTTTATGATATATGTAAGAAATAATTAAATTAAAGATTGACATCCATAATGATTCCTGCAGTTTTCAAAAAAACAGACAGATAGGCTGGCAGAAAGAATGGAAGTGAGAAGGAAAGATAGAAGGAATAGGAAGGAAAAGAAAAAGACCAAGAAAAGAAGGAAGAATATAATGAAATACTACATTAGAAAATATGATAGATAATAATTTCATTTCATTTGTATAAATAAATCATTACAGGTAGTTTGTATTATTTATACTATACATTTAATCCCATCAAATATATCATTAATAATTTCCAGTAGATGAAATATGTATTGAGGTTTAATCATTTAACATATTTATATTTTCTATTCATCTTTCTCTTTTTCTACCATACACATGTGATATTTAAAAACATAGTTTTCATAGTGACCAAAAGATTATATAAATGATACTTAGATCTTCACTTAAGGTTATTGTAAATACAAATGCAATTCAATAATTAAATGTGTTACTATGGTCAAAAGCTTCAGTCATACATAATTTTATACACTTCCTTGAATAATTACACCTATGATGACATGTTTGTTTTAAAGATAATGGGATTTGAATATCATGCCAATATATTATTTTCTATTTTCACTCACATTTAGACACTATTGAACTAGTTTTATTTTCCTTTCTTATTTTAGTTTTTTAATGAAATATTGATGAGATACAATGTTATGTTGGTTTCACACCAAAGTGACCCAAAAATTGTAGCCATGACCAAATGTTCAACACGGTAAGTGTAATGACTGTGTCATCACGAAATGTGGTTCTATTGCCTATGCTGTACTTCCATCTTTCTGATTAAATTATTTTAATATGGCAAGTTTGTACCTCTTCTTCAAGACATCTTTGCATCTAGATCACCAATGGTAACAAGTATCTGTTCTCTATGTTCATGTGTCTATTTCTGTTATATTTGTTTGCTTATGTCTTATAGGATAAAGTATTTTTTTAAATATACTAATTCTGGAAAACACCTGTTAAAATTCATACTTCAACGATAATGATTCTAAGTTATAAAACCATTTCTATATTTATTCTCACCAACACATTTATATAAACAGGAGACACACCATTCATTCTTTTCCATGTAAAAACTCTTGATAATTATTCTTTTTATATCTGCTCATTGCTACCAGTTATTAAAATATATACCAGGTATTTATTTATTATTGTTTGTGGGTTTTTTTTGTTGTTGTTGTGCATGAAAGTGAAATCATAGGGGAGGAGGATGGGTGAAAAAAGGTGAAGAGGATAAAAAGGTACAAACTACAAATGATAAAATGAATTAGTCATAAGAGCGGAAGTACAACATAGAGAAAATAACCAATAATATGGCATAATTGTGGTAACAGGGGTACATTTACTATGGTGAGCAACAATTAATGTAATTATTGAGTCATTCTGTTACGCAGCTAAAACTAATATAACATTGCATAAGAAGTATACTACAAAAATGTTTTACCTTGAAATTATATACCTTAAAAATACATAGCTTCTACCATTGATGTGGTTAAACTTGAGATAGTGCATAAAATTCTACACAGTGAGATACTACAAAACAAAATAAGGTAAATGACCAACTAGGTGTGGAGAACACAAAGGTAGCTCTCACTGAATTGTGGAATCCCAAACACCGGTGAGTACACAATAAATTTACTAAGAAGTCGCATTTTTAAACATCTCCTTAGGGATGCAGAGGGCTTCCTTAGTGCCAGGATCTGAGGATGAGTATTACAAGCAACAACATGAAATCAGGAGATGTTTTAACAACAGTTCTAATAATCGTAATTTTTAATTAATACATGAATAACATATTCATCACCAACCACACACAATATTTTTCAAGTTTCTAATAAATAGTTTCCTTGTTTTTTCTCTAACCTATACTTGTTGACTTCCTTCCCTCCAGAGAGATCCCCATGGAGAAAAGAGATGGACAGCTACAATCTCACCACCATGACTCACTTTATCCCCACGGGTGAGCTCCCCAAGGTGCACTATCCTATCTTTGTAGTCTTTGCCGTCACATACCAGATCACCTTGGTGGGAAACGGGACCATTCTCTTGGCCATTGGGATGAAGAAAACACTACACACACCATTGTATTACTTTCTGGCCAATCTGTCCCTCTTAGACATATTCTTCCCATCAGCTACTGTCCCCAAGATGCTGGACAACCTCCTGACTGGGAATTACAGCATTTCCTTCCTGGGCTGTGCTTTGCAGCTTTATTTCCTAGTGGCCCTGACGGGGACTGAGGTCTTCCTTCTTGTCATGGCTTATGAACGGTATGTGGCCATCTGTTTCCCCCTCCATTACACCCTCATCATGACCAAGGCACGTTGTGCCCAGCTGACATCTGGGACCTGGGCAGCAGGGTTTCTCCATTTCCTCCTCCATATTGTGGCCACCTTCTGCCTGTCTTCCTGCAAATCCAATCGGGTTAACCAGTTCTACTGTGACATCCCCCCAGTAGTGGCCCTCTCCTGCTCATCCACCTACCTAGCAGAAATGTTTGTTTCAGTGGTAGGAGATGTCTTGGGAATTGGTGCCTTCCTAACCACCTTCATTTCTTATGTATGCATCATATCCACCATCCTAAAGATCCATTCAGTGGAAGGGAAGCAGAAAGCCTTCTCCACATGTGCCTCCCACCTCCTGGTGGTCTGTTTGTTCTATGGCACAGCCATCTTCACCTACATTCGGCCCTCTTCAAGTCACCACTCCCCAGACAAGGACAGACTCATCGCCATGCTCTACAGGGTTATCACCCCAATGCTAAACCCTGTGATCTACAGCTTGAGGAGCACAGAGGTAGAAGGGGTACTTGGCAGGGTCTTATGTCATAGAACATATTTACAGTGAGTGTAAGAGTAAAACAGAAAAAGTTCGTACTCATTTTAGAATACATTGATGAGAAGAATTTATAGGAAATAATTTTTAATTGACAGAATATATACTTATATATACATAGTGATTTATAAACATGTGAACATACAGGTAAGTGTAATCATACCTATATGTATACTTATATGTCTATTTCTCTCAAAGGGAAATTTAAAATGTATTGTCTCCAAATAGACATTTCCATAAGCAGCAGAGAACATTAATCACACTATTAGGAGGTATAACGCGAGCCCATCTTCTAAGTTAACTTGTGTTTTTGTTCACATTCATAGATATCCATACCTGTATGTATACCTATATCATTTTTACTTTTATCTAAATCTCTCTCCTTTGATACTTGTTTTATTTCATTTTTTTTGAAAATGTAAATAGCCTTTTACAATTGACTGCCTATACCAATAAATCTTTATAAAATCATTTCACGCAACCTGTCTTTCAGTTTTTGCTTCCATTTAATATATTTCTCTGCTTTTCTTCATTTTTGGTAACCTTGTCCTTTCTCAGATCTATCTATTTCTCTAAAAAGAGTACTTACTTTTTCAATCTGTGATTTAGTAATCTAATTCAGTTCACTATATTATTGCCTTTTTAACTTTATCATTTTCAAAACTGAAAACACCATATTTTAAAACACGCACACATTCTTATCAGCCGCCATGGATTTTTGGTGTCAATTTTCCCCAACCACACAGACTAAGTGTGATCAGAGAGCTGTTGGTTCTGAGGGGATGGTGCGTCTTGCACACTCCATTTTGCATTGTTTACTTTTCCTGTCACCTCTAGAAATAGGAAGATTTTCTCTGTTCACTAATATTTATGTGATTCTTAGTTTTATGTACAATCATGGATCATTTTTTTCATAGTTTCCCTGAACCTGGGGATCCCAATTACCTTCCAGTTTTCATCCCCAGTCAGATGGTCGCTCTCTGCATTTCTAATTCTTTTTCCACTCCTTGGCATTCATTGTCTTCTCTCCTCCGCTTTTCTGCATTCTGTCCTTCCTTTATCACTACTGAATTGTTCTTACATTATTCAAAGACATCCTATTAACACCTTCTCTGGACTATAATTAATTTTCCAAGTCATTTTCAAATCTTTATGAAATGATTGCCTCAGCATACGTACTTATACCACATCAACTAGGCTGTGTGCATATCTTCTGCCATACTTCGGAAACAATTTCATTTTCCAAAGCTCAGCATTGCCCTGAGATACATCATCTGCAGCATTCCAGGGCTCTTCATAGTAGTGGCAGGTCTAATGCCTGTCATTTTATTTTATTTTTCGGTATCATTAATCTACAATTAAATGAGGAATATTATGTTTACTTGGCTCCCCCCTCCACCAAGTCTCCCCACAAATGTCGTAACAGTCACTGTCCATCAGTGTAGTAAGATGCTATAAAGACACTTCTTGTCTTCTCTGTGTTGCACTGCCCTGCCTGTGCCTCCCCCCACATTTTACATGCTAATTGTAATGCCCTCTTTATGCCCCAACCTTATCCCTCCCTTCCCACCCCTCCTGCCCAGTCCCTTTCCCTTTGGTAACTGTTAGTCCATTCTTGGGTTCTGTGATTCTGCTGCTGTTTTTATTTTTCAATTAATTTTTTTATTTTGGTGTCATTAATCTACAATTACATGGAGAAAACTATGTTTTCTAGGCTCCCCCCTTCACCAAGTCCCCCCCACATACCCCTTCACAGTCACTGCCCATCAGCATAGTAAGATGCTGTAAAATCACTACTAGTCTTCTCTGTGTTGCACAGCCCTCCCCATGCCCCCCCACACACTATACATGCTAATCATAAGGCCCCCTTTCTTTTTCCCCACCCTTGTCCATTCCCTTCCCACCCATCCTCCCCAGTCCCTTTCCCTTTGGTAACTATTAGTCCATTCGTGGGTTCTGTGATTCTGCTGCTGTTTTGTTCCTTCAGTTTTCCTTTGTTCTTATACTCCACATATGAGTGAAATCATTTGGTACTTGTCTTTCTCCACCTGGCTTATTTCACTGAGAATAATACCCTCTAGCTCCATCGATGTTGTTGCAAATGGTAGGATTTGTTTTCTTCTTATGGCTGAACAATATTCCATTGTGTATATGTACAACATCTTCTTTATCCATTCATCTATTGAAGGACACTTCAGTTGCTTCCATTTCTTGGCTATTGTAAATAGTGCTGCAATAAACATAGGGGTGCATCTGTCTTTTTCAAACTGGGCTGCTGCTTTCTTATGGTAAATTACTAGAAGTAGAATACCTGAGTCAAATGGTATTTGTATTTTGAGCTTTTTGAGGAACCTCCATACTGCTTTCCACAATGGTTGAACTAATTTGCATTCCCAACTGCAGTGTAGGAGGGTTCCCCTTTCTCTGCAACCTCGCCAACAGTTGTTGTTGTTTGTGTTTTGGATGGTGGTGATCCTTACTGGTGTGAGGTGATATCTCATTGTGGTTTTAATTTGCATTTCTCTGATGACCAGCGATGTGGAACATCATTTCATGTGTCTGTTGGTCATATGAATTTCTTCTTTGGAAAAACTGTTCAGCAACTCTTCCCATTTTTTAATTGGATTATTTGCTTTTTCTTTGTTGATTGCGTGAGTTTTTTCTATATTTTGGATGTCAAGCGTTTACCAGATCTGTCATGTATTAATATATTCTCCCATACGGTAGGATACCATTTTGTTCTATTGATGGTGGCCTTTGCTGTACAGAAGCTTTTCAGCTTGATATAGTCCCACTTGTTCATTTTTGCTTTTGTGTCCTTTGCCCGAGGAGATATGTTCATGAAGAAGTTTCTCATGTTTATGTCCAAGAGATTTTTGTCTATGTTTTTTTCTAAGAGTTTTATGGTTTCATGACTTACATTCAGGTCTTTGATCCATTTTGAATTTACTTTTGTGCATGGGGTTAGACAGTGATCCAGCTTCATTCTTTTACATGTAGCTGTCCAGTTTTGCCAGCACTATCTGTGGAAGAGTTTGTCATTTCTGCATTGTATGTCCATGGCTCCTTTATTGTATATTAATTGATCATATATGTTTGTGTTATAATCTGGGGTCTCTACTCTGTTCCACTGGTCTTTGGCTCTGTTCTTGTGCCCGTACCAAACTGTCTTGATTACTGTGGCTTTGTAGTAGAGCTTGAAGTTGGGGAGCGAGATCCCCTCCCACACTTTATCCTTCCTTCTCAGTATTGCTTGGCTATTCTGGGTCTTTATTGTTTCCATATGAATTTTTGAACTATTTGTTCTAGTTCTTTGAAGAACGTTTTTGGTAATTTGATAGGGATTGCATCTAATCTGTATATAGCTTTGGGCCGGATGGCCATTTTGACAATATTAATTCTTCCTAGCCAAGAGCATGGGATGAGTTTCCATTTGTTAGTGTCCTCTTTAATTTCTCTTAAGAGTGTCTTATAGTTTTCAGGACATATGTCTTTCACTTCCTTGGTAAGGTTTATTCCTAAGTGTTTTATTATTTTTGATGCAATTGTGAATGGAATTGTTTTCCTGATTTCTCTTTCTATTAGTTCATTTTTAGGGCTGTGGCATTCTTTGGGGAAATGCCTAGAAGTGGAGTTCCTGGGTCAAATGGTATTTCTATTTTAAGCTTTTTGAGGAACCACCATATTGCTTTCCACAATGGTTGAACTAATTTACATTCCCACCAGCAGTGTAGGAGGGTTCTTGTTTTTCCACAGCCTCGCCAACATTTGTTGTTGTTTGTCTTTTGGATGGTGGCAACCCTTAATGGTGTGAGGTAATTTTTCCTTTCTTCCTGTCATTTGATTTTATACAGTGCGTAAATTCATACAGTAATGAGGAAGGAAATAAAGTAATAGTACTACTTCAGTATTGTAAATCTTATACTTGTTTTGTGTTATTTTTCATTTCCTGTTATATAGTTTCATGTGCTATGAAAAACACAGTCCTCATTTTATAAAATAATAATGCAGAATTTTGTTAAATAGATTGCTGTATAAAATTGAATAAAATCTTAAAAATGCAATCTTATTTATTTTAGATTCCAAATACTCAAATATTTGTTTGGTGTTAACCCCTTATTAGAATGTAATACTCTTTGTGATCTCGCTGTTATAACTGTGTTAAACAGTCACCCTGGAATCTAATTCTGACCTATATTCTCTTCTTTGAAATTGAAGATAATCTGAGAAACCCTGACCCAATTAGTTGACAAATTCCTAAACAAATTCTTTTGATGTATCGGGCACTTGAACAGCCATGTGGATGTATATTCAAGTGCAAAATAGTCCCCTTGTAGATAACAAAACACACCAGACAGGTGGATGAATTTTTTGTTTTGCTAATTAGTATGTCTCTATAACTTGTCATTTTATGTTGATTTCTGTAAAACTAGACTGTCAGCAATCATACATGAAAGAGGAACCAGGAATTTGGAAGGAAGCTAGAAGCAGTAAACCTGGTGGCAGTGGGGTATGTAGGACACGGCAACAAAAATGTTGGTACCAGCTCTAATTCAAAGAAACAGTGATTTCATTTGGCTGCTGTGGCTGCTTTCTGAGCACTGCTTCTTCAGTGCTAGGACAGGGGTGCGCAGTTGCCATGGCATCCTACAGCCAGGCAGATGTGTTACTACTCTTGTACTTGGGTCTCTTGCATTCTGTGTGCAAACCCTGACATTTCTGTGTGGCCGAGGAAATTGCTTGGCTCGGTGATGTGCTGGAGGGCGGTCAAGATGCTGATGCCAGCGTTCTTATTCATGGAGCTGAAGAATGAATTTTGTAAATATGCAGGGTAGGAAATTCAGGGACAGGCTTTTATTTAGAGATAAAGTGAGAATACAGAGCTTCTGGCGCATACCAGGAGGGGACAAGCGAGTCCATGGTGGTGCACTGTCTAGGGAATTTATAGGCAGTTGAGGATTTTTAGGAATGTGAAAAAGGGCCAGGGGTGCAGACTTGCTAAGTGGTCCCAGAATGCTTATCTTTGCTGAGACACCATGTCCCCTCTCCTCTGTTATTAGTCTTTCATATAATTCTGTTAAATAAAGTCAACACAAGGAATTCATTCGTCCTGTTCTTCTCCAAGATAGTGGTTACCCTCAAGCAGTGGGGACATGTCAGTTAAGACTGCCTGCTCTGCCTTAAGATAGGCTGTTGGGCTATTGTCTGATTGCCAGAGAATATGTTAGGGATCTTTCTTCTCAACTCTGCTTTTTAACATGGAACCTTACTTGTAAAATGGAGGTCCTCCTACTCTTACTATACTGTTTATATCTCAGCAATTTTCCTCACAGGCAGGAAAAGTTCATTGTGTTGCCTCTCCCACGTCTCTGCCCCACCTCAGTCATTACATTTAAACTTCCATCACAGGACTGTGGATTCTAACACCACAAAATACATAGTAAGGTCAGTATTTCAAAGTGTTGCACATGACATATGGGAGCATCTGCCTTTCAGTACATGAAGGAGAAGGACAGCAGTGTTAGTGTGGGCGTCATGGTGAGTGGGATGCAGAGACTGGAGAATTGGTGAAGAGAATAAAGAAGTACAATGTTCCAATTACAAAATAAGTTAGTCACAAAAATGGAAATAAAGCATGGGAAATAAAGTCAATAATGTTCTAATTTCTTTGTATGTAGAGAGGTAACTACACTTAGTATGGTGAATATTTAAGAATATATATGCATATATATATGTGTGTGTTAAATCACTGTGTTGCACATATGAAATCAATGTATCAGACATCAAGTATATCTCAATATATAACACAACTAAAGGGAATATTTCCTAACACAACAACATTCACTCATTTTTTTCACAGATAACCTGGAATCAATATTTGTCAATTTTAAGTAGAAAATAGAATTTGACCAATAAATAAGCCAGTTGACTTATCTCTATTTATATGTTTTTTCTATGTTTTTTTATTTGCAACCATTGTAAACTAATGGGACAAATTCAAACTCTTGTATTTTATCATCATTCTTATTTCAAAACTTACTGCTGTCTCATTGTTAGTTCAATTTCTGGTGTACATCTCAAAATTTCCCTGCTACTGTTTAATTTCCAGAATCATTAAATATATCCTCCATTCACTCCATAGTTACTTACTTAAGGCTGCATTTCTCCAAGAGAAACCTGGAATGTGCTTGCACACTTGTTACTCTGTCACTATGGCAACTGTTGTGCGGTGGTACAGGTGAAGTGGAACAGACCTGAGCTGTGCTACAAGATTCCATTGGCTGCTCCTACTGTCCCTTTATCTAATGTAATCTGAAGAATGCCCTGGATAGGTGAACAGTCTGACACCTGCTTTCAGCTTTTTGAGAGATTTATCAAACCAGGAAGGGTGGTCGCCAGGTGTTGCATGACAACACTGTGGTACCATGGAAGTTTCCTGCCTGTGAACCCTGTTTGGTTATATGTTCTATCCTGTTGCCTGCAATAACTGACTCTTGCTATCATGGAAATTTGCAGTGTATGGATGGAATCCAGAAAATCCCCATGTTTGCTTTGGACATTGGCATACCTGATAGTAGAACTTAGTGAAGATATCATATATGGTATCCAGAAAGTCAACTTCAGGCACTCAACAGTTAAGGTTGGAGCTCCAATATGAGGTAAATGACTGACAAAGTGAGGTGACACCAAAGTTCATCATTTGATCTATCCTTTTGTATGAACTGTATAGAGGATGGTTTTATTTCTTCAAAGTTTTTAATAATAAAATGCCATTCAATTAAAGACAAGTGCATAAACACATTGAGGTGTTCATAATAAAACTTCTTAACACAAACACAAATTGTATCATTTGTTCTATGTCTATCATTTTAATTGTTTGTTATTTCCCTGTATGAATGTGCCAAAGTGCATTTCTCCCTTCTGATGCTGATGAACATTGGAAATGATTACCATCTCCCCTTTACAAGTGACGCTGCTTCTCAATATCCTTGGGAATGTGTTTGTAACCCACATGGAGGTATTTCAGTTGGGTAAGTATATAAGGGTGGAATTGTTGATTTATGATAAGCATATATTCGAAGTTATTGGTTATCAATATATTTCTCACCAGTAGCATATGAAAGTTCAGTTTGCTTCAGATCCTTCACACCATTTATCACATATCAAAAATGTCATTAAATTTGACATTTTGGGTAGAAATGTAATGGTTCGTCATTGTGGTTTTAATCTGCAATTCCTGACATACAATGATGGTCGATGCTGAATTGGAAGCTGTTGACCCCTTGCCCACATCCACATATGTTCCCCATTCTGCTTCAACATGATGACCTCTTACTATAATCCCAGTGGGTAGCATTCAGAGAGTTGCATCTAATCCTATGAACACGCTTGTCGCATTGTTAGCACAAACTGGGGATTCAGTGCCCCTAGGAAAATACTTCTCCCAACAACAAATAGGGCTAATAATGAGTACATTGCTCCCTGGGTGAAGCTATTGAGAGACTTGTAGGTGTTGCCCAGAAATTGCCAGATGAGATTGATTTTAGATAGTTAAGAAATTTTCTCACTTTTTGATCCATATTTGTTGGGTAAAATCTCAGATAATCCATCTTGAAATACGAAAGTGAACAAAATATAATATTTATCAGTAATCCACTATATTTTCCCCACTTTAAATAGAATTTTTCCAACTGTGGAAATCTAAAGCTATTTTTAACTGAGAAATAAAAATACTGCTGGAGACCCTGATCTGGAATTTAGGAAAGTGGAGTTTTAATTAGTCAGGTGCAGGGAGCGGGAACTAAGAAAATCAAGTGGTGTTTACATGGGAGTCATCTGACTTTCGGCTTCCCTGATGTATGTGTGTGTGTGTGTGTGTGTGTGTGTGTGTGTGTGTGTGTGTGCACATATATACACTCCTGCACTTTTGAGTGTATATACTTTTTATACTTTGGTTTGTATTTTGAATAGTTACCTTAACTTGGGGACAAGACAGACAGCAGTTGTCACAGCTTAGGCACGTGAAATAAATCATGAATTGTCAGTAAGAATGTCACTCACAATATAAAGGTCTTTATGTTATTTTGCTGTGTTGTCTCTTAACTGGAGACCTATTTCTTTAACTATTTTTTATTTTGTTTTTGAATCAGAAGTCTTCAGTGTTTTTTTTTTTTTTTGATGACATGGAGAGTCTGCATCCTAAATGTAAGTAAGGCTGTACATCCCTCTCCATTTATGCCCAAGGGAGATGACCTAAATGCTGCATTGGCTGATTTGAATGTCCACATCCATTACTCCTCAAAATCCCAGTGCTAAATGTAATTTACTTAGTTTTCATTAAGAAAATTCATGTGTTATTGTTTTTCAGCTGATTAGTACATAATTTTTTTTCACTTCATATTTTTGTGGTCATAGTTTTAGCTCTGTTAAGTCCTAGGATACATAATGATTCTTAAAAAATTCTGATGGGAGAATCTTATCTTATTTTTAAGTTACCAAGAGAATTCATGTTAAGAAATAGCACAGGTGTTTGTTATGTCCATATTCTAATAGGGAAAGACATTAAAATCACCAAGAGAATCAGCTTTGATGTTGAAATATTTAGTATAGAACTGTGAAAATTTCGGTTTCTTCTCCTGCCGGTACATATTTTCCCTCCTCCCTCCGTTCCTTGGACTTGCTCCTACCGTCTCCACCTCCTACTGCTCAAGCATTTTCTTGCTTCTTTCTTACTCTGTCTATTGCTCCATATGATACTGTTCCCATAAACAATAAGCTTGAAAGGATAAAATGCTATCAACAGTAGAAATTATTTTTTGAGAGAGAAAGTCTTCATCAGGGCAATCCTTTACACATACCACATCATTTCTGCCAGCACTCTGGAAACAAATTAAAATGCTCCTAATTAACGAATTCCTGGGAATAATATGTAATTTGAATTTACAGTGTATTGAGAATGGAACATTTAGATACAGGAATTTTTGTGGAGAAATGGAAACACATAATTTATAATGGCATTATTTTTCCCTCCTGTTAATGAGGTATAGTTGGTGTAACATTGTATAAGGCTTAGGTGTACAAAATTATAGCTTGATATACATACATGCTGTGAAATATCTGCTATCATAAGGTGGGCTAACATATCTATCACCTCTAGTTATGATACTATCCTTTCTCCCCCATGTTTCTTGTTTGTTTAATCAGATATTAGCTGTCCATCCAGGTATGCTCATATCTGGAATCTTGATTCTTTCCATTGGCCTATGTGACTGTTGTTACACATTTTCATAAACTGGTACCATAATGTTTTGAATAATGTAGTTTTGTGATATAGTTTGAGTTGAAAAAGAGTTATGTCTACTTTGATCTTCTCTCAGTATTCTGGAATTTAAGGTTCTATTTTATTCCATATGATGAAGAGAGTTCTGGCTTTTATTTTGGGAAAAGTGACATCGGAATTCTGGTAGGAATTTCATTGGATCTATAGTTAGCCTTGGGTAGTATTTACATTTCAGCAATATGAATTAATTGAATATATTGTCATTGGATATTTTACGTGTATTTGTAGATTTTAAATTTCTTTCATCAGTATTAAACTTTACAAAGTCTTACACTGTTCAGTGTAATGATCTTACACTTCCTTGGTTCAACTTATTTAAAATAAGTTTGTGTTGCAATTATAAATGGGAATATCATTTCCTTTACAGATAGCTAATTATTAATGTATCAAAATACATTGGATATTTATATGTAGATTTGTGTTCTTTGAGTTTACTTAGTTTATCGGTTCAACATTTTTTTTTTTTGCAGGAGAAACGTTATATTAATTAATTAATTAATTTATTTATTTATTTATTTTTGAGAGGGCCTCTCTCATATTTATTGATCATATGGTTGTTAACAACAATAAAATTCTGTATAGGGGACTCAATGCACAGTCATTAATCAACCCCAAGCCTAATTCTCAACAGTCTCCAATCTTCTGAAGCATAATGAACAAGTTTTTACATGGTGAACAAGTTCTTACATAGTGAATAAGTTCTTACATGGTGAACAGTGCAAGGGCAGTCATCACAGAAACTTTTGGTTTTGATCACGCATCATGAACTATAAACAATCAGGTCAATTATGATTATTCGTTTGATTTTTATACTGATTTATATGTGAATCCCACATTTCTCCCTTATTATTATTACTATTATTATTATCATTAATAAAATGCTGAAGTGGTAGGTAGATGAAAGATAAAGGTAGAAAACATAGTTTAGGGCTGTAAGAGAGCAAATGTAGATAATCAGGTGTGTGCCTATAGACTAAGTATTAATCCAAGCTAGACAAGGGCAACAAAACATCCACTGATGCAGAAGATTTCTATCAAAACAGAGGGGGGTGAGGATCTAAGCCTCACCTCTGTTGATCCCCAATTTCTCACCTGATGCCCGCCCCTGCGACTGTGCCTGTCTTAGGTTGTTCCTCCCTTGAGGAATCTTACCAGTCTCTCGCTAACCAGTCATCTTCCGGGGCCATAGAGGGAAATGTAAAGTTGGTAAGTGAGAGAGAAGCAATATTGTTTGAAAAGGTTAGCTTTTTACTTCTTTGCAGATTTATGCCCTGTGGCTTCTATGCCCAGCATTTGTCTTGAGGTTTCTTTACCACTTGGAACTTGGTAATTTTGATATGAGGCACGAATTCTACTTAGGGGTTGTAATTATGAAGGAAGAGAAGGTATAGAAGTAGCAGATGGAAGAAAACATGGGAAGATTGATTATTTCTTTGACATATCTTCTTGCAGTGTAAGATAAGCGTGTATAGGTTTTAAATTACTAATTAAATTACATGTACACATTAACATAATAGGAATACAGCTACATAACCAAAGCAGACCTACAATTACCAGCCATATCCAGTGAAACCAAGAAAACCAGTTAGGCACCCTAGGCATTTGTGAAAAATTATCAATGATATGATGGATATTGTCTAACTGAATTTGAGTATTTTGAGAAAAATCAGACAAATTAAGACAACACATTCCTGGGAACTGTTCACATCCCTTATGTTCTTTTAACAGCAGATAGTCTATAGTCACAAGATTTTGGAGCACTGCAACTTGCACTTCTCTATTTCTTGGTTGAGTTCCGACAGTATAGATCCAGTCAAATTTGTTGTTTTACTGTATGCACAGGCCAGCTTAGATATCTCCTTCTTCATTCCAATGACAAGTCCAGGAACCAGTGGGATGAATGCAGCTACAACTGCAAAAGCGCCAGGATCTTTGTTGAAGTTTTTTGATGTTCATCTTCTGGAATGACTCTTTCAGAGAATGTTGATGTTGGAAGTTCTGCGTATCGTATCTTAATTCGTTTTCTGGGTAGCCAAATTAGGCTTTGGTCCTCTGTATAAACACAAACAAACCCTTTGCCCACACTTTGATATGCCCTTTATACCATTGTGAAGAACTTATTGGAGATCACCACACAGGAACTGCTTTTTTTTTAAGAGAAAGGAATATTATCAGAAAAATGTAGATCCATAGCTGATTATGGTTCAACAGTTTTTTATTGAATCTTGGGTATTTTTTATTGTTCATGTCAATTTATTGATGTACATACAATAAAATGCACAAATCTTAGTGTACAGGTCTATAATTAGGAAGCTTCAAATTGTTTCTTTGCTGTGAATTAAACAGGTAAGAAGTAAAAATAAATTTCTCATGTTATGTTTATTCTCATCTAATGGATGATGTCCTTTTTCCTTTAAGTAATTAAAAGTCAAATGCTCTCATATTTTAGGAGCACCATTTTGAAATATTGCTATTACTATGTATTTTGTGGTGTTAGAATCTACACTACTATGAAGAAAGTTTAAAATAGTGATTCCAGCACTATAACATCTCAGTCACCCTCCAGCACATCACTGATCTAGAGTGGTTTGCTCATCCACCCAGAAATGTCAGGGTTTGTACCCAGAATACAACAGACCCAAGTACAAGAGTAATAATGCGTCTGCTTGGCTATAGGATGCCATGTCAACCGCACACCCCTGCTCTGGTGTTGAAGTAGCAGCGCTCAGCCAGCAGCTACAGTAGCCAACTGAAATGATGGTTTCTTTGGTATTAGAGCCGATGCCATCATTTTATTGCTGAGTCCTACATACCCCAATGCCAGCAGGTTTATTCTTTTTATATTTCTGACTTCCTGATGCCTCTTTCATGTATTATGGTTACTGTCATTCTAGTTTTAAAGTAGTCAACATAAGATGCATATTATAGATACATAATAGTTACTAAAACAAAAAATTCATCAACTGTCTAGTGTGTCCTGTTATTTACAGGGGGACTGTTTGACACTTGAATATGCATCCACATGGCTGTTCAAGTGTGAGAAATGTCAAATGAGAATTTGTTCAGGAATTTGTCAATTAATTTAGTCAAGTTTTCTCAGATGATCTTAAATTTCAAAGATGAAAAGACAGGTCAGAATTAGATTCCAGGGTGGTTGTTCAAAGAGTGTTACATTCTAATAAGCGGTGAAATACTAAACAAATATTTGAGTATGTAGAAACTAAAATAAGCAAATGGTTGAGTTTTTAAGATTCTATTCAATTTTATATGGCAATATATTTAAAAATATTCATGCATTATTTTATACAATGTGGACTGGATTCCTTCATACCACATGCAAACTCTATGATAGGAAATAAAATCAGAAAACAAAACAAATTTAAGATTTATCACACTAAAGTAGTACTATTACTTTATTTCATTCCTTAGGACTATATGGACTTTCCCATTGTATAAAATCAAATGACAGGCAGTTGACCTGCCACTGCTATGAAGAGCCCTGGAATGCTGCAGATGATGTATTTCAGGGCAATGCTGAGCTTTTGGAAATGAATTGTTTCTGAAGCATGGCAGGAGATGTGCACAAAGCCTAGCTGATGTAGTACACGTACATATGACGAGGCAATCATTTCATAAAGATTTGGAAATGACTTGGAAAATTAATTACCGTCCAGAGAAGGAGTTAACAGGGTGTCTTTGAATAATGTAAGAACAATTCAGTATTGATAAAGGAAGGACAGAACACAGAAAAGAAGAGGAGAGAAGATATTGAATCCCAAGGTGAAAATAGAATCAGAAATGCAGAGAGAGACCATCTGACTGGAGACTAAACCTGGAAGGTAACTGGGATCCCCAGGTTGAGGAAAACTCTGGAGAAAATGATCCATGATTGTAGTATTGAGTCATTACTTTTTACTATTACACTCACTGTAAACGTGCTCAGTGACATAAGATCCTGCTGAGTGCCCCTTTCACCTCTGTGTTCCTCAAGCTGTAGATCATGGAGTTTAGCATTGGGGTGATAGCCCCATAGAGCATGGAGATGAGTCTGTCCTTGTCTGGGGAGTGGTGACTTGAAGAGGGCCGAACGTAGGTGAAGATGGCTATGCCATAGAACAAACAGACCACCAGGAGGTGGGAGGCACATGTGGAGAAGGCTTTGCGCTTCCCTTCCACTGAATGGATCTTTACGATGGTGGATATGATGTATACCTAAGAAATGAAGGTGGTTAGGAAGGCACCAATTCCCAAGACACCTCCTACCACTGAAACAAACATTTCTGCTAGGTAGGTGGATGAGCAGGAGAGGGCCACCACAGGGGGGATGTCACAGTAGAACTGGTTAACCCGATTGGATTTGCAGGAAGACAGGCAGAAGGTGGACACCATATGGAGGAGGGAATGGAGAAACCCTGCTGCCCAGGTCCCAGATGCCAGCTGGGCACAATGTGCCTTGGTCATGATGAGGGTGTAATGGAGGGGGACACAGATGGCCAAGTACCGGTTATAAGCCATGACAGCGAGAAGGAAGACCTCAGTCCCCACCAGGGCCACCAGGAAATAAAGCTGCAAAGCACAGCCCAGGAAGGAAATGCTGTGATTCCCAGTCAAGAGGTTGTCCAGCGTCTTGAGGACAGTAGCTGATGGACAGAATATGTCTAAGAGGGACAGATTGGCCAGAAAGTAATACATGGGTGTGTGCAGCTTCTTCTCCATCCCTATGGCCAAGAGAATGGCCCCATTTCCCACCAAGGTGACTTGGTAGGTGATGGCAAAGACCACAAAGAGAGGATAGCGAACCTCGGGGAGGTCAGAGAGCCCCACGAGGATAAAGTGAGTCATGGGGGTGAGATTATAGCCATCCATCTCCTCTCTCCACTGGTGTCTCTCTGGAGGGAAGGAAGTGAACAAGCACAGGTAAGAGGAAAAACAAGGGAACTATTTATTAGAAATTTGAAAAACATTGTGTGTGGTTGGTGATGAATATGTTAGCCTTATTTAATTAAAGATTCCGATTATTAGAACTGTTGTTAAAATCATATTCTGATTTCATGCTGTTTCTTTCAATATTCATCTTCAGATCCTCTCACTAAGGAAGCTCTTTGAGACCCTGAGGAGATGTTTAACAATTCACCTTATCAGTAAAAATCATTGTGGACCTTTCCCCAGTGTTTGGGATTTCACAATTCAGTGAGAGCTACCTGTGTTTTCTTCACACTTACTTGGTCATTTGCTTATTTTGCTTTGTAGTATCTCAGTGTGTGTAATTTTATGCACTATCTCAATTCTAAGCACCTCTAAGGCAGAAGCTATGTATTTTCCAAGGTATATAATTTTTTGCAATATACTTTTTATATGATATTATGTTCATGTTAGATGTATAACAAAGTGAATCAATGATTATGCACAATACAAGGTGCTTGCTAGAGTAAATATAGGTCCTGCTGTTACTCCAACGTTTCTATATTATTGGTCATATTCTCTATGTTGCACTTCCATTCCTATAAATAATTCACTTTATAATTTGAAGTTTGTCACTTTGTATCCCCTTCACCTTTTTCAGTCCTCCTCCTACCCCATGATTTCACTCATATGTACAACAAAAAGGCCACAAACAATAATAAATAATTACTGGTATTTATTTTAATAACTGGTAGCAATGAGCAGACACATAAAAAGAAAAATTACCAAAATGTTTTGTGTGGAAAAGAATGAATAGTGTGTCTCCTGCTTACACAAAATATGTTAATGAGAATAAATATGTAAATGCTTTTATAAATTAGAATCCTATTCATTGAAGTATGAATTTTAATGCTGAATTTAACATTGTGCAGAATGACTGTAGTTTTAAAATTTGAATTATCTTATAAAGTGTAAACTAAGAAAACAAATAGACTCATAAACACAGAGAACAGACTGCTCCTTCCCACTGGCGATGCAGATGTAAATATGTGTAGGACAAGATGTACAAACTTTTAATATTAAGATAATTTAATCAAAGAGATGGAGGCACGGCACAGGCAGTAGAGTTCACAATACTGTCATATAATTCTGTGGGGACACAGGAGCTGCACTCACCGTGCTGAATATTTGGTCATGGGTACAGTTTTTGGGTCACTTTGCTGTTCCTGTGAAACCAACATAATATTGAATCTCATCAATATTTCTTTAAAAAATTAAATTAAGAAATCTAATAAAACTAGGTCAGTAGTGTCTAAATGTGAGTGAAACTAGGAACAAATATATTCACATCATATTCAAATCCCATTGTCCTTAAAACAAATGTCATCATATGTGTAATTCAAGGGTATATGAAGGTACAAAATTTTATATGATTGAAGCCCTTGTTCTTACTAAGACAATTTAACTTTTGAATTGCTTTTGTATTTACAATAACTTTAACTGAAGGTCTAAAAATCGTTACTTCTATATATGCTTCTGTCACTTTGAAAACTATATTTTTTAAATACCACATGTGCATAATAGAAAAACAATCAGATAATTATCAAATAAAATATAAACATTTTCAGTGGTTCAACCTCCATACTTATTTTATCTACTGGAAATTATTAAGAATATATTTGGTAAGATTAAATGTATAATATAAATGATACAAATTACCTGTAAAGATTTATTCATACAGATGAATCAAATTATTATCAATCATGTTTTTTGTAATGCAGGATTTCTTTATATCCTTCCTTCTTTTCTTTTCCTTTCTATTCTTTCTTGGTATCTTCCCTTATCACTGCCTTTCTGCCAGCCTGTCTGTCTGTCTTTTGAAAACTGCAGAAATTATTCTGGATGTCAATCTTTTTAAAAATTTTACTATTTCTTATATATTACATAAAACTAATAAAATATACCTGAGAGCTACTGCTCCTTAGCCTTACTTCATTGAAATATAGTTAGTGTACACTTTATACTGTTTTCAGTGTACAACATAATGATCTGACAATGATATTCTTTGCTAAATGCACACCATGAAAAATGTAGGTACTATTTGTAGATAATATACAAGCATTCCACAATACTATTTATTATGTTCCAAATACTTTACTCTTATCCCATGGCTAATTTATTTTATAATTGGAAGCCTGCACCTCTGTCTCTCCTTGACCCACTATTACCACCCTCCCATTCTCTTCCCCATGTGATATTTAATAAGAATCTCTGATGTTATTGTGGGATGGTTTTACTCTTCCTTCACATAGCCAAGATCTGTACCATGCTTCTGAGAAAAACAGAAAGTATTTTCATGATATTAAAGTCATGAAATTTAGGAAAGAAAATGATTATACTAACAACAATGTACTTGAATATAATTATTCAATCAGTGGGTGTTTAGTGAGTGAATTAGAAAGTGTGAAACAAAAATATCTACCCTGTCAGTTCACAAAGATCAAGGCTCTACAGAAGCACAATTTCAGTTTTCTACATCTTTATAAATTCAGTTTAAGAAAATGTTGTAGTAAATTTATGAAATTTTAAAAGGTACTATTACAAGAAAAATTAATATCTTGAGGTATTAAATATTAAATTGGCCAAGATTAGCTCTCTCATGGATACTATCCAGACAACAGCTTTCTTAATTATATACCTTACCACTTTGCCTGCTTTTAAAATGAAATGAACCTCATCTGAAGCTCTGTTCCTTTATCAAATGTTCACTTCTTGGATCCAATGTATGGAGAAAAAGTAAATCGGTTAATCAAACAAAAATAATCTCTGATAAGTCTTGAATATTTTAAGATAGCTAAAATATTATCATTTCTTTAGTATGGTAATACCAAATAAAATTACATTAAAAATTATGAACAGCAAGGTGTTTCTTATTAAGGCTCTATTGATAAAGAAGAAATGCATACCCTTCCTCTTTAACCCAGTGGATTGGTAAGTGATCATCTAAAGCAGTCAAAAATGTCCCAAATTTCATAGCTCTTCCTGCTTTGTTGAAGCCTTACTGCCTGTTAGGTGTCATGGACCAATATTTTAGGGAACACACATTCAGTGCTTTGGGTCAGAGAAATCTGTTTGATACAGCAGAACTTCACAGCCAGAGGATCTGGATACACACTTGCGTGTGGATGCACAATTTCTAGGGCTGAAATTAAGCAATTATAAACATTTATTTACACACACACTCTGTAATAGTTGAAATTCCACAACCTTTATCTTCCCTGTTTAGTATTAAATTTTAACTAATTTATCCAAGGTATACATGTTCATACCATACTAACGTCTGAACTGATATCAAATTATTGATTTTGGCTTAAAAAGTGCAGAATTTACTTCACACTTTCATTGCCTTTTCAGAGAGCTCATTCCCAATAAAAACATTCAACCAAGGGAAAGTAAAATAATCTGCCTAAAGGAAAAGAGGAACCAAAGCTAAAGCAAACTCCTCACCCACATACAGTGTGAATATTGCAACTTATTTTACAGTTTATAGTACCCATGTTTTTCTTAGAAAAAAAGCAATAATTCCTCTAGGGAGAATATTATTGGTTTCTTCATAAATGTAAATTGTTACCACCCTAATAATTGACAATTAGAATATTCTAATAATAAGCACCTACTTATTTTACATTTATTCAATTTAACATAAGTTAAAAGAAAGCTAAATTACAGAAGAGTAAAATTTTGTTTGTTGTAACTGTCTAGGTAAAATTTAACAAAGGATATTCAAGAATTGAATTGCAAGATAAAAGTAAATAGTAAAATGATGTTATGACATTTTTTTGTAATAAGCTAAATCATTCTTTCAAAATATAATTATAGCATTCACTTGTAAAATTTTGTATTTGTCATGCTAGACAAGTAAACTTTAACACAACCTTTACTCATTATTACATATCTTCATATCATTAGGACTATCCAAATGGAGTTTTATAACAACACTTCAGGTCAAATTGAGTGCAACTTCAAACTTATTTCAACCTGTAAAGTATAATACTTGAGTTGTTTTCTATCAGAATAATGATTTAATGTAAAACTAGTTTATATTCACTTAAAAATAAATGTGTGCAGATGATACAGTGTATATGTGCATTTAGTGAGTTTGGGCGAAGGGAGTATAGATGTCCTATGGCAAAATGGTGTATTATGCCATTCCAATTTTTCTATAACTGTGTAACTGTTCAAGGTAAAACATTAGGAAGAAATAAAACATGAATGTAAAAATTACACTGACAAAAATGTGCTTCACAATCCAGCCCCTTGCCCCCATTCCTATTCTATCTCCCGTGATTGTGAAATTCTAAACTTTACCCTGTATTTTCATCTGGAGCATGCTATTTCCAGTTACCCCAAGTAATTCAGCTACATGGGCATCCTATGTTAACCATTTTTCTTTTATTTTAAATTTCTCTACTGATACATTAGAAGATTTGTTGTCTTTTTTATGTTTTTACGTAGTTTCTACTGTACTTTATGAAATAGATTTTAACTTCCATTGCTTTTTCTGTTACCTTCACCTTTTACAACTTCAGACAATAGAAATGGGTACCCTATTATAATCAGGAACTGCCTATATATTCCCTCCGCAATCCTCTCAAATCCTCTTTTTCTCTACTTTGTTGGAAGTTGCTTGACTAATATATTCGTTGGAAACCATAACTTTTAATCAAAACACACCCATAAAAAATGTGGCTGAAGCAAAATTAAAGATTTTCTTTCACAGTAAAGAAATGGGTGAGATTCCACCATCAAACATTACCAGGCACCTGGGCTTCCATAGGTTTCACCTCAGAATTCTAAGCACGTGGCTCTAATTCTCAGGAATCAAAGCAAGCCTGGCAGCTGCATCCATCCCTGCACCCATCCACTGTACCTCCAAACATTTGCAATCAGTGGACGGCAGCCCCAGTCGTTGCATCTGGGTACTGGCACCTTCAAGGAGGGAAGGGCATGTGAGCTGCACTGAGACCCTTGGAAGAATGCTTTGTGGAAGCAGTTCTAAAAATTTCTAATTAATCTATATTTGAAAAGGTTGTGTTATCTGGACACCTTCAGATGTCAAGGAGTCCTGGACATACGGTTTTCATTTGAGTCAAATCTTTGTAAAGCAACCAGCAGTGTCAAGACCTGCATATATACTAAGTTATTACTCATATACTTATACTAAAAAATTAGCATGCTCTCTATATACATACATAGGCTTGTACATGTATATTTAATTTTAAACTGTATATATTAATATCCAGGCAGAAGTATTTGATTAACCATCAGGCTTATGTAACACATTACAATCTCCTTTAGCCTGATTTTTCATTTGTTATTTTAGTAAATTATGAGTTGTCCACTGCTTTTTATTCTCTTTTTAATGATGAGCTTATGGTTGGAGAGGTAGAATTATCTATGCAAACCTCATCAGCAAAAAAGACATCCAGAATAATGGGTACAAGTTCCATTATCTTGTATTTAGATGGTCAATCTTATAAAAAGTTCAAGTTGATTCAATATAGTAAATTTGATATGTGTATATTCCATGTCATAATAGTAAATAAGGTAGGAAATTATGCACTACATTCCTATTTGTAATATGTTAATATTTGTATATTGTTAAAATAATTGCTTTTATGCATCTATGATTTAATATTTCATTGTTCATAAATAGTTCCTTATCTATGATTATATATTCAACTCTTAGTTTTTTGGACCTGTTTCTCTGAATTTCTCCCTCAAAGAATGGAACATTAAAGTCACAACACTTGTTTAAGAAATAATAACAATTTTCACTATTAAAATCACTATTAAAATAAAAGCACATAAAAAGAGCATGGAAACATGAACTTAAGGATTTTCCTCACTTCTTTCAATTATGTTTCCTAACTTACTGTTACAGGGAAATTCATATCCTTTTTTTGTATATGGTTCCATGAATTTTGTCACTTGTTTAGAGTTTTGGAGCTACCACTGAAATAAAAAACATAAAGATTTTCCCAGATCCCTCTCATATTCCTTGGTATCCACACCCTCACTCAGTCCCTAGCTCCTAGTAGAGAATTGTCTCTTCTTCCTTATAGTTTAGCCATGTGGAGAATTTATATACATAGAATCAACAATATGTAAATTTTGAGACTGCTTGTTTCACTCAGCATAATTGTTTTAGATTTCATACAAATTATTGCACATATTGTAGTAAATTTTTATTGCCAAGCAGTAACTTTTTTTAAATTTATTTTTATTTATGTTTACTAGGCTCTCCCCTAACCCAAGAACCCCCCCCCAACAAACCCCATTACAGTCACTGTCCCTCAGCATAGTAACATGTTGTAGAATCACTACTTGTCTTCTCTGTGTTCCAAAGCCCTCCCCCACCCCCCCACATTATACATGCTAATCATAATAAGCCTCTTCTTCTTCCCTGCCCTTATCCCTCCCTATCCTCCCATTCTCTCAACTCTCTTTCCCTCCAGTAATTGTTAGTCCATTCTTCGGTTCTGTGATTCTGCTGCTGTTTTCTTCCTTTAGTTTTTCTTTTGTTCTTCTACTCCACAGATGAGTGAAATCATTTGGTATTTCTTTTTCTCCACTTGGCTTATTTCACTGAGCATAATACCCTCTAGCTCCATCCATGTTGTTGCAAATGGTAGGATTTGTTTTCTTCTTATGGCTGAACAATATTCCATTGAGTATATGTACTTTATCTTCTTTATTCATTCATCTACTGATGGACACTAGGTTGCTTCCAATTCTTGGCTATTATAAATAGTGCTGTGATAAACATAGGGGTGCATGTGTCTTTTTCAAACAGGAGTGCTGCATCCTTAGGGTAAATTCCTAGAAGTGGAATTCCTGGGTCAAATGGTAAGTCTATTTTGAGCATTTTGAGGAACCTCCATATTGCTTTCCACAACGGTTGAACTAACTTACATTCCCACCAGCAGTGTGGCAGGGTTCCCCTTTCTCCACAACCTCACCAACATTTGTTGTTGTTTGTCTTTTGGATGGTGGCCATCCTTACTGGTGTGAGGTGATATCTCATTGTGGTTTTAATTTGCATTTCTCTGATGACCAGCGATGTGGAGCATCTTTTCATGTGTCTCTTGGCCATCTGAATTTCTTCTTTCGAGAACTGTCTGTTCAGCTCCTCTGCCCATTTTGTAATTGGATTATGTGCTTTTTGTTTGTTGAGGAGTGTGAGCTCTTTATATATTTTGGATGTCAAGCCTTTATCGGATCTGTCATTTATGAAAATATTCTCCCATACTACAGGGTACCTTTTTGTTCTATTGATGGTGTCCTTTGCTGTACAGAAGCTTTTCAGCTTCATACAGTCCCACTTGTTTATTTTTGTCTTTGTTTTCCTTGCCTGGGGAGATATACTCATGAAGAAGTTGCTAATGCTCACATCCAAGAGATTTTTGCCTATGTTTTTTCTAAGAGTTTTATGGTTTTATGACTTACATTCAGGTCTTTGATCCACTTTGAATTTACTTTTGTGTATAGGGTTAGACAGTGATCCAGCTTCATTCTCTTACATGTAGCTGTCCAGTTTTGCCAGCACTATCTGTGGAAGAGTTTGTCATTTCTGTATTGTATGTCCATGGCTCCTTTATCATATATTAATTGACCATATATATTTGTGTTATAATCTGGGGTCTCTACTCTGTTCCACTGGTCTTTGGCACTGTTCTTGTGCCAGCACCAAATTGTCTTGACTACTATGGCTTTGTAGTACAGCTTGAAGATGGGGAGTGAGATCCCCGCCACTTTATTCTTCTTTCTCAGGATTGCTTTGGTTATTCGGTGTCTTTGCTGTTTCCATATGAATTTTTGAATTATTTGTTCCAGTTCGTTGAAGAATATTGTTGGTAATTTGATAGGGATTGCATCAAATCTGTATATTGCTTTGGGCAGGATGGCCATTTTGATGATATTAATTCTTCCTAGCCAAGAGCATGGGATGAGTTTCCATTTGTTAGAGTCCTCTTTAACTTCTCTTAATAGTGTCTTATAGTTTTCAGGGTATAGGTCTTTCACTTCTTTGGTTAGGTATATTCCTAGTTATTTTATGCATTTTGATGCTATTGTGAATGGAATTGTTTTCCTGATTTCTCTTTCTATTTGATCATTGTTACTGTATAGGAAAGCCACAGATTTCTGTGTGTTAATTTTGTATCCTGCAAATTTGCTGTATTCTGATATCAGTTCTAGTAGTTTTCGAGTGGAGTCTTTAGGGTTTTTTATGTACAATATCATGTCATCTGCAAATAGTAACAGTTTAACTTCTTTATCAATCTGGATTCCTTGCATTTCTTTGTTTTGTCTAATTGCCATGGCTAGGAACTCCAGTACTATGTTAAATAACAGTGGGGAGAGTGGGCATCGCAGACTTGTTCCCGATCTCAGAGGAAAAGCTTTCAGTTTCTTGTTATTAAGTATGATGTTGGCTGTGGGTTTATTGTATATGGGCTTTATTATGTTGAGGTACTTGCCCTCTATACCCATTTTGCTGAGAGTTTTTAACATGAATGGATTTTGAATTTTGTCGAACGTTTTTTAGCATCTATAGAGATGATCAAGTGGTTTTTGTCTTTCTTTTTATTGATGTGGTGGATGACATTGATGGATTATCAAATGTTGTACCATCCTTGCATCCCTGGGATGAATCCCACTTGGTAGTGGTGTATGATTATTTTGATATGCTTTTGAATTCGGTTTGCTAATATTTTATTGATTATTTTTGCATCTACATTCATCAGTGATATTGGTCTGTAATTTTCTTTTTTGGTGGGGTCTTTGCCTGGTTTTGGTATTAGGGTGATGCTGGCTTCATAGAATGAGTCTGGGAGTATTACCTCCTCTTCTATTTTTTGGAAAACCTTAAGAAGAATGGGTATTATATCTTCTCTGTATGTCTGATAAAATTCCGAGGTAAATCCATCTGGCCCAGGGGTTTTTTTCTTTGGTAGTTTTTTGAATACCCCTTCAATTTCTTTGCTGGTAATTGTTTTGTTTAGATTTCATGTTTCTTCTTGTTCAGTCTTGGAAGGTTGTATTTTTCTAGGAAGTTGTCCATTTCTTCTAGGTTTCCCAGCTTGTTGGCATACAGGTGTTCATAGTAGTCTTTAATATTTCTTTGTATTTCTATGGAGTCTGTCGTGATTTTTCCATTCTCATTTCTGATTCTGTTGATGTGTGTTGGATCTCTTTTTCTCTTAATAAGTCTGACTAGTGGCTTATCTATTTTGTTTATTTTCTCAAAGAACCAGCTCTTGGTTTCATTGATTTTTTTCTATTGTTTCATTCTTTTCAATTTTGTTTATTTCTTCTCTGATCTTTATTATGTCCCTCCTTCTGCTGACTCTAAGTCTCATTTTTTCTTTTTCCAATTTTGATAACTGTGACGTTAGACTATTCATTTGGGTTTGTTCTTCCTTCTTTAAATATGCCTGGATTGATATATACTTTCCTTTTAAGACTGCTTTCATTGTGTCCCACAGAAGATGGGGCTTTGTGTTGTTGTTCTCATTTATTTCCATATATTACTGGATGTCCATTTTCATTTGGTTGTTGATCCATTGACTATTTAGAAGCGTGTTTTTAAGCCTCCATGTGTTTGTGAGCCTTTTTGCTTTCTTGGTACAATTTATTTCTAGTTTTATACCTTTGTGGTCTGAAAAGTTGGTTGGTAGAATTTCAATCTTTTGGAATTTACTGAGGCTCTTTTTTGTGGCCTATTATGTGGTCTATTCTGGAGAATGTTCCATGTGCACTTGAGAAGAATGTGTATCCTGTTGCTTTTGGGTGTAGAGTTCTACAGATGTCTATTAGGTCCATCTGTTCTAGTGTGTTGTTCAATGCCTCTGTGTCCTTACTTATTTTTTGTCTGGTTGATCTGTCCTTTGGAGTGAATCGTGTGTTGAAGTCTCCTAAAATGAATGCATTGTAGTCTATTTCCTCCTTTAGTTCTGTTAGTATTTGTTTCAGATATGTTGGTGCTCCTGTATTGGGTGCATATATGTTTATAATGGTTATATTCTCTTGTTGGACTGAGCCCTTTATCATTATGTAGTGTCCTTCTTTATCTCTTGTTACTTTCTTTGTTTTGAAGTCTATTTTGTCTGATACTAGTACTGCAACTCCTGCTTTTTTCTCCCTATTGTTTGCATGAAATATCTTTTTCCATCCCTTCACTTTTAGTCTGTGCATGTCTTTGGGTTTGATGTGAGTCTCTTGTAAACAGCATATAGATGGGTCTTGTTTTTTTTTTTATCTATTCAGTGACTCTATGTCTTTTGATTGGTGCATTCAGTCCATTTACATTTAGGGTGATTATCGATAGGTATGTACTTATTGCCATTACACGTTTTAGATTCGTGGTTACCAAAGGTTCTAGGTTACTTTCCTTACTATCTCAGAATCTAACTTAACTCACATAGTATGCTGTTACAAACACAATCTAAAGGTTCTTTTCTATTTCTCCTCCATTTTCTTCCTCCTTCATTCTTTATATGTTAGGTGTCTGATTCTATACTTTTTCTCTATCCCTTGATTGGCTATGGGGATAGTCAATTTAATTTTGCATTCGCCTCCCAATAACGTGCTCTACCCTCCCTACCATGATTTTACTTCCTCTGGTGACAGCTATACAACCCTAGGAACACTTCCATCTATAGCAGTCCCTCCAAAATAGACTGCAGAGATGGTTTGTGGGAGGTAAACTCTGTCAGCTTTTGCTTATCTAGAAATTGTTTAATCCCTCCTTCAAATTTAAATGATAATCTCACCAGATAAAGTAATCTTGGTTCCAGGCCTTTCTACTTCATGGTCATGGCATTAAGTACATCACACCACTCCCTTCTGGCCTGTAAGGTTTCTGCTGAGAAGTCTGTTTGTTTGATGGCTTTCCTTTGTTTGTGATCTTATTTCTGCCTCTGGCTGCTTTTAGCAGTCTTTCCTTATGCTTTATCTTTCTGATTTTAATTACTATGTGTCTTGGTGTTGTCTTCCTTGGGTCCCTTGTGTTGGGATATCTGTGGATCTCCATGGCCTGAGAGACTATCTCCTTCCCTAGATTGGGGAAGTTTTCAGCAACTACCTCCTCAAAGATACTTTCTATCCCTTTCTCTCTCCCTTCTTCTTCTAGTATCCCGATAATGCAAATATTGTTCCACTTGGATTTGTTGCACAGTTCTCTCAATATTCTTTCATTTTTAGAGATCCTTTTTTCTCTCTGTGCCTCAGCTTCTTTGTATTCCTCTTCTATAGTTTCTATTTCATTTATTGTCTCCTCCACCATATCCAACATGCTTTTAGTACCCTCCATCGTGTTCTTTAATGATTGGATCTCTGACCTGAATTCATTCCTGAGTTCTTGGATGTCTTTCTGTACCTCCATTAGTATGTTGATGATTTTTATTTTGAACTCTGGGGTCCATATCATTTAAATCTTTCTCAGGATTTGTATTAACAATTTTACTCTGGACTAGTTTCCTTTGGAGTTTTATGTTTGTATATGGTGCCCTCTAGTGTCCAGAAGCTCTCTTCTACAGCTGCTGAGCCCCTGAAGCAATGTCAGGGGTTGCAAGGGAGCAGTACTGGAGGTAGGAAAGTCCTGATTCCCGCCTCCTGGCTCCTGTGCCTGTCTCCACTGCCTGAGTCAGTAGTCTGGGCACACAGGTATAAGTTTTTGTCCCAGAGCAGCCAGATATCGATCCCTACTTTCCACAAGCAGCCAGAATCCCAGTCTCCACAGGAACTCTGCCTGCATTAACTTTCCAACCTGATAGTCAAGCAAGTCTCATGAAAGTACCATGAAATGTAGGTTTGTGCTCCCAGTGCAGCTCTCCAGAGCTAGGTATTCAGCAGTTCCAAGCATTCAACTCCCTCCCTGCTCCGTTTCTCTTCCTCCCATCAGTGAGTTGGGGTGGGGGAGGGGCTCAGGTGCCACAGAGCCACAGCTCTGGTACATTACCCCTTTCAGTGAGGTCTGCTCTTTTCTCCAGGTGTATGCAGTCTGACACCATCCTCTTTCCTGTTGCTCTCTCCGGATTAGTTGTGCCAATTAAATTTTCTAATTGTATCCAGTTTTAGGAGAAAGCCTCTGTCTCTCCTATCATGCCGCCATCTTTAATCCTCTCTTACTGTAGAATTTTAACAGATATACAGAGAAAACATAATACCCATTCTCCTTAAAGTTTTCCAAAAAATACAAGAGGAGGGAATACTCCCTAACTCATTCTATGAAGCCAGAATTACCTTAATACCAAAACCAGGCAAGGACCCCATGAAAAAGAATATTAGAAACCAATATTCCTGATGAACATTGATGCAAAAATACTCCACAAAATACGAGCAAACTGAATTCAAAAATACATCAAGAGGATCATACACCATGAACAAGTGCGATTCATCTCAGGGATGCAAGGATGGTACAACATTAGAAAATCCATCAACAGAATCGACCACATAAAAAAAAAGAAAGACAAACTTCATATGATCAACTCCATAGATGCTGAAAAATCATTCAATAAAAGTTCAACATCTATTCATGATAACAAAATGGGTATGGAGGGCAAGTACCACAACCTAATAAAGGCCATATATGATAAACCCACAGCTAACATCATACTGAACAGCGAGAGGCTGAAAGCTTTTCCTCTGAGATCATGAACAAGACAGGGATGCCACTCTCCCCACTGTTATTCAACGTAGTACTGGAGGTCCTAGCCATGTCAATTAGACAAAACAAAGAAATGCAAGGAATCCAGATTGGTAAAGTAGAAGTCAAACTATCACTATTTGCAGATGACATGGTATTGTACATAAAACATCCTGAAGACTCCACTTCAAAACTACTAGAACTATATCGGAATTCAGCAAAGTTGGAGAATACAAAATTAACACATGGAAATCTGTGGCTTTCCTATACTCTAACAATGAACTAATAGAAAGAGAAATCAGGAAAACAATTCTATTCACAATAGCATCAAAAAGAATAAAATACCTATGAATAAACCTAACCAAGGAAGTGAAAGACCCATACCCTGAATACTACAAGACACTCTTAAGAGAAATTAAAGAGGACTCTATCAAATGGAAACTCATCCCATTCTCCTGGCTAGGAAGAATTAATATCATCAAAATGGCCATCCTGCCCAAAGCAATATACATATTCAATGCAATCCCTATCAAATTACCAGCAGCATTCTTCAATGAACTGGAACAAATAGTTCAAAGATTCATATGGAAACACCAAAGACCCCGAATAGCCAAGGCATTCCTGAGGAGGAAGAATAAAGTGGGGGGGAATCTTGCTCCTGAACTTCAAGCTCTACTACAAAGCCACAGTATCAAGACAATTTGATACTGGCACAAGAACAGAGCCACAGACCAGTGGAACAGAATAGAGACTCCAAACATTAACCCAAACATATATGGCCAATTAATATACAGTAAAGGTTCCATGGACATACAATGGGGAAATGACAGTCTCTTCACAGATGGTGCTGGCAAAACTGGACAGCTACATGTAAGCGAATGAAACTGGATCATGGTATAACCCCATACACAAAAGTAAATTCAAAATGGATTAAAGACCTGAATGTAAGTCAAGGAACCATATAACTCTTAGAAACAAACATAGGCAAAAATCTCGTGGAGAATAAACATGAGTGACTTCTTCATGAACAAAAGCAAATATGAACAGGTGGGACTATATCAAGATGAAAAGCTTCTGTAGAGCAAAGGACATCATCAATAGAACAAAAAGGTATCCTACAGTATGGGAGAATATACTCATAAATGACAGATCCAATAAAAGGTTGACATCCAAAATATAAAAAGAGCTCACACAGCTCAACAAACAGAAAACAAATAATCCAATTAAAAAATGGGCAGAGGAGGTGAATAGAGAGTTCTCCAAAGAAGAATTTAAAATGGCCAAAAGACACATGAAAAGATGCTCCACATCACTTGTCATTACAGAAATGCAAATTAAAACCACAATGAGATATCACCTCATACCAGTAAGGATCCCCATCAACCAAAAGACAAAACAAATGTTGGTGAGGATGTGGATAAAGGGGAACCTTCCTGCACTGCTGGTGGGAATGTAAATTTGTTCAACCATTGTGGAAAACAGTATGGAGGTTCCTCAGAAAAACTCAAAATAGAAATACCATTTGACCCAGTAATTCCACTCCTAGGAATTTACTCTAAGAAGGCAGAGACCCAGTTTTAAAAAGACAGATGCACCCCTATATTTATCACAGCACTATTTATGATAGCCAAGAAATGGAAGCATCCTAAGTGTCCATCAGTAGATGAATGGATAAAGAAGATGTGGTACATATACACAATGGAATATTATTCAGCCATAAGAAGAAAACAAATCCTACTATTTGCAACAACATGGATGGAGCTAGAGGGTATTATGCTCAGTGAAATAAGCCAGGCAGAGAAAGAGAAGTACCAAATGATTTCACTCATATGTGGAGTATAAGAGCAAAGAAAAACTTTTGGAACACAAATGATTTCACTCATATGTGGAGTATAAGAGCAAAGAAAAACTTTTGGAACAAAACAGCAGCAGTATCACAGAATCCACAAATGGGCTAACAGTTACCAAAGGGAAAGGGTCTGGGGAGTATGGGTGGGAAGGGAGGGATAAGGGCCCGAAAAAAAAAGGGGGCATTACAATTAGCATGTATAATGTGGAGGGGGTACGGGGCGGGCGCTATATCACAGAGAAGACATGTAGTGATTTTACAGTATCTTACTACACTGATAGGCAGTGACTGTGAAGGGTTATGTGGGGGACACCATGAAGGGGGGACCATAGTAAACATAATGTTTTTCATTGAATTGTTGATTAATGATACCAAAGTAAATGTTAATATGGTTAATTAAATTTATTTATTTGGTGTTAAACAAACGTGCATTCATAGGATAAACCTATTTGGTTGTGGTCTATTATTTTTTCATTGCTAATATTTTGTTAAGACTTGCTTCTCTATGTTCATGAAAGAAACGGCTTTGCAGTTTTTTTAAGATGCCTGTTTTAGGTGTCAGTGTAAAACTGTCCTCATGAGTTTGGGGTGTTGGTCTTCCTCTGTTTTCTAAAAGTTTGTATAGTGTTGCTACAATTTCTTTCTTAAATGTTTCATAGAATTCACCCATGGTGTAGTTTGTTAGTATAAAGCTATTGACTTTTCTTTTCTAAAGAAGTTTTATAATTATATCAATTCTCTTACTTGGTATAGATCTATTCAAGAGTTTCAATTTATTATTGAGTCAGTTCATATAATTTGCCCATTTCATTTATATTATCAAATTTGTTGGCAAATGTTATTCATGATATTCTCTATGGTTCTGTAGGGATATTTCCTCCCTCAATCCTGTTATAGATAACTTACACCATCTTTTTTTCTTATCAATCTAGTAAAGAGTCTGGTTACTGTTTAAAAACCTATGTGTGATTTTTCAGACCTAACTGAAGAGAATAAAACCACAGTAAAGAAAGTAGAGCAATTAATTGCTAAGCAAATGGTAAATTAAATCAACTACCCTCAAAATCAGTGAAGGGATACACAAAGAGTACAGAATATGACACCTAATATATAAAGAGTGAATCGGGAAGAAAATGGAGAAAAAAATTCTTTAAATTGTGTTTGAAATAGCATGATAAGCAAGTTAAGTTAGACTGTTAGATACTAAAGAAGATGCCCTTGAACCTTTGGTAACCACAAATCTAAAGCCTGCAATGGCAAAGTACATATCTATCGATAATAACCCTAAATGTAAGGACCGAATGCACCAAACAAAAGACATAGAGTTACATACAGAAGGGATAAAAAAAACAAGACCCATACATATGTTGCCCACAAGAGTCTCACTTCAAACCCAAAGACCTACACAGATTAAAAATCAAGGGATGGAAAATGATATTTCATGCAGCTAAATAGGGAGAAAATAGCAGGAGTTGCAGTACTTGTATCAGATAAAAAAAAGACTTCAAAACAAAGGAAGTCACAGGAGAAAACAAAAGAAGGACATTACATAATGATAAAGGGGTCAGTCCAACAAGAGGATATAATCATTAGAAATGTCCGTGCACCAAACATAGAGCACCCAAAAATGTGAAAAAATGCTCACAGAATTGAAAGGGGGAAATAGAATGCAATGCATTCATTTTAGGGGACTTGATCTCACCACTCAATACAAGGACCGATCAACCAGACAGAAAATAAGTAAGGAGACAGAGGCACTGAACAACACTTTAGAACAGATGGACCTAAGAGACGTCTATAGAACACGCCACCAAAAAGCAACAGGATACACATTCTTCTCAAGTGCACATGGAACATTTTCAAGAATATATCATATACTAGACCACAAAAAGAGCCTTGGTAAATTAAAAAAGATTGAAATTGTACCAAACAGCTTTTCAGACCCCAAAGGTATGAAATTAGAAGTATATCCCGCAAAGAAAACAAAAAATTGCACAAACACATGGAGGCTTCACAACATTCCCCTAAATAACTAATGGATCAATAACCAAATAAAAACAGAGATCAAGCAATATATGGAGACAATGAAAACAATAATTCAGAACCCCAAAATCTGTGGAATGCAGCGAAGGCCATGCTAAGAGGGAAGTATATTGTAATACAGGCCTACCTCAGGAGAGAAGAACAATCCCGTATGAACAGTCCAAACTTGCAATTAATGAAACTAGAAAAATAAGAACAAAGGAGACACAAATTCAGCAGAAGGAGGGGCATAATAAAGATTAGAGCATAAATAAATAAAATTGAGAAGAAGAAAAAAACCATAGAAAGAATCAATGAAAGCAAGAGCTTGTTCTTCGAGAAAATAAATAGAATAGATAAACCCCAAGCCAGATTTATCAAGAAAAAAAGAGAGTCTACACACATAAACAGAAACAAAAATGAGAAAGGAAAAATCATGAAGGACACCACAGAAATTCGAAGAATTATCAGAGATTGCAATGCAAAATAACATGCTAAAAAATGGCATGATTTAGAAGAAATGGGCAAGTTTCTAGAAAAATACCACCTTCCAAGGCTGACCCAGAAAGAAACAAAATCTGAACAGACCAATTACCAGCAAGGAGATTCGATAGGTAATCAAAAAACTACCTAAGAAGAAAATCCCTGGACCAGATGGCTTCACCGCTGAATTTTAATCAAATATTTACTGAAGACATAATATCCATCTTCCTTAGTTTTCCAAAAAGTGGAAGAGGAGGGAATACTTCCAAACTAATTCTATGAGGCCAGCATCACTCTAATACCAAAACCAGGCAAAGACACCACAAAAAAGGAAAATTACAGATCAATATCCCTGATGAACCTAGATGCAAAAATACTCTAGAAAATATTAGCAAACCGATTTAAAAAATACATCAAAAACATCATCCACCATGACCAAGTAGGATATATTCCGGGGATAAAAGGATGTTACAATATTCAAAAATCCATCATCAGCCACCACATCAACAAAAAGAAAGACAAAAACTACATGATCATCTCCATAGATGCCTAAAAAGCATTTGGCAAAATTCAATATCCATTCATGATAAAAACTCTCAACCAAATGGGTATAGAGGGCAAGTACTTCAACATAATAAAGGCCATATATGACAAGTCCACAGCCAACATCATACTTGACAGCGAGAACCTGAAAGCCTTTCTTTTAACTTCAGGAACAGGACAAGGATGCCCCCTCTCTACACTTTTATTCAACCTAGTTCTGGAGGTCCTCTCTACAGCACTTAAGCAACACAAAAATAAAGGGCATCCAGATTGGTAAGGAAGAAGTTAAACTGTCACTGTTTGCAGATTACCTGATACTGTACCTAAAAAACACTAAAGAATCTACTCCAAAACTACTAGATCCAGTATCTGAATTCAGCAAAGTTGTCAGATAGAAAATTAATACACAGAAATCTGTTGCATTCCTGTACACTAAACATGAACTAGCAGTAAGAGATATCAGAAAAACAATTCCATTCACAATTGCATCAAAAAGAATAAAATACCTAGGGATAAATCTAACCAAGGAAGTGAAAAACCTGTACTCTGAAAACTACAAGACACTCATGAGAGAAATTAAAGAAGATATCAATAAATGGAAATGCTCATGGATAGGAAGAATTAATATTGTCAAATTGGCCGTCCTGCCTAAAGCAATCTACAGATTCAATGCAATCCCTATCAAAATACCAAGAGCATTCTTCAACGAACTAGAGCAAATAGTCTAAAGTTCATATGCAACCATAAAAGACCCCGAATAGCCAAAGCAATCCTGAGAAGGAAGACTAAAGCTGGGGGAATTACACTCCCTAACTTCAACCTGTACTCCAAAGCCACAGTAATCAAGACAATTTGGTACTGGCACAAGAACAGACAAACAGACCAATGGAACAGACCATACACCCTAGATATAAACCCAAACATATATGGTCATTTAATATACGATAAAGGAGCAATGGACATACAATGGGGAAATAACAGCCTCTTCAACAAGTGGTGTTGGCAAAACTGAACAGCTACATGCTAGAGAAAGAAACTGGATTATTGTTTAACCCCATACGCAAAGGAAATTCGAAATGGATCAAAGGCTTGAATGTAAGCCACAAAACCATAAAACTCTTAGAAGACAACATAGGCAAACATCTCCTGAACATAAATATGAGCAACTTCTTCTTGAACCCATCTCCTTGAGAAAGGGAAACAAAAGCAAAAATGAACTCATGGGACTACATCAAACTAAAAAGTTTCTGTAAGGCAAAAGGCCTCATCAACAGTAGAAAAGGCATCGTGCAGTATGGGAGAATATATTTTTGAACAGCATATCTGACAAGGGGTTAACATCCAAAATATATAAGGAACTCACACGTCTCAACACCCAAAAAACAAATAACCCTATGAAAAAATGGGTGGAAGATATGAACATGCAATTCTCCAAAGAAGAAGTTCAGAGGGCGAACAGGCACTTGAAAAGATTCTCCACATCACTAATCATCAGTGAAAAGCAAATTAAAACCACAATGAGATATCACCTCACACCAGTAAGGATCACCACCATCCAAAAGACAAACAACAACAAATGTTGGCCAGAATGTGGAGAAAGGGGAACCCTCCTACACTGCTGGTGGGAATGTAAGCTAGTTCAATCATTGTGGAAAGCAATATGGAGCTTCGTCAAAAAAATTAAAATAGAAATACCATTTGACCCGGAAATCCCACTCCTAGGTATTTACCCAAAGAATACAAGTTCTCAGATTCAAAAAGACATATGCACCCCTATGTTTAATGTAGCACTATTTACAATAGCCAAGAAATGGAAGCAACATAAGTGTCCATCAGTAGAGGAAGAGGTGGTACATATATACAGTGGAATATTATTTGGCCATAAGAAAAGAACAAATCCTACCATTTGCCAGAACATAAATGGAGCTGGAGGATATTATGCTCAGTGAATTACGCCAGATGGAGAAAGACAAGTGCCAAATGATTTCCCTCATTTGTGGAGAATAACAAAGAAGCAAAACTGAAAGAACAAAACAGCAGCAGATTCGGACCTCCAAGGAAGGACTAGCATTTACCAAAGGGGAGGGATGTGGGAGGGAGGGTCAGGAGGGACACAGAAGGGGATTGAGGGGTATTATGTTTAGTACACATTGTGTGTGGGGTCACAGGGAAGGCAGTGTAGCACAGAGAAGGCGAATAGCGAATCTGTGGCATCTTACTACACTGATGGACAGTGACTGCAATGGGGTATGTGTGAGGATTTTAATGGGTGAATGTAGTAACCACGTTGTTTTTTCATGTGAAATATTCGTAGGAGTGTATATCAATAATACCTTAATGAAAAGAAATTAATATGGAACGACAGAAGACCCAGAATTGCAAGCAATCCTGAGAAGGAAGAATAAAGATGGGGGAGTTACGCTCCCCGAGTTTAAGCTCTACTACAAAGCCACAGTAATCAAGACAATTTGGTACTGGCACAAGAACAGACCCATAGATCATGGAATAGGATATACAGTGCAGATATATACCCAATCATATATGGTCAATTAACATATTATAAATGAGCCATGGATATACAATGGGGACATGACAGCCTCTTAAAGAACTGGTGTTGGCAAAACTGGACAGCTACATGGAAGAGAATGAAACTGGATTATTGTCTCACTTCGTACACAAAAGTAAACTCAAAATGGATCAAAGACCTGAATGTAAGATATGAAACCATAAAACTCTTGGAAGAAAGCATAGGCAAAAAGTTCTTGAATATAAGCGTGAGCAACTTTTTCATGATCATATCTTTTTCGGCAAGGGAAACAAAAGCAAAAATGAGCAAATGGGACTACATCAAGCTAAAAAGCTTCTGTTCAGCAAAGGACACCATCAGTAGAACAAAAAGCATCCTATAGTATAGAGTATATTTGTAAACGATGCATCCATAAGGGGTTAACTTTCAATATATATAAAGAACTTACATGCCTCAACACCCAAAAAGCAAATAAACTGATTAAAAATGGGCAGAGGATCTAAATAGACAATTCTCCAAAGAAGAAATTCAGATGGCCAACAGGCACATGAAAAGATGCTCCACATCGCTAATTATCAGGGAAATGCAAATTAAAATCACACCAGATGGCCACCATCCAAAAGACAAGGAACAACAAATGCTGGTGAGCAGATAGAGAACGTAGAAGCATCCTACACTATTGGTGGGAATGTAAATTAGTTCAGTGGTTGTGGAAAGCAATATGGAGGTACATCAGAAAACGAAAAATAGAAATATCATTTGGCCCAGGAGTTCCACTCCTAGGAATTTACATGAAGAAAAAAGATCCCATATTCATAAAAACATATGCACTCCTGTTTATCACAGCACTATTTACTGTAACCAAGATTTGGAAACAACCTAAGTTTCCATTAGTAGATGAATGGATAGAGAATATGTGGTACATCACACACGATGGATATTATTGAGAAATAAAAAGACTAAGAAATCCTACCATTTTCAATAACGTGGATATATCTAGATGGTATTATGCTCAGTGAAATAAGCCAAGCAGAGAAAGACAAGCACCAAATGATTTCACTTATTTGTGGACCATAACAATGAAGCCAAACTGAAGACATGAAGCAGCAGCAGACTCACAGACTCCAAGAAGGGTCTAGTGGTTACCAAGGGGAAGGGGGTGGGATGGGTGAGGGGAGAGGGATAGAGAAGTGGATTAAGCGATATTATAATTAGCATACATAGTGTCGTTGGGTCACGGGGAAGGCAATGCACCACAGAGAGAACAAGTAGTGAATCTCACATCTTAATATGCTGATGGACAGTGACTGCAATTGGATTTGTGTGGAGGGGGACTTAATAATATGGGTGAATTTAATAACCACAATGTTGGTCATGTTAAATCTTTGTAAGATTGTATATCAATGATACCTTAAGGAAAGGAATATCTTATTAAAATTACTCAGTTAATTTCTTCATTCAAGTAATTTGAACATAGACATGAAACTCCATAGATTCGTAGGCTTTCAACACTTTTATGCGGTAACATCCTTAGTGTATTTCTCATGAAGTAATTGTTGAAACCAGTAGCTGGAGGAAAGTTACGTCATTCGGTAAATTATTAACATTAAAGGATAAGATTTAAAATGCTATCTTTAGATAAAAAAAATCTTTGCACATGGTTGGTTGAGACTTTCTGCTTATTACTGTAGTTTTAAGAAGTCTCAATTTGTATCAGAAATGGATTTCATGATTTTATACAGAGATTTAAAAATGAAACTTTAGTTAAGAGTAAGCAAACCCTCTCTTTGACATTTTCATTTGAGGAGCTCTAACTTATTTATGATATAATTTACAATCTTACCAAGAAGTGATGCAAATATGAAAAACTGACCCCTGTATTTGTTTTCCATGAAACGCAATCCATCTTAAATGTGTGCAGGCAAGTTAAAGTAGCTTTAGTTGCTCAAATAGTGAATTTTTTGTGAGTTCAGAGTATGGAAGTTTATTTTGATGTTAATTTCACCCTGGAGTCAGGCTGTAAAGGTCTTGTTGAGTAAAATCCCAAAATTGCTCTTAAGTAGTCTGACCTTATTCTTGAACACTGGTAAAATTCTGTTATATATGGTTCACTACGATCTTATTTTCAGATTTAAAAATTATGAATTCTGAAAATATGTTTAATCACAACTTCTGTTCTTTTTGTTACCCTATAAATAGTGGAGAGTTTGTCCCCAAAATTTTATACGTCAGTGTGCATAAATTAATAGAAAAATGTGGAGTTTGCCTCCTGACACCATTCTTCATGGTAGACATGGTTTAGGTGCGAGCTTTTTCACCTCATCGATTCTGTTCCTCATGATCCTCAACCCAGAAGACCCTTATATAAGACCTCGATTTTACAGTGTATATTTACGTCTCTATAGATTGTAATCTCGACCATTACTATTTCTGCTATTTCAACACTACCATGATCAAATTAGTGATGGTGGTGGTGGTGGCGGTGGTGGTGATGAGACCAGAAGAAAGGTGAAAGTTAACCTTTAACTTTTTTTTTTTAAGATTTCAACAGTCTTTTAATCTGTTAAGAGATGATGTTAGAGGAGGGCGGAGCCAAGATGGCGGTGTGAGTGGAGCAGTGGAAATCTCCCAAACCACATATATTCTTGAAAATTAATGTTCACATTAATTAACAGCAGCTATATCTACAGGAATTTTTAGGGAACAGAAATTTTCTTTATAAAAAGATATTCTTAAATCCACACAATGTAAAAATTCTTCAAAAGAACTTAAGTTTGAGGACAATTACAGCTGAGAATACTACATAATTTTTTATTTTGAACCAACGTTAATCTGATTAGTTAGTATGACATCAATTTACTGTGTAATCTTAGTATAGAAAGAGCTAAATATTCACATCACACTTTTAAGTACAAGTTTAATAATTTAAAGCATAGAATCACTAGTAAAACTGATTATAACATAAAGGTAAATTGAAAATACACCAAAAAAAACCTTTGCCTCTATATACTTCAAAAATGATGTAATTAGATATTTTAAGAAGATAACTCTCTTTAATACTTAAACAAGACCTTTTGCCAGCTGTGCTTGCACCACCTGAGCACAAATTGCTTCCTCGATGAATTAATTCAAGGTCCAAATTGTTTCTGTAAGTAAAGCATTAAAATATATCTTAGTCATTAGGCTGAAGCAATATTTTAAAATTTATTTTATTCATATGTCTGAATCAACCCAAATAGTAAAGTTCTTCAACTTTATTATTTGCTGAAGTATAGTATATGCAATATCAGTAATAATCATGTTTTATGTATTTAGATCTAAAAAGGGAAACAGTTCATCTATCCTTCCTTACATGTTCATATTTCCACCTGCATAACTGCACACGTTATGGTGTAATTGTTGCAAAACCTCAACTATTGGCAAATACTAGAATGTAGGCCTTAAGAAAAATCCTGTAACACATTTCATAAACCTGCATATGAATCTGATGAAAGCATTTGCACTCCAACTGTTAGCCACTAATTAGGTAGTTTCTGCCATAGAAGACACAAAGGCATACCAATTTTCCTAGCAGAGAAATGGTTGTCACTCGTTGGAGCTTAGATGGTATCTAGAAATCAGTATTAAGAAACAAAATCACTAACACTAAAGAAGCTATGAACAACACATTTAATTAACGGCAGTCTCTTTTATGGACTTCTAATATTACAGTTTAATTAAAATATATTGAGTAACTATTAACACTGCTAAACATCAGTACTGTTAATACAGATCTGAATTTATAATACTTAGTGATCATTAGCTTCCAGGATAGAAATAATTGTTAAACTGGCATTTCAAAAATCAAATTGATGCAGAATTCACAGATTTATACAAAAACAGTAACAGTAATATAGCCAATTTTACCAAAATAAATGAAAATTCAGAATGATAACTTGTATTTTTACTTCAACTTATAAAAAACACACATTTAGTTGACAGAATTAAAGATGAATAAGCTAGTTTATATCAAAGATATGCATTTAACACTAGTGGTTAGACTTCCCCCATCTTAACACAAAAGGGCAAAGTTTCAAGCTTACACTTGGCAAGTGAATTCAAGAAAGATACCTTATTTGATTTAAAACAAAACATTTTGAACTGTTCTCATTTTATTTTGAACACAGAATGTCTGAAATGTTATTTTCATATATTTACTTACAAATAGAAACTGTTAAAAATAATATTCCTAAGTCTGTATGTTTGCAACCCATTTCTGAAGGAATGCTTTAATGCTCTCTACTGGGTGGGGTGGATAATTTAATATTGATAATTTTCTTACTCAGAGCTGCATCGGTTGCTGCTGATAAGGTCATCTGTGTGACTAGGGAACTTTCCACCCTTCAGGCGATTTGCATTGCTCACTGAACTTCTAAAAACCTACCACCAAGGAAGCAGGGACAAGGATTTCATATCAGTGGACAGAAAGCGAGTGGAGACCAGCATGTGTTCCTTCATCAAGGGGAATATAAATGAGATCAATACATTTTGTTTTCACAAATTTTCTGTTGCCTAATCTGTAGAAAAAAATTAATGGCTATATTCTCTTATAAAAACTAAGATTTCCTAGATAGTACTTTTAAAGGAGCTACAGAAACATGATTAATTACTATAAATGAATGTCGAAACAAGAATGCCAGCCTTTATTTCAACATACTTTGTAAAAATATTAATTAAAATGTAAATACAAGAACAATTCTGTTTATTCAATCATCAAGTAAGATATCTTAAAGGATGACAAACATGTTACCAAGAATTTTATTGAAGAATGACTGAAAGAAAACTACTAAAATTAATTATTTCTGATTATGGTTGGAAGATCTTCAACACAACTTTTCATGTGAGTTATGAACACAAAAACTACCTATCCAAAGGATAAAAATCCGATGTCAGAGGCCTCACCCATCAGCTTGGCCATATTTCATTTTATCAAAATTGTTCCTTTGACACTTCCTGGAGAAAAGAAACACAACTGCCTCAGATGCCCCACATCTGATTTTCCCTCACTGCTGAAAATCCCAAACAGTGTTCTGCTCCTGTCCCCTTGGATGGATGCTGTAAGAATAAGATGCCCTGGGAGCAGGAGTTTTCTGGGCCTTTTTGTTCTCAGAGAAAAACAGACTCTACTTTCTGTATTTTCTAACACAAATACCTTCAAATTAGTTTGGAAGAGAAAATCTCTACATTGGAAAGAATGATGGGAAAGACTGCTTACAGATTCTCATAGTGGCCACTGAGAAACCCCATACAGAAACTCCTCCATGTTCCAGCTTCTATTTACATGACCAGGGTCTGCTTTTCCCTTCTACCCCATGTCAGTACTAACTTCTATTTTTAGAGCTATAATTTGAAAAATAAATGGGTATATATATGTACACACACACAGAGAGACACTCAAACACATAGTGGTATAGTATAGATTCAAGGCCTGAGCTTACCACCTTCTGTATGAACAAGTTACTGGTTTTCAGAGAAAAAAATATCTTCATCCATACAAGACTCAGCTTAAGTTAACTCCTTCTTCTTAGGACAGGAAAGAAGCACTTCCACATATTTTATATTTCAATTTGCTCATTTTTGCTTCTGAAGCTCTTCAGCACTTTTTCAATATGATACAGTTTTTTAACAAAGTATATTCCATTTTACACAGATTGGTGTTTATTAGTTTTGTCTGTCCAACCAAATATAAATTCCCAGAGAGCAGAGACCATTTCAAAGCAAGGTCCATTCATTCTACTGAGTAGTTCACCCACTGTGATTTAAAGATATTTCCCCATCTACATCTCAGCTACTTATGTTTTATTTTCTTTCCATTTCCATGTTTCTGACTATATGAAGGCCAAGTGCTAGTCACCAATACTTCTAGGCTATATGTAACTTTCATGCAAAACCCTTGGGAAAGTCAGTGTCATTCTTTGTTTCAATAATGAAAAACTGAAATGGCTTTGAAGTAAGGAATGCTTTCTACTCTAAAATTAACTTTCCATAATCCATTTGAATGACACATTATTTGCAACAGAAGGTTTTTTAGAAATATGTTAAAACTTGAATATAGTGATTTTAATTAATTTTTATACCACAGAAAGATATCATTCCAACAAATTCTTCTCTGCTACCCTCAGAAAATCTTCCAAGGCTTCAGCATGCAAATAAAATGAGATAGAGATACATATTGTCCTATAAAAAATAATAAAAAACAGCTCTAAAACAATCACTGAAGAAAACAGCTTTACAGGCTAGTTACCCAATAGAAATATTTGGTTTCTAAACATCAAAGAATTTAGCTCTGAAGGAGCAAACAAAACTTTTTATTCAGTTTGTAGTATTCGGTTCTGGGAAACTAGGGTTGTATTCCATTAAAATTACTAATGTCAAATACAAACACACACACATCTAATGAAGTACATTTTTTAGGCATTTTGTCTTTGTCCACTATTTTTTAAATCAATTAATTAATTAATTTTGTTGTCATTAATCTACAATTAGATGAAGAATATTATGTTTACTAGGGTCCCCCTTCACCAAATCCCCCCCACAAACCCCATTACAGTATTGTCCATCAGTGTAGTAAGATGCTGTAGAATCACTACTTGTCTTCTCTGTGTTGCACAGCCCTCCCCATGCCCCCCACATTATACATGCTAATCTTAATGTCCCCTTTCTTTTTCCCCACCCTTATCCCTCCCTTCCCTCCCTTTCTCCCCAGTCCCTTTCCCTTTGGTAACTGTTAGTCCATTCTTAGGTTCTATGATTCTGCTGCTGTTTTGTTCCTTCATCTTTCTTTGTTACTATAGTCTTTGGGTTTGAGGTGAGTCTCTTGTAAGCAGCATAGAGATGGGTCTTGATTTTTTATTCATTCTATTATTCTGTGTCTTGATTGGTTCATTCAGTCCATTTACATTTAGGGTGATTAGTGAAAGATATGTACTTATTGCCATTGCAGGCTTTAGATTCATGGTTACCAAAGGTTCAAGGTTAGCTTCTTTAGTATCTTACTGCCTAACTTAACTCACTTATTGAGCTATTTTAAACACTGTCCAGTCATTCTTTATTTTTCTCCCTTCATATTCCTCCTCCTCCTCCTTTCTGTATATGTTGGTTGTTTTATTCTGTGCTCTTTTGTGCTTCCTTTAACTGCTTTTTTGGGTAGTTGATTTTATTTTTTGCCTTTAGTTATTATTTGGTTGGTCTGCTTTCTTTGCTGTGATTTTATTTTCTCTGATGACATCTATTTAGTCTTAGGAGTGTTCCCATCTAGAGCAGTCCCTCTACAATACCCTGTAGAGGTGGTTTGTGGGAGGCAAATTCCCTCAACTTTTGCTTCTCTGGGAATTGTTTAATCACTCCTTCATATTTAAATGATAGTCGTGCTGGATACAGTATTCTTGGTTCAAGGCTCTTCTCTTTCATTGCATTAAATATATCATGCAATTCTCTTCTGGCCTATAAAGTTTCTGTTGAGAAGTCTGATGATAGCCTGATGGGTTTTCCTTTGTAGGTGACTTTTCCTCTCTCTAGCTGCCTTTAAAACTCTGTCCTTGTCCTTGATCTTTGTCATTTTAATTATTATGTGTCTTGGTGTTGTCCTCCTTGGGTCCTTTCTGTCGGGAATTCTGTACACTTCCATGGTCTGATCGATTATTTCCTCCCCCAGTTTGGGGAAGTTTTCAGCAATTATTTCTTCAAATACACTTCTTATCCCTTTTTCTCTCTCTTCTTCTTCTGGTACCCCTATAATGCAGATATTGTTCCTTTTGGATTGGTCACACAGTTCTCTTAATATTGTTTCATTCCTGGATATCCTTTTATCTCTCTCTGCATCAGCTTCTATGCGTTCCTGTTCTCTGGTTGCTATACGATCAATGGCCTCTTGCATCTTATCCATTCTGCATCTTATCCAATCATTCCAGAGTTTGTTTCATTTCTGTAATCTCCCTCTAGACATCTGTAATCTCCCTCCAGACTTCATCCCTTAGCTCTTGCATATTTCTCTGCAGCTCCATCAGCATGGTTATGAGCTTTATTTTTAATCTTTTTCAGGAAGACTGGTTAGGTCAATCTCCTTCTCAGGGTTTGTCTTCTGCCTTTTCATGGTGATAGATATATTTGTGGGGAGCTGGTGCATGTGTTGGGTAAGAGAGAGTCCCTTCTTGCCAGTTTGTGGCCTTCCTCTCCTGGGAGAACAGTGGCCTCTAATAGCCTGTTCTGGGCAGCTGCCTCCTAGATGGGGATTCTGATCTTGCCTGGCTGCTATGGAGTTTATTTAGCTCCACAGCTGCTGTGGGTGGGGCCTACCTCAGGCTGCTGCTCCAATATGGCGGAACTGTGTCTGAGGGGAACATGCGGGAGGCTGTTTATCCTGGTGAGGGGCCTCTGAGCAGCGCTGTAGGAGTTTGGGCACCCAGAGTTCCCCAGGATTAGCAGCTGGTGGGCTAAGTGTCCCAGAGAGCTTCTGTCCAGCTGTGGGGTCCCTGTCCCTTTAAGACTTCCAAAAAGCACTCACTTTTCTTTGTCCCAGTTGCACTGGCTGCGTGGACCCACTCACAGGTCTTACTGTTCTGTTACCCTAGTTTTCAGCACCCCATGCATGCACTGTGTCTGCGCTCCAGTGCGGATGGCTAGGGCTGGGTGTTCAGCAGTCCTGGGCTCCCTCTCCCTCCCTGCTCCAACTCTTCTCCTCCCACCAGGAGCTGTGTGTGGGGCACTAGGGTCCTGCCTGGCCACGGCTTGTATTTTACCCCCTTTGTGAGGTGCTGGGTTCTCGCAGGTGTGGATGTAGTCTGGCTGTTCTGTGTCTTCTGGTCTCTCTTTTAGGAAGAGTTGTATTTATTGTATTTTCAAAAATATATATGGCTTTTGGGGGAGATTTCCACTGCTCTACTCATGTCGCCATCTTGGTTCTCTCTCTGAAGTACATTTTTAAGAGTCATATTTAGTTCACAAGTTCAATAGTTCAAATTAAGTTCATTTCAGAATATTTTATTGCCTACATTTTAGGCATAAGAATAATCATGATCTGTAATCATAATATTTTATGAAATAAGGTTATATGCTAGGCATAAAACAAAAACCTGGTTACCTAGTTTGAAAAAACTACATCCTATTCAAAATAGGATACACATACTTTTTTCCTTCAATTCATGTTTTTAAGTCTTTAGTCAATTTGCTTTTTGTTTTCTTTTTAATGACTAAGGAAAACTTAAGAGAAGGCACACAATCTCACTGTAAGAACCTTGCAATGAATGGTTTGGGTGATTTTAATTTTAACCAAAGGATAATGAGGTTTTTAAGGGTTTTAAACTTTCTCTTATAGACTCATTGTGTTTCTGCTTTAAACTTTATCATTAGGGATCAGAGAAGAATGGGAGAGGCGAGAAAATATTTTGTTTCTCTACATACACCCATAGTAAATGACATTTGATATCTGTCCCTGCTTTTCTATAAAAGAAAAACTGAAACATGCTGAATCAAATTCTCCCATTATCACAATATGCTTTCTTCTATAAAATATATATTTAAACCAAGAAACAGGAACTTATATTAAACTAAATTTAAATAAAATTATTTGATATATCATGCTATAGAAAAATTCCATGCACAGATCATTTCCACTCAACCAGGATTTTCTTATAAGGTCAATCTTAATAAAAGGTCAATCTTAATAAAATTAAAGGCACAAATACATAAGCACCATAAATGTGTGTGCATGTAACTTGTATAGCATAACAGAGATAGTCTTTCATCTGAAAATCTTCTATAACATTCCCATAATACTGTACATAAATTTTGTACAACTTGAAAACTTGGCAAAATTAAATTATATTCAATTTAGTTTTCACATGAGGTACATTTTGTTCCAAGTATGCAACTGGTAACTCTCCAGAAACAAAATGTTAAATTAACCAGCATATCTTCCTCCAAATATTGTTCTTATTTATTTACAATAAAAACAATAGTCCAGGAATGGCAGACTGGAAAGTTATTTTCCCATCCATTAGATCCTTTTACATCAATCTGTATCCAACATTCACATGCTTAGACCAAAAGTTAATGTTTCCTTATGCTGAGCTGTAACTTGCTTGCTGCAGTTTTCCTAAGTCTGATTCCATTTTTCCTGGGTTCTAAAGACTACGTATGTATAGTTCATCTACTTTTTTGTTACCCTCTGTTCCAGGAATAAGGCAGAGAATGGCCATGATGAATTGCATGCATGTGACCTATAAAAAGCTGAACACAGGTGAGGAAAAAGAATAGTAATTGAAAGAAAACTAGACCTTTATTCAAGATTTGAGTTCCAGTCCTATTCTGCCACTAATTTGCTGCATGACTTCAAATCACATCATCTCTCTACATTTTACCTATTATGTAATAAATAGTACATGGACAAAACATAAAGTATGTTTATAGAGATATCCAGGGGTCTACAAAGCCGATGCTGACAGAATGTGTTTTCAAGTTCTTGATTGTGTCTACTTCTCCCCAATTTCATTTTTGTTATGGTTCTCATTCAATTAAGTTTTCTAAAATTCCTATTTGGAACTGTTTCTTAGGTAATGAACACATATTCAGTCAATCAGACTAATTCTACTGGATCTGAAAAGTGAAAAGTACTCACCTCTGTTTTCTTGAGCCTGATGCTGGCCACTAACAGAGGCTTAGAACATGCCAGTTCTCTTGCTTTTCTCCCTTACCTGATTTTGTAAACTACCTGTTGTATTTTTGGATATTACTAGATCTTTCACTAGCTTAAATGAAATGAAGTAAGATCTTCTTATTTTCTTATTTTAAGAATAAATTAAAGTGATTTATATATTACAATCTTTTAATTCTCAGTATTACCACTTTTGAGCAGTATTTCAATAGGGATTTCTTAACAACATCCTGTATATATAATATTCACATGCGTTGAGGTAGGTATCTGTTCCAAACTAATATATTTTTTCCCACATATCTTATAATGTTTAATAAAGTTTAACCCAATAGTTCATTTAAAAAAAACTTCAGAAAATGAAGGAAGACTACACTTTCATGCCTTTAGGAGGTTTTAAAACTAGCCATCATTTCAACCAACATTTAAAAAAGGTATCCTTTCTTCAAATAAATACAAATGACAATAATGAAATCAATTACTTCTAATAACTAAATACAGAAGTGTATACTATTATTACCTACCTAGCAGCAGAATACTTAAAGAGAAAATCAATGTCTGGTGAGCCGGGGTCTTGATATAGTCTCTGTATTTCTTCTGAGTGGTATTTTTGATATCTTTAATTACAAATTCAATTTCTTTACTTAAGATGGTTTCTGACTGCAAAAAATGCAAGCATACATGTAAAGTTTATTTATATTCATTTTCTCTAATAGTTTAACAGTACAATGTTTATCATATGAACACACTAGGAAATTAAAAAGTCAAATGTACATTAGCTATCTACTATATTTAGTGCACAAAGGTAAAACAGATCAAGAAACATTTACTCTTATTTTAAAGATCTTTCATTACAATTCTACATTGTGATTGTAACACTATACTCCAACCATGAATTAACCACATAAATTTATATCCTAAACAAATAGGTGGATGTCTTTAAAATTATATCTTAGAACAGTTTACATATTTATAAAAAACTGGACTTTCATTTGAATTCATTTTTCAAAGACTAATATCAATATCCATTACTTTAAGCCTATTATTAACACAAAAATTTCAGTTTATGAAGAAAAAAATCACACACACTCTAAGAACAGTCTTCAACTGAGAAAAGGAACTGCCAGGAGAGAAAGCTTTCTGAGAAGATTTCAATGATGAATTTGTTTCAAAAGTCAAATATTCATAGCTTTCATAAATTTACTCCATAGAACAGACACAGCTGTCACTTCTCTCAGGGACCATATCATAGATCTATAATGAAGGTGAAATATTTAAGAATTTAAATCAAATAAACAAATCTTACTGGATGAGATTAAAGAGGAGTTCACTTACACCAAATCCCACAGTAAAATTGACTGACTTATGGTGAATGGTTCAATCAAGTATACAATTATTTCTCCAATACAAAGATATGCACTCATACATGTGTAAATCTATAATTGCCCACACATAAAGTATGCATGTGTGTGGAAATATATCATCTAAATCTAATGTGCCTAATTGGTATATTTTTATGTATTTAGATTGTGCTTTACATTGCAAGATACATATATGTAATTTGTTTGTTTGGCTTTGTTGTTAAATACTCCAACATCTTAAAAGAGTGTAACCATATCTAAGCTGATAGGATTTTATGATCTGGAAGATACATATTAAAACTATAACAATTCAGACTATGGAAAAGTATATCCCTTAGTTCTAATGGCTTTGGTTCTATAATTTGTTCTGTTACTCTTATTTTTGTTTTTAATAACCACAAACAGAAGAGAAAAGCCTCTAACAGCAATTGCTACTAAATGTACAAAGTTCTGCAGTAATTTAGAAACAGAACAAAAATGAAAGCTGAAAAGCAGAGCTGAGTCAACCAGGATATTTCGGCCTCACACTGATGCTTACTGGGAAGGCTCCCGGCCGTCCCTGCAGCTCCTCCACTTCCTTTATGAGATCTTGGATGTATTTGTTACTAGGACATTGCCAGAGGTTATTTTCTACATTGCCTCCAGGATAACAAGGAAGGACACTGTCAGCAAACTGCCTACAGAGAGGACACGTGAATTCTCCTTTGTCCACTGAGAAGCCCTGCAGAACCTGGTCATTCTAAAAAAGGAAATAAACATACATATGTAAGATGAACACCATTCCAGAAACAAAATTGACACCACTACCTTTTATAGTAAATAAAATGAATCGCACAAAAAAAGATACATCTAATATATGTCATAAAAACACAAAGTCTCTTATTTAGTTGCACTTCATTCAGGATAAGACATTCAAATCATCATGCAATCAATCTGAAATGTGGATTTTAGATAAAGAATAACTCAAAAAGTAGGCCACATTAAAGTAGATCTCTTTCCTCTTACTACATGCCCCTGTTTTCACAGTCTGTAATCACTACTGGGAAGATTCTCCCAGGACCCATATTCTTTGATATAGGATAGGCAGTTTTTGAGAGTAAATTAAGGCTAAACAATGTGCTGTGTCATTGAAGGTGTCTAATTGCTGAACAAAACTGACTGGATTTTATGCAGTGGGTTTAGGTTTAATTGATAGGGGGAAGATTTAGTTAAATTACTCAGAACATAAGTGTGATAGGAGGTGAATTAATTTAATACTTCTACTTCAGATGCTTCTGATAGGAAGAGGAAGAAAAATAATTTTTGAAACAGATACATAATGTGCACACACTTAGGAGGAAACTCTTGCTCGTAAGAGATGGCAATATATGCTGACTAAATAGACAACTTAGGGTAGGAGGAATTCTGCCTGCTACATCTGTTCCTTTCTTTTACTGACACCACCCCACATCTACTTTGCAATTTAAGAATATTGCTATTGTGTAGTCCTAACTACTATATTAATCTTTCCCAGGTAGTCTGTCTCTTATTTTGCCACTGGCCAAATGCTTTATCTCAAAATTTGTATTTAATACACTGATGTATATGTATGAATCCTACAATATGAGCATTACTACTAACAAGACAAAAATAATGAGAGAAACTGATACAAAGAAAAGAAAATGAATTAACTGCCTATAGTTACAAAGGTAGTTAATGACATCAGAATGAACTTAGGTTTCCCAACTCTTAACTAGGTGCTCATTTGACTATATTTTGGATCTCAAAAACTTTGACTAAAAAGAACTGAATTCTACTTTTTTTTTACCTTTTGACATTTTTCCAAATCTTTAAAAATGTGACACCATGTCTTTTTTAATCCACTTCTACAAACATTTACTAAGCTCCTATCATGTGTCAAATGCAGTGATGATATAAAAAAGGAAGACACATCTTCACTTAAAGTATCAACCAATTAAAAGCAAGCAGAAACAAAAATATTTTAATAAGAGTGTAATAAATACAACAGAGAAAGCTTCCCAGAGAAGGAGACTTGTGAGCTAAGTTTTAAAAATACACAAGAAGAGTGTTTTTAGAAGGTTGGGGCAAGGATCCTGGTCTCTGAATGACATTCTGTGTTAAGCTTCCATAGGGCCTTAATTTTAAAGAAGGCTAGATCCTCCTCTTTGCCTTGATTGACACGAGGTTGTTCCCTGAGGCCTCCCCACAAGCCCTCTCAACTAGGCATTACTCATTCCCCTATATCTGTTACACCTGAGAGCCCTTCTCATCTCCAATGAAGGCTGGAGATTATTACTCTTGCATTCTTCTGTCTTTGCAGCTCATTTTATTTAACAATACCACACTTTTCCTTCATTTTCACTGAAATCCATTGCCCTCAATCACTGAAGACTTTGGTGCCTAGATCAGTTTTCCTCTTCACTCCAGACCTGCCATCCTCCTGTGCATGTATGTATGTCTATATGTGGTCAATCAGTCTTGTGTCTTAGTCGGTCAGCTCTTTGACCTCAACAAGTTCTATAGCTGTGGTGTCCTACTCCAGAACCTATTACCATGAACATCCCCTTGTCCGGCAATGACCCCAAATTGTCCATATCTGGAAATACAAAATTCAAACATCTTACATTCTGATTGCCAACTCCCCCTATTGCCTTTAGTCCCTCCTTTTTTCCCCAGTTTATCAGGACTTTCCTATCCTACCTACACACCATGATCCACCATTTCAAAAACTCTTGTCAATGTTTCTGGTTCCCTATCCATATGTCCTTTTATCACATGTATCTAAAAAAACCTTCACACAGCATTAATCCAATGTATGACTTCAATTCTGCATGCTAACTGAATGCTGTTAGAGAAAATTGAAATAACATCTTGTTATAACCCGTTTCCATCCTCAACTAAGCCATGAATACTGCCTGGCAATCTTTCCTTACATCTTCTGAAGCACTCTGTAATCCCCATTTCCAACCACTTGACTTGTCAAGTCCCTTCACCTACCCAAGATTTGCCCCTTTTTACTTGAATAAAGCTACATTTCCTACCCCAGAAAGAACAAAGTCATGCAACTCCTTCATATTCCTCAAATATCAAATTAATCACTCCCATCACCCTTTCATCCACTTTCTTCTTTCTACCCCCTTTGCTGGTTATCTCCTAACTAGTCTCCCAACCATACAACTGCAAATGTGATCTACGTAATGTGAGACTCTTTTTCCTAATCACAGTTTTTCAAGAATCACCATTGTCTCTCACAGTAATTACTTTTTCTTCGTATGCTCCACATGCATTCTCTCACCAAGTCCAGAAGATGACTCTTCTGTTAAATATATTTCAAATCTCTAACCCCTTCACTATCTCCACTGCTTTGACTAAGCCCGGGCCACCATCACCTCTTATCTTGTAAATGATATTGCCACATTCTTTTTACTCTCCTGCAATCCCACAACAACCCCTGCAATCTATACAACTGCCGCAAGGCCTTTCTGAATATGTGTTATTTCTGCTTAAGAGACTTTAATAGCTCTCTGTAAATAATCTGAATTCCAAATTCTTTACAGGGAACTCAAGGCCCTTTATAATATGACCCCTACTTACTTCCCCTGTCTTCTCTCTCATCACTCAAGCGCCTTACTTCATTAAATGTTCCAACAGTTGGCAGATGTTCTAATAAGACCTTCTGCACACTTCATAATACTCCGCACATACACTGCAACTGTTTATTTCTATCTCATGTAATACATACTAAACTACTTTAAGGAAGAAACTGTCTTTTCACTGCTATATTCCCAGTGTCTATCATGGTATCTGGAACAATGCAGGCACTGAATAAATATTTGTTAAATGAAAAAATTGGATACAAAAGTATGAAAAATGCATAATGTGCTTAGTGGGCTCTTAATTAGTTTATTAATGCTGAGCTGATGGGAGATAAAGGTAAAGCAATAGGTAAGCCCAGATCATGGAGTGCTGTGAATGTCATTCAGAGAAGAGTGAACTTTTATTGCATTAGGAAGAAGTCAGCAAAGTATTTTTAAGCCAATGACATGTCATCAGATTTACACCTTAGAAAGATCTAATGTAGTGAATGAATTAGACTTGGAGTAAAGAAACTGGTAAGAAAGCAATTGCAAAAGTCAAAATGAAAGATGAAGGCATATACAAAAAGCCTAAGTGGGAATAATGAAGACATGATATAATCAAGTAAAATTTAAGAGATAGAATCAATAGAATTTGGTAAGTGACTGAATGTGAGAGGTAAGAAATAGGGAGGGAAAAGCAGAAATTCACTGTTTCTGAGTTAGGTATCTAAGATCAGAGTAGACAATGCTGTTAGGAAGACGATCTGAGAGAAGGAGAAAGACTGCAGCTACAAGGGAATGTGAGGTCAAGTGAAGGAATTTTGAAAAGCAGGGACTTGAGTGTATTTATGAGCTGAAAAGAAGGGACAGAGTAGGCAGAAAATGGAGATACAGAAGAAAAATAGGTTAACTACTGATAGATCAAGGCCTCTGAGGTGATGGGGAAAAAGTAGTAGTAAAGCATTAGCAGAAAAAATAATTCCTGAACAGAAGAAGGAATACTGCCTCAAGGAGTAAAAAGGAAAGGTTTGGTTGGGATGCAGAGACATTTATCAAGAAAAAAGAAAAATACAATTAATTTTAAAGAAGTTTAAACAAACCTAAATATACCCACATAAACCTCTGAATGATTTTTTATTATACTGCTGTGAACTTTGTATGTTTGTGACATAACACTTGACTTGACAGCCCTAAGCCAGTATCTTTAAACTTGAAACTTCATGGTTTTAGCTTCCATATATCTCTGTACATAATGAAAGAAAAATTTTGAATTAGTGTTTCTCCACCCCATAAAATACAAGCTCCCAATGTTATACCACAGCTCAGTGTGGACTATGCTGCTGCTGATCACTTGGCATGGCCTACAGGGTACTCACCTCTCTACAGCCGCTGACATGAACGGCTTCCTTCGCCTGCCTGTTTCCCTCTGGCTTCTACAGTGCTGCTCTCTTGGCTTCTCTCCAATTTCTTTAATCATTTAGTTTACACCTCCTTTTAAGACTCTTTCTTTGCCCCTTCAATGTTTATATTCCTCAAAGTTCTATTCTTAGTGCTGCTCCCTTCTCCTTCAAACTATTCTCCCTGAGTGATTCAATCAGTAAATGTAACTATCTTCCAAGCCTAGATCTCTCCAGAACTCAAAAAAAACCTCAGCTGCCAACCAGAAATCTCCACTCTGATGTCCCGTAGATAATATAAAACCAGTGGGTCAAAAACGTGTCATTTTCTCCATGCATCTTTCTTTCCCTTTTGGTTTAAAAACTCTACAATCTATTAAGTCACCAAATCAGAAAACTAAGAGTTATTTTATATAATCACATCCTTTCCTCACACTAATACAACTATATGTATTAGTTCTCCAGCCACAGATTTTGACCTCTCTTCATTCCAACTATAACATTCAAGTCTGTATCATTTGTTGCGGGGGAGGGAGTTCTTTAAAATAAAGTTCCTTAACTGTCTCGACTCCAATTTCTGCCCTCCATGATGTGTCCTCCACACATCTTTCTGAAGTAAAAATGTGCTCTAAAAAGTATCTTAAGATTAACAAGAGTTTCATATAATATGCACAGAAAAGAGACCAAGATTATGTAAGCCAAATACATAGCCTTTTGAAAGTCAATGGCCTTCTCCTCATTCCCTGCTAATTCCTTCCCTTTGAACCTATAAACAGGCTTTAACTTTTCTTCCTAAAATAATTTTCTTTGAATTTTCCTTTAGCCTTTGTCAAACAGCATTTGGGCCTGAACTTGACTTCACCTCCCTGAGTCTGTAGTACATACATGGCCAAGCCAGAGCAGCATGAGGCCCAAGGTCTGACATGAGACCACATATGAAGAAAGATTTGAGAGCCATTAAAACTGAGTAAACCTTTATATTTTATTTTTATGTTGAAAAGAATCATATGGTAATGTAAGAAGACCAAATCATCTTTAAACAATAGTAAGCAAAGTTTCAACATTAAATCAACACTCTTCATAAGCATCTGAATGTTGAAATTATTAAACAGTGCAAAATGCCTTCCCAGCTGATTTAAAGATGTGCAGCCACAGAAATCAATTCCTCACAGAAGGTGGGCTAGCTTTTAATGTTAAAAATCAGAAAAACAACAGGAGCCCTGTTCATCTCTGCTTTATGCTTCAGAGCTGCTTGAAGTAGAAGCAGATACTGGTATTAGTTCATTTTAGAATAGTTGGTAGTCAGTTAATAAACAAGCTGTTCTCTTTGACAATGTCTTATGAAAATGTAATTAATCTTTTTAATTAAAGGAGTTAGCTTCTAAAACTGAAAATAGCATGTCATTTGTCTATGCAGCTTTAGATTTCTTATTTGAAATCTGCTAGGGTCAAAAAAAGCATGAAAACACTTACTAACATGAGACAAATATTTTAGGAATATTTCAATGATATGCCCAACTGCCGCTGTGGTAACTGCTTAACACTACATCTTCACAACCTCAATATTTATTAAAACCTTGTGGTACTATCCTTGTTTACAAAAAAGGAATGAAAAGTTTATCAAGATCACTCAGTTATAATTGATAGAGACCAATTTCAAACCCAAGTCTATCTGACTCTAAAGTTCAGGTTCCCTTGCTACTACATCACCTCTTTCATATAAAATGCTTCTAGTGTCAACCATAAATTCACAGTCTTAAATGATTAAAATTCTACATGTCAACTTTGTAAAATTTGATCTGAGGAAAGCAAAATCTAAACAGTGTAATTCCATAATCAGTACCAGTGCCCTTTGGTACTGCTCTGTACTCTTTTCTGCTCTGAGCAGTATCTCTGGCTACAAAACTCTGGTAATCTATGCTAGAATAATTCAGGAAGATATCCAGTAAGCATTTATAACACACGTAGCATATACTACACTCTGAATGGAATATAAAACCAATATAAGAAGTGACCCTAAACGTCCAGAGGTATATATTCCAGGGAGCACACCATATACACATACAGTAACCATTATGAAAGGGCATAAAAGTATTAATACAAAAGTAGACTCTCACAATCACTAGCAGAAATATAACAGAGAATCAGACAAGTTCAGAGCCTTTTTACAAAAAATATTTTTTTCTAAAATGAGTAACTATCTTTGAAGCAAAAAAGGTTACTACTTTTTCTCTCTGCTATTAGATCACTCCTTCACTCAAAATTATTTTACTCCTAGGTCTGGATCATATTTTGATTGAATCAAGTTTTTTTCTTTATATTTGGCTTTAGGATTCATTTTTACTCATTTACTCTAAAGTGATTGGAAAATGATAAAATTAAAACTAGTGTGGCAGGAAACTAAAATCTAAATGAAAGTTGTAGTTAATTTCTGCAAGAGCAGAACTTAGCAAAACTGTACAATTATCTTTAAAATGAAGATACCTATTAGTGTCTGAATAATGAAATAGTATATATAAGCTTTCAAAAATTCAAAGGAATAATCAAGAAAAAACTGTTAGGAATGTTAGGTGGAAAGACAGACATAAGCAGCCAGAAAAGGGGAAGATAAGGTTCAAAGAAGAAGCCACCCAAACTCTGCCCAGGGAGGGTGTCCCATGTGGAGATAGCAAAGGCTTTGCAGGGAGATAACTTCCTCCCATCCCCAACCAGATCACAACAGACTAAAAATGCTCTCTGAGAGGGGTGACTATATACAAGGACCTATAAATCAAATAATCCCACCTTGCCAGTCAAACAGGTGCCTCCTAACCAGAATTCGATAGACAAGCCAGCCTCCCACCTAACAAATCGAGGCCTTTATCTACCTTGACTCTGGCCCACTCCTCCCTTGGAGGCTTGACTTTCATTATTCAAATAAAACTTGCCCTCTGCTTTGCCACTGTGTCTCTGCCTTTCAATTCTTATTGCAAGTGGGGACAAGGACCCAGGAGAATGAACTCAACCTGCAACAAATGTATGAAAGACATCCTTTTTCAAAATAATGAAAATTTCATTTAAAAACTTCTGAAAATATGTGGAAGCATAATCCTCATTACCTAGCCCAAACTACATTATAAAGCCTAACCTGAGCCCTCCTAAATGGGCTACCTTGAATATTAAGAACAACACTTTACATTTACACTGACCTTTATTATGTATAAAGTGATCTAAAGAAATTTCTAACCTGGTGGGTTACTGCATTAAAGACCACTACATGCCCTATTTTACAGATAAGGAAATTGAGGTTTTGAGTGTTTATATAGCCAATCTCATATTGCTAAGAAATGGAAGAATCAGAATGACAACCCACTTTCTCTGATCTGGGACCCTTTATAATCTAAATAACACCTCTGTAACTAGAGACATCATCTCCTCAAGAATCCACCAAAATTTTTATCCTCTGTCCACCCAACTGAACCGTACTACTCTGACTGTTAACATTGTTAGGCCAATTCCTGGTTATCTGATTAAGTAATCTTTCTTCCACCTATACTACTAGTTTCTTATAATGAATCAAGTGTACTATGAGCAAGAATCTCATTAGCTAACCAAAAATAGTTACACTTTGTATTTTAAGCATTTTAAGTTATTATAGTACATTTACTTAATTCAAAACACAGTAGATCCAAAAAAAAAAAAAAAAACAGGTGAAAGAACACTTCATTTGATAATCTACTCAGGAAACACTAGAAGTGGTATGGAAATTTTACAAAGAAGTTAATAATGCTTTTGCTACTAAATAAATAAAGTTGATCTTCCGAGGTTTAGGACGCCTGAGTGCTAGAGCCCCTAGGTGCAAAGAGCTGGAAAAAAAACAAGCTCACAACAAGAAGACAGAAAAGCATGAATTAAATCTGACCCCACTTTACATTTTAGAAGTATCATAATGAGAGTATACTGAGCATCTTTAAATAAAAGAAAAAGAATCCAAAAATCTTTATAAAATATTTGTATCATATCAAAAGTTTTTATAAATATTTACATTCCATTGAATTGAATTTGTATGCTTCATAATAAATAATGTTTAAAACAAAGGTATAACATCTATAACCTCAAACTTATATTCATTTTTTACAATCCATTTTTTACTTTTTAAAGATTTCTATTTCTTTACAATCCACACATTAAGTTTTTTTCTAACAAACATGTACATTCTAAATTAGAATGACATTTCATAGTATAAAAAGTATAGAATAACACTCTGGAGAAAAGTAACCATTAATTTTGCAGAAAAAAAATACATGTGAAAAAAGAGAACTTACATCCTTAAAATAACGCTGTAATAATGAAAGCCTCAAGTCATGAACAGCTGCACATGTGTCCCAAGGGTAAATCTGCTCCTCTTCAGTGACAGGCAGCTTTTTTGGCTCAATGTTGTCACGGCACTGCCCAAAACTACATTAACAACAAAGATAAGAGCTCACTAAATAACAAATTTATACACCTGATTCACCAAGAAAAGCTGTTATTTACCTCCAGCTACTTTAATTTGTCGTGAGCCGTAGGCCATAGAAACAATGGTCTCGCCCTTTTTGCCTAGGTCTCTAGTTTCTCAAGCCTGCTCCGTTTACAAAGATCAATTGACCCAGCTTGTGATTAGACCGCTGGGATAGAGATTAAGCAGCTGCCGTGATAACATCTTCTCCTTAGTAAAACATTTTGTCTTTTCTCAGTAATCCCCCACCCATGATCTTTTCCAGAGAACATTCTTCAGTTAGTTATCCTAGCAACTTAGAAAACCCTTGCCACTTCAGCTGGGGCTGTTTCCTCTCCCAGCTCCTATATAATCTACCTTGTAAGAATAAACTTTGAGACCTTGATCAGACTATCGACTTGGTCTCCTTCTTTGTGTCTGGTTTGTCTCTCATCCAGGTTAACTTCCCCTCGAGCCCTTGTTGAAATCCCTGCTGGCCGGGGCAAGTGGAGCCCAACGTGGGGCTCGAGGTACAAAGCCTGATCTGGACATCGCTCATATGGATGGCCGTCCTTCTTTCTTTGGATCGCCACCCAGCCGGTGAGTGAAGATCCGCACGAAGATCACCACAGGAGTACCCTCCTGTGACACAGATCGGTAAAGGTAAGGAAAGCGACGCAGTCATGGGGCAAACACTAAATAAGCATGAGTTATTTGTTTAGGGACTTAAGGCTTCTCTCAAGACATGAGGAATACGGGTTAAGAAAAAAGATTTAGTTAAATTTTTTATCTTGCTAGAGGAGGTCTGCCCATGGTTCCCCCAGGAAGGAACTATAGATGAAAAACGGTGGCGCCGAGTTGGCGACTGCCTGAATGATTACTATCGTTCCTTTGGCCCTGAGAAGGTCCCAGTACAGGCATTTTCTTATTAGAATCTCATAAACAATGTGTTGCAGGTCCGCCACTGTCACCCAGATGTTTCAAAGATTGTTGATGATAGTGAAAATTATCTGAAGGGAAAGTTTAAAACCAGTCAGACTTCTCTCCACAAAAAGGAGGTCCCCGAGGACCTTTGCCCCTCCTTCCCAGCCTCTAATTGTCCCTCTGTCTCCATTCCCATGCCCGAGGTTAATAATGATCTGTCGTCTAGCGGCCCCCGCCCCAAATCTATTTACCCAGTCCTGTCCGGTCTCAAGTCCAACAGCCCTGATGATGATCCCCTCTCCCCTGAAGAGGAGGCCAAACTAAAAGACGCCACCGCTAAGCACCATAATCTTGATTGGCCCCCTCAAGCACCTTTAGGTGCATGTCTACCACCCTCTAACATACCACCCCCTTTCTGTACTCAACCCAATCTAGAAGAAATAACTAGACAAGCCACTGTTAAACTCTCTCGGGAGGCGCAGTCCCTTAAGACATTGCTTCAGATCAAAAGGGAGAGATCCCAATTGCTTAGGTAATTATGTGACCTTGACTTAGAAATAAGCTCCCCCCCCCGTCCCTCCTGTTCAGAAAATACTCTCTCAAGTGAAGCTCATTATCATCATTATCTTTGAGAATTGAGAAGTCTTAAACTAAACTCCCTGAGATAGAAGAAATTTATCTTCTGCAATACAGCCTGGCTTTAAATGACTGGAGCTAGAATTGTACTTGCATTTCATTTCCAGCCCCCTGGACACACACAGTCCCTATCAGTTCAGAGCTTACATCGGCCCTGTTAGTCTGGGGTCATCTAAACCTTAACCCAGTTATGTAAAAGGCTTGCCCTTAGAGTGTATTCTTGAAAACTGAAGTATTTTACTCTAATAAACTAAGAATAAAGAAGACCATTGAATATTAGAAACTCAAATCTTTATGTCAGTTTGTCTGTGTATATGTATTTATATGAAAAGTGTTGCTAACTGTAGTCATTATGTCTCGGTCTGTATGTTTGTGTGTCTAAGTGTGTAACAGAAAAATATTTTCTACCTCTGGAAGGTATTAATAAAATTGATTTAAAAACAAGTGCTTGTGAAAATTGGGCATTCTGAAACTTCCATAAAATCTAAAAAAAAAAATTATGTATTAATACTAATTTAAGCTTAACTGATATAGATATGTCCTTATAGTTATCAGCTGCCAAAGTTTACTTAAAGTCATTTAAGTTGATGTTACCTATTAAATATTTCAAGAAGATGCTTAAAGAAAAGCTTGACTTTGATGTGTAGTGAAAGTTTTGTAATGCTCTAGCATGGTTGCTAAAAATAAGTAAACAAGTGCAGCAAATAAGCTTTTTAATAATAATACTGTATTAACATATAACAGTGTATATATCTGCAAACAGCCTGAGAATTTTTGTGGTAACCAAAATTTTTAAAGTTTGCCAAGTTATATAGACATATTTTGTGCCTAATGAGAAATTGTGCTGCAAGGCACATTTCCAAAAATGATAAATATGTTCATAAATGTATCAATCTGAAAGATGCTGGTGTAACAGTTTACCACAGCCTATTTTTCAGGGTTTACTGAAGGTTAAAGTATCAAATGGTTTTAAGTTCTAATGAAAACTACTTAATATAATAAGGAAAACGTTTCTGTATGCTAAAGAACGTATGTTTTAATAAGAGAAAGTATGAAGAATGGAAATTCGTTTTGTTGAGAGTAAAAGAAAGTTAATTGTTGTAAAGTACAGCTATATATTTAAAGAGAGACAGACACAAAGAGAGAAAGCAGTGTGGTGCAGCAGCGTGGTGCCCTTTGTTGTGGTGGATCCACTCAGCCTGTTGCTTTGGGGGAGGGTCAAGATGTTTAGAGATAAGGCGGGATAAACCCAGTCAAGCCCCAGGCAAGCCCAGGCATAATTCTCACCGGCTTGTGTGCTTGGGACCATGGGGCAAATGAAGAATAAATTACTATATTCTTACAGATATAATCATTGAAGGGTCCCCACCAGTAAGATGGCAAACTTCCGGCTTCTTTTCGGGGTCCTCAGTTCCCGCCGGCGCCACCTGAAGCCCAATCACCTCTCGCCCCCCTCCCAATCCCAGCACCTAGCCAACAGCCAACAGCCCCGTAGAAGTAACACCACAATCACCCTATGCCCCTTCCTATATAACCCAGCACATTTCCCTAATAAAGCGGAACTCTCCGGTGAATTGCTGCTGTGTGTCGCTCCTTTCCTTTCATTGGTGCCGAAACCCAGGAGACGGGACACCCCAACTGGGCCCCGTCTTCCCCCCGACACCAGCAGCAGCTTGCCCTCATCCTCTTTTTCTGGCGCTGGCTCATCACACTCACTACTCCTCTCTGGCCTTTAGGTAAGTTTTCCCCCCCGAGTGGGCCACTCTTCCCCGAGCTATTGCAGTGCCATTGACTGTGATCGTCCGGCAAGGCCCTGACGCTCGGGGACGAGGAGGGAACGCTCCCCGCCTCAGGCCTTCACGGCTGTGGCGGACCCTCAGGCCCCTCCTCCAAAAGCCATAAACCCCCGCCACAGGCCTTAAACTTTTTAAGCAAAATTTCCCCGGGGTGGGCCACTCTTCCCCGAGCTATTGCAGTGCCATTGACCGTGATCGTCCGGCAAGGCCCTGATGCTTGGGGACGAGGAGGGAACGCTCCCCACCTCAGGCCTTCACGGCTGTGGCGGACCCTCAGGCTCCTCCTCAAAAAGCCATAAATGCATTCACTGTCCCTTCCATCAGTGCTGAAACTTTTTAAGCAAAATTTCCCTGGGGTGGGCCACTCTTCTCTGAGCTATCGCAGTGCCATTGACCGTGATCATCCGGCAAGGCCCTGACGCTCAGGAACGAAGAGGAAACTCTCCCCGCCTCAGGACTTCACGGCTGTGGCAGACCCACAGGCCCCTCCTCTGACAGCCAAAAATCCCTGCCTCAGGCCTTCACAGCTGCAGCAGACTCTCAGGCCACCCCCCTCCAAGAGCCATAAACGAGGTGACTCCTTTGCGGATGAGAACGCTCCCTTCCCCCCCCTTCTGTTCCGTCCGCTGAAATCTGTTCTGTCTGCCGAAAACGCCTAGCGCTAGGTACCTCGTGACTCCGGCACTCTGCCTTCTTAGGGAAGTCTGGGTGATTACCCACACTTCCTAAGAAATTCCGACTGGTATACAAGTTTCCGCAGACCACCAAGGATCATTGGGGATGCCCTTTGTCTCCTTGTGGTCTGCTTCCAGTCCGAGGATCTCCGTTCATCTTCCCCTGTTTGTCTCCTTCTCTGTCCTTTAGCCATGGGAGCCTCCTCATTCCTCCCTGAAAGTTCACCTCTTGAATGCCTGCTCAAGCATCTGGATACCCTCTCCCTGACGTCTGATATAAAACCAAAACTTCTCCGTAAATATGCTCCCAAGATTGGCTGGCATACCCCCTAGACAATAACAACCAATGGCCTGCAGGGGGAACTCTTGATCCTAACATCACTCGCAATCTCTTTAACTACTGCCAGCGCCTTAAACAATGGTAGGAGATTCCCTATATCGAAGCTTTTTGCCTCCTAGCTCAAAATCCCAGCCTCTGCACCACCTGCTCCCCGCCCCAAGTTCTCCTAGCCTGCAAGCCATCTCCCTCCCCTCCACACACTCCCAGTCCCTCTTCAATTACCTTTGACCCAGCCAACGAGCCTCCGCCATAAAGACTTCCCCTTCGGCCCCTCCCCCTCCTACAACCCCTCTACCCTCCGCCGCCGCAGCCTCCTCTTTCCCCACGGCAGAAGCCCCCGTCCTCTCCCTTCCCCTTCTTCGCCTACAATAGCCCCTCCACCTTCCTCCACCCCCGCTGCCTCCACCCCCACAGAAGCCTCCCATCCTCTCCCGTCCCCCTCCTCCACCATCTCCTCCTGCACCTCACCCCCTCCTCCTCCATCCCCCTCACCTCTCCCCCTCCCGCAGACCGAGCCTGAGCCTTTCAGTCCCCCTCTAACTAAGTTCCAGGAGCCTCGTCCGTCTTTGCCCCCTCAGATTCGGTCCTGAGGGTGTCCCAAAATTATTGCAGCTTTGCCCCCATCACCTGTTTCCCCCGCACAGACTGAGCCAGAACCCTTCAGTTCCCCTCAGACTCGGTCCCAAGGGCCTCCCAAAATTATCACCCCCCTCCGTTAAGTAGCAGGATCCGAAGGCATCGTGCACGTTCACGTCCCTTTCTCCTTAGGAGATTTAGCCCAACTAGAGAAACGCCTAGGTTCCTTTTCCAATGATCCCACGACATACATCAGGGAGTTTCAATGGACCCCCCAGTCTTACAACCTCACACATCATGACATTTTCATCCTCCTGGCCAATAGTCTCCTCCCTGAAGAGTGTAGATGTGTTTGAGACTTTGCCCAAATGCACACTACCGAAACCCACAAGACTGACCCCACCTATCCCCCTGGCCCCACTGCTGTCCCCGAACAAGACCCACACTGGGATTATAACACCGCCGTGGGTCTCCACTCTCGAGATATTTTTGCCTCCTGCTTAATAGCAGGTCTAAAAAAAGCAGCATGTAAAGTAGTCGATTTTCAAAAGCTCCAAGACATAATTCAAAAGAGAGACAAAATCCCCTCAGAGTTCTTAGACAGACTCACTCAAGCCCTATTACAGTATACCAGCCTGGACCCAGAAACACCTGAAGGAAGACAGGTCCTTATGACATACTTCCTAGCTCAAAGCTACCCCAACATTAAAGCTAAACTCAAAAAGTTAGAACAGGGCCCCGCTACCCCACAGACTGAGATCCTAACAGTGGCCTTTAAAGTCTTCCATAACCGGGAGGAAGAGAAAGAACGCCGTGAACAAAAAGCTGATCAGGCCAATTTCCAGATGTTGGCCCAGCTGATAAAACCACAACCTGGGCGCCCCTCTACAGACAAGCCCCAACCCCCAGGAGCTTGTTTCAAGTGCGGAAAAGAGGGACATTGGTCAAGGGCATGCCCCTCCCCTAGATCTCCTACCACTCCATGACCCAGATGCCACAAAAAGGGCCACTGGGGGTCTGATTGCCCAACCACCCGAAGGGGAGGCTGGACGAACAACCACCATCCTAAGCCCGCCATAGTGCGGCTGGCAGAAGAAGATTGACGGGGCCCTGGGGCTTCTCACCCGACCATTTCCATCACCAAACAGGAGCCCAGGGTTACTTTAACAGTAGACGGTCGCCCCATCTCCTTCCTCCTAGATACAGGAGCCACCTTCTCAGTCTTGCAAGAATACCGGGGCCCTACCATGCCAGCCATTACTCCTATAGTTGGGGTAGGAGGTAAACAGATTTTCCCATTAAACCCCCCCTTTATGCACAATTTTTTATGCACAATCCTAGACAGTCCTATACCTTTCTCCCACTCCTTCCAACTTATGCCCCAGTGTGCCATCCCTTTACTAGGACGAGATATCCTTTCCCTCCTCCACATTTCCATAACTATATCCACTCCCGCAGCCCCCAGTACTCCCTTTCTGATGGCCCTCATAGCCGACAACTCCCTCTACCCAATGAAAGCTCCGGTTCTGCCCTCATATACCCTGTAAATCCCAAAGTTTGGGACATTACAAGCCCCTCAGTGGCCCTATGTCCCCCTGCCTCTATCAAATTATGTGATCCCTCTCAGTATATCTGTCAGGCCCAATACCCCCTAACCACTTCAGCCCTCATAGGCCTCCAACCCATCATTCAAGATCTCTTAAACAAAAACTACCTCAGACCCACTCACTCCCCATTTAATACCCCCATATTAGCTGTTAAAAAAAACAACGGATCTTTCCGCCTTGTCCAAGACCTTCGCGTCATCAACATGGCCGTTGTCCCTATCCATCCCTTAGTTCCAAATCCATACACCCTTTTATTGCAGATCTCTGCCTCCGCATCCCACTTCTCAGTCCTAGATCTCAAGGATGCATTTTTTTCTATCCCTCTAGACCCCTCCACCCAAGATTTTTTTGCCTTCACCTGGATGGACCCATACACCAGACATTCTGTACAACTTACTTGGACAGTTTTGCCACAAGGCTTCTGAGATAGTCCCCATATTTTTGGACAAGTCCTAGCTCAAGACATCAAACAGTTTCATCATGATCACCCCGAGTCCACTTTATTACAATATGTAGATGATCTTCTACTCTGCAGTCCCTCGTGGGAACAGTCTCAACTTGACACTGCGTCTCTACTTAAACTTCTAGCTTCCAGAGGTTACCGGGTATCCCCCATCAAAGCTCAAATCTCTTCCCCTTCCGTCACTTATCTTGGATTTCTTCTGTCTCAACAAAGAAAGTCCATTACCTTAGACAGAAAACGGCTCCTCTCTGACCTGCCCATTCCCAAAACCAAGACAGAAATCCTTTCCTTTCTAGGCCTGGCTGGGTATTTTAGAGCATGGATCCCTAACTTCTCCCTGTTGGCAAGACCCCTATACGACCTCAGCAAGGGCCCCCCTGAAGAACCATTATCATCCTCACCCCGACACTCCTTCATTAAGCTCCGTCAAGCCCTTGTGGAAGCTCCAGCTCTCCATCTCCCTGATTTGTCAAAACCCTTCTCATTATACATTCATGAGAGGTCCAGTCAAGCTCTAGGAGTCCTAGGCCAATATTATGGCCCATCCTTTGCCCCAGTAGCTTATCTCTCTAAGCAATTAGACCCCACAGTTCGGGGATGGGCCCCCTGCGTACGGGCATTAGCCGCTGGACAGCTCTTGCAGAAAGAAGCTCATAAACTAACATTCGGAGCGCCCCTTACCATTCTGTCCCCACATCACCTAAAAGATCTCTTAACCTACAAAAGCTTACAGACTCTCCCTCCCTCCAGGCTCCTGACCTTACTATCCTCCTTCCTCCAAAATCCAAACATTTCTTTCCTCCCCTGCCAGCCCCTGAATCCGGCCACTCTTCTTACTCTACCCTACTCTCCTCATACTCCCTCGCATGATTGCCTAGAAGCCCTTCACAACTTCCTTCCGTGCCACTCCACGATCTCCGAAGGAGCCCTCTCACACTCCGACCTCATCTGGTTTACTGATGGGTCCTCCTTTAAACATGAGGGCACCCACTACTCAGGATACGCAGTAGTGTTCCTCAAAGATGTCATTGAGGCATGAGCCCTACCCCCTGGTACAACCAATCAGCAGGCTGAACTCATTGCAGCCACCAGAGCTTGCACTCTGGCCTGGGACATGTCTCTCACATTGTACACTGACTCCAAGTACGTATTACACATTCTCTTGTCTCATGCAGCAGTATGGAAAGAACAAGGTCTCCTCACCACAAAAGGGAATTCCATAACTAAATCAGCCTTAATTACTAAACTTCTAGAGGCTTCACAACTCCCACACCAACTAGGCATAGTCCACTGCAAATCACATCAAAAAGATGACTCCCCCATTGCAAGAGGTAACAACAAAGCCGACAGAGTAGCCCGGTCAGTTGCCCTATCAGAAAACACACCAGACAACAATCCGTCTGCCCTTGTGGTTTTAGCCTTATCACAAGACACCCTCTGCTCCCAGGACAAAGAGTCTCTCTTCCGCCTCTTACATGATCTGTTCCATCCCAGCCCCCAATTCTTGATCCATTTTTTACAATCTTTTTTTCCTCTCTCTCCTGAAGACAAAACCCTACTTAACCAAATCACCTGCAAGTGCACCATCTGCCAACGCACTAACCCTAATACCCCCCTCAAAGCCCGACCCTTCCCGGCTCATCAAGCAAGGGGTAATGTCCCCACTGCAGATTGGCAAATAGACTTCACTAACATGCCCCCTGTATGATGCACCAGATACCTACTTGTGTTAGTAGATACATCTTCAGGATGGGTCGAAGCTTTCCCCACCACTAACAAATGAGCGTCCGCGGTTACCTCTATCCTCCTCACCCAGATCTTTCCTAGGTTCGGGATGCCCACTTCCCTCCAATCAGATAACGACCCTGAGTTCACTGCCCAAATTATCCAGATCCTCTCCAAGTCGCTCTCGCTCCCCTGGCATTTACATTGTCCTTATCGACCACAAGCTTCAGGAAAAGTAGAAAGAGCCAATAGGACTCTAAAAGACATCCTGACCAAACTATCTCTAGAACTACACCTTGACTGGGTTCGCTTACTTCCCTTAGCTCTACTCAGCTTTCGAGCCCTCCCAAAGAAACCTTCTTTCTTGTCGCCCTTTGAGATCATGTACGGCCGCCCGATTCTACCCCTGGGACTCCCTTCCCACAAAGGACCAATTCCTCCCAATATAGCCTTTCCACTACTCTCTCTCCTCTGCACTGAATTGTGGAAATATCAGGATTGGCTCCTTCCTGATCCATCCACCTCCCAAAATCCTCCTGTCTTACAGCCCGGCCAACTAGTGTTTTATAAGCCACCAGAGGATCGGCCCTCTCTCACCCCAAAATGGGAACGTCCACACCCAGTTATTCTCTGCACCCCCTAGGCCGCCAAACACTGCTTGATAACTCTGTCACCCCTTGGATTCATATCTCCAGGTTGAAACCAAATACCCAAGACCCACCTTCTCTGGACACCCAAGACCCATCAGTCACAATTCAGAGTCCTTCGGATACAGCCCAAGACCCTGTCTACTCTACCATTCCTCATCCCTCTGATCCCTTGAAGCTCCGCATCTCCTGTGCACCCCCTTTGCCATCCATACCCGAATCATGACTTTTTCCTCCTTTACTGTTCTCTCGCTTTTTTCCCTCATTCCTATTGTCTTCCCCACTGCCCCACCCTTCTTTGTATGGTGATTCAAAGTCAGGAAGACTTACACACAGCATCAAACAAAAGTTACTACCCTCATTGCCACATCAGACTGCCCTCTGAAAGGCTGCTCTGAGCCTCTGTACCTCCACTTTCCTCCCTCCACCGAAGTATTCATTTACATCTACCTTTATTCTCCCTACCTCTGCTTCCTCTATGACCAAAGACAAGCCTATTGCAAGTGATGGCAAAACACCTACGGGGGCTGCCCCTACTGGTCTTGTGCCATTCACTACATGGGTGACTTCCAGTACCCACAGTATTACTCCTCCAACCGTTTCATGAAATATCCCAACGGCTCATTCTCCTTATCAATCCCAGATCCCTGGGACTCTCGATGGGCTGCTGGAGTAAGAGCCTCAGTTTACTACAGGGGGTCCTCGACCCCCCACGGTACCCTTCATATCTCTCGAGAGTATGTTCCCTCTCGCTCCCAGATCTCTCAAGTTTCATAAGATATCAGACATTCCGAGAAAGTCATTATCCAAACTCTTGATGGCACCTTTTCATCTTCTTATTCCTCCTACTCTTGGTTACAGCTCATTCAAGACACCACCATCTTTCTCAACCACACCCTCAACACCGCCAATTGTTTCTTGTGCGCATCACTACAGCACCCACTGCTGGCCACCGTGCCCCTCAATATTTCCAACTACTCTTTCCATGCAGAAGTACAACCCCTCCGCCCCCTGGCAGACATACCCCTATGAGAACCAGAATACGCAGATAATCTCACCATCCACCACTGTGTAGGCCTAACTCCACCCCCCTCCAGCACACTTCACTGCCTCTCTATCTACACCCCTACCTCTGGCTCTAAGACTTTTACACAACCGGGACACTTCTTTTGGTATAATGGCAGTCTTTTCAACTCACTGCCTCTCAACTCTGATACACCCTGCATTCTCGTCACCCTAATCCCACAGCTTACACTTTACAGCATGGCAGAATTTCTTGAGCTTCAACCTCCCTTGCCCTCACCCACAAAAAGGGCTGCTTTCCTTCCCATCATGGTCGGTATCTCTTTGATCACCTCAGCCATTGGGGCACGGTTTTCAGGAGGAGCCTTGGGTCACTCTCTATGGGCAGTTAGAGATCTCGACGCCAAACTTGAGGGAGCCCTGACATCCACTGCCAATTCCCTAGCCTCTCTCCAAAGACAGGTCACTTCGCTAGCTAAAGTCACCCTTCAAAACCGGCGGGCCCTAGATCTGCTTACAGCCGAGAAGGGCGGCACCTGCGTCTTCCTCCGGGAAGAGTGCTGCTATTACATCAACGAATCCGGCATTGTAGAAACTGACATCACCAAACTCACCGACCTTGCCTCCAGTCTCCACTCTGTTTCCAATTCCAGCCCATTCTCTTCAATACTAACAAACCCCCTCCTTACCTGGGTCTGGCCCATTGCAGGCCCCATAATAGTCATTCTTCTCGTCTGTCTCTTCTTACCCTGTATAATAAAGTTCATCAAATCCCAAGTCGGAAAAATCTCTAATCAAGCTTTCAACCAGCTTTTACTCAGGAACTACCAGCTTCTGGTCACAGAAGATCCCTCACCCTCACGTGACCTCCTCACCACATGCTGAGATGGACCTCTCTCTCCACTGGAAACTGTTCCTGGAGACAATGGCCGCAGACGCCTGGCTCCTGACACCCATATCCTCTTGGCACCATTGGAATCAACAGGTCCTTGACCTATGATTACAGGGAACCTTCATTGATTTCCAACCTGAGGAAGTCCACATCTACTCATCCTTACTGTGGGGAGTCCTATCAACCCTTTCCTCCCAATCCCAAAAACCCTCACTCCCTTCTACACCCCTGTTCAGCAAGAAGCAGTCAGAGAGAAAGCAACATCCACAAACCCACACAGGAGAAAGGGGAGAATGAAGGGTCCCCACCAGTAAGATAGCAAACTTCTGGCTTCTTTTTGGGGTCCTCAGTTCCCGCCGGCGCCACCTGAAGCCCAATCACCTCTCGCCCCCCTCCCAATCCCAGCACCTAGCCAACAGCCAACAGCCCCGTAGAAGTAACACCACAATCACCCTATGCCCCTTCCTATATAACCCAGCACCTTTCCCTAATAAAGCGGAACTCTCCGGTGAATTGCTGCTGTGTGTCGCTCCTTTCCTTTCAATCATGCTACGTGAAATTAAAGCAAGTGAGTCTTAATATCGAGAACACAGCAAAATTGGACTTCTGTTTTCAGTTAGAAAGACAAAGTATTCTTTAACTGTTAGTCTGCTCTTAATATTGAAAGATTGCAAAGAGTTCTCTAATTGTTTTATTAAAACAGTTTCTTACGCTTAAAGTCTCAATGAATTGTCTGAGTATTTAAGAAAATGAGATCTTAATATTAAAAAGATTAAGCCAAGTGTTGTTAACAGCTATGTAACCTTCTGCATTTGCTTTTAAACTTTCTTATTATCATTCTGGTTAAATAATAAGTGTTATTTAATAACTATCATTCTATTTGGGCAAGTGCCTTAAAAACTTTTGACAACTTCCCAAGACCAAATTTAAAAAGTATTTTACCTCTCAATTAACTCTGATATTTTCCAGAGGGCCCCTGGAACATATCAGTAGAATTTCTTCTCTTCATCAAGAAAATATTTGACTAATTTGACTTATTTACCTGATATATACTTACCTAAAAAGTGCTGTCAAAAGGAATAATGCTCGATTTTATTACTGAGTGTTTTAATGTCTGCATTGCAAACACGTAAAACTGAAGCCCACTAAATAATAGTATCTTTTTTTATTTGCAATAATGGCACTTATGTATGTACATACTACAGAAGAAATGTATAGACACATGATAGAGGAAAACTTAGATGGAATGATATTGCTGATTGGTCTGTTAGAGATGGTGATCATTATGATATTTATAAATCAGTTTTGTCCTGAGAAGATATTGGCAGTTATACTCGTGAAAAGCTTCAAAAAAGAACTCCTGTCATATTGTATAAGAGTAATTAGGTGTATTTAAATATATCGCTCATTCCAGAAAATAATTTTTCCTCACCTAACTTGTAGTTACAACTACTCATGAGCCAAAAGTTGCACATCATCTTTTTGTGTAGCAAGAAATTCCTCTATCAGTGAACTGTTGAAGAAGAATTTAATAGGCATAAGACTTTCTCCTATGGTGTTTACTCATATCTCAGGCAAAAAACATCACACTTCCCCCTAAAGTGCTTGCTCCTGATGCCCAATTAAATTTACCTGTTAATACTACTATAATTACCGATTGTGTATGTATTAATTGTACTCATGTGCCCTCTTATTGTAATTCTTCAATCATTGTTAAATGGTCTTCTAGATATAGACTTCCAAATGGTTGAGTATTTTTGTGTAATAACAAAACATATCAAGCCCTTTCTTCACACTATCAAGGTGTATGTAAAGTGGGATGCATTCTTCCTGCTCTAAAAGACCACCTGAATATAAGCACAAGAATCTTCTCCTAGCTCTGCCATCTGATTGTCATGAAAACTTGAAACTTTGAGATCCTGCCTCTGTTGCAGTTGCAGCTGCATCCCTCCCGCCGGTTCCTGGACTTGTCATTAGAATGCAGAAAGAGATATCTAAGCTGGCCTGTGCATATAGCAAAACAAAAATTTGACTGCTTCTGTATTATCGGAACTCAATCAAGAACTGAGAGAAGTGTGAGCTGCAGTGCTTCAGAATCACACTGCTGTGGACAGTCTGCTGTTAAAAGAACAAAGAGCATGTAAGATGTGAACAGTTTCCAAGAATGTGCTGTTTCAATTTGTCTGATTTTTCTCAAACTACCCAAAATCAATTAGATGATATCCATCATATTGTCAATAAGTTTTTACAAATGCCTAAGCTATATAACTAGTTTTCTTAATTTCATTAGATATAACTAGTAATTGTAAGTCTGCCTTTGTTATGTATCTATATTCCTATTGTTAATGTGTATATGCAATTTAACTAGTAGTTTGTTAAAACCTATATATATATTCAAGTTATGTCTGTCTTTCGACATGTTCAAAGAACCCCTGAATAGTGTCTGGCAAGCTGTCACACCTCTCTTAACCCTAAGCATTTTATGTCTTCTACTGCTGTTACTAGGGCCTTGTGTCCTTTGCAGCATGTGGAAACTCATCCAACAAGCCTTAAGAGACCTGCACTATTTGAAATTGCAGACGGCCCCCCACTTGTAAACCATAAGATCTAAAGTCAAGTATGGTAGCCAGTGACGGGTAAGATATGGTTGAATGATAAATACCAATCTAAGACAGGGAGTGGTTGACAGAGGACTATGGCCCCATGACGGGTAAGGATTTACTTCAACCATAAAACCTAAGATAGGCACATACCTTGACCCAGTCTGAGTTAGGCTGGTTATTTTATTAAAGAAAAAAGGGGGAGATGTCGGGAGCTGTAGGCCATAGAAACAATGGTCTCACCCTTTCTGCCTAGGTCTCTAATTTCTCAAGCCTGCCCCGTTTACAAAGATCAATTGACCCAGCTTATGATTAGATCGCTGGGATAGAGATTAAGCAGCTGCCATGATAACATCTCCTCCTTAGTAAAACATTTTGTCTTTTCTCAGTAATTCCCCACCCATGATCTTTTCCAGAGAACATTCTTCAGTTAGGTATCCTAGCAAACTAGATAACCCTTGCCACTTCAGCTGGGACTGTTTTCCCCTCCCAGCTCCTATATAATATACCTTGTAAGAATAAACTTTGAGACCTTGATCAGACTATCGACTTGGTCTCCTTCTTTGTGTCTGGTTTGCCTCTCATCCAGGTTAACTTCCCCTCGAGCCCTTGTTGAACTCCCCGCCGGCCGGGGCATTAATTTTTTCCACTATTAGAATATTTTTAAAGACCTAAAGTGGTATTCTAGTTTTCTTCTATACAGTAAATAAAGCTTCAAATATACAAATTTTTAAAAATAACACTAAAATATCAGTATGAACTCTGTGCATGGATGGATGGGTGAGTGGATGGATGGATGGGTGAGTGGATGGATGGATGGATGGATGGATAGATGGATGTATGGAGTGACTGACAATGGTTTCCAAAATCTGTCCACTGAAAAAATCTAGAAGTTATGACTCTCCAGTATCAATAAACTTCCTTCCTAAATATATTATTTCTCACTAACAGGAAACAGTTATCCTTGGAGGAAAAGCTGAGTACAGGGCTGGAGAAAAGCACAAAGCGACCTGTAATTGTGTGTAATAAAGAGCAAGGAAGTATCTAAACATGGAGTGGTCAGGGCACTAAAGCAATTTCAATTGGCCAAATTTGAGAAAATTTGAGCATTAAAAATAATGATAATAACAGATAACATATTCACTAATTCAGGCAAGGATTCCAAGTAAAAGGGGGCAAGGATAAATTATTAGAGTCAAAATATAGAATATCATCATATAGATTACATATCACTTTAACCAAGTAATGAGACTTGGTTGGCATCACCAACAATAGGACAAACTGACACTATGAGCCTCCTGATATGACAAAATGGGAAAGAACATCATCTATACAATACCATTACCAAAATTGGTAATGGAATTTAACTTGAATCCAATGATAAGGAAATAATCACACAAATCCAGAAAATGAGACACTTTACAGAACTGAACTTTTGAATTTTTTAAGAAGTGATAGTAAAAACTGTTTTAGATTAAAGGGGGCTAAGGAAATGACAAGCAAATGCAATGCATGATTATTTTCTTGGCTTTTGGACCAAGAAAAAAAAAACGTGCTGCAAAAAATATTATTAGGACAACTGGGAGAATTTAAATATAGAAATAGATGATATTATTAAATTTCTTCTATATGATAATGGTATTCAATGGTTATAAAAACAATACCCTTGAGGAGAGCAGGAAAGATGGTCGCATGAGAAGTGAAGTAGAAATAAAACTCCAAAACCACATATAACATGAAAACATAGCAAATACAACTAATCTTAAAAGAGTGACCAGAAGGAAACAGCAACAGACATTACATCTGGGGAAAATAGAAGACCTCAAGGAAAAGGGTAAAGTAGCAAAGCCACAATCGGGCAGAACCCAAGCCCTCTCTCCAAACCCAGCACACAGGCAGGAGGAGCAGAAATGGAGGAGGGAAGAAGTAGAAGCCCAGGACTGCTAAATACCCAGCCCTGAAGATCTACTCTAGGACCACGAACCCACATTGCATGGTGCTCTGGAAATTAAAGGGGTTGGAAAGCAGGGACAGGTGGAATACTTGGGCAGACTGAGATTCCAGCCACTTATATAGAACAAGTACCCAAAAACAGCCACTACAGGACAACACAAAGACAGGTGCATTGAAAGACTTGCCTACAGTGAGAGGGCTGCTAAAGGGGCAAGGATTACACAGAGCTTGCTGCTAAGGAGGAAGGATAGGTAGACAAAATTGTCCCAGCATACTCAGCCCATCAGGATGGGAACTTTCAGGAATTTCAGTAGCTCCATCCCCCTGGCTGACAATGCAGCCTCGAGGCCCCCCACCACCATAAGCTGCCATCCACTCCTTCCTCCTGGCTGCCACCTTCTCACAAAGCTGCTACCCCCGCCATGGCACTGGGTCAGCAGGAGGGAAGCACCCAATACAGCAGCTAAAGGGGTGTAATGCAAAGGCTGCTCCCTGCATGCTTGTCCAACTGGCCCTGGCAGTTCAGGGAGACACTGTGGCCATGAATCAGGGAAGAGCTCCATCATCCCAGCAGGCACCAGTGCCACATGCCTGCAACCAATGTGAACACCCCAGAGAGTAAAGATCCTGGTCACTAGAGGGAGTGAATTACACAAAGTTTTCATTCCATAGGATTCAAGTAGGAATGAAATGTCAAAAGAACCTGGCTCAATCCAAAATCCCTAAAACACCAGAGAGGAGAGTGACACCAAGATAACCAATCTTCTCAATAAAGATTTCAAAGTAAAAATCATAAACATGCTCACAGAGCTACAAAAACATATTCAAGATCTCACAGACTATTCAAGACAGACATAGGGACTTTGAAAAATACAATAGCTGAACCGAACCATACAATGCAAGGATCTAAAAGATTAGAAGAGTGACAGGAGACTCAATGGAATACAAATTACAGAACAGGAACACAAAGAAGCTGAGGAAGAAAGAGAAAAAATGATCCCTATGAATGAAAGAGTATTAAGAGAACCATGTGACCAATCCAAAAGGAACATTATTCACATTATAAGGGTACCAGAAGAAGAAATAGGAAAAGGGATAAAGAGGGTCTCTGAAGAAATAATCATTGAAAATGTCCCCAATCTGGGAAAGGAAAGTCACACAGGCCATGGAAGAGCACAGATCTCCCAACACAAAGGACCCAAGGAAGATAACAGCAGGACATACAATATTTGAACTGGCAAAGATTAAGGATGAGGACAGAATATGAAAAGCAGCCAGAGAGAGAAAAAAGATCACATACAAAGGTAAACCCATCAGACTATCGTCAGACTTCTCAACAAAAATGTTACAGGCCAGAAGGGAGTGGCAGGATATACCTAATGTAATGAAACAGAAGGGTCTTGAACCAACAATACCCTACTCAGAAAGATTATCATTTAAATTTGAAGAACGGTTTAAACAATTTTCAGATAAGCAAAAATTGAGAGAATTTGCCTTCTTCCACAAACTGTCTCCACACTGTTCTAAGGCTAAATAGCTGTTACCAGAACAAACAAAACCATAGTAAAGAAAGTAGAACAATTAATTACTAAAAAAAATGGAAAATTAAATCAACTACCCAAAAGTCAGTCAAGGGATAGACAAAAAGTACATATATGACACCTAATATACTAAATATGGAGGAGGAAGAAAAGGAGGGGAAAAAATAAAGTTTATATTGTGTTTGTAATAGAATTGAATGAGTTATGTTAGACTGTGAGACAGAAAGAAAGTTACCCTTGAACCTTTGGTAACCACAAATCTAAAGCCTGCAATGGCAATAAGTACATACCTATTGATAATCTCCCTAAATGTAAATGGTCTGAGGGCATCAATCAAAAGACAGAGTCACTGAAGGGACAAAAAATAAGACCCATCTATATAATGCCTACAAGAGACTCAGTTCAAACCCAAAGACATGCACAGACTAAAACTGAAGTTATGGGAAAAGATATCTCATGCAACTAATGGAGAAAAAGCAGGCATTTCAGTACTTGCATTCAACAAAATAGACTTCAGAAAACAAAGTAATGAGACAAAGAACACATTAGATAATGGTAAAGGAGTCAGTCCAACAAGAGGATATAACCATTATAAATATCTGTATACTTAACAAAGAAGCACTAAAAAATGTGAAACACGTACTAACAGAATTAAAGCGGGAAATAAATTGTGATGCATTCATTTTAGGAGACTTCAACACATCACTCACTCCAAAGGACAGATCAACCAGACAGAAAATAAGTAAGGAGACAGAGGCACTGAACAACACATTACAACAGATGGACCTAACAGACATCTACAAAACACTCCACCCAAAAGCAACAGGGCACATATTCTTCTCAACTGAACATGAAACATTTTCAAGAATAGATCACATACCTCAAAAAACCCTAAAGAATCCACCCCAAAACTACTAAATCAAATATCTGAAATCAGCAATGTTGCAGGACAGAAAATTAACAAACAGAAATCTGTTGCACTCCCATGTACTAATGATGAACTAGCAGAAAGAGATATCAGGAAAAAAATTCCTTTCACAATTGAAACAAAAATAATAAAATACTGAGGAATAAACTTAACAAAGGAAGTGAAAGACCTATACTCTGAAAACTGTAAGATACTCATGAGAGAAATTAAAGAAGATACCAAAAAACAGAAACACATCCTGTGATCTTGGATAGGAAGAATTAATACTGTCAAAATGGCCATCCTGCCCAAAGCAATCTATATATTCAGTGCAATCCAACAGCATTCTTCAACAAACTAAAGCAAATAGTTCTAAAATTCATATGCAACCACAAAAGATCCTGAATAGACAAAGCAATCATGAGAAGAAAGAATAAAGTAGGGGGAATTATGCTCCCTGACTTCAAGCTCTACTACAAAGCCACAGTAATCAAGACAATTTGGTATTGACACAAGAACAGACACATAGACCAGTGGAACAGAATAGAGTCCAGATATTAACCCAAGCATATGTGCTCAATTAATATACGATAAAGTAACCATGGATATACAATGGGGTGATGACAGCCTCTTCAACAGTTGGTGTTGTCAAAACTGGACAGCTACATGCAAGAGAATGAAACTGGATCATTGCTTAACCCCATACACAAAGCAAACTCAAAATGGATCAAAGACCTGAATGTAAGTCATGAAACCATAAAACTCTTAGAAGAAAAGAGGCAAAAATCTCCTGAATATAATCATGAGCAACCTCTTCCTGAACGCATCTCCTTGAGCAAGGGAAACAAAAGCAAAAATGAACTTACAGGAATACATCAAACTAAAAAGTTACTGTACGGCAAAGGACACCATCAACAGACAAAAAGCCATCCTACAGTAAGGGAGAATATACTTGTAAATGACATATCTGACAAGGGGTTAACATACAAAATATATAAAGAACTTGCACCCCTCAATACCCAAAAGGCAAATCAAATAACCCAATTAAAAAATGGGCAGAGATATGAAGAGACAGTTCTCCAATGAAGAAACTCAGATGGCCAAAGGCACATGAATAGATGCTCTACATCACTAATAATCAGGGAAATGCAAATTAAAACCACAATGAGATATCACCTCACACCAGTAAGGATGGCCAGCATCGAAAAGGCTAAGAACAACGAATCCTGGCAAGGATACAAAGAAAGGGAAACCGTCCTATACTGCTGGTGGGAATGTCTACTAGTTCAACCATTGTGGAAAGCAATATGGAGGTTCCTCAAAAAACTCAAAATAGAAATACCATTTGACCCAGGAATTCCACTCCTAGGAATTAACCCCAAAATACAACTTCTCAGATTCAAAAAGACATATGCACCCCTATGTTTATTGCAGCACTTTTTACAGTAGCCAAGGTATGGAAGCAACCTGTGTTCATCAGTAGATGAATAAATAAGGAAGGTGTGGTACATACACACAATGGAATACTATTCAGCCATAAAAAGAAAAAATCCTACCATTTGCAACAACATGGATGGAACTTGAGGACATTACACTCAGTGGAATAAGCCAGGCAGAGAAAGACAAATGCAAAATGATTTCCCTCATTTGTGGAGTATAACAATGAAGCAAAACTGAAGGAACAAAATAGCAGCAAACTCAGAGACTCCAAGAAGGAACTAGTGGTTACAAAAGGGGAGGCATGTGGTAGGGTGGGTGGGGAGGGAGACAGAAGGGGATTGAAGGGTATTATGTTTAGTACACATGGTGTGGGAGCTCATAGGGAGGACAGTGGAGCACAGAGAAGGCAAATAGTGACTGTGGCATCTTACTACACTGATGGACAGTGACTGTAAAGGGTATGTGGGGGGGACTTGGTGAAGGGGAGAGCCTAGTAAACATGATCTTCTTTATGTAATTGTAGATTAATGAAAGCAAAATAAAAAAAATGCATGTATAAAGATGCAGAGAACTGAAATTGTGCAGCTTTACAGAACCTTGACATTTGAGAAGGTGGGAGTTTTTTTTTTTTTAGTTAAGATACCTTCCAATTTATTTTTTTTTTAGGTATGAGTTGTTTATCTTCATAACGTGATTGGGCTTCAGTCGTTGAGCAGTGGGAACCCACTGAGGTTTTTTTTTTTTGAGAGGGCACATCTCATATTTATTGATAAAATGGTTGTTAACAACAATACAATTCTGTATAGAGGACTCAATTCACAATCATTAATCAACTCCAAGCCTAATTCTCAACAGTCTCCAATCTCCTGAAGCATAACAAACAAGTTCTTACATGGTGAACAAATTCTTACATAGAGAATAAGTTCTTAAATGGTGAACAGTGAAAGGTCAGTCATCACAGAAACTTTCAGGTTTTGATCACGCATAATGAACTATAATCAGTCAGGTAAAATATGAATATTCGTTTGATTTTTATACTTGAATTATATGTGAATCCCACATTTCTCCCTTATTATTATTGTTATTATTATTATTTTTTTAAATAAAATGCTGAAGGTAGATGCAAAATAAAGGTAGAAAACATAGTTTGCTGTAAGAGGGCAAATGTAGATGATCAGGTGTGTGCCTATAGACTAAGTATTAATCCAAGCTAGACAAGGGAAAAAAACCATCCATGGATGCAGAAGATTTCTCTAAAAACAGGGAGGTGAAGTTCTAAGGCTCACCTCTGTTGATTCCCAATTTCTCACCTGATGGCCCCCCTGCGATTGTGCCTGTCTTAGGTTGTTCCTCCCTTGAGGAATCTTACCCGACTCTGGCTAACCAGTCATCTTCTGGGGCCATACAGGGAAAAGTAAAGTTGGTAAGTGAGAGAGAAGCAATATTCTTTGAAAAGGTTAGCTTTTTACTTCTTTGCACATTTATGCCCTGTGGCTGGCTTCTATGCCCAACACTTGTCTTGAGGTATCTTTACCACTTGGAAGAATTATGATACTTGGTAATTTTGATATGAGACACGAATTCTACTTAAGGGTTGTAATTAGGAAGGAAGAAGAAAAGGTATAGAAGTAGCAGACGGAAGAAAACATGGGAAGATTGATTATTTCTTTGACATATCTTCTTATAGAGTAACATAAGCATGCATAGATTTTAAACTACTAATTAAATTGCATACACACATTAACATAATATGAATACAGCTACATAACCTAAGCATACCTACAATTACCAGCCATCTCCAGTGAAACCAAGAAAACAAGTTAGGCACCCTAGGCATTTGTGAAAACTTATCAATGGTATGATGGATATTGTCTAACTGAATTTGAATAGTTTGAGAAAAATCAGACAAATTAAAACAACACATTCCTGAGAACTGTTCACATCCCATATGTTTTTTTAACAGTAGATAGTCTATAGTCGCAAGATTTTGGAACGCTGTAACTTGAACTTCTCCTAATTCTGGGTTGAGTTCCGAGAGTATAGATCCAGTCAAATTTGTGGTTTCACTATATGCACAGGCCAGCTTAGATATCTCCTTCTTCATTCCAATGGCAAGTCCAGGAACTGGTGGGATGAATGCAGCTACAACTGCAACAGCGCCAGGATCTTTGTTGAAGTTTTTTGATGATCATCTTCTGGTATAACTCTTTCAGAGAATGTTGATGTTGGAAGTTCTTCTTTATATCATATCTTAATTCATTTTCTGGGTAACCAAATTAGGCTTTGATCCTGTGTATAAACACAAACAAACCCTTTGCCCACACTTTGATATGCCCTTTATACCATTGTGAAGAACTTATTGGAGATCACCACACAGGAACTGCTTTTTTTTTTTAAGAGAAAGGAATATTATCAGAAAAATGTACTTCCATAGCTGATCATCAGACACCCTTTAAATGAATAAAATTATGGATATTTAAAGCATGCATTAATCATTGATTTACAGTTAGTTTGATCCTATCAGGGAGTAATCCCCCTTTTCTAACTTTCTTTTTTTTTGTTATCATTAATCTACAATTACATGAAGAATATTATCTTTACTAGGCTCTCCCATTTACCAGGTCCCCCCCCCCAACAAACCCCTTTACAGTCACTGTCCATCAGCATAACAAAATGTTGTAGAATCACTACTTGTCTTCTCTGTGTTGTACAGCCCTCCCATTCCTCCCAACCCCCCATTATGCATACTAATCTTAATACCCCCTTACTTCTTCCCCCCTTATCCCTCCCTACCCACCCATGCTCCCCAGTCCCTTTCCCTTTGGTAACTGTTAGTCCATTTTTGGGTTCTGTGACTCTGCTGCTGTTTTGTTCCTTCAGTTTTTCCTTTGTTCTTATACTCCAAAGATGAGTGAAATCATTTGGTATTTCTCTTTCTCTGCTTGGCTTATTTCACTGAGCATAATACCCTCTAGCTCCATCCATGTTGTTGCAAATGGTAGAATTTTTTTTCTTCTTATGGCTGAGTAATACTTCATTGTGTATATATATGACTTCTTCTTTATCCATTCTTCTAATGATGGAGACTTAGGTTGCTTCCAATTCTTGGCTATTGTAAATAGTCCTGTGATAAACACAGGGGTGCATCTGTCTTTTTCAAACTTGAGTGCTGCATTCTTAGGGTAAATTCCTAGGAGTGGAATTCCTAGGTCAAATGGTAAGTCTATTTTGAGCATTTTGAGGAATCTCCATACTGCTTTCCACAATGGTTGAACTAATTTACATTCCCACCAGCATTGTAGGAGGGTTCCCCTTTCTCCACAGCCTCGCCAACATTTGTTGTTGTTTTTCTGTTGGATGGCAGCCATCCTTACTGGTGTGAGGTGATACCTCATTGTAGTTTTAATTTGCATTTCTCTGATAATTAGCGATGTGGAGCATCTTTTCATGTATCTTTGGCCATCTGTATTTCTTTTTTAGAGAACTGTCTATTCAGCTCCTCTGCCCATTTTTTAATTGGATTATTTGTTTTTTGTTTGTTGAGGTGGGTGAGCTCTTTATATATTTTGAAAGTCAAGCCTTTATCAGATCTGTGATTTACAAATATATTCTCCCATACTGTAGGGTACCTTTTGTTCCATTGATGGTGCCTTTTGCTGTACAGAAGCTTTTCAACTTAAAATAGCCACCCTTGTTCATTTCTGCTTTGGTTTTCCTTGCCTGGGAAGATGTGTGCATAAAGAGGTCACTCATATTTATGTCTAAGAGGTTTTTGCCTATGGTTTTTTCTAAGAGTTTGATGGTTTCATGACTTACATTCAGGTCTTTGATCAATTTGAATTTACTTTTGTGTATGGGATTAGACAGTGGTCCAGTTTCATTCTCCTACATGTAGCTATCCAGTTTTGCAAGCACCATCTGTTGAAGAGACTGTCATTTTGCCATTGTATGTCCATGGCTCCTTTATCAAATATTAATTGACCGTATATGTTTGGGTTTATTTCTGGAGTCTCTAATCTGTTCTACTGGTCTGTGGCTTTGTTCTTGTGCCAGTACCAAATTGTCCTGATTACTATAGCTTTGTAGTAGAGCATGAAGTTGGGGAGTGAGATCCCCCCTACTTTATTCTTCTATCTCAGGATTGCTTTGGCTGTTCAGCATCCTGGGTGTATCCATATGAATTTTTGAACTATTTGTTCCAGTTCGTTGAAGAATGTTCCTGGGAATATGATAGGGATTGCATCAAATCTGTATATTTCTTTGGATAGGATGGCCATTTTGATGATATTAATTCTTCCTAGCCATGAGCATGGGATGAGTTTCCATTTGTTAGTGTCCCCTATAATTTCTCTTAATAGAGACTTGTAGTTTTAAGGGTATAGGTGTGTCACTCCTTTGGTTAGGTTTATTCCTAGGTATTTTATTCTTTATGACACAGTTGTGAATGGAGTTGTTTTCCTGATTTCTCATTCCTTCGGTTCATTGTTAGTATATAGGAAAGCCACAGATTTCTGTGTGTGTATTTTGGATCCTGTAACTTTGCTGTATTCCAAAATCAGTTCTAGTAGTTTTGGAGTGGAGTCTTTAGGGATTTTTTTCTACAATATCATGTCAGCTGAAAATAGTGACAGTTTAACTTCTTCTTTACCAATCTGGATTCTTTGTATTCCTTTGTTGTGTCTGATTGCCATGGCTAGGACCTCCAGTACTAAGTTAAATAACAGTGGGGAGAGTGGGCTTCCGTGTCTTGTTCCTGATCACAGAGGAAATGCTTTCAGCTTCTCGCTGTTCAGTATAATGTTGGCTGTGGGTTTATCATATATGGCCTTTATTATGTTTACGTTCTTGCCCTCTATACCCATTTTGCTGAGAGTTTTTATCATGAACGAATATTGAATTTTGTCAAATGCTTTTTCAGCATCTATGGAGATGATCATGTGGTTTTTGTCTTTCTTTTTGTTGATGTGGTAGATGATGTTGATGGATTTTCGAATGTTGTACCAGCCTTGCATCACTGGGATGAATCCCACTTGGTCATGGTGTATGATCCTTTTGATATATTTTTGAATTCGGTTTGCTAATATTTTGTTGAGTATTTTTGCATCTACATTCATCAGGGATATTGGTCTGTAATTTTCTTCTTTGGTGGGGTCTTTGCCTGGTTTTGGTATTAGGGTGATGTTGGCTTCATAGAATGAGTTTTTGAGTATTCCCTCCTCTTCTTTTTTTGGAAAACTTTAAGGAGAATGGGTATTATGTCTTCTCTGTGTGTCCGATAAAATTCCACTGTAAATCCGTCCGGCCCTGGGGTTTTGTTCTTGGGTAGCTTTTTGATTACCATTTCAATTTCTTTGCTCATAGTTGGTTTGTTTAACTTTTCTGTTTCTTCCTTGGTCAGTCTTGAATGGTTGTATTTTTCTAGGAAGTTGTCCATTGCTTCTAGGTTTTCCAGCTTGTTGGCATATAGATTTTCATAGTACTCATTAATAATTCTTTGTATTTCTGTGGAGTCTGATGTGATTTTTCCGTTCTCATTACTGATTCTGTTGATTTTTGTTGACTCTCTTTATCTCTTTATAAGTTTGGCTAGAGGCTTATCTATTTTGTTTGTTTTCTCAAAGAACCAGCTCTTGGTTTCGTTGATTTTTGCTATTGTTTTATTCTTCTCAATTTTGTTTATTTCCTCTCTGATGTTTATTATGTCCCTCCTTCTGTTGACTTTAGGCCTCTTTTGCTCTTCTTTTTCCAGTTTTGATAATTGTGATGTTAGACTACTCATTTGGGAATGTTCTTCCTTCTTTAAGTGTACCTGGATCACTGTATACTTTCCTCTTAAGACTACATTCGCTGCATCCCTCAGATGTTGGGGCTTTCTGTTGTTGTTGTAATTTGTTTCTATATATTCCTTGATCTCTATTTTAATTTGTTCATTGATCCATTGATTATTTAGGAGGATGTTGTTAAGCCTCCATGAGTTTGTGTTCCTTTTTTTTTCTTTGTAGAATTTATTTCTAGTTTTATACCTTTGTGGTCTGAAAAGTTGGTTGGTAGAATTTCAATATTTTGGAATTTACTGAGGCTCTTTTTGTGAGCTAGTATGTGGTCTATTCTGGAGAATGTTCCATGTGCAGTTGAGAAGAATATATATCCTGTTGCTTTTGGATGTAGAGTTCTATAGATGTCTGTGAGGTCCATCTGTTCTGGTGTGTTGTTCAATGCCTGTGTGTCCTTACTTATTTTCTGCCTGGTGGATCTATCCTTTGGGGTGAGTGGTGTGTTGAATCTCCTAAAATGAATGCATTGCAGTCTATTTCCCTCTTTAGTTCTCTTAGTATTTGTTTCACAAATGCTGGTGCTCCTGTGTTGGGTGCATATATAGTTAGAATGGTTATATCCTCTTGTTGGACTGAGCCCTTTATCATTATGTAGTGTCTTTCTGTATCTCTTGTTACTTTCTTTGTTTTGAAGTCTATTTTGTCTGATATTAGTACTGCAACCCCTGCTTTCTTCTCTCTGTTGTTTGCCTGAAATACGTTTTTCCATCCCTTGACTTTTAGTCTGTGCATGTCTTTGGATTTGAAGTGAGTTTCCTGTAAGCAGCATATAGATGGGTCTTGCTTTTTTATCCATTCTATTACTCTGTGTCGTTTCATTGGTGCATTAAGTCCATTTACATTTAGGTTGACTATTGAGAGATATGTACTTATTGCCATTGCAGCCTTTAAATTCGTGGTTACCAAAGGTTCAAGGTTAGCCTCTTTAGTATCTTACCGCCTAACTTAGTTCACTTATTGAGCTGTTATATACACTGTCTGGAGATTCTTTTCTTCTCTCCCTTCTTATTCCTCCTCCTCCATTCTTCAAATGTTGTGTGCTTTGTTCTGTGCTCTTTTTTGGGGTGATCCCATCTATAACAGTCCCTGTAAGATGGGATGTAGAGGTGGTTTGTGGAAGGCAAATTCCCTCAGCTTTTGCTTGTCTGGGAATTGTTTAGTCCCACCATCATATTTAAATGATAATCATGCTGGATACAGTATCCTTACTTCATGACCTTTCTGTTTCATTGCATTAAATAATCATGCCATTCTCTTCTGGCCTGTAAGGTTTCTGTCGAGAAGTATGATGATAGCCTGATAGGTTTTCCTTTATAGGTGACCTTTTTCTCTCTAGCTGCCTTTTAAACTCTTTCCTTGTCCTTGATCTTTGCCTTTTTAATTATAATGTGTCTTGGTGTTGTCCTCCTTGGGTCCTTTCTGCTTTAAGTTCTGTGTATTTCCCTGTTCTGTTCAATTATTTCCTCCCCCAGTTTGGGGAAGTTCTCAGCAATTATATCTTCAAAGACACTTTCTATCCCTTTTTCTCTCTCTTCTTTTTCTGGTACCCCTATAATACAGATATTGTTCCTTTTGGATTGGTCACAGTTCTTTTAATATTGTTTCATTCCTGGAGATCCTTTTATCTCTCTCTATGTCAGCTTCTATGTGTTCCTGTTCTCTGGTTTCTATTCCATCAATGGCCTCTTGCATCTTATCCATTCTGCTTATAAATCCTTCCAGAGTTTGTTTCACTTCTGTAATCTCCTTCCTGGCATCTGTGATCTCCCTCCAGACTTCATCCCTTAGTTCTTGCATATTTCTCTGCATCTCCGTCAGCATGTTTATGATTTTTATTTTGATTTCTTTTTCAGGAAGACTGGTTAGATCTGTCTCCTTCTCTGGTGTTGTCTCTGTGATCTTGGTTTGCCTGTAATTTTGCCTTTTCATGATGATATTAATAGTTTGCAGTGCTGGGATGAGTGATGGCTGAAAGAATTTCCCCTCTTGTTGGTTTGTGGCCTTCCTCTCCTGGGAGAACAGCGAACTCTAGTGGCTTGTGCTGGGCAGCTGCACTCAGACTGAGCTTCTGATTCCTGCCTAACTGCTATGGAGTTAATGTCTGCTGTTGCTGTGTGCGTCGCCTGCCTTGGGCTGCTACTCCAAAATGGTGGAGCTGCATTTGAGAGGCAGCAGCTGGGAGGCTATTTATCTCTGTGAGGGGCCTCCGTGCTCCCTACTGCCCAGGGGCTTAGAGTACCCAGAGATCCCCAGATTCCCTGCCTCTGGACTCAGTGTCCCAGGATGCTTCCATCTAGTTTTGGGGTCCCTCTCCCTTTAAGACTTCCAAAAAGCACTTGCCCAAAAAATAAATAAATAAATAATTAAAATAAAATTACAAAAAGCCTCTTGCTTTTCTTCGTCCTCGAGTGCCGGCCTCAGGGACCTGCTCACCGGTCTTGTTGCCCTGTTTCCCTAGTGTCCAGCACCCCACACATGCACTGTGTCTGCACTCTGGTGCAGATGCCTGGGGCTGGGTTTTCAGCAGTCCTGGGCTCCATCTCCCTCCCTGCTCTGACTCCTCTCCTCCTGCTGGGAGCTGGGAGGTAGGGCGCTCATGTCCTGCCAGTCTGGGGCTTGTATCTTACCCCCTTTGTGAGGCACTGTGGATGTGGTCTGGATGTTGTCCTGTGTCTTCTTTTCTCTATTCTAGGAAGAGTTGTCTTGGTTATATTTTCATAAATATATGTGGTTTTGGGAGGAGATTTCCACTGCTCTACTCATGCTGCCATCTTGGCTCCACTCGAGAAGGTGGGTGTTTTTGTTCAGTCTTTTTCATTTGCTCACTAAACATCTGCTGATTGAATTATATCCAAACACTTTCTGGTCAGTATTGTAATTTTCTTTCCTAAATATCATGACTTTAATATCACAAAAATACATTGCCTTTTCCTCCAAAGCATGATACAGACCCAGGGTGGTTTGAGAATATAAAAGATAAAATCATCCAAGTGACATCAGTGATTCATGCTTAAATATACATCACATGGGGAGAGAGGGATGGGAGGATGGCCTAAGTGAGTAAGGGGTCAAAGAGGTGTAGGCTTCCCATTATAAAATAAAGTAGCCACAGAAATGATATTGTGGAATATTTGTATGATATTATCTACAGATATCTACAATTATCATGGTGAGCATTTATCAAATTGTATAATTCTCAAATCGCTATATTGTACACTGAGACCAGTATAATATGTACATTAACTATATTTCAATTAACTTTATTTCAATTAAAGTTAAGGGGTAGTAGCCCTCAGGTAGATATTCAAGAGGTTATTAGTTTAATGAAATATAAGAGAAATAATAAAATAGAAAAATTTGTCAACTGAATGTTTTCTGCAGTTTTCAAAACACAGATAAATGGGTGGAAGGAAGGACAAAAGAAACAAAGAAATGAGAAGATGGATAAAAAGAAAATAATGAAATATTACATTAAAGAAAGATGGTAGAAAATTTTATTCCATTTGTAGAAATAAACATTATATATAAATTCGTATTATTTGTACATTTTCTCAGAGCCAATATATCATCGGTAATTTCCAATAGACAAAATAAATGTGGAGGCAGAAACACTGAAATGATGGTTATATTTTATTAGCTAATCATCTCCCTCTCTGTCATACCTATTTGATATTTTAAAAAGTAGTTTTGAATGTGACAGAACCATCCATAGAAGTACTAATTTTTAGACCTGCATGGAGGTTGTTTTTATAATAGTTTTGAACATGATTATGAGGACTTAAAATACATACAAATGTAATTTAAAAATTAAAGGGGGAGATGGAGCCAGGATGGCGGTGTGAGTAGAGCAGTGGAAATCTCCTCCCAAAACCACATAGATCTATGAAAATATAACAAAGAAAACTCTTTCTGAAATAGAGACCAGAGGACACAGGACAACATCCAGACCACATCCACACATGCAAGAACCCAGAGCCTCGCAAAGGGGGTAAGATACAAGTCCCGGCCCAGCAGGACCAGAGGGCCCCTCCCCCGAGCTCCCGGTGGGTGGAAAGAAACTGGAGCAGTTTTTTTTTTTTTTGGCGAGTGCTTTTTGGAAGCCTTAAAGGGACAGAGACCCCAATACCAGTGAAACAGGGCTGCAAGACCGGTGAACAGGTGCCTGAGACCGGCACCTGAGGACAAAGAAAATCGCACGTTTTTCCCAGTACTGGGGAGGCAGAGTGGCAGGACCGGTGAGCGGGTGCCTGAGACCGGCGCCTGGGGACAGGGAAAATTGCGTTTTTCCCTTTTATTTCTTTTTGGCGGGTGCTTTTTGGAAGCCTTAAGGGGACAGGGACCTCAATGCCAGGGAGGCAGGGCGGCGGGACTGGTGGACAGGTGCCTGAGACCGGCTCCTGAGGATGGAGAAAATCGTGCATTTTTCCCTTTTTTTTTTTCTTTTTGGCGAGTGCTTTTTGGAATCCTTAATGGGACAGGGACCCCAATACCAGGAAAACAGAGCAGCAAGACTGGTGAGTGGGTGCCTGAGACCGGCGCCTGGGGACAAAGAAAATTACGTGTTTTTCCGAATACTAGGGAGGCAGGGTGGCAGGACGGGTGGGCCGGTGCCTTGGGCCGGCACCTGAGGACAAAGAATATCGTGCATTTTTCCCTTTTTTTTCTTTTTGTTGGCGAGTGCTTTTTGGAAGCCTTAAAAGGACAGGGACCCCAATGCCAGGGAGGCGGGGCAGAAGGACCAGTGAGCGGGTGCCTGGGACCGGCGCCTGAGGACAAAGAAAATTGTCCCTTTTTTTTTCTTTTTGGCAAGTGCTTTTTGGAGGCCTTAGGGGGACAGGGAACCCAGTGCCAGGGAGGCAGGGCGGCAGGGCCAGTGGGCGGGTGCCTGGGACCGGCGCCTGGGGATGGAGAGGGTCGTGCATTTTTCCCTTTTTTTTTGGCGACTGCTTTTTGGAGGGATGGGGTACCCAGTGCTAGGGAACTAGGGTGGCAGGACTGGTGGGCGGGTGCCTGGGACCAGTGCCTGAGGACAAACAATATCACGCATTTTCCTTTTTTTTTGCAGGTGCTTTTTGGAAGCATTGAAGGGACAGGGACCCTGATGCTAAGGAGGCAGGGCAGCAGGACCGGTGAGCGGGAGCCTGGAACCGGCACCTGAGGACAAAGAAAATCACGCGTTTTTTCCTTTTTTTTCCCCCTCTTTCATTGTTGCTGTTGTTGTTTTGGTTTGGAGAGTACTTTTAGGAATTCTTAAAGGGGCAGGACAGGACACTTTGACCAGAGGCAGGTAATCTGGGGATCTCTGCACAATCTAACCCCCTGGGCAACAGGGAGAACAGAGGCCCCTTACGGAGATAAATAGCCTCCCAGCTGCTCCTCCTCCAACAGGGCTCCACCATTTTGGAGGAGCAGCCCCAGCCAGGCCACGCCCACAGCAACAGTGGAGATAAACTCCATAGCAAATGGGCAGGTAGCAGAAGCCCTGTCTGCACACATCTGCATAACATTGGCCACTAGAGGTCGCTATTCTCCCAGGAGAGGAAGGCCACAGACAAACAAGAAGGAAAGCTCTTCCAGCGGTCACTCATACCAGATCTGCAAACTATCTCTATCACCATGAAAAGGCAAAACTACAGGCAGACAAGGATCACAGAGACAACACCTGAGAAGGAGACAGACCTAACCAGTCCTCCTGAAAAAGAATTCAAAATAAAAATCATGAACATGCTGACAGAGATGCAGAGAAAAATGCAAGAGCAATGGGAGGAAGTCCGGAGGGAGATCACAGATGTCAGGAAGGAGATCACAGAAGTGAAACAAACCCTGGAAAGATTTATAAGCAGAATAGATAACATGCAAGATGCCATAGAAGGAATAGAAACCAGTCAACAGGAATGTATAGAAGCTGACATAGAGAGAGATAAAAGTATCTCCAGGAATGAAACAACACTAAGAGAACTATGTGACCTATCCAAAAGGAACAATATCCGTATTATAGGGGTACCAGAAGAAGAAGAGAGAGGAAAAGGGATAGAAAGTCTCTTTGAAGAAATAATTGCTGAAAACTTCTCCAAACTGGGGGAGGAAATAATTGAGCAGACCACGGTAATACACAGAACCCCCAACAGAAACGATCCAAGGAAGACAACACCAAGACACATAATAATTAAAATGGCAAGGATCAAGGACAAAGAAAGAGTTTAAAAGGCAGCTAAAGAGAAAAAGGTCACCTATAAAGGAAAACCCATCAGGCTAACATCAGACTTCTCGACAGAAACCCTACAGGCCAGAAGAGAATGGCATGATATATTTAATGCAATGAAACAGAAGGGCCTTGAACCAAGGATACTGTATCCAGCATGACTATCATTTAAATGTGATGGTAGGATTAAACAATTTCCAGACAAGCAAAAGCTGAGGGAATTTGCTTCCCACAAACCACCTCTACAGGGCATCCTACAGGGACTGCTCTAGATGGGAGCACTCCTAAAAAGAGCACAGACCAAAACACACAACATATGAAGAATGGAGGAGGAGGAATAAGAAGGGAGAGAAGCAAAGAATCTCCAGACAGTGTATATAACAGCTCAATAAGTGAACTAAGTTAGGCGGTACGACACTAAAGAAGCTAACCTTGAACCTTTGGTAACCACGAATCTAAAGCCTGCAATGGCAATAAGTACATATCTCTCAATAGTCATCCTAAATGTAAATGGACTTAATGCACCAATGAAACGACACAGAGTAATAGAATGGATAAAAAAACAAGACCCATCTATATGCTGCTTACAGGAAACTCACTTCAAATCCAAAGACATGCACAGACTAAAAGTCAAGGGATGGAAAAACGTATTTCAGGCAAACAACAGAGAGAAGAAAGCAGGGGTTGCAGTACTAATATCAGACAAAATAGACTTCAAAACAAAGAAAGTAACAAGAGATACAGAAAGACACTACATAATGATAAAGGGCTCAGTCCAACAAGAGGATATAACCATTCTAACTATATATGCACCCAACACAGGAGCACCAGCATTTGTGAAACAAATACTAAGAGAACTAAAGAGGGAAATAGACTGCAATGCATTCATTTTAGGAGATTCAACACACCACTCACCCCAAAGGATAGATCCACCAGGCAGAAAATAAGTAAGGACACACAGGCATTGAACAACACACCAGAACAGATGGACCTCACAGACATCTATAGAACTCTACATCCAAAAGCAACAGGATATATATTCTTCTCAACTGCACATGGAACATTCTCCAGAATAGACCACATACTAGCTCACAAAAAGAGCCTCAGTAAATTCCAAAATATTGAAATTCTACCAACCAACTTTTCAGACCACAAAGGTATAAAACTGGAAATAAATTCTACAAAGAAAACAAAAAGGCTCACAAACACACGGAGGCTTAACAACATGCTACTAAATAATCAATGTATCAATGAACAAATCAAAATAGAGATCAAGGAATATATAGAAACAAATGACAACAACACAAAGCCCCAACTTCTGTGGGACGCAGTTAAAGCAGTTTAAAGAGGAAAGTATATAGCAATCCAGGCACACTTGAAGAAGGAAGAACAATCCCAAATGAATAGTCTAACATCACAATTATCGACCCTGGAAAAAGAAGAACAAATGACGCCTAAAAGCAGCAGAAGGAGGGACATAATAAAGATCAGAGAAGAAATAAACAAAATTGAGAAGAATAAAACAATAGCAAAAATCAATGAATCCAAGATCTGGTTCTTTGAGAAAATAAACAAAATAGATAAGCCTCTAGCCAAACTTACTAAGAGAAAAAGAGAATCAACACAAATCAACATAATCACAAATGAGAATGGAAAAATCACGCCAGACTCCACAGAAATACAAAGAATTATTAAAGACTACTATGAAAACCTATATGCCAACAAGCTGGAAAACCTAGAAGCAATGGACCACTTCCTAGGAAAATACAACCATTCAAGACTGACCAAGGAAGAAACAGAAAAGTTAAACAAACCAACTACGAGCAAAGATATTGAAACGGTAATCAAAAAGCTACCCAAGAACAAAACCCCAGGGCTGGACGGATTTACAGCAGAATTTTATCAGACACACAGAGAAGACATAATACCCATTCTCCTTAAAGTTTTCCAAAAAAGAAGAGGAGGGAACACTCAAAAACTCATTCTATGAAGCTACAACACCCTAATACCGAAACCAGGCAAAGACCCTACCAAAAAAAAAAAAAAATTACAGACCAATATCCCTGATGAATGAAGATGCAAAAATACTCAATAAAATATTAGCAAACAGAATTCAACAGTATATCAAAAGGATCATACACCATGACCAAGTGGGATTCATCCCAGGGATGCAAGAATGGTACAACATTCGAAAATCCATCAACATCATCCACCACATCAACAAAAAGAAAGACAAAAACCACATGATCATCTCCATAGATGCTGAAAAAGCATTTGACAAAATTCGACATCCATCCATGATAAAAAATCTCAACAAAATGGGCATAGATGGGAAGAACCTCAACATAATAAAGGCCATATATGGTAAACCCACAGCCAGCATTATACTGAACAGTGAGAAGCTGAAAGCATTTCCTCTGAGATTGGGAACAAGACAGAGATACCCACTCTCCCCACTGTTATTTAACATGGTACTGGAGGTCCTAGCCATGGCAATTAGACAAAACAAAGAAATACAAGGAATAACGATTGGTAAAGAAGAAGTTAAACTGTCACTATTTGCAGATGATATGATACTGTACATAAAAATCCCTAAAGACTCCACTCCAAAACTACTAGAACTGATACCGGAATACAGCAAAGTTGCAGGATACAAAATTAACCCACAGAAATCTGTAGCTTTCCTATACACTAACAATGAACCAATAGAAAGAGAAATTAGGAAAACAATTCCATTCACCATTGCATCAAAAAGAATAAAATACCTAGGAATAAACCTAACCAAAGAAGAGAATGACTTATACTCTGAAAACTACAAGTCACTCTTAAGAGAAATTAAAAGGGACACTAACAAATGGAAACTCATCCCATGCTCATGGCTAGGAAGAATTGATATCGTCAAAATGGCCATCCTGCGCAAAGCAATATACAGATTTGATGCAGTCCCTATCAAATTACCTGCAACATTCTTCAATGAATTGGAACAAATAATTCAAAAATTCACATGGAAACACCAAAGACCCTGAATAGCCAAAGCAATCCTGAAAAAGAAGAATAAAGTAGGGGGGATCTTACTCCCCAATTTCAAGCTCTTCTACAAAGCCATAGTAATCAAGACAATTTGGTACTGGCACAAGAACTGAGCCACAGACAAGAGGAACAGATTAGAGACTCCAGAAATTAACCCAACCATATATGGTCAATTAATATTTGATAAAGGAGCCATGGACATACAATGGCAAAAAGACAGTCTCTTCAACAGATGGTACTGGCAAAACTGGACAGCTAAATGTAGGAGAATGCAACTGGACCATTGTCTAACCCCATATACAAAGGTATACTCAAAATGGATCAAAGGCCTGAATGTAAGTCATGAAACCATTAAACTCTTGGAAAAAAACATAGGCAAAAACCTCTTAGACATAAACATGAGTGACGTCTTCTTGAACATATCTCCCCGGCAAGGAAAAGAACAGCAAAAATGAGCAAGTGGGACTACATTAAGGTGAAAAGCTTCTGTACAGCGAAGGACACCATCAATAGAAGAAATAGGAACCCTACAGTATGGGAGAATATATTTTAAAATGACAGATCCGATAAAGGCTTGACATCCAGAATATATAAAGAGCTCACATGCCTCAACAAACAAAAAACAAATAACCCAATTAAAAAATGGGCAGAAGACCTGAACAGACAGTTCTCTAAAAAAGAAATACAGATGGCCAACAGACACATGAAAAGATGCTCCACATCGCTAATTATCAGAGAAATGCAAATTAAAACTACAATGAGGTATCACCTCACACCAGTAAGGATAGCTGCCATCCAAAAGACAAACAACAACAAATGTTGACGAGGCTGTGGAGAAAGGGGAACCCTCCTACACTGCTGATGGGAATGTAAATTAGTTCAACCATTGTGGAAAACAGTATGGAGGTTCATCAAAATGCTCAAAACAGACCTACCATTTGACCCAGGAATTCCACTCCTAGGAATTTACCCTAAGAACGTAGCAATCAAGTTTGAGAAAGACAGATGCACCGCTATGTTTATCGCAGCACTATTTACAATAGCCAAGAATTGGAAGCAACCTAAATGTCCATCGGTAGATGAATGGATAAAGAAGATGTGGTACATATACACAATGGAATACTACTCAGCCATAAGAAGTGGAAAAATCCAACCATTTGCAGCAACATGGATGGAGCTGGAGAGTATTATGCTCAGTGAAACAAGCCAAGCAGTGAAAGAGAAATACCAAATGATTTCACTCATCTGAGGAGTATAAGAACAAAGGAAAAACTGAAGTAATGAAACAGCAGTGGAATTACAGAACCCAAAAATGGACTAACAGGTACCAAAGGGAAAGGAACTGCGGAGGAAGGGTGGGCAGGGAGGGATAAAGGGGAGGAATAAAAAGGGGGGTATTAAGATTAGCATGCATGCAGGGGGGCAGGGAGAAAGGGGAGGGAGGGCTATACAACACAGAGAGGACAAGTAGTGATTCTACAACATTTTGCTATGCTGATGGACAGTAAACATAATGTGGTTTTTAGGGGGGACCTGATATAGGGGAGAGCATAGTAAACATAGTATTCTTCATGTAAGTCTAGATTAAAGATTAAAAAAAAAGAAAGAAAGAAAAGGGGGATTACTCCTTGATAGTATAAAAGTATTGGTAAATCAAAGATTAACACATGTTTTAAATATCCTTAATGTTGATCACTTATAGGGTGTCAGAATATCAGCTATGGAGGTACTCTTTTCTGATAATATTCCTTTCTCTTAATTAAAAAAAAAAAAGCAGCTCCTGTGTGCTGACCTCCAATGAGTTCTACACAGTGGTATAGAGGGCATGTCAAAGTGTGGGCAAAGGGTCTGTTTGTTTCTATGCAGAAGATCAAGGCCTAGCTTGGCTACCCAGAAAATGAACTAAGATACGATCTGAGGAGGAGCTTCCGGCATCAGCACTCTCTGAAGGACTCGTGCCGGGGGATGATCATCAAAAATCCTCCACAGGGATCCGGGTGATGCTGCGGTTGTGGCTTCGTCCACCCAACTGTTTCCTGGACTTGCCATAGGAATGAGGATGGAAATGTCTAGGCTGGCATGTGCATACAGTGAGACAACGAATTTGACCGAATCTGTCCTGTTGGAACTCAACCAGGAGTTGGGAGGGGTGCAAGTTGTAGCACTCCAAAATCTTACGACTATAGACTATCTACGGTTAAAAGAACATATGGGATGTGAACAGATCCCAGAAATGGGTTGCTTTAATTTGTCTGATTTCTCTCAGACTGTTCAAGTACAGTTGGACTATATCCATCATATCATAGACAAATTTTCACAAATGCCTGGGGTGCCTAAATGGCTTTCTTGGCTTCACTGGAGATGGCTGGTAATTATAGATTTGCTTTGTTTATGTCACCGTATTCCTATTATGTTAATATGTATGCACAAGTTAGTTAGTAGTTTAAAACCTATACATGCTTAAGGTACTCTATAAGAAGATATGCCAAAGAAATAATCAATCCTCCCATGTTTTCTTCCATATGCTACCTCTATAGCTTTTCTTCTTCCTTCCTAATTACAACCCTTAAATAGAATTCGTGCCTCATATCGAATTTACCGAGCATCATAATTCCTCCAGGTGATAAAGATACTTCGAGACGAGTGCTGGGCATAGAAGCCACAGGGCATAAATCTGCAAAGAAGTAAAAAGATAACCTTTTCAAACAATATGGCTACTCTCTCACTTACCAACTTTACATTTCCCTGTATGGCCCTGGAAGATGACTGGTTAGCCAGAGACGGGTAAGATTCCTCAAGGGAGAAACAACCTAAGACAGGCACAGTCGCAGGGAACAACAGTGGTGAAGCTTAGAACCTCACCTCCCCTGTTTTGAGAGAAAGCTTCTGCATCCGTGGATGTCTTATTGCCCTTGTCTAGCTCGGATTAGCACATAGTCTACAGGCACACACCTGATCATCTACAATTGCTCTCTTACAACACTAAACTATGTTTTCTAACTTTATCTTGCATCTACCTACCACTTCAGCATTTTATTAAAAATAAAAATAATAATAATAATAAAGGGTGAAATGTGGGATCCACATATAAATCAAGTATAAAAATCAAACAAATATTCATATCTGAACTGATTGTTTATAGTTCATAATGCGTGATCAAAACCGAAAATTTCTGTGATGAATACCCTTGTACTGTTCACCATGTAAGAACTTATTCACTATGTAAGAATTCGTTCACCATGTAAGAACTTGTTCGTTATGCTTCAGAAGATTGGAGACTGATGAGAATTAGGCTTGAGATGGATTAATGATTGTGCATTGAGCATTGAATAAAAAATTAAAGGAGTTACAATGGCCAAGAGCTTCCATCACACTTAACTTTTGTGATCTCATATTTCTTTGAACAATTAGACACGTTGAAATATTTATTTTAAGGAGAATGGTATTGAGTGTCATGTGAATATATTTGTTTCTCATATTCTTCATACTTGGCACTATCAAACATTTTATTTGTCCTTTGTTCTTTAAAATTTTTTATTGAAATAGATGATATACAATATTATGTTGGTTTCAGATGAACAACAAAGTGACCCTATAATTGTATACATTAACAAATGCTCATAATGATGTGTAGTGATTATGTCACCAAAAATATATTACAATATTATTAGTTCTATTACCTATGCTGTACTTCCATCCCTGTGACTAAATTATTTAATACATTGAAATTTGTAATCCTTTATCTAATGCACCTATTTCATTTGCCCCTGTCTGTGGTAACCAGCAGTCTGTTCTCTGTGTTTATGAGTCTGTTTCTGTTTTCTAGCTTGTTTAGTTTATACTTTGTATGCTACATAAATTTATCAAACTATACTAATTCTGGAGAACACCTGTTAAAATTCATTCTTAAAGTATTGTGATTCTATTGTAAAAACATTTCCATATTTATTCTTAACAGCACATACAATTTGTCTAACCAGGGGATGCACCATTTATTCTTCTGCACCTATACAATAAAGTAAATTATTCTTTTACTGTATATTCATTGGTAAGATTTATTAAAATTATTTACCATGTATTTGTTTTTTGTTTGGTGTTTTTGTACATAAAGTAAAGTGGGGGTGTGAAGATGGTTTAAATGGTCTCAGATAAAGAGGTACAGACTTCAAATTATAAAATGAATTGGGCATAGGAATGGAAGTGAAAAAAGGGAATATAATAAATAACACTGTAATACTGTGGTTGGTAGCGGGCTGTACATGGACCATGGCAAGACTCGCTGGGAATGTGAGTAAGTACTGAGTCATTATGTTTGTTGTACATCTGAAACCAATATAATGTTGTACATGAACAATATCCCCCCAAAATTACATACATTGTAAAATATATAGCTACTGCCTTTGAGATACTTAGAATTGAGATACTGCATAAAATTGTAAACATTGAAATAATAAAAGCAAAATAAGGTAAACTCCCATCAGTTTCAAGAATCCAAAACAGCTATATCACTGAGTTGTGGAACTTCAAATGCTAGTGAAAGGCCCACAATCATTTTAATGAGGAGGTGAATTTTTAAACATCTCTTTAAAGTCTCAGAGGACTTCCTCATGGTAAGGAACTGAGGATGAATATTCCAAACAAGAACATGAAGTCAGAAGATGTTTGTAACAACAGTTCTAATAAATGGAATCTTTAATTAAAATGTAACTAATGTATTCATCACCAACCACACACAATGATTTGCCAAATTCCTTATCAATAGCCCCCTTGGCTTTTTTCTCTAACCCATTTTTTGCCTTCCTTCCCTCCAGAGAGACTCCCATGGAGGCAGGGCATGGACAGCTACAATCTCACCCCCGTGACTCACTTTATCCTCACAGGGCTCTCTGACCTCCCCGAGGTGCACTATCCTCTGTGGTCTCTGCCATCGCCTACCAGATCACCTTGGTTGAAAACGGGACCATTCTCTTGGCATCGAGACAGAGAAGAAGCTGTACACCCACATGTATTACTTTCTGGCCAATCTGTCCCTCTTAGACATATTCTTCCCATCAGCTACTGTCGCCAAGATGCTGGACAACCTCTAGACTGGGAATCACAGCATTTCCTTCCTGGGCTGTGCTTTGCAGCTTTATTTCCTGGTAGCCCTTGTGGGGACTGAGGTCTTCTAGCTGTCATGGCTTATGACCGGTACGTGGCCATCTGCTTCCCCCTCCGTCACACCCTCATCATGATAAAGGCTCTCTGTGCCCAGCTGGCAGCTGGGACCTGGGCAGTAGGGTTTCTCCATTCCCTCCTCCACACAGTGTCCACCTTCTGCCCATCTTTCTGCAAGTCCAATCGGGTTAACCAGTACTACTGTGACGACCCCCCAGTGGTGGCCCTCTCCTGCTCATCCACCTACATGGCAGAAATGCTTGTTTGAGTGGCAGGAGGTGTCTCGGCATTTGGTACCTTCCTAACCACCTTCATCTCTTACATTTACATAATATCCACCATCCTAAAGATTCCATCTGTGGAAGGGAAGCAGAAAGCCTTCTCCACATGTGCCTCCCACCTCCTGGTGGTCTGTTCTATGGCACAGCCATCTTCACCTACATTCGTCCCTCTTCAAATCACCACTCCCCGGACAGGGACAGACTCATCGCCATGCTCTACGGGGTTATCACCCCAATGCTAAACCCCACGACCTACAGCTTGAGGAACACAGAGGTGAATGTGGCACTCAGCAGGTTCTGATGTCACTGAGTATGTTTACAGTGAGTGTAACAGTAAAACAGGAAAAGTCAGTACTTATTTTAGAACACATTTAATAATTCATAGAAAATAATTTTAATTGACACATAGAATACACTTATGCACACTGAAATTTAGAGACATACAAACATACACATGATTTTAGTTTATCTGAAAGCCTACATATGTATATATGCATATGCTGTATCTCAATACAAGGGGAAGTTAAAGTATATAACCCCAAAATAAGCCTTTTCATGAGTAGCAGAGAATACTAGTTACAGTTAATATAAGGATAAACTTAGCCTATCTTTTAAGGTAATTAGAATTTATGTTCATAGCCATATCTATATCCGTAGCTAAACCTATACTATATATTTTTATATCTACATTTACATCTATATCTAAATGTCTATTCATAGATCTTTGTTTTTCTTCTTTTCCTCATGTAATTGAATGCCTGTGCTCTCTCCATAAAATTATCCTTTTGCTCATCCCGTCTGTTTTTTTGCTTCCAATTACTATGTATTGATCTGCTTTTCGCCCTCTTTCTGTGACCCTGTACATTCTTAGATCTACCTGTCTCTCCAAAGAGAGAACTTATTTTATCTCTGATTTAGTTATCTAATTTAGTTCAGTAAAGTACTCTCATCTTACTCTCAAAATGATCAAAATTGAAAGCACCGTTTTCTAACACAGACACACACACACACATACACAAACCACAAACACTCCTTATCAGTTGCTGTGTATTTTTGGTATCAGTATTCTCCAGCTGCAGAGACTAAAATCCCTGAAACTAGTCTCTCATTTAGATATAGTAACTATTATGGAGAAATGGACACACATAATTTATAATTGTATCATTTTCCCCACCATTATTGACATAGAGTTGACATATAATGTTGTATACATTTTGGTGTGCAAAATGATAGTTTGATATATTTGTTGCAAAATATTTGACACCATACGGTTAGTTAACACATCTACCACCTCTATTTATGACACTATCCTTTTCCATTGTGTTTCTTGGCTGCCTTATCAGATATTAGCTGTCCATATATGTATGTTTACTTCTGGTTTTAATTCTATTCCATGGATCTTTGTGTCTATTATAAGGGTTTGTTGGCTGGTACCACACTCTTTTGCATAATATAGCTTCATAATATAGTTTGAGGTAAAGAAGAGTGATACCTACTCTGTACTTTTTTCAGTAGTGTTTGTAACTTAAACTCTTTTATTCCATATGATAAGAGTTTTGATTTCTATTTATGTGGAAACTGACATTGGAAGTTTGATGGGAATTGTATTGAATCTATAGATAACTTTGGGTAGTGTGTACATTTTAACAATATGAATTCTTCTTCTACATGATGGTATATTTACATGCATTTGTGTCTTTTTAAAATTTCTTTCATCAATGTCTAATAATTTTCAGTTTATTGACCTTACACTTTCTTTGCTAAATTTAGTCTTAGTATACTTTTGATGCAATTGTAAGATATGTCTCATATCTTTTATAGATAAATTGTTAATGTATCAAAATACATTGGCTATTTGTATGTAGATTTGTATCCTGTGAGTTTAGTTTTAGTTTTTTTGTTTAATACTTTCTGGTGGAATCTTAGTGATTTTCTTTCTCTTGTTTATGTCAGTTTTTATCAAGGCACATACACTAAAACGCACATTTCTTAGTGCACAGATGGAAGAATTTTGATGTTTATATGCTCATGTAATGATCACCCAGATTAGGATAAATAATCTCATTAATTTTCCCCTTTGAACTATTTCATCCAATCCATTACCTTCCTCCACTATATCAACCACCAGTCTCTTTCATGTGCCTATGAGTCTATTTCTAACGTGTTTGTGTTGTTTCTAGATTCCGCATGTAAGTGAAATCCTTTTGGTGTGAAAATGATATTTTTTCTTCTCTCTCTGGGTCTTATTTCACTTAGCAAAATACCCTCTAGGTCAATCCATGTTGTTGAAATGAAAAAATTAATTTCTGGTTTTTTTGTCAAGTATTTTTCTATAAAAAATACATCATCTGCAGAGACAACATTAATACTTCTTCTATTATATGGATATTTGTAAGTTTTTGTCTTGCCTAATTGCTAGGACTCCAATGTTTTGTTGAATAAAAGTCACAAAAGTCAGAACCTTTCTGAGATTTTTGCATCTATGTTCATCAAGGATATTGACGGCAGTAGTTTCCTTACCTTGCTCTGTATCAGGGTAATTATGTCCTTGTGAAATGGATTTAGTGATGTACACTCCGCTTAAAATTTTTGCAAGCTCTTGAGAAGGACTGGTATTAATTCATTAATGATTACTAGAATACACTAATAAGTACATTAGTTCTAGGAGTTTCCTATTTTTAAGATTTTTTTTTATTAATGATTCAATCTTATTATTGGTCTGTTAGCATTTTCTATATTTTCATGATTCACTCTTGGTAGAAAGTGTTTCTAGAAAATGTATCCATTTGTTCTTGTTTAGACCATTTTTAAGCATGTAATTGTTCATGTTAGTCTCTTATGAACCTTTGTAATTCTGTAGGATTAGTTGTAATGTTTCTCTTTACATCTACTATTGTATTTTTATGTTTTGATAGCCTAGTTAAAATTTTACTTATCTTTTCAAAGACTTATCTCTTAGTTCTCTTTTTTCTACTTAAAACATTGTTTGATGACTTTCCTTTTTGCTATGTTGTATTCCTTTTTCTGTGTTTGTATATCTATTATAGGTGTGTGTTTTGTAGTTACCATGTGTTTTATATATGACATGTTACATAAATGGCAGCCGATGTTATTTTGTTTGTTGCTTAATTTTGAATACCTTCTAATATCCTACATTTCTGTTTCCCCCTCCTCCACTGAATATATAGATATAGATATGTGTATGTCTACTTTATCACCTTTAGCTTCAGGATTCCTTCAAATTATATAAAAAAGCAGTTGATTTTGCTATTGTTGTATTTTAACTTTCAAACCACATTCAAAAATACATTGAAAAGATCATTCACCACGATCAGCTAGGATTTATCACAGGGAAGCAAGGATGGTATAATATATGCAAATCAATCATTGGGAAACACCACATGATCAACAGGAAGGATAAAAATCATCTCAACAGATGTTGAAAAAGCATTTGACAAAATTCAACACCCATTCATGATAAAAACTTTCAACAAATATTAAAAAGTACACATATTTCAGTATTATCAAGGCCATAGATGGCAAATCCACAGCCAACATCATACCATACAAATAACCAACAGGCACATAAAAAGATGCTTCATATCACTAAACGTCAGGAAAATGCAAGTCAAAACCACAATAGATGTCACCCCACACACCAGTCAGAATGGCCACACTGAAAAAAACAAGTGTTGGTGAAGATGTGGAGAAAAGGGAAACCTCTTTTTGGTGCAGTCACCATGGAAAATTGGTGAAGATATGGAAATCAGTATGGAAGTTCCTCAAAATACTACAAATAATAATCACCTGTGACCATCAATTCCATTTCTAGGAATTTACCCAAAGAAAACAAAATCACTGATTTGGGAAGATGAATGCGCTCCTGTGTTGCCAGCAACATCACCTACAATAGCCAAGATGTGGGAGAAATTAGTATGTCCGTCAGTAGACAAATGTATGTAATGACATTAGGCCATAAAAAGAAAGAAATTTGGTCATTCGCAACAACATGGACGGAACTAGAGGTCATCATGCTGAATGAAACAAGCTAGGTGGAGAGAGACAAATACCATATGTTTTCACTTATATGTGGAATCTAAAAACAAACAAAGTGAAATTAAATTGAGTTGGTAATGAAAACCCCCAAGAAACCAAAGTCCAAACAAAATGAACCAAATAACAATAGGCATAGACACTGAGAACACACTGATGGTCCCCATGCGGGAGGGGCTGGGGTGGGTGAAACGGGTGAAGATGATAAAGAGGCACAGAATCTCAATCATCATATAAATTAGTCACAGGGATTAAAGTACCACATAGGGAAGCTAGTCAATAGTTCTATAATATCTTTCTGTGTAGACAGACTCTACACTAGGTGGAATGAACATTTAATAATGTAGAAAATGATCAAATCAACTAAGTAACATACTTTAAATCAATATAATACTGTACATCAACTATACATAAATTAAAAATATTTTAAGTTTTGTGTAGTACACCCATAATCTCACAGAAAACAGAGTAACCCATTATTTTCATGAGTTCAAGGGTTTCTTTTACACTTAATAAGAAACTTGATTTGCCATTATTTCATGTTTATAAAAAAAGACACAGAAAATTGTAGTCTTTTATTTTTCTTCTTCTAACCATTATCCAAAAAGTTTTCTATTATTTGTCAAGACCTTAATTGGGCAATAAAATGTGAGATAGCTACTGTTTTTTAAGAGATAATTATATTTCAGTGTGGTTTGTGTAACAGAGATGTGACACCATCACCACAAATAATATTACATTCAAATAAAAGGTAAAATATTAAGCAAACATATGAATATTTGTTATCTAAAATAGACACCTTGTTGTGTTTTAAAGATTTTATTCAATTTTATATGGTATTACATTTTAACAAAATATGGGTTTTTATACAATGAGGAACTGAATTTTTAATACCACATGCAAACTCTGTTAGAATAAAATGAAGAATAAAAACAAAACAAACCTCAAGTTTCTAATAGTACAGTTGTATTGTTACTTTGCTTCTTACTTTAAGTCTTTATGGACTTTTCCACTGTGTCTAAAATCAAGTAACAGTGACCTGCCACTGCTATGGGCAACTCTGAAGTGTCATAGAGGATGTGTGTCTGAGCAATGCTGCATTTGGGAGAATTTAATTGTTTCCACAAGACTGCATGCAAAAGTTCGCATACTCTTTCTGATGTGGCACAAGTTCATATGATGAGACCATCATTGTGTAAAGCTTTGAATTGAGTAAAAATATCAATAACATACAGAAAAGGAAGTAACAGGATGATTCTAAATAATGTAGGAGCATTCACTAGTGCTGTGATCACATCATTTAATGACATTGGAGGACAAAGTGCAGGTAGAGGAAAAGAGAGGATAGGGGATGCCATAGACCGATGAGAATCAGAAGTGCAGAGGGGGTAGATATTCAAGGTGACCACCTGACTGTGGCCTAAATTCAGAAGTTGTTGGGATTCCCAGATCATTATGAAAACTATAGAAAGAATGATACATGATTGCAGATTAAGCAGTGTATTACATAAACATAGAGAAAATGTTCCTTTTTCTGAGGTGACAGGAAAAGGGAATAGAGTAAGAAAGCTTCACCATCCCCTCAACAACAGCTGTCTAATGACCCTGAACGGAAGTGCTGGATTTCAAGGCAGAGTCTAGTTTCAGGGATTTTAGTCTATGTACCGGGGAAAACTGGTAACAAGAATACATGGCAGCTGATTAGAAGGTGTGTGTGTTTGTGTGTATGTCAGAAGGTGCTTTCAGCCTTGAACATGTTGAAGCTAAGAGGGCAGTAATATTTTAAACTGAATTAGATATCTAAACCAGACAGGAAAAGACAGTGCTCTCCTTGGAGACACAGGTTTTACTGAAAATGGATAGGGTCACCAGGAAAGGGGGAGCAGCAGAGGAATACAGAGTGAGTGGGAGCAAAAGCTGAAAGACAGGGTGAGAGAGATCATAACGTTAGAGACACATATCAGCCTAGGCAGCTGGTATCACAGTGGAAAGAAAGGAAAGACCTGTGGATAAAAGTTCAGAAACAGGTTTAAAAATAGACATAAAGCGTACAGATGATACAGGTATAGGTACAGATATGGATATGGATGTGGATGTGATCACACACCCCAGTTAAATGAAAAGAAATGCCCAGTTACACCTCTTACTAGTGTGATCATTAACAGTTCTCTGTATACACCTGAAAATACCTACTTTTGAATGATACACCTTATGTTTCAATTGGAATGAGATAAAGATGCATACAGATATAGGTATAAAGTTATATGTATGTGTGTATCTATAAATTTCTGTGGATTGTATGTATGTTCTGTATCAATTGAAAATTACTTTCTATGAGTTTGCCCTATTTAAAAGTGAGCATTGAGACATTCTCTTTTACTCTTGCTTTTCCTGTAAACATGCTCCATGACAGAAGACCCTGCTGACTGCGCCTTTCACCTCTCTGTTCCTCAAGCTGTAGATCATGGGGTTTAACATTGGGGTAATAACCCCATAGAGCATGGGGATGAGGCTGTGACCAGTGGGAGAGTGTCCACCGGAAGACGGTTGCATGTAGGTGAATGTGGCTGTGCCATAGAACAAGCAGACCACCAGGAGGTGGGAGGCACATGTGGAGAAGGCTTTGCGCTTCCCTTCCACTGACTGGATCTTCAGGATGGCAGATATGATGTAGATGTAAGAGATAAATGTGGTCAGGAAGGCACCAATCCCCAAAATCCCTCTTTCCACTAACACGACCATGTCTATCATGGACTTGGATGAGCAGGAGAGGGCCACCAATGGGGGGATGTCACAGTAATACTGGTTAATCCGATTGGATTTGCAGAAAGACAGGCAGAAAGTGGACACAGTATGAAGGAGGGAATTGAGAAACCCTGCTGCCCAGGTCCCAGCTGTGAGCAGGGCACAGCGAGCCTCGGTCATAATGAGATTGTATCGAAGAGGGAAGCAGATGGCCACGTACCGGTCATAAGCCATGACACTGAGAAGGAAGAATTCAGTTCCTACCAGGGCCACCAGGAAGTAAACCTGCAAAGCACAGCCCAGGAAGGAAATGCTGTGATTCCCAGTCAAGAGGTTGTCCAGCATCTTGGGGACAGTAGCTGATGGGCAGAATATGTCTAAGAGGGAAAGATTGGCCAGAAAGTAATACATGGGTGTGCGTAGTTTCTTCTCCATCCTGATGGCCAAGAGAATGGCCCCATTTCCCACCAAGGTGACCTGGTAGATGACGGCAAAGAACACAAAGAGAGGATAGCGCACCTCGGGGAGGTCAGAGAGCCCCATGAGGATAAAGTGAGTCAAGGTGGTGAGATTGTAGCCATCCATCCGCTCTCTCCACGGGAGTCTTTCTGGAGGGAAGGAAGCCAACAAATGAGTTAGATTAAAAAGCCAAGGAACCCAGTAATGAAATTCAGAAAACTGGTGTGTAGTTGATATGAATCATTAGCTCTATTCTAATTAGAGACTTCAGTTTTTAGAACTACTGTTTAAAATATCTCCTACAGCAGTTTGTTTCTTGAAATTTTCATCTTCCAATCCATTTCAGGACATAGCTCTCTGAGACCCTAAGGAGTTTGTGTAAAAATTCATCTCCTCAGTAAAAACCATCATGAACCCTTCACCAGTGTTTGGGTTTCACAATTCAGTGGTAGCTTCCTGTGTGTTTGTCACACCTATTGGGCATTTCCTTGCTTTGCTTTGTATTATCTCAATGGGCACAGTGTTATGCACTATCTCTATCTCAATTGTGTATTTCTTAAGGGTAGAAGCCATGTATTTTGCATGGTGGGTAATTTTAATAATTGTTAAAAACTAGCAAACACATAATAAAATAAAAATTATCTAAATAAGTTTTGTGTGAAGGAATGAATGATGTGGCTCTTTCTTAGACAAAGTGTAAGTATTGGTAACAATACATATGGAAATGTTCTTATAGAATCTGAATCATATCCAGTTAAGTATGAAATTTAAGTCATTTTCCACAATTATTATACTTTAATAAACAAAATGTGTCTATAAAATATAAACAAAACCAAAGAACAAACAAGCAAAGCAGAAAAAGACTCAAAAAACACACAGAAAAGGTTGCTGGTTACCATGTGGAGTGGGGAGGGTAGGAGAAATGGGCGAAAGGGTAAAGAGGTGCAAACTTCAAATCATACACCGAATTAGTCACAGGGATGACTGTATAGCATGGTGAATATAAATAAAAATATTGTTATGTCTTTGGTGGCAGATGGTAACTACACTTAAAGGGGTGAGTATCAGTAATACATAGAGTGGTCAAATCACTGTGTTGTTCATCTGAGAGCAATACAATATCACATCAACTGTACTTCAAAATCATATTAAAAAAAGGAAGGATACAACTTTGTTGATAGTGTCTAAAGGTATCCCAAACTAGAAACCAATATATTCATATTATATTTAATTCATATTTTACTTAAAAAAAACATTTGATCATGTGTCTAATTACTTAAGGAAATAAAGGAGTTTCAATGGTATATATGATTGAAGCTGTTGGCCATAACTTTTAATTTTTGAATTGCATTTGATGTACTTTAATGATCCTCATAATCGTGAAGTTCAAGAGTACTTCTTAAAATCACTTTAACTGAAAGTCTAAGTCAATATTTTTGTGGATTACCTCTTCACTTTGAAAACTATATTTGTTTTTTAATATCAAATGTGTATAATAGAAAGGGGATATGTGATAAAAAATAAAATTTTAAAGTAATTTTCAATGGCTCCCCCTCTGTATTTACTTTTGCCTAATGGAAATTGCTAATGATATCTTTCCTCAGATAAAATGCATAGTATGAATAATGTAATTATATGTAATGATTTGTTTAAACATATGGAATGAAATTATTTTCTATCACAAGTTTTTCCATGTAGTAATTCTTTATATTAATTTTTGATTGTTTTTAATAAAAACAGCAGAAATTATTCATTAGCAAACTGTTTTCAAGTTTAGTATTTTATTTATACTTCACCAAACAATTAAGCTCTAGAACATCTATTCAAGAACTATTGTTCCTTACAGTTTCTTTAAACTGAAATGTATGAGGGGCATTATTATATTGGTTTCAGGTCTACAACATAGTGGTTCGATATTTACATATGTCACTAAATGCTCATCACAGTAAGTATCATTACCATTTGTCACCAAATATTACTAAGTATTATTGACTGCATTCCTTTTGCCATTCTTTCATCCCTGTGATGAATTTATTTTATAGTTGGAAGTCAGCAATTATCTCCTGCCCCAACTTTGCCCACATTCTCACATTCCTTTCCCATGTATTATTAAATAAGAATCTTTGATATTACCTTGGGGATGATTTTATTCTTTCTGCAAGCAGGACCAGGTCTGTTTCATGCTTGGGAGGAAAATAAAAATTTTTTTCTTGATATTTAATCATGAAATTTAAGAAAGAAAATCACTATATTAACCACAAATTGCTTGGATATCACTATGAAAGCTGGTGTCTAGTGAATGAATTAAAATGTTTGAAACAACATCTACCTGGTCAGTTTACAAATTCTCAAATTTCTAGGTTCTACGGAGCTGTACAATTTCACTTTTCTGCATCTTTACATATTAATTTTGGAAAATGTTGCAGTAAATTTATGAAAGTTTAAAAGGTACTTTCTAAAACAAGAAAAATTAAACCTTTTGACATTAAATATTAAGTTCTATATGAAATGCTCATTTTCCTTTAAACTCACACTTATTAATTTCACTCTTGGTTTTAATATGGATTATGGCAAATAAGTCAAAACTGCCTGATAAATATGTAACCTAGTTCTACATCAGTTTCCTTAACCAATATGCATCCCTTAAATCACAATAAAATGTCCAAATATTTATTACTTCATTGTTCACATTTTAAATCAAACTTCTAGCATGTAGAGTTTGTTCACTTGGAAAGAAAACTTGTATTCATATTAACAATGCCCTTCTTTAAAATCAAACATAATGAAATCTTAAGAATTTGTGTCTCATTAGAAAGATGAATGATACTTTTCTTGATAACATATTGAAGAGGAAGAACTTTTATAACGTGTTATTAACCCAAGAGACTGATAGCACATATACTAAAGATTCCAACAAATTCTTAGGAAGCGCAATAGCTCACCTCCTCTGTGAGATTAATTGGTGTAAACATAAGAATATGAGTATATGAAAAACACAAGTTGAAATCAAGTTTTTTTGTTTTTCATTTTGTTTGGAAACAGCCAAACATAATGAGAATTGGAGGAAGGGATGTGAAGCTAAGATTATTTTTCTCTTGGAAATTATCCAGAAATCAAGCTTTCTTATTATGTATATAACTTACCCTTGTGCCTATGTTTAAAATGAAACAAACCACATATGAAGTTCTCTCTTCTATATCAAATAATTTATGTCAAGGATCTACTATGTGGCAAAAAAGAAAATTAGTTATTCAAGCAAAAATAATCACTGAGAAATCTCAGATCTTAAGATAATTAAAATTTTATAATTACTACTTTATAATTATAAAAATTTTATGTCAATATCAAGGAAAATTACAAGTAAAATTTCTTTATGAATAGGAGGATATGTCTTATTGAGGCTATATAGATAAGGAAGAAGTGAGTAGCCTTCCTTTTTAACTAAGTGGATTGACAGCTAAGATTTTAAAGCAATCAAAAATGTCCTTCGACATTTGATTTGGCACATCCTTATTGCCTATTAGGAGTCATGGACCATTCTTGTAATGAACATACATTCAGGTCATTCAGTCAGAAAAATTCATTTGACACAGCAGAATTCTGCATACAGAGAATCTGGATACACACCTACAGGGGGATGCAAAATTTCTAGCAATGAAATTAAATAATTGAAAGCATTATTTACACATATACTGTATAATATTTAAAATTCCACACCCTTCATCATACTGGATTAGCATTCAATTTTAACTAATTTTTCAAATGTGTACATCTTTACACCATATTATCTTTACAAATATCAAATTATTTACACTAATAAGTCCAGAATTCATTTTTCATTTTCAATACCTTTTCAGTCTGAGAGTACTCAGTACCAATAAAATCTCTAAACAATGAGAATGCAAAATGATCTTGCCAAAGAAAAGGAAACATCAAAACGAAAAGAAAATTTCTTACTCATATACAGTATGAATATTGTAACTTATTCTATAGTTGAAATGATGTCCTGTTTTCTCTAAGGAAAAATATTATAGTAAGTACTCTATAGGGAATATTCTTGTCTTCACAAATATAAATTGCTACCAACCTAATAATGGGCACTTAATAATAATAGGCACTTACTAATTTTATGTTTACTAAATTTAATATAACTTGAAAAAAAGCTAAATTATAGAAGAGTGAAATATGCTGTAACTGTTTAGGATAAGAATAAACAAGATGGGTCAATAATTGAATTGCAAGACAAAAGTAAAGAGTAAAGTAATATTATGAATATTGTTCTATAATCAGTAAAGTAACTCTCTCATTATATGGCTGTACTATCCACTTGCATAAATTTGCATTTTTCATGCGAAATAACTAAGCTGTAGCACAATCTGTGTGCATTATTCACATGTTAGTATTGTTAAGACTCTCCAAATGAATAGGTTTTTTTTGTTGTTTTAAGATTTCATGCTCGAATTGAGTGCAATTTCAAATTATTTTCAACCTACAATTCCTAAATTGTTTTATCTCAGAATAATGGTTTAATGTAAAACAAATTTAGATTAAGAATTAAAAGAAAGACATCTATAAATTAAAAATGTATGTGCATTCAGTGAGTTCAGGGGAAAGATATACAGGTGTTCATTATGCCATTCTCATTTTTCTGTAACTGTATCACTTTCCAAGGTAAATCAAACATGAACATAAAAAATGACATTGAGAAAAATAAGTCTCATGATAGAGGTCCTTGTTCCTATTCAATCTCATTATGATTGTAAAATTCTTAACTTTACCCTATGTTTCATTTGGTAACGCAGTTTCCATTTACCCGGGGTAATTCAGCCATATGGGCATCTATGACACTTTTCATGTTTTTAAGTTGCTGATTCATTAGAAGATTTCTAGTCTTCTATTTAAGGATTCACATGGCTTTTATCTATGAAAAAGATTGCAACTTAATCTGCTTTTTATGCTCTCTTCACCTTCCAGGTCTTTGGTCTGTAGAGGTGAACATCCTGTGATAAAATGATCAGGAAAAAGACACCCCTCAAAAAGTGTTGTTTAAGCAAATTCAGTTATTCTTCCTCTTCCACATGAAAGCAATGGGTGAAACGCCACCTTCACACATTACCAAGCACCTGGGCCCCCTGCTTTCCCTTCAGCACTCTAGGCACGCGGCTCTCACTCGCAGGCATCAGGCGTGGGGCAGCTCCACCCGCCCCACGCCCACTCTCCGCAGCGCCAACCACGCGCACTCAGCGGACAGCAGCCCGGTCCCCGCGCCAGGGTCCAGGCGCCTGGGAAGAGGGAAGGGAATCGTCTTGCCAATGGGTTTCAGCCCCGGGCCCGTTTGCTGTGGATTCAATGGGACCAAAGAAAATGACAGCAAACGTTGTTCGGGTGAAAGGATTTGTTTCCAAGCGGGTTCTCCCGGCGGTAGGCCGAGCACTGGCCCCCAGTCTCCGCCCGGAGCACTGCGCAGAGCTCTCTCTATAGCGCAGTAATAGCTCATTGCCTGCAGGCATGGAAGCGTTAGCCTAGCAACAGGCCAGTTACATCATCACGTGGTTTAAGTTCAGTGAGGATTCTGGCCGTAGGATCCCCAACTGCCCCACAGAATGTGAGCTGTTGAGCCACTTGGAAGAATGTTTTGTGAAAGCAGTTTCAAAAATTTCCATTTACTGTATACTTAAAAGGCTTGAATGATCTGGGCCCACTCAGGTGGCAGGGGGACCTGGGTATATGGTTCTTATTTGAGAGAGATCCTTGAACAACAAACAGTGTCAAGAGTTGCATATATTATGAGTTCTTACTAGTTTACGTATATGTAAAAAAGTAACAAAAGATTATATATATCTTTATAAATGGTATGAAGGCTGAAGTGTTCAACTAATATTGGGCTTATATAACACCATAAAAACCACCTTTAGTCTGACTTTTCATTTATTATTTGGCAAATTATGAGTTGACGCCTAATATTTACTCTGTTCTTAATGATTTATACGGGGTGGAGAGATGGAGCCCCCCATCTAGATATCTTCAGCAAACAATACTTACTTACTAATGGGTACATTTTCCAGTTTCCCTCTTATCTGGCTGGATCGGCCTGATAACGTTTAAGTGAATGAGATGTAGAGAAATATGACGTGTGCATATTCTATGTCATAATTATAAACAAGGTAGGTAACTGACCTCTACATTCCTATTTTGAGATTGTTAAATATTTCCTTATTGTCAAATTAATAAGCTTCATGTGTCTACAATTTAATATTTTAATATTCAGGAATAGATCCTAACTTTTGATTATCCATTCACCCTTTGGTAGGTGGACCAGCTCTCCAGACGACTCCCTTGAAGAATGGAGCACTATGGTAACAATTTCAGTATAAAAATAATTATTATTTACATAATTGAAATTATTCTTGAAATAAAAATACATTTAAAAGGCCATAGAATTATTGCTCATTGAATTCTCCTCACTGGTTTATTTTTTTCTAATTAACATTACCATAAAATTAGCAACTGTTGTATTCTTTAGGTATCTGAAATTTTTTTTAACTTCTTTAGACTCTTATGACTGCCACTGCTTTAAGAATGCACAACCATCCCCCAGCCCCCTCTGCTAGTCCGTCACCCCTACACCCTCCCTCCCAACCAGGCCCCCTGCAGCTCCCGTCGTCTCTTCATCCCTTAGGGTTTCCATCTGGAGAACGTCCTGTGCACCGAGTCAAAGCCTTCTGACACCGCTTGTTTCCCTCAGGGTCATTCTTTGGGAGGCCCCAGGCGGCTGCGCGTACCCACAGCTCAGTTTCGTCCTTAAGTAGTGTTCCAGTTTATGGATCTCACAGGTGTTCACCCAGTCTTCCCTGAGGATGTTTGGATTTTCTCCTGATTTTGGTGATTCTCAATAAATCGACTACAACCACCACCTAATGATTTGGATTTAAACACTAGGCTTCATTTCTCTCAGATACAGAGTGGTGTGATTTCTGGGTCATATGGTGAGTCTATGTTTACAGTATTAGAAACTGACCAAATTTTTTCAGTCTCTGTGCCATTTCACATTGCCACCAGGAACGGTGGGGACTTCCAGGTGCTGCAGGACCCCCCCATCATTTGGCATTTTTAATGTATTCGTATTAGGCATAGTATGCTGTTATCTTAAACTTGCAATTCTATAATATCTTTTGATATTGAATATTTTAATGTGCTTATCTACCATTCATTTATCCTCTAATTAAGTGTCCACTTTTTAATTATCATTTATATTTTTTTGAGTACTGAGTGATATTCATATATTCTCAACTCAAGTCCATTGTCAGAATGTGATCTGCAAATCCTTTCTTCCACTGTACATATGCTGTCATTGTCTTACCATCTATCACAGATATTTGTTTATTATTTATATTCTTACTGAATTAAAATTTTAGTGCCATTTCAGCTTCTCAAAAAAGTTGAAGGGAACTGCAGAGAATCCCAATAATCTTTACCTCCATCCAGGCATAGACCACCCCTTTACCACCATCTCCTCACCAGAGTGTCACATTTGTTCCTCTTGACAAACCTATGTCGAAAAAACATAATCCTGCAAAACGCTGCTTTTACATTCTAGATCACTGTAGCTGCATATGCATCATTGTAGCATCATATGTAGTAATTTCAGTGCCTGTAAACTGTGCCTATTCAGCCCTGTGCCCTCACAGCCTATGGCAACCGCTGCATGTGTTTCACTGTCTCTCTCATCCTGCTTTTCCTAGAATCTCTTGGAGTTAAAATTACAGAAGTTGTGTCCTTTACACATTGACTGCTTTCACTTACTAATATGTGCCTAAGGTTCTTCATTGTATCTCAAGGCCTACTATCTCATTTTTTACAACCATGAGTAATATTCTGATGTCTGGATGTACATCAATGTATTAACTATTCACTTATGAAAGGCACCTTGGCTGATTCCCTTTGACAACGATGAATAAAGCTCCTATAATTACCAGTGGGCAGATTTTTGTTGATGTTTTCAGCTCCAAAGAATAGTTGTCATATCATAGGGTAACAGTGTGTTCAATTTTGTGAGAAACCGTAGAACTGCCTTCCAAGGCGGCTGTGCCATCCTGTGTTTCTGCCCCAGTGAGTGAGCCCCACACCCTTGCTGGCACTGGGCACTGCCAGTGTTCTGGGTTCATCTCTCCCACCAGGTGGTAGTGGTATCTCAGTGCTTCCATTTGCATTTTCCCAATGACATACGATGTGCAGCATTTTTTCATTTGCTTGTTTACCAACTGTATGTTCTCTATGCTATAGTGTGCTAAGTCTTTGGACTTTTTTATACTAGGTTATTTTTTCTTCAAATTTAATTTCTTCTATTTTCGGAGGACAGGCTTTGGTGAGCTAAGTCTTTACAACATATTTTCTCCCAGTTCATGGACTGCCTTATCATTACCATGACACTGTCTTTTGTGGGAGTAGAAATTACAAATTTTAATGAAGTTCTGCTTACATACTTTGTAACTTTTAGTGTCATTAGATCATTTATTTCTCAATGTTGATGAAGCACTTTTTCCCCTTTTATGGATTTTGCATTTGTATCCTGTTAAGCAGTTTGTGTAATCATGTTTTTATATTTTATTGTGCTTTTTTCTAAAGGTTTCATAATTTTATGGTTTCTTTTTAATTTGTTCATGAAATCTGAGTGCCAAGTAACAATTCCATTTTTGCATGTGGATGTCCATACGTTCTAATGACAATTTTCAGAAGACTAACTAGCGTCCATTGAATTGATTTATATATATATATGTTTTTCAAAAAACAAATGCCACACATGCGTGAGTCCATTTCTGGACTCTATGTATTTGTGCATCGACGTGTTTGTCTATACATCCCTAACCACCAGAGAGTCTTAATTACGTTAGCCTCAGCAAAAGTCTTGAAAATGAATAGAATATGCAACCAAGTACATTATTTTTCAAAGTTACTTTGTCTATTACATTTTAGTTGCCCAGCACACATAAGATTTACATTCAGTTTGCCAAGATGTACATACATCAACAGGGATTTGGCTGGAATTTTAATAAAGGAATGGATCAATAGGGTAAGAAATTATATCTTTATTGTTTCTGGTAGTCCAGGAACATGGCATGCCTTTTCATTTAGTAAGTTTTATGATATCTTCCAACAACATTTGGTATATGGAAGCAACTTCTGATTGAGGTTTTGTGTCCCTTCATCCCCCTATTAGCCCACCCAACCACTCCAACCCTTCACCAATTGTTATCAGTAGTCACTTCTCTGTCTCTGAGTATACTGCTGTTTTGTTCATTTTGTTTTGTTTTGTTTTTGGATTCCAGAAACAACTGAAATCATATGATATTTGTCTTTTTCTGCCTGACTTATTTCACTTACAATACCCTCTAGGTCTATCCATGTTGTTGCAAATGGCTGACGACCTAAACAGAAATATTTTAAGAAGAAATACAGATGGCCACCAGGCACATGAAAAGATCCTCTATGAAGCTAATCATTAGAGATGATCAAAAGTACAATGAGCTATCACCTCACAGCAGTTTGAAAGGCCACTACCCAAAAGACAATAAATAATGTGTTGTTAAGGATGTGGAATACAGATGGCCATCAGGCACATGAAAAGATCCTCTATGAAGCTAATCATTAGAGATGATCAAAAGTACAATGAGCTATCACCTCACAGCAGTTTGAAAGGCCACTACCCAAAAGACAATAAATAATGTGTTGTTAAGGATGTGGAGAAGAGGTAAGCCTCCTACACTGCCAAAAGGAATGTAAATTGGTGTAACTGCTTTGGAACACAGAATGGAGTTTCCTTAAAAAGCTTAAAATATAAATACCATACAACCCAGCAACTGCTCTTTCAGGAATATAACCAAAGAAAACAAAACTCATGATTCAAAAATATATATGAAATCTTGTATTTATTTTAGCATTATTAAAATAGCCTAAGTTTCTATCTATAAATGAATGGATACAAAAATATGTAGTACACACACACACACACACACACACACACACACACACACACACACAAAATGGAATATTACTCAGCCATACGCAATAATGAAATCTTGTCAATGCAACACTGTGAATACATCTAGTGGACATAACACGAAGTGAAAGAAGTCAAATGGAGACTACTGATGTGACTTTGAGTCACATTCTTAATTAACATTTTTTTATGCTTCTTCCTCCACACTTTATTTATAAGATGATGTAATCTACATCTCTGGGGTATCCCTTGACTAATTTTGTGTACAGTTTATTTTACTACTGTTTCCTTAACTTCAAACTTGCTTTGAAAACAATTGGTCTACTGTCTTTACTCTAGGTTTTGGTCCCCTGATGAAAAATATTTGGACTTAAAAACATTTCTATCTAAAAGAATACCTCTATCATATTTTGTAAGGTAGGTTTAGTGGTGCTGAATTTTTTCCATCTTCCTTTATCTGGGAAATTTATAATCCATCCTTCAGTTTTGAATGATAAACTTTCTGGGCAGAGAATTACTGGTTGTAGTTTCTTTCCATTCAGTACCTTCAATATTTCATGCCACTCACTTCTGGCCTGTACAGTTTCTGCTGAAAACTCAGCTGATACATTTAGGGAGTTTCCGTATAGGTAACTGTGTGCCTCTCTCTTGTTGCTTTTAAGATTCTCTCTTTATCTTTAATCTTTGCCATCTTAATCATTATGTCTTGGTGTTGTCTTCCTGTGATTCATTTTGTTAGTTCTCTGTACTTGGGAACCTAGATGTCTATTTCTTTCCACAGATTGTGAAATTTTCCACCTATATTTCTTCCAAGAGACTTTCTGAACTTTTGTCTCTCTCTTCTTCTGGGATCCCTATTATGCAAATATTGCTGTGTTTTCAGTTGTCACACACCTCTCTTAGCATCTTCTGGCTTTAAGAAATTCCTTTTCCCAACACAAAGTGGACCCATGTTCATGGAGCAGATATCCAAGGCCAGGTGAGCTGGGTTCCTGCATGTTGATCTCCTCCCCACTCCATTCCTCTCCCTCCTGCACGTGGGCAGGAAAGGGGGCAGGGCGTGGGTCTCAATCACTTTTTAAACTTTGAATATTCTTAATTATGCCACAATTTCCCAGGAAACATAGGAAATATTATCTCTAAATGGGGACTAAAAATTTCACAAATACTAGCACTTTATTGACAACACCAAAGTTTTCAAAGGTAGTGTACATATTAACGTTATCTTTTTAAAAAATCTCAATGCTTCTGATAAAAATTAAAGGGAACTTATAGCAGATCCTACTTTACTTTTCAATATCAGTGTAAAAACCTATATGTAACATGCAAATATGTGTTAAGGATGGAAGGGCTGCTTGTGAACCGCCTTGGTGGTCAGGCTCTTGTGTTTGAACTGGGCACTGTTATATAAAAGATCACTGTTGGAAATTTTCCCAATAAACTGAACAAAAGGAAATTTTTTTTTAACAAATCAGTCTTTAAAAGCATTAGTAATGTGTAATTTTTAAAGGGAAAATGAAATATTCCTTTAATTATATTTGCATTAAATAGAAAATTCAAATATTTTACTGAAAAATCAATACATTAATATATGTTAAGGATGAATACTAACAGCATTTTCACAATGTCCAAAGTGTGGATGGGCAACTGGGCAATACTGGGATTTCCTAGATAAGGGTAGCTAAAGGGGGATGAGTATCCTAGATAAGGGTAGCCAAAGTGGGGGTGAGTATCCTGCAAGTAAAGCTGATGCCTGACCTGGCGCACCATGTGGCACATGGGCAGCAGATCACTGCTCCCATGCCAGGGAATATTCTCCAAAAAGGAGGCTAGAAGACAGCAATTCTGCAGCTCTCTCATTTGGTAATCTAATAGGGAACTTTCTGATACATATACATGGACATATGAAAATTCCTCCAGAGACCAGGTTAATTATTAAATAAACTAAGAGGGAAAAAAATGCCAGTGGTTAAAATGATGTTAATTCCAGAGTCTCCAATGGAAGCCACAGGAGGAAAGAGGTAAGGGCCGCTGGTTCCAAACCCCGATTATGATCAGAGTCACCAGGTGGCAGGCTTTACAAATTCTGTCCAGGGTCTCAGCCTTAGCCTATCTCTAAACTACAGCCAGGGAATTCTTCTCAAGCAGCACAAGTGATTCTGAGGATTAGTCAAAGGTGAAACTTTGAAGTGGGAAGGTGGGGGAGCCAGGGATTTAGAATCCCACATCTGATATTTTTCAATTATTCTACATTTTTTCTAATAGTCTCGCCTTCCCTATTTTTCTAATAGTGAATAATGAAGGGGTTTGCCAAGTGAAGAAAAGAGTCAATAGGGCACCCCAAATGGATTTTACCATGTAAGACCACTCATGTACATTAATTAAGCAAAACTATCGTATACTATTTGAGATTCAATCATAAGGCAGACATTTCTTACTGTTAATGTATTTTAGAGACAGGGGTCCCCTTATTCAACATGACGATGTCATCGAGACAACTCTAAACATTAATGATATTTAATAGAAAGGAAAATCTGTGTAATTCTTCAAAATAAATGTTTTTATATATCCAATGTTAAGAAGATAATCCCCTAAATGTGAGGTAGGGGAATAATTCTCTCACATGAGAACAACAGTGGCACAGTGTTCCTCTCCCAGTTAGAAATTAAGCAAAGTGTTTCAGTACTATTTCTGTCTATGTACTGCTTGGTTAATATAAGTATAAATGTTTTAAGTGTGGATAAACATTTTGGTTTTTATTTTAATGCATATGATAATTAAAAGAATGGGTTTTTTCCTTATACATTGAAATTGTGCAGATTCTCCAGCTTGTGAATATAGAACTTTTTAAATACCTATGCTCACTTATAAACTTTGGAATAATGGAAAACGTAGTACCTTTATAAGAAATTTTATATTAAAATTATAACTATGCTTTTCAGAAGTTGCAGTGATTTAATTTTTTAAAAATATTCAAATACAAAAATAGCACATTTTAATTTACTATAGCATAATTCAAGTATTATCTTAAATTTCATATTCAGTCAACTACTAGTACATGATGTTAAGTAACTTTTTATAATAGCTTTCCTTTTTTTTGATAATTATTTTTATTGAAAGGTAGTTGACATACAGTATTACATTAGTTTCAAGTGTATAAGATGCAACATTTATATACATGATAATTCTAGCTAACAGCTATCACCATACAAAGTTGTTACAATATTTTGACTATATTCCTTACGCTATACATTACATCCCGGTTACTTATTTATTTAACAATTGGAAGTCTGCACTTTTCTTTCAGAGGGCATCTCTCATATTTATTGATCAAATGGTTGTTAACAACAAAAAATTCTGTATAGGGGACTCAATGCTCAATGAACAATCATTAATCCACCCCAAGCCTAATTTTCATCAGTGTCCAATCTTCTGAAGCATAATGAACAAGTTCTTGCATGGAGAACAAATTCTTACATAGTGAATAAGTTATATGGTGAACAGTACAAGGGCAGTCATCACAGAAACTTTCAGTTTTGATCACGCATTATGACCTATAAATAATCAGTTCAGATAAGAATATTCCTTTGATTTTTATACTTGATTTATATGTGGATACCACATTTCTCTCTTTATTATTATTATTTTTAATAAAATACTGAAGTGGTAGGTAAATGCAAGATAAAGGTAAAAAACATAGTTTAGTGTTGTAAAAGAGCAAATGTAGATGATCAGGTGTGTGCCTGTAGACTATGTGTTAATCCAAGCTAGACAAGGGCAATAAAACATCCATGGATGAGGAAGATTTCTCTCAAAACAGGGGGGGTGAAGTTCTATGCCTCAACTCTGTTGATACCCAATTTCTCACCTGATGGCCCCCCTGCGACTGTGCCTGTCTTAGGTTGTTCCTCCCTTGAGGAATCTTACCCGTCTCTGGATAACCAGTCAACTTCTGGGGCCATACAGGGAAATGTAAAATTGGTAAGTGAGAGAGAAGCCATATTGTTCGAAAAGGATAGCTTTTTACTTCTCTGCATGTTTATGCCCTGTGGCTTCTATGCTCAGCATTATTATTGAGGTATCTTTACTACTTGGAGGAATTATGATACTCAGTAAATTCGATATGAGGCATAAATTCTATTTAAGGGTTGTAATTAGGAAGGAAGAAGAAAAGCTATAGAAGTAGCAGGCAGAAGAAAACATGGGAAGATTGATTATTTCTTTGACATTTCTTCTTGTAGAGTAACTTCAGTATGTGTAGGTTTTAAACTGTTAATTAAATTGTCCACACACATTAACATAATAGGAGTAAAGTTACATAACAAAAGCAGACCTATAGTTACCAGCCATCTCCAGTGAAACCAAGAAACCCAGTTAGGCACCTTAGGCATTTGTGAAAACTTATCTACGATATGATGGATATTGTCCAACTGAACTTGAACAGTCTGAGAGAAATCAGACAAATTAAAATGACCCATTCCTGGGGACTGTTCACATCCCATATGTTCTTTTAACAGTAGATAGTCTGTAGTTGTAAGATTTTGGAGCATTACAACTTGCACTTCTCCTAATTCTTGGTTGAGTTCCAACAGTATACATCCAGTCCAATTTGTTGTTTTACTGTATGCACAGGCCAGCTTAGATATCTCATTCTTCATTCCCATGGCAAATCTAGGAACCGGTGGGATGAATGCAGCTGCAACTGTAGCAGCGCCTGGATCTTTGTTGAGGTTTTTTTGATGACCATCTTCTGGTATGAGTCTTGCAGAGAGTGCTGATGTTGGAAGTTCTTTTTCATATCATATCTTAGTTCATTTTCCGGGTATCCAAATTAGGCTTTGATTCTCAGTATAAACACAAACAGACCCTTTGCCCACACTTTAATATGCCCTTTATACCATTGTGTAGAAATAATTGGAGGTCACCACAAAGGAACTGCATTTTTTTTGTCCTAAGAGAAAGGAATATTATCAGAAAAATGTACCTCCATTGCTGATCATCTGACACCCTTAAAGTGACCAAAATTAACGATATTTAAAGCATGCATTAATCGTTCACTTATGGTTAGTTTTATCCTATCAGGGAGTAATACCCCTTCTCTTTTTTTTTTTTTTGCTATCGTTAGTTTATACTTACATGACAAATATTATGTTTACTGGGCTCTCCCCTATACCAGGTCACCCCTATAAACCCCTTTACAATCACTGTCCATTAGCATAGCAAAATGTGGAATCACTACTTGTTCTCTCTGTGTTGTACAGCCCTCCCCTTTCTCCCATGACCCCGTGCATGCTAATCTTAATACCTCCCTTCTTCTTCCCTCCCACCTTATCCCTCCCTACCCACCCATCCTCCCCAGTCCCTTTCCCTTCGGTACCTGTTAGTCCATTCTTGGGTTCTGTGATTCTGCTGCTGTTTTGCTCCTTCAGTTTTTCCTTTGGCCTTATAATCTACAGATGAGTGAAATCATTTGGTATTTCTCTTTCTCCACTTGGCTTATTTCACTGAGCACAATGCTCTCCAGGTCCATCCATGTCGCTGCAAATGATAGGATTTGCCCTCTTCTTATGGCTAAGTAGTATTCCATTGTGTATATGTACCACATCTTCCTTATCCATTCATCTATCGATGGACATTTAAGTTGCTTCCAATTCTTGGCTATTGTAAATAGTGATGCAATAAACAGAGGAGTGCATCTGTCTTTTACAAACTTGAGTGCTGCATTCTTAGGGTAAATTCCTGGGAGTGGAATTCCTGGGTCAAATGGTAAGTCTGTTTTGAGCATTTTGATGAACCTCCATACTGCTTTCCACAATGGTTGAACTAATTTACATTCCCACCAGCAGTGTGGGAGGGTTCCCCTTTCTCCACAGCCTCGCCAACATTTGTTGTTGTCTGTCATTTGGATGGCAGCCATCCTTACTGGTGTGAGGTGATACCTCATTGTAGTTTTAATTTGCATTTCTCTGATAATTAGAGATGTGGAGCATCTCTTCATGTGTCTGTTGGCCATCTGTATTTCTTTTTTTAGAGAACTGTCTTTTCAGTTCCTCTGCCCATTTTTTAATTGGGTTATTTGCTTTTTGTGTGCTGAGGTGTGTGAGCTCTTTATATATTCCAGATGTCAAGCCTTTATCGGATCTGTCATTTACAAATATATTCCCCCATACTGTAGGGTTAATTTTTGTTCTATTGATGGTATCTTTTGCTGTACAGAAGCTTTTCAGCTTGATATAGTCTCACTTGTTCATTTTTGCTGTTGTTTTCCTTGCCTGGGGAGATATGTTCAAGAAGAGGTCATTCATGTTTATGTCTAAGAGGCTCTTACCTATGTTTTTTTCCAAGAGTTTAATGGTTTCATGATTTACATTCAGGTCTTTGATCCATTTTGAGTTTACTTTTGTATATGGTGTTAGACAATGGTCCAGTTTCATTCTCCTACATGTAGCTGTCCAGTTTTGCCAGCACCATCTGTTGAAGAGACTGTCTTTTTGCCATTGTATGTCCATGGCTCCTTTATCAAATATTAATTGACCATATATGTTTGGGTTAATGTCTGGATTCTCTAGTCTGTTCCATTGGTCTGTGGCTCTGTTCTTGTGCCAGTACCAAATTGTCTTGATTAATATGGCTGTATAGTAGAGCTTGAAGTTGGGGAGTGAGATACCACCTACTTTCTTCTTCTTTCTCAGGATTGCTTTGGCTATTTGGGGTCTTTGGTGTTTCCGTATGAATTTTTGAATTATTTGTTCCAGTTCATTGAAGAAAATTGCTGGTAATTTCATAGGGATTGCATCAAATCTGTATATTGCTTTGGGCAGGATGGCCATTTTGATGATATTAATTCTTCCTAGCTATGAGCATGGGATGAGTTTCCATTTGTTAGTGTCCCTTTTAATTTCTCTTAAGAGTGACTTGTAGTTTTCAGAGTATAAGTCTTTCACTTCTTTGGTTAGGTTTACTCTTATGTATTTTTCTCTTTTTGATGCAATTGTGAATGGAGTTGTTTTCCTGATTTCTCTTACTTTTGGTTCATTGTTAGTGTATTGGAAAGCCACAGACTTCTGTGTGTTAATTTTGTATCCTGCAACTTTGCTGTATTCTGATATCAGTTCTAGTAGTTTTGGGGTGGAGTCTTTAGGGTTTTTTATGTATAGTATCATGTCATCTGCAAATAGTGACAGTTTAATTTCTTCTTTACCAATCTGGATTCCTTGTATTTCTTTGTTTTGTCTAGTTGCTGTGTCTAGGACCTCCAGTACTATGTTAAATAACAGTGGGGAGAGTGGGCATCCCTGTCTGGTTCCAGATCTCAGAGGAAAAGCTTTCAACTTCTCGCTGTTCAATATAATGTTGGTTGTGGATTTATTATAAATGGCCCTTATTATGTTGAGGTACTTGCCCTCTATTCCCATTTTGCTGAGAGTTTTTATCATGAATGGATGTGGAATTTTGTCAAATGCTTTTTCAGCATCTATGGAGATGATCATGTGGTTTTTGTCTTTCTTTTTGTTGATGTGGTGGGTGATGTTGATGGGCTTTCAAATGTTTTACTACCCTTGCATCCCTGGGATGAATCCCACTTGGTCATGGTGTACGATCCTTTTGATGTATTTTTGAATTCAGTTTGCTAATATTTTGTTGAGTATTTTTTCATCCACATTCATCAGGGATATTGGTCTGTAGTTTTCTTTTTTGGTGGGGTCTTTGCCTGGTATTGGTATTAGGTTCATGTTGGCTTCATAGAATGAGTGTGGGAGTATTCCCTCCTCTTCTGTTTTTTTGGAAAAATTTAAGGAGAATGGGTATTATGTCTTCCCTATATGTCTCATAAAATTCTGAGGTGAATCTATCTGGCCCAGGGGGTTTGTTCTTTGGTAGTTTTTTGATTACTGCTTCAATATCGTTGGGGGTAATTGGTCTGTTTAGATTTTCTGTTTCTTTCTGGGTCTGTATTGGAAGGTTGTATTTTTCTAGGAAGTTGTCCATTTCTCCTAGGTTTTCAAACTTGTTAGCATATAGGTTTTCATAGTACTCTCTAGTAATTCTTTGTATTTCTGTGGGGTCCATCGTGATTTTTCCTTTCTCATTTCTGATTCTGTTGATTTGTGTTGACTCTCTTTTCCTCTTAATAAGTCTGGCTAGAGTCTTATCTATTTTGTTTATTTTCTGGAAGAACCAGCTCTTGGTTTCATTGATTTTTGCTATTGTTTGATTCTTTTCAATTTTATTTATTTCTTCTCTGATCTTTATTATGTCCCTCCTTCTGCTTACCTTAGGCCTCATTTGTTCTTCTTTTTCCATTTTCAATACTTGTGACATTAGACCATTCATTTGGGATTGTTCTTCCTTTTTTAAATATGCCTGGATTGCCATATACTTTCCTCTTAAGACTGCTTTTGCTGTGTCCCACAGTAGTTGGGGCTTTGTGTGTTGTTGTCATTTGTTTCCATATATTGCTGAATCTCCATTTTGATTTGGTCATTGATCCATTGATTATTTAGGAGCGTGTTGTTAAGCCTCCATGTGTTTGTTAGCCTTTTTGCTTTCTTTGTACAGTTTATTTCTAGCTTTCTGCCTTTGTGGTCTGAAAAATTGGTTGGTAGGATTTCAATCTTTTGGAATTTAAAGAGGCTCTTTCTATGGCTTAGTATGTGGTTTATTCTGGAGAATGTTCCATGTGCACTTGAGAAGAATGTGTATCCTGTTGCTTTTGGATGTAGAGTTCTGCAGATGTCTATTAGGTCCATCTATTCTAGTGTGTTGTTCAGTGCCTCTGTGTCCTTACTTATTTTCTGTCCGGTGGATCTGTCCTTTGGAGTGAGTGGTGTGTTGAGGTCTCCTAGAATAATTGCATTGCATTCTATTTCCTCCTTTAGTTCTGTTAGTATTTGTTTCAGATATGTTGGTGCTCCTGTATTGAGTGCATATATATTTATAATGGTTATATCATCTTGTTGGACTGAGCCCTTTATCGTTATGTAATGTCCTTCTTTATCTTTTGTTACTTTCTTTGTTTTGAAGTCTATTTTGTCTGATACCAGAATTGCAACACCTGCTTTCTTCTCTCTGTTGTTTGCATGAAATATCTTTTTCCATCCCTTGACTTTAAGTCTGTGCATGTCCTTGGGTTTGAGTTGAGTCTCTTGTAAGCAGCATATGGATGGATCTTGCTTTTTTATCCATTCTATTACTCTGTGTCTTTTGATTGCTGCATTCAGTCCATTTACATTTAGGGTGATTATTGAAAGGTGTGTACTTATTGCCATTGCAGGTTTTAAGTTTGTTGTTACCAAAGGTTCAGGGTTAGCTTCTTTACTATCTAACTTAACTTGCTTGTTGAGCTATTATAAACACGGTCTGATGATTCTTTATTTCTCTCCCTTCCTATTCCTCCTCCTCCCTTCTTCATATGTTGGGTGTTTTGTTCTGTGCTCTTTTTATGAGTGCTCCCATCTAGAGCAGTCCCTGTAAGATGCCCTTTAGAGGTGGTTTGTGGGAGGGAAATTCACTCAACTTTTGCTTGTCTGGGAATTGTTTAATCTCTCCTTCATATTTAAATGATAATCATCCTGGATACAGTAGTCTTGGTTCGGGGCCCTTCTGTTTCATTGCATTAAGTATGTCATGCCATTCTCTTCTGGCCTGTAGGGTTTCTGTTGAGAAGTGTGATGATAGCCTGATGGGTTTTCCTTTGTAGCTAACCTTTTTTTTCTCTCTGGCTGCCTTTAATACTTTGTCCTTGTCTTTGATCTTTGCCATTTTAATTATTATGTGTCTTGTTGTTGCCCGCCTGGATCCCTTGTCATGGGAGTTCTGTGTACCTCTGTAGTCTGAGAGGCCATTTTTTCCCCTATTTGGGGAAGTTTTCAGCAATTATTTCTACAAAGACACTTTCTATCCCTTTTTCTCTCTTTTCTTCTTCTGGTACCCCTATAATGAGGATATTGTTCTGTTTTGTTTGGTCACTCAGCTCTCTTAGAATTCTTTCATTCCTGGAGATCCGTTTATCTCTCTCTGCATCAGCTCCTCTGTGTTCCTGTTCTCTGTTTTCTAGTCCATTAATGGTCTCTTGCTTCTCATCCATTCTGTTCTGAAGTCCTTCCAGAAGTTGTTTTATTTCTGTGTTCTCCTCTTTTAGTTCTTGCATATTTCTCTGCAAGTCCATCAGCATGGTTATGACTATTGTTTTGAATTCTTTTTCAGGATGACTGGTTAAATCTATTTCTCCAGGTTCCTTCTCAGGGGAAGATGTAGCAGATGCTGAAGCTGACTGGATCATATTTTTTTGCCTTTTCATGTTGATAGGTGCTATGACTGTCAGCTGGGGGGGCCAAACTTTTCACTTGCTACTGGCCTATTTTTACTTGGACACCTGCAACCCCTAGTGGCTTGTGTTGTGTAATTCCTTGCGGACTGGGTCTTTGTGTCTTGCCCGGCCCGTATGGAGGAAGCTCCCCTTCTGAGGGCGGGGCCTGCCTTAGGCTGTTTCTCTGCTTTTGCAGCACCCAGAGGGGTAATGGATGGGGGGCTGTTTGGCTGTTTACCTCCATGAGGGTTCTCAGAGCTGTTGCCCAGGTGATTAGTGTGCCTGGTTTTCCCTGTAATTTCCAGCCACTGGGCTGTGACCTGTATTGTTTCCATCCAGCTTTTATGTTCCTGTCCTTTTAAGACTTTCAAAAAGCACTCGCTTTTCTTTGTCACAGGGGCATCAGCTTCGGAACCCACTCAGAGGTCTTGCTGCCCTGTTTCCCTATTTTCCAGCCCTCCACGCATGCACTGTGTCTGCACTCTGGTGTGGATGGCTGGGGCTGGCTGTTTAGCAGTCCTGGGCTCTCTCTCCTTCCCCACTCTGACACCTCTCTTCCCGCCGGGAGCTGGGGGGAGGCAAGCTTGGGTCCTGCCTGGCCGAGGGTTGTATCTTACCCCTTTCACCAGGCGCTGGGCTCTCACATGTGTGGATGTAGTCTGACTGTTGTCCTGTGTCTTCTGGTCTCTCTTTTAGGATTAGTTGTATTTGTTGTATTTTCAAAAATATATATGTTTTTGGGAGGAGATTCCCACTGTCCTACTCATGCTGCCATGTTGGCTCTGCCCAACCAATAGCTTTCCTTTTTAAAGATGACTGTTACACAAAATAGTGTGATTCTCTATTACCCTAAATTGCTTATACTTTGAAGAACAAATGACAGTAGGTAGAGATCTTAATGATTCAGTCATCAACACATAAAAGGTTGCTCATAGCAGCAATAAGGCATTTGCAGATAACTCCCCACAAGTATTTGAATTCATGTAAACAAAGACTATGTATATTCCTTATGGGAGAAAATACATTACCTTAGATAAAATATATTCATATGATTGTAAAAACCATATATTATCTGATTACCGCACAAAACCAAAAGACGGATAATCTATTATTTTAATAACTGAAAGATATTATTTGTGATATAGGTTGATAACTTTTCTAAACTAATAATGAAAGAGAAGTATTTTGAAAATAAACATCCACTGTTTTCTAGAAATAAATATACTTACTTAATGTATTGCAGCATTAGAATTTTGTCCTACCACTAACCATAACATTCAATCAGTAGTTTTAAAATATTTTTTCCACATTGAGCCTTGAATCTTCTACCTTGTTAGCTGCTTAACAGGTTTCAAAAGAATTTTATTCTCCTGCTTCAGTTGTTCATTTTCATCTTCGATGTCATCTATGTCTCTATTTAACAAATCAATTTCTTGTTTGAGTTTTCCGATCATTTCCTCTTCATCTTGCATTAGTCCCACAGTCTTCAATTTTCTTGCCTTTCTCTTACTATTTCCTTTCCAAGATCTTCAATGTTCTTGCCCAATGTGCTACTTGCGACCAAATCACCTGAGGCGCTTGCACCCCGACTTTATCTGCTGCACCCACGTCTCTCTGTTCGTGGAGACCTCCATGAGTGTCTTCCCCAGAGGCCGTGGCTGCGCTTTTGCACCTGCCTGAAGCCACTGCAGACGCTCCTGTAACGGACCGGAGCTGCCCGGGTCTGACACGCTCCCGGCTTCCTTCCGCAGTGCGATCTGCTGTGCAATCGCTGCCCCTGTCTCCATTCTCTCCACCCTGCTCCGGCCCCGTCGTGTTCACCCGGGTATCGTCCGCGGGGCCACCGACCATGCCGGTGAGGCACCACCCCTCCCCTCCCACGCCCTGCCCGTCCCGACACCACGCCCCATCCCTCCCACTCCTCCTGCTCCCCGTGCCCCTCCCTGCCCTTCCTGGCACCCCGCCCTCCCCACTGCTCCACGCTGTCCCACTTTCCTTCGGTGCCCATGGCAGGAGGTGGCTGGGGGCTCGTCCGCGGGCCCGTGGCAGCTGGGGGCGGGCTGCTCAGCGCCCCGGGGACTGCAGCGTGGTTCTCGCCACCCAAGCCAGGGTGGCAGGTGCAGCGGCGCCGACCGGGACGTCGTTGTGGAGCCCGCTGGCCGTGCAGCGGCGATGCCCACAGCCCTGCAGGGGCTTCCCGGCCCGTCGCTCTCTGTCCGTCCCTTTTTGGCCCTTTGCCCTTTGCAGTGCGGTTCACTCCTCCTCACTGGAGATAGACGACGGCTCCTGTGGTCTTCAGGTCATTTCTCAGTTTAGTTGTATTTTCTGCAGTTGCCTCCTTGGAGTGTGCATGCATGGGTGTTTCTGCCGTACTTTTCAACTCCACCATCTTTCCGCACACCCTCTATAGTCATAAGCTTTAGCCCCTCAAGTCCCGGGATGCCAACAAGATTTATGAATAAATCCCCATGGGAGAATCTAAGATGAATTTAAGATTACCAAGTTAATTCATGTTGGAAAATAACAGACATCTATCATATGTAGTTTTATAGGAAAATTGGTAAAACTACCAACAGGTTCATTGGTTTGTTGTTAAAAAATTTATTATAGACCCTGTTCCTAAATTTCCAGTTTTTTAACTCTAGTTACATATTTCCCATCCACCTTTCTTTTCTTGGATTTTCCTTCTTATTCTCTTGTCTTCTTCTCCATCATCTTTCCTTTTTTTATTCCTTACTACCTCACTTCGTCTGTTATTATTTTCATAAATAGTCAACTTTAAAAGATAAAATGCTTTCAACACAAGAAATCTATAGTTGGTTTTGGGTAGTTTGGACATTCTAACAATATGAATTCTTCCAGTCTGTGAGCATTGGATATTTTTACATTTATTGGTGTCTTTTTGCATGTCATTCATTGAAATCTTATAATTTTCAGTGTACTAATCTTACACCTCCTTAGTTAAATGTATTTTAAATATATTCTTGAGTCTACTATAAATGGAACCATATACTAATATAGGTCATTATTAGTATATAATAATACAATTAATTTTGTATGAAGGCTTATTTCATGTGAGATTACTTATTTCATTTATTGATAGTAAAAATTTTGTCAAAAAAGGATTTTCTGGTTCTTATGTCATTTTTGTTTCTGTGGTAAATACAAAAAAATGCACAAATCTCTGTGCATTGCTCAGTGAACGTTACTATGTGAACACATTCATGTGACCATCACCAAGATCAAGGTATGAAATAATCTCAGTAACTTTTTTCCTCCTTCTCCTTTAACAAACATTCCCCAACAAGCTAACCAATGGTGAACACCTATCTGCTTTCTATGTCTCTGAATCTCTTTCTGTTGGGTTTGTTCATTCCTTTCTTTTCGAGATTCCACAAAGAGGTGAAGTCCTGTGAAGTTTGTCTTTCTCTGTGTGACTTAGTTCACTTAGCATCATATAATCTGGGTCCATCCATGTGCTCACAGAAGGCCAACTGCACAGCGAGATATGACCACACCAGTCCGTCAGAGCAGCTAACACCACCAACACACAACATAACATGCTGGAGAGGATGTTGAGGGAATGGAATCCTTGTACCCTGCAGATGAGAAAGTTCATGGGTGCAGCCACTATGGAAAACAGTGTAAAGTTTCTCAAAAAACTCAAACTACAAATATGATATGACCCAGCAATTCCACTTCTGAGAATAGACCTGAGGAGGTGATCACTAATTTCAAAAGTGATATGCACTCATATGTTCATTGCAGTGATTTTTACAATACCAAAAATACAAAGCAACCTAAACCTAAATGTCCATCATAGATGAATGGAGAAAGATGTGGAATGTATATACAATAGAAAATTACTCATCCGTAAAAGAGAATGAAATCTTGCCATTTGCAACAACATGGAGGGACCTAGAAGGTATTAATCTAATTTAAAAAGACAGAAACATAAATTACTATTTGATTTCACTTATATGTGGACTGTTAAAACAAATGAATAAATAAGACAGGAATAGTTTCACATACATAAAGGACAGAATGTGGTTGCTACGAAGGGGGATGTATTAAATCTTGAAAGGGGGAAAATGAATGAGAATGGTTGAAATCTTGATTTGGGTGATGGTTACATGAGTGTATACACAGGTCAAAACATGAGTTAATAAAAAATAATTACAAAACCAAAATTTTTACTTTTATAATGTAATGGAAATAATAGAATTCAGAAAGTTAAAAAATAAAAATGAAACTGCCAATTGAAACAAAACAATATTATAATCACATCTGTTGAGGATATAAATTTATATGTTCTGCATTCTGTCTTATTCTTAGCCTGCATATCACACAGACAGCACAGCCTAGGATGTCCTCGGCCACCTCATTCAAGGATAACCCTACAGAAAAGCACAATAAAATTAAGTGGTCATAACACCTGCAAGATGGTAGAATAGGGGCCTACCGCCTCCTTCCTCGTACAGATGCACAGTGACACAAAGATCTGTTATTTCTGAGATAAACCCAGAATCCAGCTGAGGGACCCTCACACTTTAAGCAAATGAGAAAATACCAGTATAAAAATGGGTGAGGAAATCTGAGGCATAATCATGTCACACAGTGAGCTCCTTATAATCAGAGGGAACTGTCATCTTCTGACTCTGCCTGAGGACAGCACACTCAGTGTCCCCACTTACATAGTCACACATGAAAGGACTGGCTTCCAAACCCCACTGCTTTAAGAGCCAGTAATCTTTGCACTCATGAGCCCCGAAGACCACACTAAAAAGGGATGTCTTTAAATACACATGGAAACACATCCTGCAGCTACCGTCCTGGCCTCAGTGCAGAGGGAGCAGGCAAAAATGCTCAGATCCCAGTTTCTCCTAGAAGAAATTTGATGGCTTATTATCCCAGTTACTTCCTGAGGGTTGGTTTCTAATTATCTTGCATTCTGAGGCTGATTGCTGTCCTCCTTGGAGCCATGAAGGGTCGTGGTAACTTCTCGGGCCTCCTCACCCAGGACTATTCCAACAGCAAAACCAAGTCCAAACTTCTCCCTTAAAGGAGCATGTCTGAATATCAAGAAGCCTGACATTTATAGCTGCCACCTTACCACCCAGCTCTGAGAGCCAATGGGCGTGGCATTCCTGAAGTTAGGCCCTTGTTAGCAGAGGTGCAGGCACTTCCCTTAGATGTCCTCACAGGCACAGCTCAGAAGGATAGGAGGTAAAAAGCCCAGCCCCCAGCTTCTCCCTCAAAGGGTTTTGACTGTCTGCTTTCCCAGGTGTCCCCGAGGGAGACAGTTCTACAGCCCATACGGAGGAGGTTACTGGGCTCCTCTAGGAACCTGGGAGGCCTGTGGAAATTTCTCCAAACTTCCTCCTGCTGGCATGCTCTGTGGATAAATACAAAAGTTTCCAGGGAAAGGAACTTGTCCACACAGTTAGTGCCCAAATTTTATGGCTGTCACCTGAGGAAATGGGTTCCAAATCACCAATTCCTGAAGTTGAATGTGGGCACTGAAATTGTAAGTGCCCTGGGACCACATCAAAATAAGAAGCAGCTTAAAAGAAAAGTGCGACATATAATGTAGGTGGAGGGGACACAGGGAAGGCAGTATAACACAGAAAAGACAAGAACTGATTCTATAGCATCTTACTATGCTGACGGACAGTGACTGTAATGGGTTATGTGGTAGGGACTTGATAATAAGGGGAGTCTGGTAACCGTAATGTTGTTCATGTAATTGTACATTAATGATAGCAAAAAAAAAAATCGAAGTGTGAACAACTTCAACAACTATCCCCCATCTCAGCACAGAAATAGCTGCAAAAACATAAGGCCAACAATTTCTCCCTGGATGAGGATTAGCTGCACACTTTCCTAGCTGATGCATGATTGTAAGTTTCTAACTAAACTGCACCTGGGAGTGATGGGGCAGATAACTATTTCTCCAGGAACTTGGTCCACTGTGTGGGAGCTTCCTTCCAGCTCACCCAGCAATTAAATTATAAGTCTCCATATTTTCCTTGAAATGAACTCGTCCAACACCTACCAACCAGCATTAATGGCCACAAGCCAAGGACTGGATCCTGTATCCCGTATCCCCTATCTCAGCCAGCTGATGGTGCTCAGCATTCATGAGACTCCATGACCACAGAGAACAAGGAGGTAGTTTTATATGGATGCATAAGCGCTCCTAGGGGCTATTCCCATAGATCGCTGCAGAATGAGTAGCCAAAATCACCTAGCTCATAGTATCTCACATTGGAAGCAAGAGTGGTCCCCTAACACCTTGAATTTCCCAGTGGCTGTCCACCATCAGGCTTCTAATAAGCCTGCATCAGGGAGCCCATGGAGCAGGCCACTATCACACCTTCTGGAACCTGAATGGATGTATAGGTATTTATGCTGCCTCTGAGCACCGACAGACTTTGGCACACCCTAATCTCCTGGAAACCGCTTAAAAAAGGAGACAATGGTTTGGACATATGCAAAATTTCATAGGTACCTGTAGTCTTGGGCCAGGCTGAATAGTGAAACTCCTCTCTTAAACAATGTTAGCATTCAGGGCAGGGAGAGTTGGCTCTTTTTAATGCACAAAAAGCAAAACAATGAGGAAGGGAAAATGAAAGAATTGGGGAATATATGTCAAAACAAAAAACAAGGTAATTTAGCATAAACAAAACCTACTGAAATAAGTATAAATGATTGACAGAACAGATAACAAGGTGATATACATGTCCTCAACATCACAGCACCCAAATATATAAAGAAACTATTAACAGATCAGAAGAGGAAAGCCAAGCAATAATAATAGTAGGAGACGTCAATACCTCCACTTGGAACATTTTTCTACTGACAGACAGCAGGGTGAGGACATAGCAACATAGTAACTGGGGAACCACTGTGCTGTATGCTTGAAACTAATAAAAGATTGTATATCAATTGTACTTCAGGACAAAAAGTACAGAACCACTGAATAGACATTTTTTCCCACAGTTATGGTAGCCCACAGATCCATGAACAGGTGCCTGGCATAATTAGCCACAACAGACATGCAAACAGGACCACCTGCCACGGTCACCTCACGTTTATCAGAAGGACCATCTCACAGGAACAGGAGGGGCCCAGTGTTAGCCCAGGTGTGGGAAAAAGGGGGCTGTTGTGCGCTGCTGGTGGGAATTCAAATTAGTAGACACAACAGATAACAGTGTGGAATTTCCTCAAAAATTAAAAAGAGATCTAAGTGATCATGCAGTCCCACTCTTGAGGAACCCAAAGAATATCCACACCCCCATATTCAATGCAGTATATTCACAATAGAAGCTACATGGAAACAGCCTAAATATCCATCAACAGACGAATGGATAAACAAAATATGTTTACTGGATTATTACTCAGCGATGAGATGAAGGAAATCGTGCCATTTGCAATGACTTTGATGTAACGTGAGGGCACTATGCTAAGTCAGAGAAAGGCAAACATTTTCTATATCAGCTATATGTGGAATCGAAAAATGCTGTGCTAATAGGGAGTGGTAGTTACCAGAGCTCGGGGGAGGGGAAATGAGCAGATAGTGTTTAAAGGATACACACCTTCCATCTATAACAAGTTCTGCACATGTAATGTACATCATGGTGATTGCAGCTAATAATAATCTGTTAAATAACTGAGTGTTGCTAAGGAAGTAGGTCTTAAATGTTCTCATCACAGAAATAATGATAATTATGAAATGGATTGGTGGTGTTTGTGAATGTTATGGTGTCAATGATTTAAAAATATATAAATGCATCAATCAACATACTATGAACTGTAAACAATATCCCATGAATTGTATCCCTGTAAAACTGAAAAAAATTATGTGAACAATGTAAGTTAATGGTGCTGAATGAAAAATCAATGCATAACTTTTGACTAACTGAAAACTTAACTATTACATTACTGTTGACCCAAAGACTTACCAATTTGAAAAGTAACAGTGAAGTCAATTAACACAGATTTTGTTATATGTATTACATATGTATTCTTACAGTAAAGTATGCTAGAGAAAAGAAAAAATCCAATTGATATGAATGTCAAAAATATTTTCCATTTTATTTACTGAAAGAAATCTTCACATAAGTGGACCAGTTGTGGGTAAAACTGCAATATTTCCAGAATATCCAGTAGTAGTGCATCTCCAAAACAATAGGTGTTTCCAAGGAGTGGAAAGAAGTAGCCCATCTCCATATCAGTAGGTAATAACAAGGTGGAATGAGGGAATATCTGGATGGGAGAGGTTGGATGGTACACCCTTATTCAGCAGCCAGGCCACAAAAGACACTTGCAAGCAGAAGTGGAAGACTGCTTGTTAGCAATAAATGGGTTTCTTCCACTTTATTTCTCCCTTTGACTGATTTCAGTTTCAAAGGTATTTTGTCTCGGGATTTTCCCCTCAGAATTACACCATTGGGGTTTAAATCCATCTTCATTAAGGACCAACTGTAACCCTCATGACTTGAGACACCACTTAGGCAAAACACACAAGAAATTCCCCTTTAAATACAATAATTAATTTATTCATATTGAATGTGGCTGTTTGTTGTGTTTTTGTCTTCTGTTAATTTTAATAAATGTTACTATAAAATAAATTTGATTATTTATTTGTTTAATTCATATAAATTGGGGAGAGCTTATGAAAATATAACTGTGGGAAATTTTGTGGGATGCTGCAACAATGGTTCTAAAAAGAAAGTACTTAGTAGGAGAGGCCTGCCTCAAAAAGCAAGGACAATCCCAAATAAACAGTCTAAACTCACAAATTAAACTAAAAAATAAAGGAACAAATGAAGCCCAAAGTTAGAAAGAGGGACATATCAGAGAGGAAATAAATTGAGTAGAGAATAATAAAACAACAGAAAAAAAGCAGTGAAACAAAGAACTGATTCTTTGAAAATACAGAAACCCTTAGCCAGACACATCAATAAAAAAGTGAAAACACAAATAAACAAAATCAGAAAAAAAACTGAACACTGAAATACAAAGAATTAGAGAATTCTATGAAAAAATATCTGCCAATAAAATGAACAACCCAGAAGAAATGTATGGCTACCAAGCTGAATTCCAGCAGATGTTTAAAGAGAAAAATAACCACTATTCTTAAAATATTCCAAAAAGTAGAAGAGGAGAGAATACTCCCAACCTCATTCTGTGAGGCCAGCATCACTCTATTACCAAAACCAGACAAATATACTAAAAAAAGGAAAATTATAGATCAGTATCCCAAATGCACATAGGATTAAAAAAATCAACAAAATACGAGCAAAGCAAATTTAAAAATACATCAAAAGGATCATCCACCATGACCAAATGGAATGCATTCCAGGGATGCAAGGATAGTATGATATTTGTAAATCAATTGTTATGAAACAGAACATTAACAAAAAGAACGATAAAGGCATATGATCAACTCGATCCTGAAAAAGCATATGAGAAAATTCAACATCCATTCATGAAAAAAACTCAACAAAATGGGTATTGAGGGAATGTATGTTAAAATAATAAAGGTTGCCTTACATACAAACCCACAGATAGCATTATACTCAAAGTTAAAATGCTGAAGGCTTTTCCTCTAAGATCAGAAGAAAGACAGGGATCCCCATTCTAACCACTTTTACCCAACATAGTACTGGAGGTCCTAGCCATGGAAATCAGAAAACATAAAGAAATAAAAGGCATTCACATTGCTAAGGAAGAAGTAAAATGTCACTATTTGCAGAAGACATGATACTACATATAGAAAACCGTAAAGAGTCCTCCAAAAAACTATTAGAATAACTGCATTCAGCAAAGTTACAGGATAAAAAATTAATATGCAGTATCTGTTGCAGTCCTATACACTAAGAATGAAGTAGCAAAAAAAGAAATCAAGAAAACAATTCCATTTACAATTACATAAAAAGAAATAAAATACTTTGGAGTAAACCTAACCAAGGAGGTGAAAGACCTATAATATGGAAAATATAAAACACTCATGAGATAAATTAAAGAAGACACAAACTAATGGAAATCTATTGAATGCTGATGCATAGGAAGAAGTAAATATTGTCAGAATGGCCATTCTATCCAATGCATTTATAGATTCAATGCAATCCCTATCAAAATACCAAAATACCAATGGAATTTGTCAATGAACTAGAGCAAATAAATCTAAGATTCATATGGAACCAGAAAAGACCCCCAAGAGCCAAAGCAATCCTGAGAAAGAAGAACAAAGCTGGGAGGATTATGCTCTGCAAGTTCAAGCTCTACTACAAAGTCACAGTAATCAAAACAATTTTGTACTAACACAGACCTATAGATGAATGGAACAGAATAGAGAGTCCAGATAAAAACCCATGAATATGTGTTCAATCAGTATATGATAAACCACCCATGAATGTACAAGAAAAGACAGTCTCTTAAATAATTTCACTTTGGAAAATTGGAGGGCTACACTGTATGAAAATGAAATTGGGTTTACTGTCTAACATCACACACAAAGGTAAACTTGAATTTTATTAAAAACCTGGATGTGACAGACAAAACCATCAAACTCTTAAAAGACAATATAAGCATGCACATTCTCTTTCTGAACATATCTCCCTGGGCAGGGGAAGTAAAATCATAAATGAACAAGTGGACTGCAGCACACTGAAAATATGTACAGCAAAGGACACCATCAACAGAACAATAAGGTAACCTGCATTATGGCAGAATATATTTATAAATGATTTATCCAATAAGGGGTATTCTTCCAAAATATATAAAGAATGCATACAATTCAACACCTAAAAAAATAAAGCAATTAGAATATGGGCAGAGAATCTGAATACATTTCTCCAAAGAAGAAATACAGATTGACAACAGATACATAAAAGATGCTCCACATTGCTAATTATCAGAAAAATGCAAATGAAAACCACAATGAGATATCTCCTCACACCAGGTAGCATGACTTCTATCTAAAAGGCAAGAAATACCAGGCATTTGTGAGCATGTGGAGAAAAGCACACCCTCTTATGACACTGGTGAGATGGTGCAGCCACTGTGGAAAGGAGTATGTAGGTTACTCATAAAATTAAAAGTAGAAATACCATATAACCCAGTAACTCCACTTGTAGGAATTTACAGGAAAAAAACAGTCTTTATTTCAAAAAGATATATGCACCCCTATGTTTATCACTGTGTTATTTACAGTAGCCAAAATATGGAAACAACCAAAGTGTCAATAGCAGATGAATGGATAAAGAAGAGGCAGTACATATACACCATGGAATATTATTTAGCCAAAAAGAGAGAATTCCTGCCATTTGTGACATTAATGGATCTAGAGGTAATTATGCATGTGAAATATACCAGGTAGAGAAAGGCAAATACCTTCTGATTTAACTTATTTGTGGAATCTAAAAACACAACAAAAAAGGAACAAAATAGCAGTAGATTCATAGACACTGATAAATGACTGGTGGTTACTGTGTGTGGAAGGATTTGGGTGGGTGGGTGGGGAAGGTGAGGGGGCTAAGGGGCACAAAAATTCTCAATCTCAATCTGGTCACAGGATTGGTAGTACAGTATTGAGAATACAGCCATTGATTCTGTAACATCTTCCTATGTTTACAAATAGTAAATTCACTAGTTGGTGTGAGGATTTAATAATATGAGTAACTACTGAATGAGTGTGTTTTACACTTGAAACCAATATGATTATATATCAACTATATTTCAATAACAATACAAAATAAAATCAGAAATATTATAAAAACCTGCCTTGAGTATATTAAACGTCTTGTATTATTTTAAAGAACTTGCTTTCTAGTTCTAGCTTATTGAGTATTTTTATCATAATAGTGTAAAATTTTATATAATTCATTTTTTTAATCTGTTGGCATTTTTTCCCTTTATTCTATTTTTGTGTATTACATTGACTGATTTCATTACCTTGAGAAACCTTTGCAATCCTAAACTAAATCCCTAAACATTGTCTTATGGTGTATACTACTTTAATGTACTCTTGGTTTCAAACACTTGTATTTTTTGAGCATTTTCATACTAACATTTATAAAACATATTGATTTGCTGTGTTCTTTTCTCTTGATATCATTTTCTATCTTTATTGTCAGTGTAATTCAGGCATTGTACAAAGAACTAGGAAGTGTTCTTGTCAATTTTTTGTTTTTTCTTTTCTTTTTGATGATGTAGAGCACCATTGATCTTAATTCTTAAATACTGGTTAGACTATGCCAGCAAAGATATCTGATTTGGACTGGTTTGGTAGAGAGGTTTTTAAACACTAATTCAATCTCTTGTGTTATATCTCCTCTAATACTTCATAAATCTTGTGCCTATAGTAGTAATATACATTTTGGGGGGAATTTGTCCATTTCATCTAAATTATCAAATGTGTTGGCAGTCATGTGTTCATAGCATTCTCTTGTAATCATTGAATTTCTCTAATTTCCACCCACTTGTCAAAGTGTCCCCAATTTCATTTTTGCTGTTATTTACATTTTCTCTCTCCTTTTTTAATCAGTCCAATTAGTTTGTCAACTTTGTTGATCTGTTCATTTTTTAATGTAGTAAAATTCACATAACTAAATTTACTATCTTAACCATTTTCAATTGCATAGATCAGAGTTCCTACAACATTCCTTTTGCAGGGAAACCATCACCATCCATCCCATCATGTTTATCATCTGGGAAAACTGAAAACCCAGTCATCCCTGACTCCCATGCTTTGGCCCTGACCACTGACAATCATCAACCTACTTTCTGTCTGTGATTTTACTACTGTCAGTATCTCGTATAAGTGGATTCATGTAGTGTGTGTTTTTGTTACTGACTTATTTCCCTTGGAATAAAATCCTTGAGGTTTATCCATGCCGTACTATATGACAAAGTTTCCTCCATTTTTACTGTTAGAGAGTATTCAATTTTAGGTATGTACTGCATTTTTTTTATCCACTCATCTGTGGGACACACGACGTTTCCATGTTTCAGCTGTTGTGGATAATGCTGGTGAAACCATGCACACAGATCTCTCTTCATGACCTGGCTTTCCATTGTTTAGATACATGCCCAGAAGAGGAATTGTTCCATCATAAGGTAATTCTATTTTTAAATTTTTGTTAAAAAAATAACAAATAACCTTTTTAAAATTCCCTCACTGTTTTCCATGGTGTTTCTGCCATTTTATGTTTCTGCCAACAGAGAATATTTTCTTATTTCTCCACATCCTCATCAACAGTCAGTATTATTTTTGCTTTGGTGGCTCATTATAATTTTGACTTGTAATTCCTTAATGGTAAGTGATGTTGGGTATCTTTTCTGTTACTTATATTTGTTTGTCTTCTTGAAGAAAAGTCTCTTCAAGTCCCTTGCCCATTTTTGACTGAGTTCTTTCTGTTGTGGACTTTTGGGAGTATCTACATATTCTAAGTATTAATCCCTTGTCAGACATTGATTTGCAAATATTTTCTCCCATTTTGTCACTTGACTTTTCACTTGGCTGATATTCTCCTCCACTTGTAAAATTCAAAAATTTTTCATGAAGTCCTATTTGTGGATTTTTTTCTTTGTTGTCCTTGCCTTGATGTCATATTCCACAAATCATTGCCAATGGCAAAGACATTGCCATTAAGGTTTTGGTATTTTTTGAAGAGAAGTAAAAAAACTTTTTTAGATTCTATATTTATGTTTTTCATAATTTTTAGAAAAATTTTTGTATATCACCAACTTTTAGTCTTACTGATTTTCTCTTTTGTTCAATTCACTGTTTTATCTTTTCTTTAATCTTTGTTATTTTCTTCTTCTGGCTTTAAGCTTTATTTGTTTCTTTCTTTTCCCTAGTTTCCAAGGTATAACTTCAGTTTATTGATATAAGATCTCTTGTCTTTTTAATATAGTTCTTGAATGCTGTAATTTTCTCTCTGAGCTCTGCTTTAACTGAATCCCATGAGTATGACAGGCTGTTTGTTTTCATTTTTATAAAATTATTCTCTAATTTCACTTGTAATTTCTTCTCTGACACTTCGGTTTTTCTGAGATAGTGTAGTTAATTGCCACATTTTTATAAATATTTGAGATTTACTTCTCTTTTTATTTCTAATTTTATCCCTTTGTCATCTGAGAAGATACTTTTAAAAATAATTTTTAAATATTAAACTTGTTTTAATGTATAAAATATGATGAATCATGTACAATGTCCCATGTTCATGAGAAAAAAGTATCCTATTTTGGGATGGAATGTTATGTCTATATTACTCATTTCCAGCTCATTTATAATATTGTTTAAGCCCTTTATTTCTTTGTTGATTTTCTATTTAGGTGTTCTATCCACTTTTGAGTATAGTATATTGAAATATCCAACTTTCATGTACAGCCATCTATTTCTTCCTTTAGTTCTGTGAATACTTGTTTGATTATTTTGTAGGCTCTGTTATGTGGTGCATAAAAGTTTATAATCTTCATATCTTGATTGAATTAAAATGTTTATCAACATGTCATTTACTCCTTTCTTTCATACAATTTTACTTTGATTCTATTTGATATTAGTATTGACTTTTAGGTGATATTTTGGTTAGTATTTTCAAAGTATATCTTATTCTATCTGTTGGTTTTCAACCTATTTGTATCTTTAGGTCTAAAGTGAATCTCTTATAAACTGTGAATGGTTAGTTCCTGTTATTTTTAACTTTTTATTATTCCAATTTCTGTCTTGATTGTGCAGCTTAATTCTTTTATACTTAAAATAATTTTCAATAGAGACAATTTACTTCTATTATTTTGCTACTTGTTCTCTGTACTTCTTACGCCTTCTCCCCCTTGATTCTTCCAATACTGAGTTTTTGTATTTCATAAAATTTTTAGTATACTATTTTTATTCTTTCCTTTTCATTTTCCATTCTGCATATTTTCAAATTGTTCACTAATGTTTACAAAGGGGATTGCAAATAATATCTTAAATTTATACCAAGGAAGTTTGAATTTATATCAACAGGTTCAATAGCATGAATTAATTATCTTCTTATCTAGCTCCTTCCTCCCATAATTGTGTTATTACTGCCTTAAATAAACTTTATACACTGTATAGTCATTAAGATACATTTATTGCCATTGCTTTATGTATTTGTCATTTAAATAATATAGGACATAAAATAATATAAGTCAACAAAATAATACTAACTTTTGTAATAACAAAAGAATCCAAAAATTTAGCTCCATCAGGAAGGACCATGTTTTGTACTTCTTGTGACTAAGGTGTACATTTCTGAGTGCGATTGATAATGTTTATATTGTTTTGTTGAAATCTGGATATTTTGAATATTGTACTATATTGACTCCAGAATAATGTTCCTTCTTTCTCACTGGATCAGTGAAGTTAAGTACATTTTTCATCACATGCTGGCCAAGAAGCTATTTAAGAGAAGTTACTAAAACAGTGGTCACACCAAGCTTGTCCACTAGTGAACCACAAATGTCAAACAAAGCATACATTCATGTTTATTGAATGAAACAGTCCTTATTACCTAATTTGGCATCCACAGCCTATAGTAGGAATATACATTGTATTTCCATGTATACCTGATATGGGATGGGGAATTGGGGGTGATTGTCCCCATGTAAAAAAAGAAACTCACCAAAATTTACCAGCCTTGTTCTTCATCAAGCATGTTCCACAATGCTGCAAGTGGTTGAGTAGGGTCTGGTGCTTGGAAATAGTTATTTCTAACAAATGCCTTTAGCTGAATATTTATTCTTTGGTGGAGGGACTGAATCCTCGAGGCCTGCACTCTAATGTCTTCCATGATATAGTTTTTGCTTTGTATTTTTCAGGATATATTTCCAGGGATAATTTTTATTTATTAATCTACTGTGAAGATATATAAAAATGTAAAATTCTTATGGAAGAATTAAGTCCTCTAGCTTGTATTGTTTTAATGAGAAATACATTTTGCCTTCTATATTTATTCTATATGTATAGCACTTTCTTTTTTCTTCTATTTGTGTCTTTTCTCTTTTAGTTTTTCCCCTTATCACTTGTTTTGAATCATTTCATTATTTTGTGACTTGGTGAAATTTTCTTCATGTTTCTAGTGTTTGCAATGCATTGTTCTTAGAAATGTGAATTTAACATTATCACATTTGTAGAAATCTGTCCATTATTTTTCAAATATATCTCTGCCATTATTCTTTACTCTTCTTTTTTTAACTACAAATTTACATATCTATATACAATGATATGTCTGTATATCTATACACCCACCCACTCCCCCCACACACACATATATCTTCATTCAGTAGACATTTCTATATTTTCCTAAATGATTGATGTCTTCTTTTCTGTAGTTTCTATTTATATGTCTTCAGGTTCAGGTACTACATTCTTCAATGTATAACCTACGATCATCCCTATCCTGTCTATACTAAATTTATTGTCTTTAATAAATAATTTATAATTTATTTATATATAAATTATTACATATAATAAATAAATTATATATAATACAGACCTACTAGGTTAATTTCCAAATATTTTATTATTTTTCTTACTATTGACAGTGGAAGTAGTTTTCTTTTTCAGATAATTCATTGTTGATATATAGAAATACAATTTAATTGATGGTTTTAGATCCTTCAGTTTTACTCTATTATTTGATTAGATAAACACTTTTGTGGAAGAATTGTTAGGCTTTTCTGTATATAAAATCATATCACCTGCAAACAGAGACAATTTTACCTTTCTTTTTTTCTGATTTAAAGTTCTTTCTTCCTTCTTTCCTGCTTGTTCTGACTAGGACATCCATTACTATCATGAATAGTGGTGGTGAAAGTGGACATTCTTTAATTGTTCTTGATCTTAGAGGAAAAGCTTCAATTTTCCCCGCTAAGTGTGATTTTAATTGGGGCAAGTCAAAGATGGTATTTATTATGTTGAGGTACATTTCTTCTCCACCTCATTATTAATAGATTTTATTATGGATGAATCTTGTCTTTCATAAAGTGATTTTTTCCTGCATCTATTGAGATGATCATAAGATTTTATGTTTTACCCCATTAATACAATATATCACATTTACTGATTTCTGTACTTCAATGATTTTCACATCCTTGGTTTGAAACCTAATTGATCCTGGTGTATCATCTTTTTAATATACTATTGAATTAGTCTGCTAATAAATTGTTGAGAATTTTTGCATGCATATTTATCTGAGAAATTGCCTTTAAGTTTTTGTTTATAGTAGTGTTCTTAACACAGTAACCCTGGCCACATAAAATGATATTGAAGCTTTCCCTCCTAATTTTTTGAAAGATTTTAAGAAGAATTGATATCATTTCTTTTTTAAATGTTTAGTTGAATTCACCAGTGAAACTACTTATTCCTGGGTTTTCATTATTAGCAAGTTTTTATTACTCTTACTCCTGGATCTGTTCAGATTCCCCATTACTTGATGGTTAATTGTTGGTAGATTACATATTTCTAGGATTTTTCCACTTTTTAGGTTGTTTAATTTCTTGTCATATATAGTTATTCATAGAAGTGTCATGATCCTATTTCTATATTATCACTTATAATTTCTCATTGTTTGAAATTTTATGTATTTTTCTTGTCTTTTTTTCTAGGTTAATGTACTTTAAAGTTATTTAGGTATACCTTCTCAAAATCCAACTGTTTTGTTAAACTTTCCTGTTGTTTTCCTGTCCTGAATTTATTTCTGCTCTAATATTTACTGCCTTTCTACTGCTAATTTTTAAAACTTTTTTTATTATTTCTTATATAAAGTTTGTTTAAGATTTTTTTCTTGATCTATGAAATTATTTCTGTTAAGTTCCTTGGTAGATCTGCTTTTGCACCATCCTATGAGTTTCAGTATATTGTATTTCCATTTTCATTTTTCTCAAAATATGTTTATTCTATTTTGATTCCTTCATTGGCCTATTTTGTGTTCAGGAATGTTGCATTTGGTTTTCATTGACTTTTAAATTTTCCAGTTTTCTTCCTGTTATTTACTTTCATTTCATTTCACTGTTTAAAAAAGATAGTTGGTATTATTTTAGTCTTCTTTATTTTGCTAAGAACTGTTTTGTAATTAATATATTACTTATCATAGAAGGTACTTAATCTATGATTTATCCTATCTGTGTTTGAGAAGATTTTGTCCTATGTTTCTGCTTGATGTAATGGGCTATATATGTCTCATGTGCTTCCCAACAGGCAGTATCAAACAGCTATGCTGCTATGACCAGTATCCTTAACTTGGGAACATGGGATGCATATACAATACAATTTTTGTGCCTGGGCTTCTAATAGAAACAACTGTGTTAACTCTTTATTCATTTAGGTCAATTGATTATTTCCTTTATGTGTGGTGTTTTGTTGGTTTATTGCATTCCTTATATTTTGGATTCCAGAAAGTATTCATTTTTTTCATGTCCTGGATATAATTGTATTCCTATGAACATACTTCAGAATTTTTCTGAGATACAGGCAATTATTTTGAACCTGCTTTCTATTTGTTGTTGTGAATTGTTAGGCTGCTCTGAAGCAATGTTCAGTGTTGGTCTAGTTATTTTAAATTATTGATTCAAGCCCTTACTGCATATGAAACAATCTGAAATGAATTCTTCAGATTTGTTGTTTGTAAAAACCAAGACTCACAACTTGTATGGGCCTGGGAACTCATTCTCACATTAATTCAAGAAGGGGGATCTTCTTCTGAACCCCGCACATCTTTCAATGAAGCTTTCTTCCCGTCACTGCTCTGCTTGGGGACATCAGTCACTTTCCTCCATCTCCCCTGCTCAGGGAGTCACTGGGGACCCTCTCCTATGTCCTTTTCCACACAGTGACCTTATTTTCCCTGAATTTATCCCATAGATTTCTATCACTTTGTGACATTTTTGTCTGTTTATCATTTTTTATTAGAACTCGTCATGGGTCAGCCATCAGACACTGTCCTAAGCATTAGATTAGAAGCTTAAATCATGCTGAAATAGCAAGTTTTCTTTCTCATTCTGTGGCTTCCAATTTTCAACGTTATTGCATTAGACATTAATTGTGATGATTTTGAGACTTTCAGAAAGTTTCTCTTAATTTAGTTATTACAGTGAGAGTTGAACTCATTGTTGCAGTTTTACTTCACATTTTTAACACAAATTTTACATTGTAAATATATATTTATATACTGATTTAGCCACCAGTGATTCATAAGCCATTTTTGGGAGCTTATGCTTTCTTAAATTTTACAAATCCCTACTCTAAATTCATCTCCTGAAAGTCATACTCTTGTCAGTCTAATTAATCTCAATGGATTGGCCAAAATGCCAATGGAAAACAAGACGTGGAGGACCTGCCCCTTTTCAGGAGGCTGCAATTACTTCCCCTGAGGATGGTCAGAGATAAAAGTACAGCTGTGTAATTCAGAAAGCGTTCAACAAACACTTCAGACAGGCCTGAGACACATATATTCTTGTGGCTTAGAGCACAAACACACCTCCAAGAAAGAACTCTATATGATGCTCACTGAATTGAACTGAAGAGTAATGAAATTGGGCATTTCATCAGTCTGTCTTCACAAGTGCTCATTGCAGGAAGAGAGACCTCTCATCTCATTCTTCAGGGATATCTGCTTTTGCTCTTCATGCTTATTTCCTTATGGGATTGCAGTTTGATTGTTTTATCAGATTGAGGAAAACCAAATTGCCAAGGTACAGTGATACCATTCAGTGTTATTAGCATTTTAGCATTTCCTACAATAGAAGCCTGTCATTTTATCAATTTATTACTACTTCCTAATTCTATAACCATTAGAATTATGCATAGTATGCATATGTAATATGCATAGTTAAAGTCTATAAATAAAGTCATTTCAGGGCTTGTAGATCATATGAAGAGTTTTGTTCTCTCAAATTTCTCCTTATAGGAAGATCTTATCACTATATCCATAGACTACCAAGTTGCAAGAGCATGTGAGCGAACTTGGAGAACTTCACCCTCTTCAGGGAATTCCTCCTCATGGACATCTCAAGCTCCTGGGTGCTCCAAGTCTTGCAAGGTCTACTGTTTTTAATGATTTACCTGGGAGTCCTCACTGGAAATTTTCTCACTTTTACCATCTTTGTTATGGACACTCACATTCACTTGCCAATATACTTCTTTATAGGCAATTTATCACTCATAGATTTTGATTACATCTCAGTTACTGTCCCCAGTTCCATTGTAAATTCTCTAAAAGGCAGTAAACTGATTTCTCTCACAGCTTGTGCTGCTCAGAACTTCCTATTTATTTTCTTTGGGTCCACAGAGTTCTTCCTTGTGGTCATGTTCTATGACTGCTATGTTGCCATTTTCCACCCTCCGCACTATGGGCTCACCATGACCCCACATCTGTGCACACAGGTGGCAGGTGTCTCAGGGGCCAGTGGCCTGGTTTATTCTGCCATTCACACAGGACCCATGTTCAGATTTCCCTTCACAGAGTCAAGTGTGATCCATCAATATATCTGCAATGTGCCTCAAATCACGCACTTATCATCTTCAGACGTTCAATTTTCTGAGTCTGTGGCCCTTGCTGTGAGTGCTGTCATTTTTTCCTCTTCTCTGTCATTTTTCTTACCTCATATGTTCACATCTTTTTAGCTGTGTTCCAGAGGAATTATGTAGAAGACCAGAACAAAGCCCTATCGACATGCTCCCCACAGATAGCTACTTTTATTCTGTTTGTAATTTCTGGACTATTTGCTGTATAGGGTCCTGTCTCAAATGTGTCAACCATTCAAACCCAGATCATGGCCATGTTCTGTGCCACGGAGCCCCCTTCACAAGCCCTATCATATTTAGCCAGAAAAACGGGGAGATTAAAAGTGCTTGGGGAACAGTGTTTAATAGATGCAGGTCCCAAAAAGAGCTTTTCTTACTGGAAATTAATATTTCAATAATCAACTTAGGAAAATAGTTATACCACACAAACTGTAGTATGTTAAAGTATTATTCATTTATTTTTATTAAAAAATGGAGAATGACATACTTAAATCACTAGTAATCATATGAACAAAAGTTTTGCTTGAATAAAATGAATAATTATTTCTTACACCCACTCGATTGAATGAATTTATGTGGTATGTAGTGGATTATTTTTTACATTCCCACTGTTTGGTAAGTCATAAATGCCTGCAACAATATGACTTATTTCCCCACTTACACATTGATTTGGTCACAAATATTTGAGAAAATCTCAAGTCTAATTGTAAAAAGATGCCTTATATTACATTTTTCCAAAGATTAATAATTTTTCACTTTGATCCTTTATGTCAGTATAGTATTTTTTGTATAAACACAGTCTATAATTTTATGAGAGAAGAGAGATATCTATATTTAAACAATTCTGTTCATGTCCATGAACATAAAATAAAATCAATTTCAGAATTCCCATTCATCAGAGTTAACATCAAAGAGAAAGAAGATATTTGGTACAAATGCTTCACAAGCAGATAATTACTTTATTGTAGCCATAAAAAATCCAAATGGTCAATGCAGGCAAATAGTGTGTGGAAAACACACAATGTTAGCATAAGAAACACAAACTTCTCATAATGTTCTAATACTTAACATAAATAATATTTATAGGATGAAGAATGAGAGCCTGGCCTTAAGTGAGGTGAATTAAGTCACTGATGTTTCTGTACATTGAATGTGGATAACACACGATGGCTGGGATTTGCAGAATCCAAATTCAGAACAGTAAAATGAGTGACATTCATATCACAGAGAAAAGTACAGAGTGGAACACACATGAACAATCCTGATCAGATAGAAAATAGATTTTCCTCTCAACATCTTAGAAAGTCTTAAAAACTCTGGATGAATTTTACTTTTATAATGCTTATTTCAGTGTTGAGTTAAATATTTTTGTTCCATGAGTCGAGGTGAATTTATAATTAGGAAAAAGGGTGTTTGCTATTTCCATGATGTTTTGATTTATGCATAACCACATGCTACTCTCAGAATTAAATCTTAAAATTAACAAAGTTTGTGATCATTGTTACAGACCCTAATTGAGCAAAACCCACCAGTTGTTCTCTTTCAAATACAATTGCTGCTAGGTCTGAATTAATATTTATATGTCTATCCATGTATCTGTGTTTTATTAATTCAAATAAAAGTTACTAAAAAGTGTCACTTTCTGTTTTGATTTGTTTAACCAAAATGAGTCACTGAAAGCTGCATATGTATATCTGTTTCTTCTGTTCTTATAGCATTACACCTCATAGCATGGGCCACACATTATTTATTCATGCCCTTATCCATAAGCACCTTAGCTATTCTAACTCCCATCTTACTGAATAATTTTGTTTCCAAAAATATCTTCACCCAAGATTGATATATACAAAAAATGGAATATTATTAACCCATAAGTAAATAAATCCTACAATTTGCAACAACATGGATGGAACTGGAGGGTATTATGCTCAGTGAAATAAGACAGGTGGAGAAAGAAAAGTACCAAACGATTTCAGTCAATTGTGGAGTATAACAACAAAGCAAAACTGAAGGAACAAAACAGCAGCAAACTCACAGACTCCAAGAAGGGCTAGCAGTTACCAAGGGGAGGGGATGGGGAAGTTAGGTGGAGAGGGAGGGAGAAGGGAATTGTGGGTTATTATCATTGGTACACATGGTGTGTGTGTGGCTCACAGGGAAGACAGTGTAACACAGAGAAGATAAGTAGTGACTGTAGCATCTTGCTACACTGATGGACAGTGACTTCAATGGGATATGGTGGGGGAACTTGATAATATGGGTGAACATAGTAACCATAATGTTTTTCATGTGAAACCTTCATAAGAGCATATATCAGTGATGCCTAAATAAAAATTAAAATATCTTCACTCGTTTATACTCCCATCAGCATGACACTGCAAGTTCTTACTAAAGCATGGTCAAATACAACTTTCCAATAGTTGCCACTCTTGCAATTATAAAGTTTCATCTCATTTTCATTTCATTTCAGATTGCTAGTGTATTAAAAGTCCTCATAACTTATAACTATGTGGAAATTATCTTATGGGTATTTTAATGTACTTTTTGCCTATTTTTATCATATTTCTGGATATATCACTTTGATTTGAAAGTATTATTACATATTTAATATATCAAGGAAGACATGATTTTCAATTAGAAAAAATGTGTTTCTCTATTTAAATTTAGACCCTATATCTCTCTTTGAAGAATTATATTTTCTTTTAATATCACAATATACTGTTACCTGCATCATTTCTGTTTCAGTAATATTTGTGGAGCTAATGCTGACCTAAGATTCCAAAGGAATCTGTTTCTGGTATTTTTTTATATCTTTTAGACTGTCTTTTAGTAGCATGTAAGATGACTTGTAAATTATTTTGGCTTTCTATAATAAATGATGATGAAGGTATACTATTAGTAAATTTTATGTAAGAATTGAAAAAGTAAAAGTATTATGTCAAAACCAATAATGCTTTAAATTTACCAATACAATTGTTAGTATCAATGTTATTACTATTATACCTAGTCTGATAGAGTCCAAATTAGGAGACAATTCGTGATTATAGCTCTGCCTCATCTCAGAATGGCAGAAACTCTATTTCTGCTTATACTTTAAAAAGGTGATGTTTTTCTTCTGGCAGAATAATCCCAGAAATACTTGGAATTCTGACCTTACAATTATTATATTATTTAATAATCTGTTCAAATATATATTTAGTCATGGAAGTAATCCACATTAATTGTACAATTAGAGTATACAAGTGAATATAAATCATTCTGTCTATCAAAAAGTTGTTTCAAATCTCCTTGAGAATAATTCTATATCTCATACCTATAGTTTAAGTTCCAGTTTTAAATGAACACTGGGCAGTTCCATTGAATAAGCTGGATGAAACTTTATAATTGCAAGTGCTTTATACAGTGCTCATAGAAAACACACCTGGTTCCTGGAAAAATATATTTAATAACAGACCTCACTAACCCTGAATATGTGCTGGTTATATCTTCATCCATTTAAATTGGGAGAAATGAGCATATTTAGCTTCCTTAGGTTTTTTACTCTAAAATATGTTAATCTACTAGCTCATCTGTAGGCCTATAAAGAATTTTGGCTTTAGAAATAAAAGGATACAGAAGGAGCAAAATGATTCCTATGCTGGTAATTGCCTGAGACTCCTGAGGGTGTGAACCAATGGACATTTGAAAACGTATTTCCGAATGGTGTACATTTGTTTTTCATAAGCCAATGTAATTTTATTTATATAGACTTATTTATACTTTTAGAACCCTACCTTACTGATGTATAATTCATATATCATTCATTAATATAAAGTATATATTCCTGTTTTAATTCAGAGTTGTACAACCAACATCACAATCAATTTTGGAACATTTTCTAATCACGAAAGGAACCCAACATCTTTTAGGAGTTACTCCAAATTTCCTCAGCCTTCTTTTAATTCTAAGGAATCACTAATCTACTTTCATACTCTATGGATTTGCCTATTTGTATCTAACATATAAATGAAATCATACACTATGTTCTTTTAAAAATTGCCTTTTTAGTCTGAGTGTAATGTTTTTCAGGTTTCATTCATGTTATAGGATGTATAAATAAGTCACTTTTCCTTCTTGTCCAATAATATTCTTTGCATGAAAATACTCTAATTTCTTATTAATTTATCAGTCAATGAACATTTTAGTTACTTATACTTTCTTGGTCATAATGAATAATGCTATTATAAGCATTCACATACAAATTCCTTGCAGACATATGCCTTCTTTATCTATATACCTAGGAATGAAAATACTATGTCATATGATAACTCTATATTTAATCATTTTGGAAACTTCAAGCTTGTTTTCCATTGTGGCAAAATCATTTCATATTCCCACCAAAAAGATAGGGTGCTCAAATTTCTCTGCATCCTTATTAACACCTGTTATGCCTATTTGCAGATGGCATAATTTTCTGTATAGAAAACCCTAGAGAGACTATACCAAGAAGCTGTCAGAGAAATTTGCATTCAGTAAAGTCACATGGTATTAAATAAATGCACAGAAAACAGTTATATTTCTATAACTTAAAACAAAGTATCTGAAAGAGAAATTTAAAAAGCAACCCAGGGACAAAGAAGAGTGAGTGCTTTTTGGAAGACTTAAAGGGACAGGGACCCCACGGCCAGATGGAAGCATCCTGGGACACTTAGTCCAACATCAGGGAACTCTGGGAACCCTAAACCCCTGGATAGCAGGGCAGCTCAGAGGCCCCTCACGGAGATAAACAGCCTCCTGGCCATTCCCCCTCCAAAGCAGCTCCACCATATTGGAGCAGGAGCCCGAGGCAGGTCACACACACAGCAACAGGGGAGATAAACTCCATAGCATCTGGGCAAGAATCAGAAGCCCCATCTGTGTGCAGATGCCCAGCACAAGACACTATAGGTCACTGTTCTCCCAGGAGAGGAAGGCCACAGGCCAAAAAGGAGGGAAGTTCTTCCAGCCATCACTTGTGCCAACTCTGCTAACTATCTCTATCGCAATGAAAAGGCAAAATTTGAGGCAGACAAAGATTACAGGGACAACACCTGAGAGGGAGACAGACCTTCCTGAAAAAGAATTCAAAATAAAAATCATAAACATGCTGATGGAGATGCAGAGAAATATACAGGAGCTAAGGGATGAAGCCGAAGGAAAATTACAGATGTCTGGAGGGAGATTACAGACATCCGAAAGGAGATTACAGAAGTGAAACAAACTCTGGAAGGATTTATAAGCAGAATGGATAAGCTGCAAGAGGCCATTGATGAAATATTGATGGAATAGAAACCAGAGAACAGGAACACATAGAAAATGACACAGAGAAAGATAAAAGGATCTCCAGGAATGAAACAATATTAAGAGAACTGTGTGACCAATCCAAAAGGAACAATATCCTCATTATAGGGGTACCAGAGGAAGAAGATAGAGAAAATGGGATAAAAAGTGTCTTTGAAGAAATAATTGCTGAGAACTTTCCCAAACTGGGGGAGCAAATAATTGAACAGACCATGGAAATACACAGAACTCCCAACAGAAAGGACCCAAGGAGGACAACACCAAGACACATAACAATTAAAATGGCAAAGATCAAGGCAAGAACAGAGTTTTAGGCATGATATATTTAATGCAATGAAACAGAAGGGTCTTGAACCAAGGATACTGTATTCAGCACGATTATCATTTAAATATGAAGGAGGGATTAAACAGTTCCCAGAGAAGCAAAAGCTGAGGGAATTTGCCTCCCACAAACCACCTCTACAGGGTATTCTAGAGGGACTATTTAAGACGGGAGCACTCCTAAGAATAAACAGATGTAATCAGAGAAAATAAAATCACAGCAAAGAAAGTAGACCAACCAAATACAAACTAAAGGCAAAAAATAAAATCAACAACCCACTAAAAGCAGTGAAAGGAAACACAAAAGAGCACAGAATAAAACAACCAACATATAAAGAATGGAGGAAGAGGAAAGGAATAAGAAGGGAGAGAAGAAAAGAATCTCCAGACAGTGTATATAACAGCTCAATAAGTGAGCTAAGTTAGGCAGTAAGATACTAAAGAAGCTAACCTTGAACCTTTGGTAACCATGAATCTAAAGCCTGCAATGGCAATAAGTACATATCACTCAAGAGTCACCCTAAATGTAAATGGACTTAATGCACAAATCAAAAGACACAGAGTAATAGAATGGATAAAAAAAATCCATATGCTGCTTACCAGAAACTCACCTCAAACCCAAAGACATGCACAGACTAAAAGTCAAGGGATGGAAAAACATATTTCAGGCAAACAACAGAGAGAAGAAAGCAGGGGTTACAGTACTAATATCAGACAAAATAGACTTCAAAACAAAGAAAGAAACAAGAGATAAAGGAGATTACATAATGATAAAGGGCTTAGTCCAACAAGAGGATATAACCATTCTAAATATATATGCACCCAACACAGGAGCACCAGCATATGTGAAACAAATACTAACAGAACAAAAGAGGGATACAGATTGCAATGCATTCATTTTCAGAGACTTCAACATGCCACTCACCCCAAAGGATAGATCCACTGGAAAGAAAATAATTAAGGATATGGAGGCACTGAACAACATGGTAAAACAGAAGAACCTAATAGATATATATAGAACACTATATCCAAAAGCAACAGTATACATATTCTTCTCAAATGCACACGGAACATTCTCCAGAATAGACCACATACTAGGTCACAAAAAGAGCCTCAGTAAATTCCAAAAGATTGAAATTCTACCAACCAACTTTTCAGACCACGAAGGTATAAAACCAGAAATAAATTCTACAAAGAAAACAAGAAGGCTCACAAACGCATGGAGGCTTAACAACATGCTCCTAAATAATCAATGGATCAATGAATACATTAAAATAGAGATCAAGGAATATATGGAAACAAATGACAACAACAAAAAAGCCCCAACTTCTGTGCGACGCAGTGAAAGTAGTCTTAAGAGGAAAGTATATAGCGATCCACGCACATGTGAAGAAGGAAGAACAATCCCGAATGAATAGTCTAACATCACAATTATTGAAACTGGAAAAAGAAGAACAAATGAGGCCTAAAGTCATCAGAAGGAGGGACATAATAAAGATCAGAGAAGAAATAAACAAAATTGAGAAGAATAAAACAACAGAAAATTCAATGAAAACAAGAGCTGGTTCTTCAAGAAAATAAACAAAATAGATAAGCCTCTAGCCAAACTTATTAACAGAAAAAGAGAATCAGCACACATCAACAGAATGAGAAACAAGAATGGAAAAATCATGACAGACTCCAAAGAAATACAAAGAATTATTAGAGACTACTATGAAAACCTATATGCTAACAAGCCAGAAAACCTAGAAGAAATGGACAACTTCATAGAAAAATACAACCTTCCAAGTCTGACAAGGGAAGAAACACAGAAGTTAAACAAATCAATTGCAAGCAAAGAAATTGAAGCGGTAATCAAAAAACTACCCAAGAACAAAACCCCTGGGCCAGACAGATTTACCTCGGAATTTTATTAGACATACAGAGAAGACATTATACCCATGCTCCTTAAAGTTTTCCAAAAATTAGAAGAGGAGGGAATACTCCCAAACTCATTCAATGAGCCAACATCACCCTAATACCAAAACCAGGCAAAGAACCCATGAAAAAAGAAAATTACAGAACAATATCCCTGATGAACGTAGATGCAAAAATACTCAGTAAAATATTAGGAAACCAAATTCAAAAATATATCAAAAGGATCATACACCATGACCAAGTGGGATTCATCCCAGGGATGCAAGGATGGTACAACATTCGAAAATCCATCAACATCATCCATCAAATCAACAAAAAGGACAAAAGCCACATGATCATCTCCATAGATGCAAAAAAACATCTGACAAAATTCAACATCCATTCATAATAAAAACTCTCAACAAAATGGGTATAGAGGGCAAGTACCTCAACATAATAAAGGCCATATATGATAAACCCACAGCCAACATCATACTGATCAGCGAGAAGCTGAAAGCTTTTCCCCTAAGATCAGGAACAAGACAGGGATGCCCACTCTCCCCACTGTTACTTAACATAGTACTGGACATCCTAGCCATGGCAATTAGACAAAACAATGAAATTAAAGGAATCCAGATTGGTAAAGAAGAAGGTAAACTGTCACTATTTGCAGATGACATGATATTGTACATAAAAAACCCTAAAGACTCCACTCCAAAACTAATAGAACTAATATCGGAATACAGCAAAGTTACAGGGTACAAAGTTAACACAGAGAAATCTGCGGCTTTCCTATACGCTAACAATGAACCAATAGAAAGAGAAATCAGGAAAACAGTTCCATTCACAATTGCATCAAAAAAATAAAATACCTAGGAATAAACCTAACCAAATAAGTGAAAGACCTATACCCTGAAAACTACAAGACACTCAAGAGAAATTAAAGAGGACACTAACAAATGGAAACTCATCCCATGCTCTTGCCTAGGAAGAATTAATATAGTCAAAATGGCCATCCTGCCCAAAGCAATATACAGATTTGATGCAACCCCTATCAAATTACCAGCAACATTCTTCAACGAACTGGAACAAATAGTTCAAAAATTCATATGGAAACACCAAAGACTCCGAATAGCCAAAGCAATCCTGAGAAAGAAGAATAACGTTGGGGGGATCTCACTCCCCAACTTCAAGCTCTATTGCAAAGCCATAGTAATGAAAACAATTTTGTGCTGACACAAGAACAGAGCCACAGACCAGTGGAACAGATTAGAGACTCCAGACATTAACCCAAACATACATGGTCAATTAATATTCCATAAAGTAGCAATGGACAGACAATGGTTAAATGACAGTCTCTTCAACAGATGGTGCTGGCAAAAAAGGACAGCTACATGTAAGAGTATGAAACTGGACCATTGTCTAACCCCATACAGAAAAGTAAATTCGAAATGGATCAAAGACCTGAATATAAGTCATGAAACCATAAAACTCTTAGAAAAAAAACATAGGCAAAAATCTCTTGGACATAAACATTAGTGACTTCTTCATGAACATGTCTCCCCGGGCAAGGAAAACAAAGGCAAAAATGAAGAAGTGGGACTATATCAAGGTGAAAAGTTTCTGTACAGAAAAAGACACCATCAATAGAACAAAATGGTACCCTATAGTATGGGAGAATACATTTGTAAATGACAGATCCGATAAAGCCTTGACATCAAAAGATATAGAGCCCACGCACGTCAACAAACAAAAAGCAAATAATCCAATTAAAAAATGGGCAGAGGAACTGAACAGAAAGTTCTCCAAAAAAGAAATTCAGATGGACAACAGACACATCAAAAGATGCTCCACATCGCTAGTTATCAGAGAAATGCAAATTAAAACCACAATGAGATATCGCCTCATACCAGCAAGGATGTAAGGATTTCTACCATCCAAAAGACAAACAACAACAAATGTTGGTGAGGTTTTGGAGAAAGGGGAAACCTCTAACACTGCTGGTGGGAATGTAAATTAGTTCTACCATTGTGGAAAGCAGTATGGAGGTTCCTAATAATGCTCAAAATAGACTAACCATTTGACCCCGGAATTCCACTTCTAGGAATTTACTCTAAGAATGCAGCACTCCCGTTTGAAAAAGGCAGATGCAGCCCTATGTTTATTGCAGCACTATTTACAATAGCCAAGAAATGGAAGCAACCTAAGTGTCCATCAGTAGATGAATGGATAAAGAAGAAGTGGTACATATACACAATGGAATATTATTCAGCCATAAGAAGAAAACAAATCCTACTATTTGCAAAAACATGGATGAGCTATGCTCAGTGAAGTAAGCCAAGAGGAAAAAGACAAATACAATACGATTTCACTCATCTGTGGAGTATAAAAGCAATGGAAAACTGAAGGAACAAAACAACAGCAGAATCACAGAACCCAAGAAGGGTCTAACAGTTACCAAAGGGAAAGACACTGTGGAGAATGGAAAGTTAGGGAGGGATAAGGGTGCAGAAGAAGGAAGAGGGGTATTATGATTAGCATGTAGAATGTGGGGGGTGGGGAAAGGGGAGGGCTGTGCAACACAGAGATGACAACTAGAGATTCTACAACATTTTGCTATGCTGATGGACAGTGACTGTAATGGGGTTTGTGGGATGTCCTTGGTGTAGGGGAGAGCCTAGTAAACATAATACTCTTCATGTAATTGTAGATTAATGATAACAAAAAAGGGGGATTACTCCCTGATAGGATAAAATTATCTCCAAATCAATGATTAATGCATGCTTTACATATCCTTAATTTTGATCTTTTAAAGGCTGTGGGATGATCAGCTATGGAAATACATTTTTCTGATAATATTACTTTCTCTTAAAAAAAAAGCAGTCCCTGTGTGGTGGTCTCCAATAGGTTCTTCACAATGGTTTAAAGGTCATATCAAAGTGTGGGTAAGGGGTTTGTTAGTGTTTATACAGTGATCAAAGCCTAATTTGGCTACCCAGAACACAAATTAAGGTACGATATGAAGGACTTCCAACATCAACATCCTCTGGAAGAGTCATTCCAGAAGATGATCATTTAAAAACTTCAACAAAGATCCTGGCGCTGCTGCAGTTTTAGCTGCATTCAGGTCACCAGTTCCTGGACTTGCCATTGGAATGAAGAAGGAGATATCTAAGCTGGCCTGTGCATACAGTAAAACAATAAATTTGACTGAATCTATATTGTCAGAACTCAACCAAGAATTAGGAGAAGTGCAAGTTGTAGTGGTCCAAAATCGTGTGACTGTAGACTATCTATTGTTAAAAGAGTATATGGGATGTGAACAGTTCCCAGGAATGTGTTGTTTTAGTTTGTCTGACTTTTCTCAAACTATTCAAATTCAGTTAGATGACATCCATCATATTATTGATAAGTTTTCACAAACACCTAGGTTACCTATCTGGTTTTCTTGGTTTCACTGGATATGGCTGGTAATTGTAGGTCTGCTTTTGTTATGTATCTGTATTCCTATTCTGTTAATGTATGTATGCAATTTAATTAGTAGTTTATTAAAACCTATACATGCTTATGTTACTCTACAAGAAGTTATGTCAAAGAAATAATCAATCTTCCCATGTTTTCTTTGGTGTGCTACTTCTATAGCTTTTCTTCTTCCTTCCTAATTACAACCCTTTAGCAGAATTCATGCCTCTTATAAATAATTACCGAATATCATAATTCTTCCAAGTGGTAAAGATACCTCAAGACAAATGCTGGGCATAAAAGCCACAGGGCATAAATCTGCAAAGAAGTAAAAAGCTAAACTTTTTAAAGAATATTGTTCTCTCTCACTTACCAACTTTACATTTCCCTCTATGGCCCCAGAAGATGACTGGTTAGCCAGAGATGAGTAAGATTCCTCAAGGGAGGAACAACCTAAGACAGGCACAGTCACAGGGGGACCATCAGGTGAGAAATTGGTGATCAACAGAGGTGAGGCTTAGAAACTCACCCCCCCCTGTGTTGAGAGAAATCTTCTGCATCCATGGATGTTTTTTTGCCATTGTCTAGCTTGGATTAAGACTTAGTCTATAGGCACAGACATGATCACCTACATTTGCCCTCTTACAACACTAAATTATGTTTTCTACCTTTATCTTGCATCTACCTACCCCTTCAGCATTTCATTAAAAAAAGGGAGAAATGTGGGATTCACATATAAATCAAGTATAAAAATCAAATGGATAATCATATCTGACTTGATTGTTTATAGTTCATGATGCATGATTAAAACCGAAAATTTCTGTTATATGACTGCCCTTGCACTGTTCACCATGTAAGAACTTATTTGTTATGCTTCAGAAGATTGGAGACTGTTGAGAATTAGGCTTGGGGTTGATTAATGATTGTGCATTGAGTCCCCTATACAGAATTTTATTGTTGTTAACAACCATTTGATCAATAAATATGAGAGATGCCCTCTCAAAGAAAAAAAACATTATGTGAGAAAAATTAGTATCGAATGTGCAGAGCAAAAGAAAATGTATGTTACGTTTTCATCTGCACATGAATAAGTCTGCCAGAATGACCATGTCTGTTGCTGACTGGATTATTCATATGCATACATAAATACACATACCAATTTCTGGCTTAATTAGTAATTTGCCACTGATTTCTAAACCAGACTTTTTTCTCTGAAATTTTCTCTTGATAGTAATCCCAATTGTATTTATATATCCAAAATATATTTTTATTTACTACATAAAAATATACAATTTATTTTCTTGTTTGTCATTTTTATTCTTGATTAATTTATATGCCTCTGATGGCATGGATTACTATGTATGTCACACTGAATTAAAATATGTACCATCTTTCAATATATGTTAGTAATTTTTAAAAATAATGCTTTATATTAGATAAATTCATATTTTATAGTTTTCTATTTTTTACCTATTATGTGAAATAGTTATGTCAAATCAGTTCTAAAATCAATAATAAGCTTGGTATCAATAATACAAACTCTCATACATGGTGTTCATAAAGGTGAAAAGATACCTGTCCTATTTTTAGAAGACTGGGTAGAGAATAGTGAGGATTAGATAAATGTAGATGTATTTGATAAATGTAAACAGTCATTACCCAATGCCTGTACACAACATGACGCTGCAGTTAAAGGACTGACCCCTGACTGAAGCATCTCTAATGGTTTTCTCAGGTTTCTTTTTTAGGCTCAGTGTGTTTTTGATAGATTTGTGTTACAAGTTTTGACTTTTCTAATTTGGGACATGTCCACTTTTCTTTTAATTAGCATTACTCTTATAAATTGTCCTCTTGAGGATATTGTTTCACTCAAAGCCCTGCCCTGGGGAAGCAGCAATAATGAGCTCAGGCTTCCGTTCTGTTTCCAGGGTCCAATCATCTGCAGATGTGACCACTGGTACTTCATAGTTTTAAAACATTCATTCCCACCAAGTGCTTATAAACTCTCCTGTTGTCATGGTTATATTCTCCACTCCATGTTTTTTAACATTCTGAGACAGTTGGGAGGAGAAAGTCATCTATGGGCATGACTCTGACCACATATGATACCCACATCACACAGTTATAAAGGAGAAAAACTGAAACCACATACTTGAGCGACCACAAAAATCCTGAGGTTTGTCTCAGCAGGTCGGCAGGGAACCTGACATACTATTTTTTTTCAATGAATGTTCTTTGCTGACTTTCCTTTCCATTTGGCATGGGATACCCTGTATCCCATGTATTCCAGGAAATTAAGAAGGGATGTGGTGTCCAGAACTGAGGCCTCCTTTGAGGGGCTGCAAAGTAAAAGATCATCTATGTATTGGAGGAGAGTACTCTTACCTGTTGAATGTCATGAGAGGTCCTCTGTCAGAGTCTGTCCAAAAAGATGGGGGTTATCTCTAAAAACTTGAGGTAGAACTGTCAAGGTCAATTGTCTAGATCAACAGGTGTCAGGGTCTTCCCACATAAAGGCAAGTAGCGGCTCCAAGTCTGAGTGGAGAGGTGTAGTGAAAAAGGCATCTTTAAGGTATAGTACAGTAAAATGAGAGGTACCGGAAGGGACCTGAGACAGAAGAGTATATGGGTTAGGCACTACTGGGTGTAAGGTAATAACAGCCTCATTAATTATTCAGAGGTCTGGAACGAGGTGATACGTTCCAGAAATCTTTTTTACTGGCAAGATGGGAGTAATGCATGGAGAGTTAGTCGGTACTAAAAGCCCCTGAGAGAGTAGACGATTAACAATAGGCTGTAGTCCCCTTCAATGAGCCTGTAAAATAGGAAATTGAGGCTGAGAAGGGAATCAGGATGGGTTTTTCAGGTGTATTAAAACCGGGGTGTGGTGGGTTGCCACAGGGGTGGAGATGTCCCACATGACTGAATTTACAGCAGTCCAGGAAGTTGGGAGACTCAGGTTACCGTTGTCTAACTCACCTTTGCAGACCAAAGCAATGAGGGAGTTTCTGGCATCCTGTAAGCATTTAAAAGCTGGGAGGGAAATAGAGGCTCCTAACTTATAGAGCAAATCCTGTCCTAACAGAGGGGTAGAACAGGAACGCATGACTAGAAAGGAATGGGTAAACAGGATGCCTTGGAAGGTGCAGGCCACTGGGCCTGTCTCTAAAGGCTTGGAGAGGGTTACCATGACCCCAATTACAGAGATTTTGACAGGGTTCAGAGGCCCTTTAAAGGAGGGGAGAACAGAGTATGTAGCCCCTGTATCCACCAAGAAGGAGATGGGCTTATCTGCTACCCATAGCTTGGCCCTGGGCTTGGCAAGGGTGATTGGGGTGTCCGAGTCCAGGTGTCTTCAGTCTTTGAGGATGCCTAGCAGGTCTGAAGGATAGTCCCTCGAGGGTGTCCACTGTCTGTGAGGCTCTGCTGCCAGAGGCAGACCACCCCCGAGTACACAGTCTACTTTCCAATGACCTCACTTACCACAGCTGGGGCATGGTCTGGTCAGTCTGCATGGTTGGTTGGGGCACTTCCATGCCCAGTGCCCTTCATTGCTGCACCAAAAGCAAGGGCCCAGAGGTTCAAGTCGATCTTCAAGGACACCCTGACAATCTCCACAAGCCGGCCGCCGAGCAGCTGTTATGGCACAAGTCTGTTCTGCCATTTGGGCAGATGACCTCCTCTCGCTCTCGTACTGTCAGGCATGAAAATCTTTAAATGCCATATCTACCAGGTCTCCTAGAGGGGTCTGGGGACCATCCTCAGCCTTTTTAAGCTTGTGCTTGATGTTGGGAGCTGACTGAGTTATAAAATGCATGGCTATGAGAGAGGAACCTAACGCTGAGACCGGGTCAATCTTAGGAAAAGCTCCTAGAGTTTCTCTTAGGCGTTTGAGGAATTCTGACAGGTTTTTGTCAGGCTTCTGGGTAATCTCTCTAAGCTTATCATAATTGATAGCCCTTTGGGCAGTTGAGTTCATACCTGCCAATAAGTAGCAAACCATGCGATCCTGGCACACCTCACCCTCTGGAGTATTATAATCCCACATGGGTTCCTGTAGAGGAACAGCTTCCCTGCCCATAGGTTCCTGTTCATCTATGGCATGGGCTTCACTGGCACAGTGCTGTGATGCTGCCATGACATGGTCATATTCCTCTGGGGTTAGAGTGGACTGGAGGACTACATGCACATTGTACCAGGTGAGCTTGTAAGCTCAAGTGAGATATTTAACCTGTTTAGCAAACATTACGGGGTTGGAGGAAAAGGACCTCAATCGCTGTTCTACTTGGGATAAGTCTGCCAGAGAAAAAGGAACATGAACTTGCACTACCCCTTCAGTCCCTGCTACCTCCCTCAGAGGAGCCATCACGTGAGCTTGAGACTGCTGTGACTTAGAGTGGGTTACTGGAGGGCTAGACCATTTGGGCACCAGCTGTGGTGAGTAAGATGGTGGCTGGTTTGAAGGAGGGGATGGAGGGGGTGACCTTGGCAGTAGGGATACAACCTGGGAATCGATGCAGAGCCTGAAGGCAGGGGACTTGGGTATGGGAGAGTTTTATCTATTTTATCCAAAGTGAAGTCAGCACCTGTGGAGCAAGATGGCAGCGCGACTGGAAGAGAAGGGGAACAAGATGTTGGAGAAACCGGAAGAGAAGGAGAACAAGATGGTGAAGAAACCAGAAGAGAAGGAGAACAAGGTGGTGGAGAAACCAGGAGAGAAGGAGAAGATGGAGGAGAGATACATTGAGGGAGGGAGCTGACCCCCACGGTGGGCCTGGAGGAGCGGGAAGTGGGGTAACCGAGATCCTCCACCAAGTCCGTCAGAGAAGAGCCTCCCAGTAATAGGAGGGATTGAGATCAGCGGTCTTGGTGGAGGCCTGGGTTAACAAAACTTGGGAAGGAGTACATTTAACACACAAATCTGGGCATGTGCGCTGAGTCCAAAAAGCCTGAACATATGAGATTTCACTCCACTTTCCGCTCCGATGGCAATAATTAGTTAAGTTGGTGACGAGGCCAAAATCGAAAGTTCCCTCAGGGGGCCAGTGAGATTGGTTGTCCAAGGGATACTGAGACCAGGCCTGAGAGCAAAGGAAGACCAGCTTCCATTTGTGAATTTCCTGGGACAAATATAGAGTAGCCAAATAAGAAATGAGACACCACAATGGGGTCTGGGCCTCCGTTTTAAGGGCTGCTTCTCCATGTCTGCGCCACTTTCCAACTAATCCCGCTGAGTGGAGCACCCAGCATCTCAAGCACACCAAGTCAGGGGAGACGTCCTGGGAGCCTGGGTGAGGGACATCTCCCACACCAGAGGACCAGGGGCAGGCCAGATGCCCACAGATGTCCTGGGGCCTGGGGTAGGGACGTCTCCTGTACTGCAAGGCCAGGGGCAGGCCAAGTGCCCTCAGAAGGTGGTCTGAACGTCCAGGGGCCGATGCACCCCTGGATGGAGCTACGATTTCTAACGGACCAGGTGAAACAGTGTTAGGAAGAGAAACAGACTGGGGGAAACTGAGGGATCCCCCAGAAAATAGACCACGCAACAGAGAGCAGGCTGAGGTCCTGGGTTGAGGAAGGAAGGGGTGGAGCACTCACACTCCTTCCCAGGATTTTGGCACCAAATGTAAGATAAATTCCAATATATTCCAACCGAAGTAAGCAGGCGAAGAGAGGCAACAAAGGCCAGGCAGTTTATTTGAATGCAATCCCCGGGTGATGTTCTGCAATCTGAAACACAGGCCAGGGAAGTCACACCCAGCAGGGAAGGCAGCAAGTTTTTAAGTAAGGCAGGGGGAGGGAGAGCAAAGGTGTACAGTGGCATGAGGATTGGCTCATCTAAGGTATGTGGGGTTCTCTTATTGGCCTTTAGCCAGGTACTAGAAAGTTACCACTAATCTTCTAGCTCAGGGGAAGGGCTCTATTTGGGAGGGTTATCTGATCAGGCTCTGGAATGTTGTCAGACTGGAACCTGTTGGTCTCTTTGTCTCATTTGGTGAGGCCTGAGCTTGTCCATCAGGCTCACCCCTTCCCCTGATGCCTCCAGCCTAACACATACGTAGTCAGAAATACACATTTAGTGACAGAAGAGACGTGCTTGCTGCTCTCAGAAGCATTTTACAAAGAGCTTTGTTTTATCATATTGGATTTTAAGAAAGCCCCAAATTCTGTTCCAAATAGTTCTTTAAATGTCTCATATCAGCAATTTCATACTCCACAGAAGTACATCGTCATAACTCTGAGTGTTACTGGGAGAGAGGAGAGTGGCTTTTGCAAAGAAGTCCACGTCCTCAGTGCATGAGTTAGCCGAGTGGCTCATGAATCTACATGGTAACAGCTTTCTGCTTTCATGTACTTGTTTGTGACAACTTAATGTTTCCATTTCCAAGGTCTCCACTTGTGTGGAAACTTTCACTCCGTGTTTTGCTCAGGAAGTTACCACAGCATCCCCAACATAAATGAGATCTGGGCAAAGACATGAACACTCACCAGAAGGCATCTTTACTACACAAACTGGACAAGCGTTACCAGTTACCTGATGAAAATATGTGTTGGAAGGAGTCTTCCCTGCCCAGATACGGGCCTTGCAAATTAGAAGACCGAGCTCCAGTGGCCCGATTCCGGCTGCAGGAGACACCCCAGCAAGGAAAGCCTCAGCAGGAAGCCTACTGCTCCGTTTGTATGCAGATCAGAAATTGCTATTATTTTCTACCACTCTTTTAGTGTACTTTGTTACAATCAGTGTGTAATTTGAACCAGGGCTATTCACTTAATAACTTACCCCTTCTATTCTGTAGAGTATGTAGTAAGATCTCTGTTTTTATTCTTAATACTGGTAATTTGTGATTTCTCTCTTTTTCTTGTGAATTTTCTCTAGAGTCTTTTATATTCTAATAATATTTTCAAAGTACCAACATTTATTTGGCTTGAGTTCCTCTATAATGAGTGTTTTCTATTTCATTTTGAATTATGCCTTTGTCTTTATCACTGTTCTCTGTTATCTACTTTTGGTTTGGTGTGCTCTTTCTTTCTGGTTATGTTAAGTGGAAATTAGCATAATTTATTTTCAGCCTGTTTCCCTGATTAAGGCTTTTACAGTTATGATTTCACTACTAAGTCCTATAGAAACATACAACAACTTTCAAAATGCGCTTTGATTATCAATAATAAAAGATGTTCAAGATATTTTAAAATTTGTTCTTGATTTTTTTCTTAGATGTAAGATTTATTTAGAGAGTTTATGTAATTCAGAATTGTTTGGGGATTTTTATAAATACTATTTTTCACTGGAATGTAAGTTAATTACATAATTAGAGGAGATGTATCTCCTGTGACATCTTGGGAAAGCTTATTAATTCTCCCCTCAAACAATATTTGTGGGTACTTTATGCCACATTTAGGTGCATGTGTGTGCATGTGAAGCCCTGTGCTGAGGTAGCCCACACCTCTGTCAATGTCCTCTCCTGCCCAGTTGGACACCATTCTCAGCCACTGTAATGGTTCTTTCCTCTATACCTTCAACATGTCCCCTTTGTGTTGCTTCCATGTAATTCATTGTCAGACCCAGTTCTGGTTAAAGCCAGCATCTACCTGCCATACATAGGATTCCACACACTAAAGGAGGTGTTAAATAAACAGCACGTAATGTCGCCACTCTAAAATTCATCACCAGTAACCTCCCCTGCATGCACAGTCCCCTGGAGCAGCCCATCTACACATCTGTTTGCTCCTCCGTCCTCCTCAGTGACTGTCATACGTGCTCTTCTCTTTCCAAACTTCCAACCCTGACTTGTCCTTACACATCTGTATCCTCAGCAACAGACCTATTGAACTGGAAAAATACCCTGAAATCCTCCAACGGGACTATCCAGATGCTTAGTCCACTATGTTCCCCACTGGCCACATTTTGTCCCTGTGCATCTGCTTTCCACCTCTTCCTCTGATAATGGACTGTGCCCAGGTAAGACAAATGCCTTCATGCATCTCTAGAGATAGTGACATTTCTAAAGCTTTTGATGAATCTTCCTGAACTATCCATCTCAGACATCTGCAATTCTGTACATGTATAGAGGTTGTACATTGGTGCATTTTTCTGCTAATACAAGATAATTGGCTTCTGCAGTTATGTGCTATCTTGCTCTTTAAGAATTTACAAGTTTTGTTCTTATTATGAGTTTAGCAAGCAGTAGCAGTGAAAAATCTTCATTATATTCAGGGTATAACAGCTCTCAACCTGCAAACCCTTCCTAGTGAAACTGTGCTCATTTCTGTGGGCTCAGTCATTTCTGCTGTGTCTCCAAAGAAAACATATCTGTTTGTTGAATATTAAAAGCTGTCTTCGAAAGACAGGCCAAATATCTAAGTTAGATGTTTTTAAATAAAATTCATTTTTTCTTTCCATATGTATTTATACTTTATATGTGACTAATAATTATGCTCCATTATAATTTTTTGTAATAGAATTGTGTTAAAACTGCCTCTGTGTCTTTTAGTCACCTCACTCCTTGTTGAGTTCCTGATAGTCTTGCCAAGCATTTACGGACATCCAGACCCTCCCACGGGCCCTGCCACGTTTCCTCGTCATCCTGAGTCTCCACGGCAGTGATGCATGAGGAGAGCTGAGCTGCAGGCAACGTCTCCGAGCCCTCGGAAGACCAGGAAGTAATTTTCCTTGTATTTCAAGTGTGATGGGAAGACACTGAAGATTTCAGAGGAGGGACTGGTGAACTGGGATATCTGCATTTTAAAAATCAGGGAAATAAAAAAAATTTTTAATGAGTGGAGAAAGAATGTTTTCATCAATTATTGGGAATATAATCTTCCTTCACTAGAGAAATCTTGTTTTACTTATATTCATCAGTTCCATTCTGTGGTTATTAAAATCCACAATAAAACAATTAGAATCTGTTTTATATTAAAACCCTTATTTGAATATGTTAAGATTTCCAAAATTTGGAAAAGTTAAGTGCAACTCAAATATAAATGAGCAAACTTCTAAATGTTTATTTTCTCAACTGGTGAATTTGGTTTCAGTATACATAATTAAAGAATATGAATAGAACAAATAATATAAAAATAAGTATAATTACATAGTTCTCAATAGTTTTTCCTATTTTTGATCTACTTTGATCTATCATCTCAATTAATCAATATATTTTTGTGTTAAGTATATAGTATGTCCTCGTATAAAGTATGAAAATGAGCCATACAGAAGTAGAACAATATCAAGAAAAAAATCTTTTTTTCACTTTTTTGAGATATAGTTAATCTACAATGTACTAGTTTCACACATACAACACAGTGATTTAACAATTATGTACATTACTAAATGCTCACCATGGTAAGTATAGTTATGATATGTCAACATACAAAGAAATTGTAATAGTATTGGCTATAGCCCCTATGCAGTGATTCCAACCCATCCTAAGTGGAAAGTAGGGTTTGAATCTGGACCTTGGATTTTATACACAGTATTGCCCAGTGGTCATGATGTCAAACTAAGGTTTTTAGATGATGAAAACCCCTTTGTTCTCTAATTTTCCATTTGCAGGGTCACACAAGCATAAATCATGAAGAGAAACACATCAGATTTCATTTTTCTAGGACTCTTTAAATACACGAGATGCCACCTTTTCCTCTTCACAGTGGTGCTGATAATAGCCATTGCTTCTTTCACAGGCAAAGCTCTCATGCTTCTCCTGATTCACCGGGACCCCCGGCTTCACACGCCCATGTACCTCCTATTGAGCCAGCCTCCCTCATGGACATGATGCTGGTCTGCATTACTGTGCCCAAGATGGCTGCTGACTATTTGACTGGCAGGAAGTCCATCTCCCTCACTGACTGTGGGCTATAGATCTTTGTCTCCCTCACACTGGGTGATGGAGAGAGTTTTCTCTTAGTAGCCATGTCCTATGACCGCTATGTGGCTATTTGCCACCCCCAGAGATACCCCATCCTCATGAGCTGGCGATTATGCCTGAGAATGTCCTGGGGGTCCTGGTTCCTGGGGGCAGCTGATGGGCTCGTGCAGGCTGCTGCCACCCTGAGCTTCCCATTTAGCAGAGCTCATGAGATTGACCATTTCTTCTGGGAGGCACCCACTCTCATGCGTTTGGCTTGTGCTGACGTCTGTCTTTGAGTACGCCATGTACACCTGCTGTCTGTTAACGCTGTTGGTCCATCCTGGCTGCTGTTCTCCAGGTGTGTTCTGCAGATACCCGCAAAAAGGCTTTTGCCTCCTGCTCCTCACATTTGGCTCTGATGGGACTGTTTTTTGGAGCTGCTCTATTTATCTACATGAGACCCAAATCCTACAGTTAAGCTAAGCATGACAAGGTTGTCAACATTTTATAATATCTTCACCCCTGTGCTGAACCCCTTCGTCTACAGTCTGAGGAACAGGGAGGTCGAGGGAGCCTTGAAAAGGTGGCTGGGGAAACGTGCAAACTTAAAACCTCAGCAAATACAAACACACTCTTCAAGGTTACACAGTGTCAAATGAGTCTAAGTTCATGGAGTCACTAACATTTTAAACTATTTTAATTATCTCTCCTTTAGCGATATGTAAAGAGGAGGTTACGTTTGTTGATTGGTATAATAGGAAGTTGAGAATTGAGTCCATACTGTATTGAGAGATACAATTTCTTTTGTTTTGTGTTTGTGTGTCTTTTGTTAATTATTTTATTGTGGTGTAGTTGATGTACTCTGGTATTGGTCTCAAGTATGCAGTATAGTGGATCTGACAGTTATCTACATTATTAAATGCTCGCCACTACTAGTATAATGAGTATTTGTCAGCAGAGGACATTACACAGTCACCGGCTGTGTTCCCCATGCCTCGCCACCATCCCCGTGATGAGCTGATGTCACACTGAGGTTCTGCACCACTTCATCCCCTCCCCCTCTGTCTCCCATCCACCTAACCCCTCCCCAGCGGTGACCACTAGACACTTCTCAGTGTCTATGAGTCTCCTGCTGTTTTGTTCATTCTGTTCTGATTTGTTTTTGTGTTCCACAAATAATGAAATCATGCGGCATTTTTCTTTCTGCCTGGCTTATTTCACTGAGCATAATATACTTAAGGTATATCCGTATAGCCAAAAATAGGATTTCTGTCTTCTTTATGGCTGAATAATATAATATTCCCTTGTATATGTTCACTACCTCTTTATCCATTCATCTACTTATGGACACTTGAGTTGCTCACACTAAGCAGTTTTTATGGATTATTTTGTATTCTGTAAGAACTCTGTAAGTGCTCTGAATCCCATTTTCTGAATGAGGAAATGGAGGGATGGAAAAATTACACATTGTTCCCAGTGTCACTCATCAAGTAAATGTTAAAATGTGTCTTTGAAGCATGTCCCACAAGCTGAGACATTTTCATTTCCAGTAATTTACTTTGAACATTGTTTCCTATGCCTTTATTCCATATGTTTCTAAGAACTAAGTATATGATTCTATCAGACAAATGAGAACAACACTCTTTAGCAGTAACCTAAAATGCAAGTCCATGGGAAAGGGGGAAGTGAACCACTTAGATGTAAGTGTTATATTGTCATGGTTTTTACATTTTCTCCCAGCCTGTTTTACTTGGTGTTTGAAGGCAAACATTTGTAATTCATTCAAGTTTTTATTTAAGTTATTATACATATGTGTACACACACACAGAAATATATGTATTTCCCCAGACTCTGGTTGTAGTTGCAATGGTCAATCTGTTTTATATCACAACTAAATTCTCTTTCGTGGAACTGTTGAGAAATGATGTTTAAAGGTTCTGTTGACTAATGATGAATATGAGGTCCATCGATATTAACTCAAATGCATAAACATACTTACTTTTAATGTGCTATCAAAGCTGAGTAAGATTCAACCTCTGTTTCTTACAAGATGTATGGGTCTCTTTACCACTGCACGTGTGCAGCTCATGAGCTATTTCTCATATTAAATGTGGGCACTTCTTAAGTGTTTGGGACTTTGAAAAGAGGAGAAACATGACTATTTCTTCTGTTAGAGGGGGACACAGCCAGACAGATAGGGCAGAAAGTGCTGATCATCAAAACCAAACTGTTATCAGAGATTGCATAACAAGTTGTCTTAGAGAATTTTATGACAAACCTAAATTCCTTACAGCTACAATGAACAAGGAATGAAATCAGTTTCAAACATTCAGAGAGAAATAACTGCTGAAAAAGCTTCCGTGGCCAATGACAATCCAGTGTGAGTGTCTGAGATATAAATACTATTTCAACAGACTTCAATCCCAAAACAAATGTCTTACAGCAATATAGGAAATCTCCATCTTCACAATGAGTCAGAAATACCAATATCGTGTGCATGTTTATGGTAGTACTTTATCCAGTGCATCTAGAACCTGGACACATGTCCACAGAGATTATCTCAGAAACCGAGGATGTGAGGAGAAGGAAGTTAACTTTCCAAGTGTAAGAGTTTGTTTTCCTTGTTTGTTATCCTCCTCAACCAGTGTTATGATAAAAAAAGGAATGTAATTGCTAATATTCTATCAATTATGCCATCAAAAGTATTTTCATCTCTTAAGATGGTTGAAGTTGACACAATTAAATTCAGTCATGGAAATTTAATTTTTTATCCCCAATTAATTTATCATCAGAAAGGTATATTTTAGAATATATTAATTAGAAAGTGGCATGTTAAGTCTATTAAATATGATAAAGATAAAATATTTAAACAGGACAACTATTGTGCCTAATTTATAGGAAGAAACTCTAAGAAAAAAACACAGGATGAATATTATATGTAAGCAAATGTAACACTCTAATAAAAATGTATGATATACTTGTAAAAAGAACAATATAATTCATAGAAATGATATTTTAGACCAGTCATCTGACCATAATGAAATCAAATATGAAATCAGTAATGCAGTGATAATTTCCAAATAGCTTTGGAAATTATGTGCATTCATATCTTTATTGTTTCGAATGCCTTTGGGAGATCCTAATCTCAATTCCTTAATAATATTTTACATGGAAAAATTTTCATTTTTTAATTGAAAAATAGTTGATATACAATATTATATTGGTTTCAAGTATATAAGAGAGTGATTCAACTGTTACACACATTATTAAATCCTCACCCCAACTAGTGCAGTTACTCTTTGTCAGTATAGAAAACTGTCACAGAACCACTGACTGTATTCTCTCTGCCACACTCCCATTCCTGTGACCACCTTATATTGTGACTGAGATTCTGTGTCTCTTCCTGGACCCCCAGGCAGCCCAGCACCCACCCCAAATCCTCCCCTGTGGTGGCCGCCGGTCACTGATCAGTGTCTGTGAGTCTACTGCAGTTTTGTTCATTTTGCTTGGTTTTGTTTTTAGATTCCAAAAATAAGTGAAATCATGATATTTGTCTTTCTCTGCCTGCCTTTTTCATATAGCATTATACCCTGTAAGTTCATCCATGTTGTTACAAAAGGCAAGATTTCCTTCTTTTTGTGGCTGAATAATATTCCTTTGTGCATATGCACCACCTCTTCTTTACCCATTCATCTGTTGATGGACACTTTGGTTGCTTCCATATCTTGACTATTGTAAATTATGTGGCAGTAAACATAAAGGTGTACATATCATTTTAAATATATTTTATTTTATTTCAGAAAATTCCTAGAAGTCAGTTCCTAGGTTGTATGGCATTTCTATTTTTCATTTTCTGAGGAACCTCCACACTGCTTTCTGTAGTGGCTGCACCAATTAACATTCCCACCAGCAGTGGAGGAAGGTTCCCTTTTCTCCATATCCTCTCCAACACTTGGCTATTTCTTGTCTTTTGGGTATCGGCCATTCTAAACTAGTGTGAGGTGGGAACTCATTGCGGTTCTGATTTGTATTTCATTATAATTAGCAATGTGGAGTATCTTTTCATGTGCCTGTTTGCCACTTTGGCAAAATGTGTGTTCCTGTTCTCTACCCATTTTTAGTTGGATTATTTGGTATTTTTGATGTTGAGTTTAGAAAAATTTTCCAAAATTACTGCTGATATGTTTTTCATAGATATCTAGAAAATGTAGAGGCAGTATATCAGAGAGCATGAGTGGTAAGATTATGTGATGTGGGGAGTTATTTTGAATAAATCTTCTTCAAGGGGTAATTAATTTACAGTTGGTAGTTTTTAGTTAATACAATAAATACAATTCTCAAGTGTACACCTTGGTCAATTTTACATATGTAATGCCTATGTAACTATGATGAAGATCAAGATTTAGAGTATTCCAGTACCGTGGAGTCTCCCTTTTTCTTCCTTCCAATCAATACCTCCAAAAAGGTAATCACCACTTTAATATATTCTTGTTAATTATATCATACTTCTTTTGCCTAATAATATTTTGGGGACTCAGCTATGTTGTTGTGTTTATCCCTTATACCTTCCTGTTCAATATTATGTTATATGTCATGCTATTAATATACTATACTTACTTATTAATTCTGCTCTTGATAGGCATTTGGTTTGTTTCTGGTTAGGAGCTACTGTGAATTAAACTGCTGTCAGCATTTCTGTATCTGACATTTAATGGACTCAACCTTCGCTTCTGTTTGGAAAAGACCATAGTGGAGTTATTGGATGATGTTACAAAAACGTTGAGCTGTGCCACATAATACCAAACATTTTCCCCAAAGTTTTTATGCCAACTTACATGTAAGTTGTTGCACATCCTTGACAGCCTTGGTTTTGCCAGTCCTTTTTTAATTTTAGCCATTACGGTGAGTAGTTTTCCACTGTAGTTTCATTTCTCTTTCTCTGAAAGAGTTTTCTGTATCACATTTTATATGGTTATTAGATACTGGATTTCATGTATAACCATCTGCCAGTATTTTTTTAGGGTGGGGAGGGAAAGCTAGCCCTCTTTATTCATTGATTTGTTGAAATTCTTTATATGTTTTGGATACCAATTGTTTACCCAATATATGTAAAGCAAATATCTTCCCATATACTTATATTTTAGCTTATACTTTTCCTTCTAATGGTGAGCAGAAAATATAAACTTTTAGAAAGAAAGATGTATGTATAAAATTTCATATTTCACTTTGAACTTAATAAATATTTATGCCTATAAAAATTCATGCAGATATTCTGCCATGTTAGTTCTATAGTCCCTTTGAAATCAATTTTTACATGTACTGTATAAAATCACTCCCAATCAACCCAGAGCTGACGAAAAAACTTTCAGTGTCAGCTTTGTCAGAGTGAGGTATCTGTATGGGGCAATTAAGGGTTTTTTCCCTTTTTCAACTCTTCCATTCTTACACAACACATTGTGTTAATTTGTTACCTCATTATGAGTTTGGACATTAAGCTGTGTAAATACAGTATTTTTTCATTTTGTTCATTTCTTCCTATTTTTCTGCTATTTTATACTTCTGTAGAAAATTTAACTATAATTTTTCCAGATTTATTAAATGTAGTTGGATGTATAACATTGTATAAGTTTGAGATATGTAACAATTACTTGATATGCTTATGTATTATGAATTGCTCACCATTAAGGGGAGTTGAAACATGCTTTCCCTCTCATAGTTACTTTGTGTGTGTGTGTGTGTAGTTGTGTGTACAGTGAGAACATTTAAGATACAATCTCAATAACTATCAAGTATACACTAATGTATTAAAAGTAGTCATCATATTGTGCATTTGATCCCAAAACTCAGTCATCTTATATCTGAAATTTTGCACCCTTTGAACAGTATCTCCCAATTTCCCCACCCCTCAGGCCCCTGGTGACCTATCCCTGTTTTGAGTTTGCCTTCTTGAGGTTCCACATGTAAGTGAGATCGTGTAATTTTGCTCTTTCTCTCTTTCCTTTAACATAATGCCCACAAAGTCAACAAATATGACAAAAGGCAGGGTTTCCTTCTTTATTCTAACTTATTAAATTATATATATATACATCCCACATTTTTTATCCATTAACCATGGACAGAAACTTAGTTTATTTCCAGGTGTTTGCTACAGTGAATAATACTGCAGTAAACATGTGTGCAGATATCTCTTTGAAGTCCTGATTTAAATTTCCATAAGCTGTAGTGCTGGATCAAATTGAATTTTTAAGTATTTGAGGAAATTCGATAGTTTGCCATACTGCATGTATCAATTTACATTAGCACAAACAGTATACAAGTTTTGTGACCCTCTTTTCTCCACACCCTCACCAACACTTGTTATCTTTTTCCTTTTTGATGATAGCCATTCTAACAAATGTGAGATGATGTCTCATTGTGGTTGTGATTTTCATGTCCCTGATGATTTACTTATGGCCTATGGGAAAATGTCTATTCAGATCCTTTGTCATTTTTTAAATGGTTTGTATTTTTGCTACTGAATTATAAGAGTTGCATATGTATTTTCAATATCAACCTCTCATCCAACATGTGCTTTAAAAATGCTTTTCTTCTTGGTTGGTTGCCTTTCCATTTTTTTAAATTATTTTTTTGCTGTGCTTCACTTTTTGGTTTGAGGCAGAACTTGTTGATTTTTTGCTTTTGTTGCTTTTGTTGCTTATGCCTTTGGTGACACATCCAAAATAAACCACTGCCAACACTGATGCTAAGTTGCTTTTCCTCTATATTGTCTTCCAGGTGTTTTATGGCTTTAGATACTATATTAAGGTCTTTAATACATTTCCAGTTAACTTCCATAAGTGGTGTAAGGTAGAGTCCAGTTTTATTAAGTTGTGCGTGAATATCCAGTATTCAAGATACCATTTATTGAAGATACTATATTTTTCTTCTTAAGTAATCTTGGTCCCTGTACCAACTATTACTTGACCATATATCCATTGGCTTATTTCTGGGCTCTTGATTCTGTTCCACTTATTTGTGTATTTATTTTAATGTTAGTACCATTGTTTTGGTTATTAATATAGTTTTTGAAATCAGGAAGTGTGATGTCTCCACCATGTGCTTCTTTCTCAAGATTACTTTAGATGTTTAGGATAATCTGTGATTCCACATGAATTTTAGGATTTTCTAATTCTGCAAAAACTACCATTAGAATATTCATAAGGTTTGCATGAAATATACATATTGACATTTTAACATCATTACCTCTTCTGAACCATGAATATGGGAAATCTTTTAATTTGTGTCTTTTTCAACTTCTTTCATCAGTGATTTATGGTATTTCATCATATAGATACTTGTTAACTTTATTACTACATATTTTATTATTTTTATTGAAGTATAATTGACATAAACATTACTTTCAGGTGTACAAGATAACGAGTCCACATTTGTGCACATTGTGAAATGAGCACCACAGTAAGTCTAGTTACACTCTGTCACACTTATAGAAAGTACACTTTTTCCCTTGTGATATGTATGTTTAAGATTTATTTTTTAGCCTCTTTGAGATCTCTAATACAATACTATTGACTGTAGTCACTAACCTGCTTATTACCTCCCCATGACTTTATTTTATAACAGGAAACTTGTAAGTCTTTTTTTTTATTGAAGCATAGTGAATGGACAACATTATACTGGTTTCAACTACATAACACAGTGATTCAACAGTTACATACACTGGTAAATCCTCACCCCAACTATTGTACTTACTACCTGTGATTATCAAAGATGTTGTATAATTATTGAGTATATTCTCTACACTGTACTCTCACCACCATGACTAATTTATATTATGATTGAAATTTTGTCTTTTTATTCCCTTTATGCACCCCACCCACTGACTCCAACCCCTCGTGCATGGAAACCACCAGGCACTTCTCAGTGTCTACGAGTCTACTGCTGTTTTCTTCATTTTGTTTCCTTTTGCTTTCAGATTTCACTTATAAGTAAAACATTGTATTTGTCTTTTTCCACCTGGCTTCTTTCACTTAGCATGACTCTAGGTCTATTCATATTGTCACAAATGGCACAATTCCTTTTTATTGGGTAAATAATATTCCCTTGTATATATGTACCACCTCCTCTTTCCTATTTACCTATTGGCAGACACTTTGGTTGCTTCCATATCTCGGTTATTGTAAAATAATGTGGCAGTAAACATAGGGGGTGCATATATCTTTTTGAATTAAAGATTTTGTCTTCTTTGTGTAAATTTATAGAATGGAGTTTATTGCTTGTATGGTATACATATTTTTTCTAATATTCAGGAACTGAGAAGAGGGAGGTGGAGGCCAGTGAGAGCATGAGAGGAGAAAAATTTTTACAAGAGTTTGTATGTTTAATCTTCTTTTAAAACTACCAAGTCCTAGAGAATGGCCAAAATGAGAACAATTGAGATAATTTCAGGGAAACTTACGGGCTCAATAGCTGTATTAAATGACCATACTTGTACTGGGTAGACTTGGAAAGGAACTACTTCCCAAAGAAGGGACAGAGTGTTCTCAGATGAGATGATTGGGGGAAGCATACAAGGCAGAAAAACAGGGTTACTGTGCAAAACATGGAGGGAGAGTAAAACAATCACCATAACACAGAATTACTGTACACAAATTGGTCATGCAGTTTACTGAAATTATTGTTCCAAGTAACATATTTCCATTAACATATAAACATTGGTCTATCTGCTTAAATAACTTTTACTATAAAATATGTCTTCTACTTAACAATTAATTGTTCTTTATTATTTTTTTAACTTGATTATGATATACATTGTTCAAATTATTTTAAAGTATTCCATTTAACATGTTTTTAAAACAAAAATTGGTGAATAATTATCAACTGAAATGACATATATTTGTGATTTAATTCACAAGCCAGGATATTTTATTATTCTTTTCAGAAGAAACTGTTATATGACCATTTATTATCTATCTATCTATCTATCTATCTATCTATCTATCTATCTATCTATCTACTTATATTTTTAAATGAAGTATAGTCGATATACAGTATTATATACATTTCAAGTGTAAAACATAGTAATTCAAAAGTTACTCATATTATTAAATCTTCACCCCAACTTGTGCAGTTACTACCTGTCAACATAAAAAATGTTACAGAACCATATACTATATTCTTCATTTTGCCCTTCTATCTCCATTTATATTAATGCACATTTCTAATGGGAACACCAGGGAAGATATAAATGATATAGAAGACATCACATTTGTACCCAAAGCATTTGCAATTCATAATTCAAATATTAAAAAAAGAGAAAGAGAAACAAGCTAACAGGAATTTATAACAAACATTTCTAACTGAATTCTATGAATGTTAATGTCATATAGTAAAACTTATGTCACACTTCAGTCACTTAGAATTCCCAGAAATCAAAGTGGATTATAAATGTTAGGAGACAGATAACTTAAAGGTCATGGACAGCTATTGATTTGTCAAATCCATACTATTCATTAGATTTTTAAATTAAAATATGAAGTTTCACTATGTAATAAAAAGCCATTCCAATACCTATTTCAATACCCTCAAAACATCCTTGTCTCTTGAGCTATAAATAAATGGGTTCAACACAGGATCAATGTTTGAAAAAAAAAACACTGGTACTGCCTGGTCCTGAGCAGGCCTACGTGAGAAACCAGGAGTCATGTAGGTGAGATGACACGGCCATAAACCAGGCTTACTACTATCAGGCGGTGGGAGCATGTGCCCACGCTTTGTTCCTCCTCTTGGGGGAATTCATGTAAGATGGTGGGTAGGAAGTAAAGATGACTCCAAAGGGAATAAAGAGTGGCACAATGCCTAACACAAGTCCTGCAAACCTACAGGAAGAGGTATCCTCACAGGAGAACTTCAGAAAAGCTCTAACTTCATGGAAGTAATCATCTATCTCCTTGTAACTACATGTAGATAACTGCACAGTATATTCAGTCTGTTTTAAAGAATTTAGAACACCCCATCATTTGGCAGACCCCCGTGCTCATGTTGACTGGGTACCTCAGTGGCTGACAGATGGCTGCACAGTAATCACAGGCCATGAGAGTCCATGAGAGTCAGGAGAATACACTCTGCTCCTCCCAGCATAAGGAAGAAAAATATCAGGAACCACAGACTATATTTGTGATATTTTTATTCTCTGAGTAAATTCAGTGGTCATGTTGGGGACAGAGTTGTAGATGAACAGCAAGTTGATGAGGGACAGCCGGCTGAGGAGGAAGTGTATGAGCACGTGGACATGGGAATCCACCAGCATAAGGGGAATCAGAGCTGAGTTCCCAGTGAGGGCAACAGCACAGATCAGCGTGATCACAACGATCAAGATGTCACATTGTTTCCTGTCAGGGAGAGTCCGGAAGAATAAATCCATCCCTGATGTCTCATTCCTTCCCTTCATGAATTAAAATCAACTGTTTGACCTGAAACCAAATAGGTTAGAAAAGCAATAAAGAATCATAATACTATGTATTAAAATTTTGTTTATAAAAAATTCAAAACTGCTGTATTAAACCATCATTCCAGTGAACATTAAGGTGTCCTCCAAGCTAGTGATGCAAACTATACTGCATCTGTTGCATTCACATCTTTACAACAGGATGGAAACTATAGAGAACATACTATACTTTATAGTCAACACTATAAACTATTAATACAACTTGATTTATTATATGTGTAATTAATATCTTCATATACTCAAAGTGAGTGTTCTTAATCCACTCTTGATTGTATTTTGAAACAGATGGAGTTTATTTTTTAATAATTTACTTCTTTTGTCTCTTGGACACAAAGATGCAATGCTTCTTCAGTCTCCTTTGAAATTAGTTGTGGCCATTTATGTCACGCTGCAGAAACAATGTAAGGGGAAGTTTTTCTTTTTTGAGACAGGCTACTTGGCTAATGTAGAAACCTATCACCACATGTAGAAATCAGATCACTGGCAAGGAAAGACCCCAAATTAGATCATTTCTTAATTAATTAAATATTAATAAAATATTCTTAACAGAGGTTAAACAACTAAGTGTATATTTTAAAGTGAGAGTATACTCATATATAGAAAAACATATTACCCTGAAAATGTGTAAGTGTTTGCATGCATGTTTAGGTTAAAGCTATAAAAATTAGTTCCTTCTTTAGTTTACAGTGACATATCTCCTTTTATCTCAAATTTATAGATTGAAGCTTACTTTATTTTCTCTCCTCTATCAATCATCAATTTGCCTTCCACATTCTGGATTTTGGTTGCATGCTCAGATGTGAAATACCTGACAGCTCTTCTTTAATATAGTAACTGGCCTAAAATATTTAACCGTGCTTGACAATGCCTTTCATCTCTTCCTGAGCTGTGTGTGCTTCTCATAACAATGTGAGTTAATTTGCATTTACTGTGATTAGCAATGCACAGCATTTTTTCATGTGTCTGTTGATCATCTGTATGTCTTTATTTTAAAAAATGCCTATTTGAGACTTTTGCCCACTTTTTAATTGGGTTACTTATTTTTGTGGTGTTGATCATATGAGTTCTTTGTATATTTCAGATGTAACTCCCTATTGGCTATATCATCTATAAATATATTCTCCCGTATTGTAGGTTACCTTTTTTGCTTTGTTGATGCTTTCCTTTGCTGTATAAAAGACTTTTAGTTCAATGCAGACCCACTGGATTACTTTTGCTTTTGTTTGTGTTGCTGAGGGAAACATGTCAGAGAAAATTATCATGCATATGTTTAAGAGATTTTTGCATGGTTCCCTCTCTGAGATTTACAGTTTCATCTCTTAAATTTAGGTTTTAAATACATTTTCAGTTTACTTCTGTGTACAGTTAGACAGTAATCCAACTTAATTATATTGTATATAACGTTAAATTTTCCCAACATCATTAATTGAAGAGACATGTCTTTTTCCCATTGTGTATTCTTACCTTCTTTGCCACATATTAATTGACCATGAATATTTTCTTTATACATATACAAAATTAATTACAATTGTGATACAGTGATTATATTTTGAAGTGAGATTTATACTTTCTTTAATAATGATAAATTAGTCTAATTTATTTTTCATTTTTTAGTTCGAATTAACCTAATTTGGCTTGACTCCTTTATATTCAGATACCAGGAATCAGTGTTTTACTGTTAAAAATTTATTATATAACTAGTAATTATTGTACATGAAGCATAGACAGGCTACAGTTAACTGGTTTGGAGTACAGTTCAGGGAAAGGACACTTCACTGCTTGGAGACCCATTTCTGTGCCACCTGTTATCATGGCAACCACACAATTTTTTCTCCTTTGAGTTTGCCAACAAAGGGTCCTTACTGACCTTTGAGCATTTACCTCAGTTCCTCCAACAGATTAATTATCCAATTAACCACAGGTTCCAAGGGGGGAAGATAAAGTTTTAAGTCTTGTTAATTTGGAAGCCATGTAACAAGGCTCCATGGGTTATCAATTTACCCAAAGTCATTAAAAGTTTTCTGTCACAATCCCAGAAGCCTGATTTAATGAGCCCCTAAACATTGTGCTTCCAATTAAGGCCATAACCTTCTATGCTTGGAGTACATTGTTATCTGTGATTTCTGCCTTGCTGTCTGTTAGTGGCCATCCCTTCCCCACTGTAGAAGAAAAAAGTGAATCAAAGATTTTTAGAATTTATCTGAACTTCCAGGCCATTGGAAGTCCATTTAACTTGTATTACTGATTTTATTAAACATATATTCCATAACAGAAAATTCCACGGTCTCTCTCAACACATTTTAGAATGTAAATAGAACTATACATATGTAAAAGATTTGTTACCAGGTCCAACATATCCAATAGTAATTAGGAAGGATAAGGTAGCTACAGCCCAAATCAAAAAGGGAGATGCTCTTATTTCTAGTGTCTCTTGCTTCTTTAAAAACAATTTTATTGAAGTATACTTGATATACAATATTATATTGGTTTCAAGTATACAATACAGTGATTGACAATGATATGTATTGTTGAATGTTCACTCAATTAATGTAGTTACTATCTGTCAAGACAGGAAGATGTTACAAAATCATTGACTATATTCTTATGCCTAAACTTCCATCCCCATGACCAATTAATATTATGATTGAGATTTTTGTGCCTCTTTATCCCCTTCACATACCCTACACACCCACTCAAACCCCTCCCCAAGAGTAACCTCCAGTCATTTCTCAGTGTCTATGAGTCTACTATTTTGTTCATTTTGCTTTGTTTTGTTTTTATATTCCACAAATAAGTGAAATAATATGGTATTTGTCTTTCTCCACCTAGCTTATTTCACTTAGCATAATACCCTCTAGATCCATCCATATTATTGAAAATGATTTTTTATGGCTTAATAATATTCCACTGTGTGTGTATATGTGTGTATGTGTGCGTGTGTGTGTGTATATATATATGTACACACACATACACTATATCATTTTTATATTTCATCTATTGATAGACACTTTGGTTGCTTACATATCTTGGTAAGCCACTAGAGTTAATTTATTTTTGATGCTTAAATTATCCCATATTTGTCCACTGGATTCCCTTCAAGTTGATTGCTGTTTCCTTTTGACCTTCCTTCATTACTATCTGATACATTTTTACTCTTTAAAAAAGAGGTTTTATGGTCTTCATGTGTACCCCTTTATCAATTTTAATTGGTGAACCTGGGGATTTCATATAAATACTACACTGGGGAACTATGGTGCCCACTGGTACTGTTGACATGTCTTCAATGCTTCTGCAACAGAGAGTTAGGAAGTACATATTATCTAGAAAGAGAAAAATCAATCAAGATTTTCTTCATATTTCTAATTCAAGTTAAAATTATATAATTATGCATAAAGTATTTCATTCTATATGTTTAGTATATTTTACCCTACTCTGAAAATTTTGGTTCTTATTAATATTAGCATAAATACTTATTGCTTTTCCTTAAAGTATGAGTCTCAAAATAGTACCAACAGTGCTAGTGAAAATAAGGCTATTTAACATAGTTGATATCTCTTAATGGTTGGTTATTCAGCCCTTAGAATATATTACATTAGTCTGTGTTTAAAGATACTGAATTTATAATATTTACTCTGCAATTATGCCATCAACTTTTCCATCCTAGGCAAAATATCAAAAGGTCAAAAAATACAGCAATAATATCCAGGTATTATCTCATGAATGAGAGAATATTGAATAGCTTTGCTATATTTTATTATTCTGGTACTTTTCATTTATCTTTATTTATTTGATCTGTCTCAAATTGCCAACTTTTGGCCTTTGAGGCCTCTCTAGTATGTGTTTTTCTTTTATTGCATAAATTACTCTTCTACCCTTATGATTCCCATTCTTTCTTACTTCTTTGGAGATTTTTTTTTCAATTATTGACATATTTATCTCAGCACTTACAGTATTTTTAAAGTATAGTATGCAAATATAGTGCTTTATATTTTCTTCTAGAAATCCCTATCTATATCACACACATTTTTTTAAAAACTAGATTTTTTGTTGAAATATGCCATGCACAAAAATGCATACTTTAATTACTTTTCATAAAGAAACACATTTATACTCAATAAATAATGTATACCTGCCCTTTCAAAGCACAATGATATCTTCTAATAGTCCATAAATACTATTCTCCTTAAAATAGGTGTTTTCATAACTTCCAAAAAACAAGAATCATTTTGCTTGTTTTCAAGTTCACATTAATAGAGTGAGTGATACCCTATGCATCCTTTTTTCTGTACTCTTCAGTTAAAGACTATGTTTCTGAGATTCACCCATGTACTGAGTGTGGCAAAGGGTGATAAGATACATGTTTATTTATACCAACATAGGCAAATCTTATCCAACAGGTAGGATTCGTGCAAGAGAGTGGTCCTGTGACAGGACAGTGTTGTAAATGGGATGTGGTCCTGGGCTAGTATACCAGACCTTCACTCCCCTCCCTGTGGGAGCTGCAGATGGGTCAGTATATAGGACTAAGGGAGGTACATGCCCTGGCTATAAAGATAAAACAAACCTTCACCATAAAATGTTCTTACCTCCCAGATGTTTTGGCTACAATACCATAGTCTTTGGGGACCACTCTGGTGTTACCCCAGGAATACACGAGGCCAGCTTCCAGGCCTTTCCCCCAAGGTGCCAGAGGGCCAGCCATCACTGGTCCATGTGTCGAAATGTCCACAGCCATGTCCACTCAATAGAATCTCCAGGGTTTAACGCAGTTGGGGCTGGCAGCAGGATGTTGCTCTGCTGGCCGTATCCTGGCTTCAGTACCTCAGTACCTCCTCTTGGGTTTGCACATACAGTTGTATAAGAGAGGCAGCAATGTGTGTGAGCATATCCACAAGGCTCAAGGCTTCTTTACATGCCTTCTCATTCAAATGCCACAGCACTGTCCTTAAGGGAAGTGACCATCCCTGTAAACTATTAGTGTCCAACTTCAGGCTAGATTTCAACAAACCATTGTACCTCTCTCTCATGCTTGCCACAGTAGGGCTATATGGTACATGAAACTTCCACTTTATTCCTAACTGCTACACTCGTTCTTGTAACCTATGTCCAGTGAAGTGGGTGCCTTGATTGCTCTCAGTCACCTGCAGCTGGCCTTAGGCTGCACAGAGACACTCTAGGCCCCTCTTGGGGGTTTTCTGATCTGCACAATGTGCATGCAGGAAAAGCAACCAATAGGCCAGTAGCTGTGCCCACAGAAGTCATGACATACCAAAGGCCCAGTATAGTATTTCTGCCACCTGAGAAGGGCTATCTGCCCCCTTACTATTGTCCCATGTTGCTGTGGGACTCAATGTAAATCTCTCTTAGAGCACACAAGGTACTCCTTGGTTTGGATGACTTCTCAAAGGGCAGTGGCAAGCCCCACAGAAGGGCTACAGCCCACATTGTATTTTGCTCCACATGCAACAAATGCTGGTGTAACCACTGGGCCACATCAGAGTCAGGCTTTCTTTCTAGCCAGCACACATGGGCTAATGTGTCTGCTTCTTCATTCTCTGGGGATGCCAAAGGCAAATGGCCAATCACATGATTTACAGAACTGTCATAGTCTGACCAAAGCCCATAGGTCTTGCCACAATTCTTGCCCGCAAAGGGCCGGTGCCCAACCATCCAGTTGGCATGGTATAATGTCGGTAGCCACAGGGTCAAGCCCTATAGATGGCCCATCTCTCAGTGCAGACAACTACACATAAGGCTCCTGGGTGATCACAAGCCATGCTGCCCAGGGAGGCCAGTCTATCCATTTTAGAACCTGACATAATATATTCCACCCACATATCCCAGAGATGCAAAGTCATGTAGACAGATATTCCCATGGCTTCTGCCAAAACCGGATGCTCATGTCCACCTGCTCATCCTGGGTATAGGTGAGGAACATGGAGTGCTCCACAACCTGGGGAGGTGGCAGCTTCTCCCCTTGAGGAGCCCACTTTTGTTGCATTTTTATTTTCTTAATTACAGCAGGTGACTTGGGTGGTGATTTTGGAAACAGCTTGGCCCTCAGCCTTATTCTCTCATCCTCCCCCAGTATCTCCCCTACCATCTTGGGGGGAAGGCACCACTCTTTCCTCCCCCTCCCCACGGCCTCCTGTGAGCAGATTCTCCTGGTGTCTCTTCCCTCACTGGTAATGGACCTTCCATGAGTATGACCCATCTTTTCAATAATTCTCTCTTTCTGAGGGGCATCCCATAGGTCGTCGCCCAGCTCCTGCAAGTGATGCTGACTTGTCTCTCTCTCCTCAATAACCCTTTCCACTATCTCAAGAAATGAACATCCCACAATCCTGGCTGTGACACAGCCACTCAGGGCCTCTGAGCAGTCTTCTATCTCACAGATGGCTAATGCCACCACTTCCAGTGTCTCCACCCTTCCCCAATTCTGGGGAGGTGTTTTACCCTGGACCAATTTCCCACTAGGGGCTCCCAAGCGGAAGCCCAATGGATAAGGGGTTCCCAGGGGAAGCTGCACCCTCCACCACTGCAGAGGTAAGGGAGAGTCACCACCCCCACTGCAGCGGCCACTGTGGCCTCCCAACCATCCACGGGGGCACCTGTTGCACCCATAAAGACAGATATCTGGTGCAGAGATTCACCTGCTGTCCCAGATGTAACTCCAGAGGGAAATATTTTCCCAGCCTGGGGAAAGTTATCTTTGAAACTGAAAATAGTCAAAGAGGGAACTAAAGTTGGAGAAACCTGTAATTTCTTATGAGCAGTCATCCATGTCTGGTCACCATTGTCTTTTGTGATCCGGCTGCAGAAAGGGGCCCCACCCTACCTGTCCAGTCCAGATTTGCCCCTCTCCTCCTTGTAACTCCCTATTGATATTCAAATAGACTAATTCTCTCCATCCCTGCAAACACCTCTTGATATGGAAATGCACTAAGGCCAGGTGAGAGATTCTGGAAATATTACAATTTTACCCACACCATTTCATGGAATTTTGGTTTTGTAGACCCAGTTGTCGTGCTTGCAGGAGACATCCACGGAGCAGGTGTGGGCCACCTGCTGGGTGGTTTCTGGTTGCAAGCCAGGGTTGCAGGGGAGTTTTTCCAACATGGCAAGCTCCCCCTAACAGTTCACAGCTTGTCATGCCTGATCAGCACCCTCAGGATCAAACCTCTCGGCTGCTCTACCAGCTCCTGCTGCTCAAAGCAGTTGAGTTCTTTGTGGTACAGTATCTTTACTGTGTTGTCACATCCAGCCCCTCCCTGCCTGAGTTACACTGTAACTTAATCCATTATATTGGCCTAATGGCCAGGAGGCAGAAAGGGCTTTATGGTGAAGAAGCACACGTCCTGTAGGGTCTCTTCCTCACAGCTCCACTGCTCACTGCTCCTGTTAGACCCTTTTCCCGGGGTCAGGTTTCTCTGACTGCCCCTTCTGATGAGCCATTCCAAAGGAGCTTCTGTCTTTCAAGTTTAGTCTTCAAATGACAATAATTTCTATCCTTTAGTTATCTTTGTAGATCATCCATAACCTAGCAATAGCCATCCTATTTCATCTACAGTTACTGTTTTCCTCACATTTCACAAAAGCCTAACATGTTGCTCATGCAATTCCTTCCATGCATCACCTCTATTCTCCACTCTCAGACAGTTTGAATGTTGGACCTGTATGTGGTAGCATAGACTCAGCCCTCTGAATACACCCAGTGATGGGGGCCTCACTGACTTCTGCATTAAATGACCTGACACCAGATCCTCAGCCCTGGCTAGTCTGTAGGGAAGCCTGGAGTTGCAATGGCCCTTTAGAATTGGCATGCGTTGGCTGACATGATGGGTCTTTATAGGTCCTGATCAGGCACTGGTGGGTCTCTCTGGGAAAGGCAGCTTTCCACAGCTGGAGCCCCAAAAGGGGGCAGCTGAATGACAGCTGCCTAAAGCACTCCTGGCAGCTGGACAGCAAATCATCAAGAAAAATAGGAATCCAGACGGCATATAGGTGGGCAGTGTCTTGGGGACACTGATGGCCTTAGCATAAGTGTTCTGGAGTTTTTAATAGCATGGAACTAATGGTATGGAGAAGAATTTTAGACAGATTTGGCCTCAAGGACAGCTGTTGGAGACTGTGCGGGACTGAGTTCCCAGGGCAGGTCTGAGGTAGCTGCTCCTAGAAAGGCCCCCCTGCATGGCAATCCAGAGGCTGGCATCCAGGAACTGGGCTTTCAGTGTATTCTCAGTGAACAGTTAACTAATGACAATGCTTTGCCAGGTTTGAACCATTAGCACAATCATGGTTTATGCTGAACAACGTTTTACCTTCTGGGAGGCTAAAATTTTATGTTCCCGGCAGAGGGTGCCTAGATGGCCATTCCCCAGTAGGAACCTTGGGTTCTGAGTCTCTATGGGATTCCCTGGGCAGAAACATCACACCCCTGTTTGTTTCAAAATATAATTGCCTGGGGAAGTTCACTCTATGTGACACCTCGCGGATAGAGAGAGCACGTGAGGAGTCTGCACGCGGGTTCCTCCGGATTGTGTCTTTGTGTTTATGGCCCTACAGGGTATCCCAACTTTACCACCATAATAAATCTTACCTCTGAGTACTGGCCCCTGAACACTCAGAAATCATTCTTGAGAATCTCTGAATGAGTGAATATTTTAAGGATCCCATTTTGTCATTGACAAAATGACACTGAACAAGAAAGCTATGGAATTTGTTCCATCAACACTCAGACTATATAAATAAATTGAACTGGTTAGTTTCTTCTTTAGCAGGTACAGGACACTGGAAATGGTGGTACTGGACATGAAAAGATCTGAATAGTCGATCATGAATAGAAAATTAGAAAATAAAAAAAGAAGTTAGCAAGTGTTGATGAGGATAAATAATGAATAAGAATTCCTTATGATGTTAAATAAAATTATTATATAAGCTTGCTTGAAGAATAAATGGTTAAGATTATCATTTAGAAAAGGAGTAATTATTAGTTGTAATATTAAAATCAAATATTATAATTTTTTTCTGATGGTTCTATTTCCCATATGCTTAAATTTGTGGAACAGGCCTGAATAACATAAAAAATATTAATTTTGGGGTCGTTTCTTAAACCTAGCAAAGTCAAATAAAGAAACAAAGAGAAAGTAGATCAATCTAAACGTAGTCTCTGTATTAGGAAATAAAAAAATTTTTAAATATCTGTGTTGCCCATATTAATTTGCCAAGTCAGGATGACATAAAAATTATGGCATATAAACAAGAATATCTTTTACTCTCTTTTGACTGTCCATCCTTAATAATTCCAGAAGTGATTCATCATAAATAATTTATTTTTTAAAGTATTACAGGAACTCCAAATACTGGTTTGGTTATGATTAATATTATTTCCCTAAAAAAGCTTATATAATGTCAAGATATGTCCAGTGACATATTTTTTATTTTCCCTGGAGGATATAATTTCTATTCTTCAGTTTGAAATGAGGCAGTGAAATTGAAATCCCTACACAGTATTTATTTCTGTTTTTATAGGGAAGCACTGTATACCCCACAATCAGCTACATATACTTTTCAATAAATATATGTTCAGTGTTACTCAGTGTGTGCCTTAGTGCCTACATTTCATTCTTTCAAAATGACTTTACAACCATTCTTTGTCAGAATATACATATTTATATAAATGCAGTATCACAAATGCCAACTTTGCAAAGAAGCCATCCCAGGGATTTTAAATATTCTTAACTGCATTAACTCCCACCCTCTATAATTTTTAAGTGAACTACTCTAGTGGCCTATATGAGTTTTTTATTCTTGTGTGAAAAATCACTGTAAATTCAGTGTCTTAATTTAATGCTTATTTATTATCTTACAGTCATGTAGATCAAAATCCAGGTCAGGTTGGTGGGATTCTGTGTGCAGGTTCTCACAATCCAAAGGCATGACATCAGGTGGCCGGTACTTACCTGGAGGCCTGTGGGAAAGAACCCATCGCCAAGCTCATTCAGGTTATTTGCAGAATTCTGGTCTTCACAGGTCTAGGACTAAGGTCAATGCTTCTCACTGGCTCTCAGAGAGTTGTTTTTATTGCCCAGAACCTGTACGTGCACATGGTCCCTCTATCTTAAAGCCAGAAATAGTATGACGAATACTCAGGATTCAAATCTTTCTCTTCTTGTTACCAGACAGAGAACAGTTTTTATTTTAGAGGACTCATGTGTTTAAGGTTAGGTATAAGCATGTAAGATCTTAAATGGCTTATAAACTTAATTACATCTGCAAAATGCCTTTCAGCCACATGATGAAACAAATACAGGAGAACATCCAAAATATTAACAGGCTGGGATTTGTGTGAGGAATTACAGGCAGCCATCTTAGAATCACAACGTTTAAAAAATGTTCTATAACTTATCTGCATGTACTTCATCTCTCTTGATTAGAAACTTCCTGGTTAGACTGGTTTTATTTATGTTATTTATGTTAAAATGTAAATTTATTATAGCTTAGATCATTAGGTAATTATATTCTAAGTCACATTTTAATTCAGTTTGAAAACTTTGTTGGAAAGAGTAAATGCTCAGAAATTATTTAGTCATAAAAATTAACCAGTAAATGTCTTTTTTTATCCATATTTGTGAATTAATTTATTAGCTGAGGTAAGTATTCAACATGGAAGCAATTCTTTCAATATAAACTATTACTACATTATCATACAGTAAGTATATTGTGATGAGAACATTCCCATAAGATATTCCCATAAGAGAACATTTCCCAAAGCTGAAATAAGCTTTGAATCGCTTGATTTGCAAGAAAACACTAAATTCCTGTCCAAATTTCAGCTATACTAACTTTTTTATTATAAAAATATCCAATATCATATCAGCCCACATTAAAAGTTGATCTATTTTAGAAAAATGATTATTTACATTTGTAATAATCAGAGATCCATCAATGTCATGATTTGGATAATACAGAGATTCTTATCTGCCCATTCTTTCTTCCTTCTCATGTGTCCTCACAGAATAAAGAGTAAACCAGAATTCCCTTTTGGACCCTGATGACCCTTCACCCATAATCTCAGCTGGGAGTGATGGGGGAACTATGTAGGCAAGTGAATGGGCAAGAATAACTATTAAAAATTTTGGTCCAGGGAGGCTGAACTCAAATCTACCTCCTAAGCGGGTTTAGAAGCATATTGAGACTAGTAAGTGGAGAACAAAATGTTCATAACAGATACTTTTGTATAAAGGGTAAAAAGTAGCTGCCTGGGAAATACAATTTGAGTGTGTTTTGAAGGATTCTTGAGGTGTTTCTCAGACTGATTAATCTGCACTAGTATTATATGTAACTTGCATTAATCTTTTCAAAAAGTGGCTCTCATTCCAGTATAGGCTTTTTTGCATCTCCACAGCCAAAGCTGTGAAATCTAAGGTAGACCATAAATATATCACTTCCTAAAGATACATTTAGGTATTTCCATGGACCCTTGCATGTATGATATAAACATATTGTATTTTATATACAGTGGTCCAAGCACTCTTAAATCCATGTAGAGCTCTCTATCTAATCTCTATATTAATCATTTTCCCTGAAAAGTGGGAATAGTGGAACCAATATGCACCAGTTAAGAGTGAATTATAATAGAAATATTTGTTCTGTTTTCAATTATATCAAACAATGTTATAATATTTATGGTTCTTTTGCAATGTTTAGACATTTTTGGATATGTATTATGTATAGCTGAAAAGTTATTCTGAATGATAACATCAAATTTGATGCTTTCAACTTCATTTCTACACATTAATAACTATTCATTGCTCAAGTGATAGTGGGAATTATATGTACTTTATTAAAAGTTATCAGGAAGAAAACTAAAAAGTGATTGGAAATATATGTGTTTTATCAAATCTCAAATATTTAATGCTCCATATTAAATACTACATTCCTTGATCTTGTAATGATATTCTTTAATTTTTAAATTTATCTGCTTCTGAAACTGCAGTCCTAAAGAGAACCATTGTCTACATTTTGAAAAAGCAGAATCTCTGAGTCACTCTCCTCCAGGCCCCCATCACTCCTTGTTTCTCAGGCTGTATATGATGGGGTTGAGCGTTGGGGTCAGGACGGTACAGATCACAGTCAGTACTTTACCCTCTGTTGGAGTTCGGAGGGATCTTGGGCACAGGTAAGTGTCAGCAAGGGCCCATAGTAGGAGGTCACCATGGCGAGGTGGGTGCTGCAGGTGGAATAAGCCTTCCTCCTCCCTTCGGGTGAGGGCATGCAGTGGGCAGCCAGGAGGGCACGGCCATGGGAACGTGCAAGCCAATGAGAGGGAACACAATCCAGAGAGTGGTGCTCAGAGACACTGTGTGCTCGTAGACCCAGGTGTCCGTGCAGGCCAGAGTCAGCGTGGCTGGGACATCACAGATGAAATGGTTGGTGGCCCTGGATGGGCGGTAAGGGATATGGAGGATATGCGTGGTGTGGACACAGGACTTGATGGAGCCCATTATTCAAGTTCCTGTTATCAGCAGCACACACACTCTGTTGCTCATAAGGATGGGATAGTGGAGAGGAAAGCAAATGGCTACATAACGATCATAGGCCATAGATGCCAGTAGTAATCCTTCTGCAGCTGCTAAAGGCAAGAACAAGGAGCTCTGAACCCCACAGCCTACTGAGGAGATGGACATGTTTCCAGAGAGATAACTGGAAGCCACCTCAGGGACGATGGTGGAGATGCGGCTCAGGCCCATCAGGGAGAGCCGGCTCACCAGGAAGCACACGGGAGGGTGGAGGTGGGTGTCCAGGAGGGTCGGGGGGATCACGGAGAGGCTGCCCGGCAGGGCCACCGGGAAAATGAGAACAATGAGAACGAAGAGGAGCAAGCCAGCTGAGGATTGTGATTGTAATTCTCCATATTTCACTCATTTAATTGTTCCTAAAAACAGGTGTACATTAAGGTAAATACAGTGTAATAAGCTTTTTTATTGAGGTATAGTTCATATACAATATTATACTGGCTTCAAATACACAACATAACGATTCAACATTTATATGTATTTTTAAATCCTCATCCCAACTAGTTTAGATAACATCTGTCAATATAGAAAGATGTTACAGAAGTACTGACAATATTCTCTGTGGTATACTTTCACCCATGACTAATTTACATATTATGAGAGAGATTTTGTGCCTCTTTACCCCTTTCCCCTAGTTTACCTCCCCACTCCACCCTTCCCCCATTCCAACCAACAGGAACTTCTCACTGTCTCTGAGACTACTGCTATTTTGTTCATTTTATTGTCTTTTCTGTCTCTTTCAATTTTCCTTTTTAATTTCATTTATTTAAAACTCTTTAAACAATCAGATAATTGTGGGAATTTAGCACATATGTCAGGCCTCTGTCATTAAACTAACATTATAATAAAGAAATAAATATGTTATAAATGTAAAGAAAGTGTGGAAGGGAGAAGAGGGGGGATCCAAGGATAAAAAGAGTTCAGTCTTTTGGAAGAAGGAATTTTGGTTAGCAGTCATGTAAACAGAGAAAAGAGGAAATGGCGTCCTTAGGGTCTTCTGAGAAGGAATGAGCCTGTGGATTCTCTTCCAGAGGCAATAACAGCAATATGTTAGCATAAGAATCTTGCAATATGTCAGTTTTTAATTATTTTCCAGGATCAAAGACAATCATACTGATGAGGATGTCTCCGAATGTATGACAGAGGTCACACATACACCACATAATGACAATACACCTTTAAAAGAAAATTGCTATGTTCAGAAAAATATAAGGAGTTGTTAATTCTACATTATTAATAAAATGTGTGATATAAAAGGGTAATAATAAAAGACTTCTGGGAATCAAAAACAAAAGATCGACATTTTGAAAACATAAGAGAATTAAAGAATTGAGATAAGATGGCCCAACATATGCTTATGAGCATTCGTAAAAATGCATATGACATAGAAATCATGGAGTGAATATTATTAAAGAAAGCATTATCTCAGAATAGTTACACATGAGCTAAAATACTCAAATACAATGTAAAAGACAGAAAAATAAGGAAAAATAATTTATTAAAGAAAAGTTTTCTGAAGTCTAAATAATGTCTTAAAAAAGAATATTGTTGGGAATTATCAACATTAGTTATAAAGTCAAAACCTGAAAATGTCTTCAGAGAAATTATAGTAATATGATGACAAGAAATATATGCATTAATGGCCAATAAGATAGCATCAGGTTTTGCAATAGTCGTATTTTTATATGCGGCCAGTAAATCATGGAATATGGAATAATGCCGTCATCCCACTTCCCTGAGACACAAAGTGGGCTGTGCCTATGTTGAGAGCACGCAGGAAGGGAGGATGGTGAAGGCACGGTGTAGGTGGGGTCAGCTCCCCATCTGCAGTCGCCCTGGTCTCAAATAATTGTTTCGCATTTGGGGTTTAGGAGTCAAGCATTAGAACATATGAATACTTTTTAAAACATTGGCAAAATACTGGGGAAAATTACAAAATAATTTGAAGCATTTGTGTTGGAGCTCACAGGGATGGATTTAAGTCAAACAAGAGGACCATTTACCTGTGAGTTGTTGATGCCTTATCCACACATTATTTGAGCAAAATATTAATGTGATACAATTATTTCAGTTAATAATTTGCATGTACTCAACTTATTTTATATATGACCCATCAAATAAATTATAAGGATCCTACAGCACAATCCTAGGCAAATGCGGAAAAATTGATTTTCAATTGCTGCCAACAACTTGCAGAGAAAAACGGGGAGAATTCATTTTTTTTTATAACATGGCATTTGGATTCAACATGAGAACTTCATATTGACTGATATTGTGGAATCAGTACACACACTGACAAGATTGAAAATGTAGTATTTGTTATTGCCAATTAAGTGCACATTGTATGTATTCCTATCATTTCCATTTCATGCAGGGCTTACTGTGGCAAAGTCCCCCTGAGGTAGTTAACATCACCTCAGGTTAATCATGAGGAAAAAGCACACAGAACAGAAATAATGAATGGCAAGTTAGATGTATATTTTGATGCCATGTAGCAGGACTGAAAATGCGGCAGTATTTGATTGGCTCTGTACCTCTGTCCTTTAGCATTAAACTTGCATTTGATCATTTAAAGAAGTGTTGCATCTGAAAGGGAAGAAACCTCGGCCATGGAATATGTCTCAAGGTCTAAGGAAAACAGATTGCTTTTGTTCTCCTGTAAAAATATTACATATTTACCTTTTATTTTATTTTCATTATTAGGAATTTTTAAAATTTTGTTATCATTAATCAAAAATTATATGAAGAACATTATGTTTACTAGGGTCCCCCCTTCACCAAGTCCCCCCCCACAAATCCCATTACAGTCACTGTCCATCAGCTTAGTAAGATGTTGTAGAATCACTACTTGTCTTCTCTGTGTTGCACAGCCCTCCCCATTCCTCCCCTCCCACATTATAAATGCTAATCATAATACCCCCTTTCTTACCCACCCTTATCCCTTCCTACCCTCCCATTCTCCCCAGTCCCTTTCCCTTTGGTACCTGTTAGTCCATTCTTGGGTTCTGTGATTCTGCTGCTGTTTTGTTCCTTCAGTTTTTCTTTGTTCTTATACTCCACATATGAGTGAAATTATTTGGTATTTGTCTTTCTCCACTTGGCTTATTTCACTGAGTATAATACTCTCTAGCTCCATCCATGTTGTTGCAAATTGTAGGATTTGTTTTCTTCTTATGGCTGAATAATATTCCATTGTGTATATGTACCACATCTTCTTTATCCATTCATCTACTGATGGACACTTAGGTTGGTTCCATTTCTTGGCTATTGGAAATAGTGCTGTGATAAACATAGGGGTGCATATGTCTTTGAAACTGGGCTCCTGCATTCTTAGGGTAAACTCCTAAGAGTGGAATTCCTGGGTCAAATGGTATGTCTATTTTGACCATTTTGAGGAACCTCCATACTGATTTCCACAATGGTTGAACTAATTTACGTTCCCATCAGCAGTGTAGGAGGGTTCCCCTTTCTCCACAACCTTGCAAACATTTGTTGTTGTTTGTCTTTTGGGTGGTAGCCATCCTTACTGGTGTGAGCTGATATCTCATTGTGGTTTTAATTTGCATTTCTCTGAAGACTAGCAATGTGGAGTATTTTTTCATATGTCTGTTGGCCATCTGAATTTCTTCTTTGGAGAACTGTCTGCTCATCTCCTCTGCCTATTTTTTAATTCCCCCTTTTATTTTTATCTAAGAAATAATAATAATAAAGAATATTTTAAAGACCATTTAAAGTTGATTTTCTCCTTATTTCATTTTTCACATTCCACTTAACCTGTGATTTGGATATCAGTAGAAAAGCAAAAACACGTGATTTCTCAGTGATTTGGAGAAACTAACCTTGACCCTAGATAAGGTCCTTACATGGAAAAAAGGTTCAAGCTGTGAACTTTTTCCAACGTTCTGCACTAGGTGCAATCTGATGTGTGTCAAAATTTGTGTCAGGATTAACTTGACTGCTAGCTCTTGAGGCTGATATAATCTGGCAATTTACAGATGATAAGAGTAGATTCAGAGATTTAAGTGCTTTTATCTAGTTACTCTGCTATTATTTTAGATGTTAGAGTGATAGATATAGTTATTTACATTTTAATTTTTGTCTAAATAAATATCCCATAATTGCCCATAAAATTTTTGAGGTCAACTCTGAAATAAATTTATTATGTCTACTAAAAACTAACCTCAAAAAAATCACATAAAATGAAAACTTTTAAAATATACATTCACTACAGCTGAAAATGTAAAGAATGTGTATGATTTCCTTTATGCCCAAATAAATTGGTTTTGAGTTCAATTTTATTCATTCCCAAATCCTTATCTCTTCCCTGCTGTCTTACCCCTATCCTGCCTTGTCTCCTGCAACAACTCAAACATAACAACAGGTGCAGAGAGCACGTGCATTACCCTCAGATCCTCTGAAGGAGCTCTGACTCACGTCTCTGTTCAACACACAAATGCCCCTGCCTCGGGATTCTGATTTAAAATAAGCAGATGTATTACTTTCTTTGTAAATCAAAATGTATATCTACATATTCAGGATATATTCAGTTCCCTTATGATTAATTAAAATTGCTACAATTAATGGAATTCTGTACAGATGTTATTCAAAAAGTTATTCAGCAATCCCACTCATCAGTGTATAGCCAAAGGATATGAAATCACTATCCACACTCCTATGATTATGGCAGCATTTTTCATAATAACTAAGATGTAGGGATGACCCTAAATATCCATTGACAAATGAATGAATAGTATATTTAGCCTTCAAAATGGTGATACTTCCATTGGGGCAGAGCCAACATGGCGGCATGAGTAGGACAGTGGGAATCTCCTCCCAAAAACATATATATTTTTGAAAATACAACAAATACAACTAAACCTAAAAGAGAGACCAGAAGACACAGAACAACAGCCAGACTACATTCACACGTGCGAGAGCCCAGCACATGGTGAAAGGATAAAGATACAAGCCCCAGCTCGGTGGGACCTGAGCACCCCTCACCCCAGCTCCCTGTGGGAGGAGAGGTGTCGGAGCAAGGAGGGAGAGGGAGTCAAGGACTGCTAAACACCCAGCCCCAGACATCTGCACCAGAACACAGACACAGTGCATGCGTGGGGTCCTGGATACTAGGGAAACAGGACAGCAGGGCCGGTGAGCAGGTCACGAAGCTGATGCCCCCGTGACAAAGAAAAGCGAGTGCTTTTTGAAATTCTTAAAGGAACAGGGATGCAACAGCTGGATGGAAACAACACAGCTCACAGATCAGCAGCTGGAAATTACAGGGAAAACCAGATGCACTAACTACCTGGGAAACAGCTCTGAGACCCCTCATGGAGGTAAACAGCCAAACAGCCCCCCCGTTCATTACCCCTATGGACGCTGCGAAAGCAGAAAATCAGCGTAAGGCTGGCCACGCCCTCAGAAAGGGAGCTTCCTCCATACTGGCCGGGCAAGACACAAAGAGCCAGTCTACACACAATTACCCAACACAAGCCACTAGGGGTCGCAGATGTCCCAGTAAAGAAAGGCCAGTAGCACGTGGAAAGTATGCCCCCCCCCAGCTGACAGTCAGTAGCACCTATCAACATGAAAAGTCAAAAAAATATGATCCAGACAAGACTAATACAGACAGCTTTGGCATCTGCTACATCTTCCCCTGCAAAGGAACCTGGGGAAATAGATTTAACCAGTCTTCCTGAAAAAGAATTCAAAACAAAAGTCATAACCAACCTGATGGATTTGCAGAGAAATATGCAAGAACTGAGGAACAAGAATACAGAAATAAAACAAGCTCTGGAAGGACTTCAGAACAGAATGGACGAGATGCAAGAGACCATTAATGGACTAGAAAACAGAGAACAGGAACGCAGAGAAGCTGATGCAGAGAGAGATAAAAGGATGTCCAGGAATGAAAGAGTTCAAAGAGAGCTGAGAGACCAATCGAAGTGGAACAATATCTACATTATAGGGGTAGCAGAAGAAGAGAGAGAAAAAGGGATAGAAAGTGTTTTTGAAGAAAAATTGCTCTCAGACCACAGAGGTACACAGAACTCCCATAAGAAGGGATCCAAGGAGGGCAACACCAAGACACATAATAATTAAAATGGCAAAGATCAAAGACAAGGACAAAGAATTAAAGGCAGCCAGAGAGAAAAAAAAGGTTAACTACAAAAAAACCCCATGAGGCTATCATCAGACTTCTCAACAGAAACCCTACATGCCAGAAGAGAATGGCATGATATACTTAATGCAATGAAACAGAAGGGTCTTGAACCAAGACTACTGTATCCAGGATGATTATCATTTAAATATGAAGGTGGGATTAAATAATTCCCAGACAAGCAAAAGTTGAGGGAATTTGCCTCCCACAAACCACCTCTACAGGGCATCTTACAGGGACTGCTCTAGATGGGAGCACTCCTAAAAAGAGCACAGAACAAAATACCCAACTTATAAAGAAGGGAGGAGGAGGAATAAGAAGGGCAAGAAAAAAAGAATCATCAGACCGTGTTTATAATAGCACAACAAGCAAGTTAAGTTAGACAGTAAGATAGTAAAGAAGCTAACCCTGAACCTTTGGTAACCACAATTCTAAAGCCTGCAATGGCAATAAGTACATACCTTTCAATAATCACCCTAAATGTAAATGGACTGAATGCAGCAATCAAAAGACACAGCATAATAGAATGGATAATAAAGGAATATCCTTCCATATGCTGCTTACAAGAGACTCACCTCAAACCCAAAGACATGCACAGACTTAAAGTCAAGAGATGGAAAAAGATATTTCATGCAAACAATAGATAGAAAAAAGCAGGTGTTGCAATTCTAGTATCAGAAAAAACAGATTTCAAAATAAAGACAGCAACAAAAGATAAAGAAGGACATTACATAATGATAAAGGGCTCAGTCCAACAAGAGGATATAACCATTATAAGTATATATGCACCCAATACAGGAGCACCAACATATCTGAAACAAATACTAACAGAGCTAAAGGAGGAAAACAGAATGCAACGCATTCATTCTGCGAGACTTCAACACACCACTCACTCCAAATACAGATTCACCAGACAGAAAATAAGTAAGGATACAGAGGGACTGAACAACACACTAGAACAGATGGACCTAACAGACATCTACAGAACTCTACATCCAAAAGCAACAGGACACACATTCTTCTCAAGTGCACATGGAACATTCTCCAGAATAGAGCACATAATAGGCCACAAAAAGAGCCTCAGTAAATTCCAAAAGATTGAAATGCTACCAAGCAACTTTTCAGACCACAAAGGCATAAAAGTAGAAATAAACTGTACAAAGAAAGCAAAAAGGCTCACAAACACATGGAGGCTTAACAACACGCTCCTAAATAATCAAGGGATCAATGACCAAATCAAAATGGAGAACCAGCAATATATGCAAACAAACGAAGACAACAACACAAAGCCTCAACTGCTGTGGGATATAGCAAAAGCAGTCTTAAGAGGAAAGTATATAGCAATCCAGGCATATTAAAAGAAGGAAGAATAATCCCAAATGAATGGTCTAATGTCACAATTATTGAAATTGGAAAAAGAGGAACAAATGAGGCCTAAGGTCAGCAGAAGGAGGGACATAATAAAGATCAGAGAAGAAATAAATAAAATTGAGAAGAATAAAACAATATCAAAAATCAATGAAACCAAGAGCTGGTTCTTTGAGAAAATAAACAAAATAGAAAAGTCTCTAGCCAGACTTATTAAGAGGAAAAGGGAGTCAACACAAATCAACAGAGTCAGAAACGAGAAAGGAAAAATCACGATGGTCCCCACAGAAATACAAAGAATTATTAGAGAGTACTATGAAAACCTATATGCTAACAAACTGGGAAACCTAGGAGAAATGAACAATTTCCTAGAAAAATACAACCTTCAAAGACTGACACAGAAAGAAACAGAAAATCTAAACAGACCAATTACCAGCAACGAAATTGAAGCGGTAATCAAAAAACTACCAAAGAACAAAACCTGCCGGCCAGATGGATTCGACTCGGAATTTTATCAGACATAAAGGGAAGACATAATACTCATGCTCCTTAAAGTTTTCCAAAAAATACAACTGGAGGGAATACTCCCAAGCTCATTCTATGAAGCCAACATCACTCTAATACCAAAACCAGGAAAAGACCGCACCAAAAAAGAAAACTACAGCCCAATATCCCTGATGAATGTAGATGCAAAATACTCAACAAAATATTAGCAAATTGAATTCAAAAATACATCAAAAGGATCATATACCATGACCAAGCGGGATTCATCCCAAGGATGCAAGGATGTTACAACATTCGAAAATCCATCAACATCATCCACTACATCAACAAAAAGAAAGACAAAAACCATATGATCATTTCCATAGATGCTGAAAAAGCATTTGACAAAATTCAACATCCATTCATGGTAAAAACTCTCAGCAAAATCGAAAAGAGGGCATGTACCTCGACATAATAAAGGCCATATATCATAAACCCACAGCCAACATTATACTGAACAGCGAGAAGCTGAAAGCTTTTCGTCTGAGATCGGGAACAAGACAGGGATGCCCACTCTCCCCACTGTTATTTCACATAATACTGGAGGTCTTAGCCACAGCAATCAGACAACACAAAGAAATACAAGGAATCTAGATTGGTAAAGAAGAAGTTAAACTGTCACTATTTACAGATGACATGATATTGTACATAAAAAACCCTAAAGACTACACCCCAAAACTGCTAGAACTGATATCGGAATACAGCAAAGTTGCAGGATACAAAATTAACACACAGATATCTGTGGCTTTCCTATATACTAACAATGAACCAATAGAAAGAGAAACCAGGAAAACAACTCCAATCACAATTGCATCAAAAAGAATAAAATACCTAGGAATAAACCTAACCAAAGAAGTGAAAGACATATACTCTGAAAACTACAAGTCACTCTTAAGAGAAATTAAAGGGGACACTGACAAATGGAAACTCATCCCATGCTCGTGGCTAGGAAGAATTACTGTCATCAAAATGTCCTTCCTGCCCAAAGCAATATACAGATTTGATGAAATCCCTATGAAACTACCAGCAATATTCTTCAATGAACTGGAACAAATAATTCAAAATTTCATATATAAACACCAAAGACCCTGAGTAGCCAAAGCAATCCTGAGAAAGAAGAATAAAGTAGGGGGAATCTCACTACCCAACTTTAAGCTCTACTATAAAGACATAGTAATCAAGAAAATTTGGTACTGGCACAAGAACAGAGCCACAGACCAGTGGAACAGATAGAGACTCCAGACATTAACCCAGACATATATGGTTAATTAATATTTGATAAAGGTGCCATGAACATACAATGGGGAAATGACAGTCTCTTCAACAGATGGTGCTGGCAAAACTGGACAGCTACATGTAGCAGAATGAAACTGGACCATTGTCTAACCCCATATACAAAAGTAAACTCAAAATGGATCAAAGACCTGAATGTAAGTCATGAAACCATTAAACTCTTGGAAAAAAACATAGGCAAAAACCTATTAGACATAAACATGAGTGACATCTTCTTGAACATATCTCCTCGGGCAAAGAAAACAACAGCAAAAATGAACAAGTGGGACTATATTAAGCTGAAAAGCTTCTGTACAGCAAAAGACACCATCAATAGAACAAAAAGGAATCCTAGAGTATGGGAGAATATATTTCTAAATGACAAATCTGATAAAGGCTTGATGTCCAAAATATATAAAAAGCTCACATGCCTCAACACAAAAAAAACAAATAACCCAAATAAAAAATGGGCAGAGGAACTGAACAGACAAATCTCCAAAAAAGAAATATAGATGGCCAACAGACACATGAAAAGATGCTCCATATCGGTAATTATCAGAGAAATGCAAATTAAAACTACAATGAGGTATCACCTAACATCAGTAAGTATGGCTGTCATCCAAAAGACAAACAACAACAAATGTTGGCGAGTCTGTGGAGAAAGGGGAACCCACGTCTACTGCTGGTAGGAATGCAAATTAGTTCAACCATTGTGGAAAGCAGTATGGAGGTTCATCAAAATACTCAAAACAGACTTACCATTTGACCCAGGAATTTCACTCCTAGGAATTTACCCTAAGAATGCAGCACTCAAGTTTGTAAAAGACAGATGCACTCCTATGTTTATCGCAGCACTATTTACAATAGCCAAGAATTGGAAGCAACCTAAATGTACATCGATAGATGAATGGAAAAGGAAGAGTGGTACATATACACAATGGAATACTACTTAGCCATAAGAAGAGGGCAAATCCTACCATTTGCAGCAACATGGATGGACCTGGAGGGCATTATGCTCAGTGAAATAAGCCAAGTGGAGAAAGGGAAATACCAAATGATTTCACTCATCTGTAGATTATAAGAACAAAGGAAAAACTGAAGGAACAAAACAGCAGTGGAATCACAGAACCCAAGATTGGACTAACAGGTACCAAAGAGAAAGGGACTGTGGAGGATGGGTGTGGTAGGGAGGGATAAGGGGTGGGAAGAAGAAGGGGGGTATTAAGATTAGCATGCATAATGGTGGGGTGGGAGAAAGGGGAGGGCTGTACAACACAGAGAAGACAAGTAGTGATTCTGCAACATTTTGCTATGCTGATGGACAGTGACTGTAAAAGAGTTTATAGAGGGGACCTGGTATAGGGGAGAGCCTAGTAAACATAATATTATTCATGTAAGTGTAGGTTAATGATAACCAAAAACAAAGAAAGAAAAAAAAGGGGGATTACTCCCTGATAGGATAAAACTAACTGCAAATCAATGATTAATGCATGCTTTAAATATCCTTAATTTTGATCACTTAAAGAGTGTCAGATGATCAGCTATGGAGGTACATTTTCTGATAATATTCCTTTCTCTTAAAAAAAAAAGCAGTTCCTGTATGGTGACCTCCAATGAGTTCTACACAATGGTATAAAGGGCATATCAAAGTGTGAGCAAAGGGTTTGTTTGTGTTTATACAGAGGATCAAAGCCTAATTTGGCTACCCAGAAAATGAACTAAGATACGATATGAAGAAGAACTTCCAACATCAAAACTTTCTGAAAGACTCATACCAGAAGATGATCATCAAAAAACCTCAACAATGATCCAAGCGCTGCTACAGCTGTAGCTCATTAATTCCACCGGTTCCTGGACTTTCCATGGGAATGAAGAAGGAGATATCTAAGCTGGCCTGTGCATAGAGTAAAACAACAAATTTGACTGGATCTATACTGTCAGAACTAAACCAAGAATTAGCAGAAGTGCAAGTTGCAGTGCTCCAAAATCTTGCAACTATAGACTACCTACTGTTAAAAGAACATATGGGATGTGAACAGTTCCAAGGAATGGGTTGTTTTAATTTGTCTGATTTCTCTCAGACTGTTCAAGTACAGTTGGACAATATCCATTATATCATAGATAAGTTTTCACAAATGCCTAGGATGCCTAACTGGTTTTCTTGGTTTCACTGGAGATGGCTGGTAATTATAGATCTGCTTTCTTTATGTAACTGTATTCCTATTATGTTAATGTGTGTGCACAATTTAATTAGTAGTTTAAAACCTATACATGCTTAAGTTACTCTACAAGAAGATATGTCAAAGAAATAATCAATCTTCCCATGTTTTCTTCCATCTTCTACCTCTATAGCTTTTCTTCTTCCTTCCTAATTACAACCCTTAAATAGAATTCGTGCCTCATATCGAATTTACCGAGTATCATAATTCCTCCAAGTGGTAAAGATACCTCAAGACAAATGCTGGGCATAGAAGCCACAGGGCATAAAGAAGTAAAAAGCTAACCTTTTCAAACAATATGGCTTCTCTCTCACTTACCAACTTTACATTTCCCTGTATGGCCCCAGAAGATGACTGGTTAGCCAGAAACGGGTAAGATTCCTCAAGGGAGGAACAACCTAAGACAGGCACAGTCGCAGGGGGGCCATCAGGTGAGAATTTGGGGATCAACAGAGGTGAGGCTCAGAACCTCACCCCCCCTGTTTTGAGAGAAATCTTCTGCATCCGTGGATGTTTTATTGCCCTTGTCTAGCTTGGATTAACACATAGTCTACAGGCACACACCTGATCATCTGCATTTGCTCTCTTACAAAACTAAACTATGTTTTCTACCTTTATCTTGCATCTACCTACCACTTCAGCATTTTATTAAAAATAAAAATAATAATAATAAAGGGAGAAATGTGGTATCCACATATAAATCAAGTATAAAAATCAAACAAATGTTCATATTTGACCTGATTGTTTATAGTTCATAATGTGTGATCAAAACCGAAAGTTTCTCTGATGACTGCCCTCGTACTGTTCATCATGTAAGAACTTATTCACTATGTAAGAATTTGTTCACTATGTAAGAACTTGTTGGTTATGCTTCAGAAGATTGGAGACTGATGAAAATTAGACTTGGGGTGAATTAATGATTGTGCATTGAGCATTGACTCCCCTATACAGAATTTTATTGTTGTTAACAAACATTTGATCAATAAATATGAGAGATGCCCTCTCAAAAATAAATAAATAAATAAATAATAAATAAATAAATGAATGAATGAATGAATGAATAAATAAATAAATAAAAAGAAAAAAAAGTAATACTTCCATTTGCAACGACACGGATACACCTGGAGGGCATCATTCTAAGTGAAATAATCCAGGCTCGGAAAGACAAACACAGCTTGATGATACTTATGTGTCATAAAAAAATATCAGAATCATAGAGGAGAGAACAGAATGGTGGTTGTCAGTGGCTGAAGAGATGGAGAAGAGGTGAGTGCATAAAATCTGCATTACTATTATTAAAATGAATAAACTCTGTAGATCTAATGCACAGCAATGTGCACATAGTTACTTATTGTCTTGTACACTTGAAATTTGCCAGGACAGATTTCACCAGCTGCTGGTGTTCTCAGCAGACAAAAGAAAAAAAATTGTGTGAGATGATAGATATGTTAACTACCTTCATTTTGGTGATAATTTTAATGTGTACATATATGAAAATATTAGTTGTACACTTCAAATATATAAAATTTTTATTTTGTCCATCATACCTTAGTAAACTAGGAGGAAAACAACCACTTCATGATAGTTGAGTTAACAAAGTCTGTACAATTTCAGTGTGACATGTGGAAGTCATCACTGAACAGCAGCTGTGAAATGCACCATCCTCATTAGCAGCTCTGCCCATAGCACGTCTCCATCATAGTCACTGTACCATCTGCTACCTGGATTTCTAAGTGACTTAATTATCACACTGTTTCTATCTACTATTTCATTTCAACAACATGTCCTAGGTTGCTAATAAAGATATTATTTCACTGTAAGCTCCATGATATGCATAGAATATTAAAAATCAAAAGTAAAAATTAAACAGAAAGCAATAAAATCATGGAAATTTGACAAGAAATTCTTGATAACCATAAAACCTCCACTATCACTATGAAGGCATGGATTATTTCCCAAATGTGCCCTTCAAATTCAGAAAATAGTTTATTGTCCCCATAGGCAGTTCATCTTGCCCGTTACCATTTAACTTTAATGATTTTATCCATTTTTTATTTCTGAGTTAAAACATAAATTACTCTTTGCACCCATTTAAGAAATCACTTAAATAGGAAGAACTGTTTCATATAATATAAAAGTGTGTTTATGCAATAAGTTACCCTAGGAACCATTTAACTGTGCTGTGCGATGACTTGAAAAAGAAAGAAAGAAAAAAATCCCACAAACAACCAAGTAAAAATAGGAAATATTATTCTCAGCAACTGATATTGAGGATTTGGACATATAAGTGTTAATTTTTAATTAAATTTCACATGATCCCATCCAGAGCCCACCCCAATGTGACTCAACACTGTCTCGTACAAAGACCAGCATTGACCTTCCCCTCCAGGGAGGCATGTTTATGAAACAGCCCCCAAATCATTTTATTTTGAAAGACGTGCAGCCATTCACACCGAAACAGCACTTAAAATATAATTCTGAGCTTGACCTACTCTCACATAGATCATGACACTCATTTCCTTAACTGATCTCCTTAAATCTGTTAGGATTTCAACCCAGACAACAATCCACACATTGCATAGCAGTATCAGCAGCTATGCAAGCACCTCCCAGTCTGCCATGAAAACAGCCCTACTGGTGGGGAATACAGTTTCTCTTACATACAGCCTCTAAAGCCTCTCCACTAAGACGCAATCCTCCCCAACTCCAGGGGATTCATCACAGACCCAGAGCACAATGCCCCTTACCTTCCTCAGTAAATACACATATCTTTTAAATTCAATTGCATTTCTAAGACAAGTTTTGGCTGAATTATGTATAAATAAATTATCTTCATTTTTGAAGTAGCCTTTGCACCCATTTAGTATGTATTTTGTCACACAATATCTTCTTTTTTCAGTGACCATATCTTCATGATATTGTAAGACCCAACGGCCTTATTCCATTCTGCGCTTCCCCCCAGTGAAGAGATGAAGGCCACGGCAGATCGATGCAACAAGCAAGAGGTTTATTATTATTCCAGTTAGCTGGGGTCCAAGTGTCTGCCCAACACAGTGGGTTTCAACAAGGACCCCGAGCACCCAAAGCCAAGGGTTTATATAGCATTTTCAAAGCACTTAACTCATAGTAATTTTTCACAGCTATACATTATTCTTGCAAGACATACATCCTGGGGTTAGGCAAGAGCAAGATAAGACCACTCATCAATTGTTAGGGTGGTTTCGCACGATAAGCTTGGTATTTAGGATTAACTGACCAAGGCTAGCTGACCAAGGGTCACCACTGCCTTATTCCGGTGTTCATGATTGATTAACTTGTTTTTCAAGGCCTTACCCAGTTTCAGTTTTTCTTTTTAACACACACTCAGAAAATGGCTTCTAGGCCCTTAAGATGTCTACTCTTATGCTAACCTATTTCTATTCTTACAATATGATATAATTTAGTTTAGAACTTAATATTATGTTCCATAAGTCCAGGTAATACATTTTTAGGTGTATATAGGTAATATCAGTATTGACTGTGTTAGGGTTCGGATTCAGCCACCTCTCAAATAGAAGACACTCACGATAATGCAAGTCACACAGTGAGGTTTATTTCCAGCTAGCTGGGGTCCAAGTGTCTGCCCAACGCAGTGGGTCTCCACAAGGACCCAGAGCACTCAAAGCCAGGGGTTTATATGGCATTTTCAAAAAGCCCTTACTCACAGTAATTTTCCATAATTTTTGGCTTGTACTACATCCTGGGTGTTAAGCAAAAGCAAGATAAGACCACTCCTCAAATGTTAGGGTGCTTCAGCAAGATAAGCTAACCAGAGTCGCAACCACCCACAACCTGGTATGCATGATTAGCTGATCAAGGGTCACAGTCGCCCACAACCCAGTGTCCATGATTAACTTGTTCTTCAAAACTCTATTTATCAAGCTTTACCCAGTTCCTCCTACCCTGTGTCATGTACCCAGAAAATGGCCTTTTTGCCCTTACATTCCCCCCTTTTTGTTGTTACAATGAGTAATCTTGCTCATTGGTAGGGCAATCGTAGGGGGTCTCAGGAGTGGGCAACTTTTCGTATTGTCTTAAGAACAGGAGTTGGACAGTATTAACATGGTCTCTTACAAAATTAATAAGTTTGTTTACAATGCAGTTGAGGATTTTTCGAGAACATGAAAAAACTTAGGGGTGGGGACTTGTTAAGTGGTTTTTGAATATTAAAAATTAACTTAATATAAGGAATTTCCTGCCTTGATTTCTCTCTGGGACACTGGTGCCTGGGTCCAGGAGCATATCAAAAGCCTGCCTGCCCAGCCCCCAAGGTTGGCCGAGGCATTGTCTACTTGCTAAAGAATCTTGCCTCTTGAACTTCCTGGGTGTTAAAATGCAATCTCATCTCCAAGATGGAATTCTCTCTGTCCTTTACCATGCTATCTACAGCTGGGTCTGCATGCTAAGCTAGTTGCTCAGTTTGGAAAATTACTCTGTCAGGTCTGAAGGAGGAAAGAGAGCACACAAGCCTGGGCCTTTCAGCATGCTAAAGTGAATCCTCCACATGGTTATAAATGATTAGCATAACAAAACATATGCTACTCTTCTTTATCTGGGGAACACCAACTGATTTCACTGAAGAATAATTCCAGAGCTCCATGTTTAACATAGAGTTTCAGCAGGGGGGTTTCTTTGCATGTAGCTACACTGCTCCGACTGCAAATATCTCACCCTGCCCCGTCTAGAGGCCCTCACTCTACTCTGTCAAAGCCCACGGTCCCTGTCTCATTCTCCCTTGTACAGGTAGGGACCCTAGCTGCTGCTAGGGAAAGGGGCGGTGACTGCTCCGGATGCTCCATGCTGAGAGGGGGCACAGTAAGGGGTGCATCCAGGTCTCCATCAGTGGTCAGTTGAGAGGGCCCCAGAAGATTGGTGCCTCCACTGCTGGTTTCATTTCCACTACTATTTGCAGTTTTGTGACTTCTAGGCAAGACAGAACAGATTATGCCATTAAGTTAAGTAGCAATATCTGGAGTTGTACCCCCCACTTTGGAAGGAGAAACCTTATGAGACCAAGAATGCATGGTTGAATATGAGAACTAGAAACAGCAAAACTCTAATTGTAATGATAGGAAAAAAACAAAACATCTGGAAAATCATAGCCAGATACTTTGAAGAAGCCTGAATTCTGGATCTAGTCCATGTCCCAATGACCAGTACTAGGACTCAGCATGGACAAGGCTGCACCATTGAAACAATACCCCTCTCTAAAATCACCCTCATTCTCACTAGAAAAAAACAAATTAAGAAAATAATCAACACTTGGCTCTATTATTTGTGTAAGTGCAGCAAGAAGAGCAATTGATTACATAGGCTCTTTTAAATGTGCTTTGCTGGAACTTTTTGTAAGGAATTTCAGATCAAACTTTTAAAGGCCACTTGAAGCCAGACGGCCAAGCAAGACTTGCCATCAGGTTTTGCCTGCAGTACCTGTAGATTTTGCTGAATTCCTCTCTTTCGAGGTCCCCAAGACATCTTGAGGTTCCTGCACCTGCCAGGAAGTGACCTTCCTTACTCACCTGTAAGGCTGCTGGGAACTCCGTAAGCAAGTTACTAGGTCAGTTCCTCCAAGGGGCTTTGTTGGCTTTATAAAGTCAATCTTAGTTCCTTAAAGCTGTTCATATCTGAGTTTATGCACGTGTCTCTCAGGTATGACATTGCAGTTAAAGCCTTGGTAATATAACCTGTATTGTTAATTGGTCTTCTTACAAGGAAAGCAGGTTCTTATTGAACTTATGCAAATAAACATACTGCCATGAAATATAAAAATACTGAAAGCTTTAAAATTCTTGAGGGGTCAGGTAGAGAGAAAGATAAATGTTTCAATTCTGCTTATAAAGGTATTGTCATTTACAAAACTGTTGTCAGTCAGCTTAAGAGAAAAAACTTTAAACATTTTATCAGTAACACTTGAAACAAAAAGTCACAAAATCATTTTCTTAAGTTTACTTAATCCTATGTAACCAATACCTGTTCTGCTGAAATCTAGTTCTTCACTAGTTTAGGAGTAATAAAACAGTGACTTTAAATGACAAAAGACTTACAAATGACAATGGTTAAAGATCTGATGAGAGCTTACTATAAGACAGCTGACATATGGAAATTCTGACATTTTTGTAACACAAAACATTCAGTAAGAAAGTTTAGCATCATTCCTCTTGACAGTGCTTCCAAGAAAATCAAGCAGGTAATTATATATTAGATAAATAAGCCAAATTAGCCAAATACTTTCTCCAATGAGAAAAAGTTCCTCTGACATGTTCCAGGGGCCTTCTGGAAAATATCAGTTAACTAGAAGTAAAAACACATTTTTAAAATTTGATTTTGGGAAACTGTCAGAAAGATTCTTTGGCACTTCCTTAAATAAGATTATAGGTTGCCATGAAGCAATACTTATTTACTTAACCAGAATGACAACAAAATACCTCAAAGCTGACAAAAGTTTAGTAAATGACTGTCTTTATAAGCAGAATTGAAACTTTATCTTTCACTCGACCTGATCCCTCCAGAATTTAAAAACTCTCAGTGACTATTTTTATATTTCATGGCAGTATGTTTATTTGCACAAGTTCAATAAGAATCTGCTTTCCTTGTAAGAGGACTAATTAAGAACACTGGTTATATTACCAAGGCTTCTACTGGAATGTCATGCCTGAGAGACACATGTGTAAACTCAGAGATGAACAGAGAGCTTTAAGGAACTAAGATTGACTATAAAGTCAACAAAGCCCCTTAGAAGAACTGGCCTGGTACCTTGCTTACAGGGTTCCCAGCAGCCTTACCTGGTGAGTAAGGAAGGTCACTTCCTGGCAAGTGCAGGAACCTCAGGAATGTCTTGGGAATCTCAAGAAGAGAGGAATTCACCCAAATCTAAAGGTACTGCAGGCACAATCTGATGGCGAGTCTGGCTTAGCTTTCTGGCCTTAAGAAGCCGTTAAAAGTTCAATCTGAAATTCCTTACAAAAAGTTCCAGCAAAGCACATTTAAAAGATCCGATGTAATCAATTGCTCTTCTTGCTGCACTTATGCAAATAATCAAGCCAACTGTTAATTATTTTCTTAATCTGGATACTTCTAATAAAACTGAGGGTGCTTTTAGAGAAAAGTATTGTTTCAATAATGCAGTCTTATCTATACTATATCCTAATACTAGTCATTGAGATTTAAACTCTATCCAGAATTCTAGTTTCCCCATGATACCTGGCTATGATTCTCAATTAGACTCTTCATATTTCTAGTTCTCATATCTAAATATGAGATGCCTTCTTAATCTCATCGTTTGTCCTTCCAGAATGAAAAATCCAACTCCAGATGTTGCTACTTAACCTAATAACAATTTGTTCTATCTTGCCTAGAAGCCACAAAACTGCAAAATGTAATAGAAATGAAACCCAGAATAGAAGCGCCCACCTTCCAAGGCCCTTTCAACTGACCAGTGATGGAGACCTAGATGCACCCTTTACTGTGCCTCCTCTCAGCATGAAGCAGCCAGAGCGGTCATCTCCCCCTTTCCCTAGAAGCAGCTACAGTATCTATCTATAGAGGGGAGAGTAAGACAAGGACCATAAGCTTAGAATAAGGTGAGAGCCTCTGGAGAAAGCAAGGCAGGATATTTGCAGTCAGAGCAATGTAACTACATGCTAGGAACCACCCCCTACTAAACTTATGTTGAACATTAAGCTCTAGAATCATTCTTCAGTGAGGTCAATTAATGTTCCCCAGATAAAGAAGAGTAGCACGTATTTTATTATGCTAATCATTTGTAATCGTGTATAAGATTCACTTTAGCATACTAAAAGGCCCAGGCCTAAGTGCTGTCTTTCCTCCTTCAGATCTGATGAGGTAATTTTGCAAACTGAGCAATTAACTTAGCATGCAGACCCAGCTATAGACGGCATAGTAAAAGGCAGGATTCTTTTTTTTTTTTTTTTTATTTGAGAGGGCATCTCTCATATTTATTGATCAAATGGTTGTTAACAACAATAAAATTCAGTATAGGGGGGTCAACGCTCAATGTACAATCATTAATCCATCTCAAGCCTAATTCTCGTCAGTCTCCAATCTTCTGAAGCATAACGAACAAGTTCTTACATGGTGAATGAATTCTTACATAGTGAATAAATTCTTACATGGTGAACAGTACAAGGGCATTCATCACAGAAACTTTCGGTTTTGATCATGCATTATGACCTATAAACAATCAGGTCAAATATGAATATTCGTTTGATTTTTGTACTTGATTTATATGTTGATCCCACATTTCTCCCTTTATTATTATTATTTTTATTTTTAATAAAATGCTGAAGTGGTAGGTAGATGCAAGATAAAGGTAGAAAACATAGTTTAGTGCTGTAAGAGGGCAAATGTAGATGATCAGATGATCAGGTATGTGCCTATGGACTAAGTATTAATCCAGGCTAGACAAGGGCAGCAAGACATCCACGGATGCAGAAGATTTCTCTCAAAGCAGGTGGGGTGAGGTTCTGAGCCTCACCTCTGTTGATCCCCAAATTCTCACCTGATGGCCCCCCTGCGACTGTGCCTGTCTTAGGTTGTTCCTCCCTTGAGGAATCTTACCCGTCTCTGGCTAACCAGTCATCTTCCGGGGCCATACAGGGAAATGTAAAGTTGGTAAGTGAGAGAGAAGCCATATTGTTTGCAAAGGTTAGCTTTTTACTTCTTTGCAGATTTATGCCCTGTGGCTTCTATGCCCAGCACTTGTCTCAAGGTATCTTTACCACCTGGAGGAATTATGATACTCGGTAAATTTGATATGAGGCACGAATTCTATTTAAGGGTTGTAATTAGGAAGGAAGAAGAAAAGCTATAGATGTAGCATATGAAGGAAACTTGGGAGGATTGATTATTTCTTTGACATATCTTCTTGTAGAGTACCTTAAGTATGTATAGGTTTTAAACTACTAATTTGCACACACATATTAACATAATAGGAATACGGTGACATAAACAAAGCAAATCTATAATTACCATCCATCTCCAGTGAAGCCAAGAAAACCATTTAGGCACCCTAGGCATTTGTGAAAATTTATCTATGATATGATGGATATTGTCCAACTGTACTTGAACCATCAGACAAATTAAAGCAGCCCATTTCTGGGATCTGTTCACATCCCATATGTTCTTTTAATCGTAGATAGTCTATAGTTATGAGATTTTGGAGTGCTACAACTTGCACCCCTCCCAACTCCTGGTTGAGTTCCAACAGGACAGATTCGGTCAAATTCGTTGTCTCACTGTATGCACATGCCAGCCTAGACATCTCCCTCCTCATTCCTATGGCAAGTCCAGGAGATGGTGGGCTGGATGCAGCCACAACCTCAGCATCGTCCGGATACCTGTGGAGGCTTTTTGATGATCATCCCCCGGCACAAGTCCTCCAGAGAGTGCTGATGCCGGAAGCTCCTCCTCATATCATATCTTAGTTCATTTTCTGGGTATCCAAGCTAGGCCTTGATCTTCAGCGTAGAAACAAACAGACCCTTTGCCCACACTTTGACATGCCTTCTATACCACTGTGCAGAACTCATTGGAGGTCAGCACACAGTAACTGCCTTTTTTTTTTTTTTCTAATTAAGAGAAAGGAATATTATCAGAAAAGAGTACCTCCATAGCTGATCATGTGACACCCTTTAAGTGATCAACATTAAGGATATTTAAAGCATGCATTGATATTTGATTTACCAATAGTTTTATCCTGTCAAGGAGTAATCCCCCTTTTCTTTTTTTCTTTCTTTTTTTTTTTTTCTTAAATTTTTAATCTATACTTACATGAAGAATACTATGTTTACTATGCTCTCCCCTATACCAGGTCCCCCCTAACAACCACATTACGGTTATTGTCCATCAGCTTAGCAAAATGTTGTAGAGTAACTACTTGTCCTCTCTGTGTTGTGCAGCCCACCCTCCCCTATCTCCCTCCCCCCAATGCATGCTAATCTTAATACCCCCCTTCTTCTTCCCCCCCCATCCCTCCCTGCCCACCCATTCTCCCCAGTTCCTTTCCCTTTGGTACCTGTTAGTCCATTTTTGGGTTCTGTAATTGCGCTGCTGTTTTGTTCCTTCAGTTTTTCCATTGTTCCTATACTCCTCAGATGAGTGAAATCATTTGGTATTTCTCTTTCTCCACTGGCTTATTTCACTGAGCATAATACTCTCCAGCTCCATCCATGTTGCTTCAAATGGTTGGGTTTTTCCACTTCTTATGGCTGAGTAGTATTCCATTGTGTATATGTACCACATCTTCTTTATCCATTCATCTACCGATGGACATTTACGTTGCTTCCAATTCTTGGCTATTGTAAATAGTGCTGCGATAAACATAGGGGTGCATCTGTCTTTCTCAAACTTGATTGCTGCGTTCTTAGGGTAAATTCCTAGGAGTGGAATTCCTGGGTCAAATGGTAGGTCTGTTTTGAGCATTTTGATGAACCTCCATACTGCTTTCCACAATGGTTGAACTAATTTACATTCCCACCAGCAGTGTAGGAGGGTTCCCCTTTCTCCACAGCCTCGCCAACATTTGTTGTTGTTTGTCTTTTGGATGGCAGCTATCCTTACTGGTGTGAGGTGATACCTCATTGTAGTTTTAATTTGCATTTTCTGATAATTAGCGATGTGGAGCATCTTTTCATGTGTCTCTTGGCCATCTGTATTTCTTTTTTGGAGAACTGTCTGTTCAGTTCCTCTGCCCATTTTTTAATTGGGTTATTTGTTTTTTGTTTGTTGAGGCGTGTGAGCTCTTTATATATTCTGGACATCAAGCCTTTATCGGATCTGTCATTTTCAAATATATTCTCCCATACTGTAGGGTTCCTTTTTGTTCTATTGATGGTGTCTTTCGCTGTACAGAAGCTTTTCAGCTTAATGTAGTCCCACTTGCTCATTTTTGCTGTTGTTTTCCTTGCCCAGGGAGATATGTTCAAGAAGAGGTCACTCATGTTTATGTCTAAGAGGTTTTTGCCTATGTTTTTTTCCAAGAGTTTAATGGTTTCATGACTTACATTCAGGTCTTTGATCCATTTTGAGTTTACCTTTGTATATGGGGTTAGACAATGGTCCAGTTTCATTCTCCTACATGTAGCTGTCCAGTTTTGCCAGCACCATCTGTTGAAGAGACTGTCATTTTGCCATTGTATGTCCATGGCTCCTTTATCAAATATTAATTGACCATATATGTTTGGGTTAATTTCTGGGGTCTCTAATCTGTTCCACTGGTCTGTGGCTCTGTTCTTGTGCCAGTACCAAATTGTCTTGATTACTATGGCTTTGTAGTAGAGCTTGAAGTTGGGGAGTGAGATCCCCCCTAATTTATTCTTCTTTTTCAGGATTGCTTTGGCTATTCGGGATCTTTGGTGTTTCCATATGAATTTTTGAATTATTTGTTCCAATTCATTGAAGAATGTTGCTGGTAATTTGAGAGGGATTGCATCAAATCTGTATATTGCTTTGGGCAGGATGGCCATTTTGACGATATTAATTCTTCCTAGCCATGAGCATGGGATGAGTTTCCATTTATTAGTGTCCCCTTTAATTTCTCTTAAGAGTGACTTGTAGTTTTCAGAGTATAAGTCTTTCACTTCTTTGGTTAGGTTTATTCCCAGGTATTTTATTCTTTTTGATGCAATGGTGAATGGAATTGTTTTCCTGATTTCTCTTTCTATTGATTCGTTGTTAGTGTATAGGAAAGCTACAGATTTCTGTGTGTTAATTTTGTATCCTGCAACTTTGCTGTATTCTGATATCAGTTCTAGTAGTTTTGGAGTGGAGTCTTTAGGGTTTTTTATGTACAGTATCATATCATCTGCAAATAGTGACAGTTTAACTTCTTCTTTACCAATCTGGATTCCTTGTATTTCTTTGTTTTGTCTGATTGCCGTGGCTAGGACCTCCAGTACTATGTTAAATAACAGTGGGGAGAGTGGGCATCCCTGTCTGGTTCCCGATCTCAGAGAAAATGCTTTCAGCTTCTTGCTGTTCAGTATAATGCTGCCTGTGGGTTTATCATATATGGCCTTTATTATGTTGAGGTACTTGCCCTCTATTCCCATTTTGCTGAGAGTTTTTATCATGAATGGATGTTGAATTTTGTCAAATGCTTTTTCAGCATCTATGGAGATGATCATGTGGTTTTCGTCTTTCTTTTTGTTGATGTGGTGGATGATGTTGATGGATTTTCGAATGTTGTACCATCCTTGCATCACTGGGATGAACCCCACTTGGTCATGGTGTATGATCCTTTTGATATACTGTTGAATTCTGTTTGCTAATATTTTATTGAGTGTTTTTGCATCTACATTCATCAGGGATATTGGTCTGTAATTTTCTTTTTTGGTGGGGTCTTTGCCTGGTTTTGGTATTAGGGTGATGTTGGCCTCATAGAATGAGTTTGGGAGTATTCCCTCTTCTTCTATTTTGTGCAACACTTTAAAGAGAATGGGTATTATGTCTTCTCTGTGTGTCTGATAAAATTCCGAGGTAAATCCGTCCGGCCCCGGGGTTTTGTTCTTGGGTAGTTTTTTGATTACTGTTTCAATTTCTTTGCTCGTAATTGATTTGTTTAACTTTTGTGTTTCTTCCTTGGTCAGTCTTGGGAGGTTGTATTTTTCTAGGAAGTTGTCCATTTCTTCTAGGTTTTCCAGCTTGTTGGCATATAGGTTTTCATAGTAGTCTTTAATCATTCTTTGTATTTCTGTGGAGTCTGTCATGATTTTTCCATTCTCATTTCTGATTATGTTGATTTGTGTTGACTCTCTTTTTCTCTTAACTAGTTGGGATAGAGGCTTATCTATTTTGTTTATTTTCTCGAAGAACCAGCTCTTGGTTTCGTTGATTTTTGTTATTGTTTTATTCTTCTCAATTTTGTTTATTTCTTCTCTGATCTTTATTATGTCCCTCCTTCTGCTGACTTTAGGTCTCATTTGTTCTTCTTTTTCCAGTTTTAATAATTGTGAATTTAGACTATTCATTTGGGATTGTTCTTCCTTCTTCAAGTGTGCCTGGATTGCTATATACTTTCCTCTTAAGACTGCTTTTGCTGCATCCCACAGAAGTTGGGGCTTAGTGTTGTTGTTGTCATTTGTTTCTATATATTCCTTGATCTCTATTTTGATTTGTTCATTGATCCATTGATTATTTTGTAGCATGTTGTTAAGCCTCCATGTGTTTGTGAGCCTTTTTGTTTTCTTTGTAGAATTTATTTCTACTTCCATACATTTGTGGTCTTTAAAATTGGTTGGTAGAATTTCAATATTTTGGAATTTACTGAGGCTCTTTTTGTGAGCTAGTATGTGGTCTATTCTGGAGAATGTTCCATGTGCACTTGAGAAGAATGTATATCCTGTTGCTTTTGGATGTAGAGTTCTATAGATGTCTATTAGGTCCATCTGTTCTAGGGTGTTGTTCAGTGCCTGTGTGTCTTTACTTATTTTCTGCCCAGTGGATCTATCCTTTGGGGTGAGTGGTGTGTTGAAGTCTCCTACAATGAATGCATTGCAGTCTATTTCCCTCTTTAGTTCTGTTAGTATTTGCTTCACATATGCTGGTGCTTCTTTATTGGGTGCATATATATTTAGAATGGTCATATCCTCTTGTTGGACTGAGCCCTTTATCATTATGTAGTGTCCTTCTTTATCTCTTGTTACTTTGTTTGTTTTGAAGTCTATTTTGTCTGATATTAGTACTGCAACCCCTGCTTTCTTCTCTATGTTGTTTGCCTGAAATATGTTTTTCCATCCCTTGACTTTTAGTCTATGCTTATCTTTGGGTTTAAGGTGAGTTTCTTGTAAGCAGCATATAGATGGGTCTTGTTTTTTTATCCATTCTACTACTCTATGTCTTTTGATTGGTGCATTAAGTCCATTTACATTTAGGGTGACTATTGAGAGATATGTACTTATTGCCATTGCAGGCTTTAGATTCGTGGTTACCAAAGGTTCAAGGTTAGCTTCTTTAGTATCTTACTGCCTAACTTAGCTCGCTTATTGAGCTGTTATATACACTGTCTGGAGATTCTTTTCTTCTCTCCCTTCTTATTCCTCCTCCTCCATTCTTCGTATGTTGTGTTTTGTTCTGTGCTCTTTTTAGGGGTGCTCCCATCTAGAGCAGTCCCTGTAGGATGCCCTGTAGAGGTGGTTTGTGGGAAGCAAATTCCCTCAGCTTTTGCTTTTCTGGGAATTGTTTAATCCCGAAAGGCAGGATTCTTTAGCAAATAGATAATACCTCAGCCCACCTTGGGAGATGAGCAGGCAGCCTTTTGATATGCTCCCAGATCAAGATGCCGGTATCCCAGAGAAAAATCAAGGCAGGAAATTCCTTATGTTAAGTGACTTTTTAATATTCAGAGAACACTTAACAAGTCCTTCCCCAAGGATTTAGGGATAGTCCCCACCTTTTTGGACAGGCTCTAGTACAAGACCTCAAATCCCTTACTCTTGAGCTCCACCCTTCTTCAATATGTAGATGAACTTCTCCTATGCAGTCCCTCCCTACAAACCTCTCAATGGGATACTATTCTTCTTTTAAACTTTCTCTCAGAACACAGCTATTCGGTCTCACCCTCCAAAGTTCAGCTGTCAGCTGCTCAGTTCATGTAACTAGGAGTTCAGCTCTCCCCGTGCTACAAGGCCATTACCATAGACAGGAAAAAACTCCTCCAAACCATGCCCATTCCAAGACCATACACAGTAACCTTTCCACGCCAACTGCAGTTAAACTCCAGAGTCTTCTCCATTAGATACACAACTCCCACCTTAAGCCATTTGTCTCATCTTATTCCCCTCCAACCAAATCTCCCACAGATTCCTACTACTCCACCCTGATGGGACCTCTTACTGAGAGCTTTGCATGTCCACATTAATTTACACTTCTATTAAATCAGTATTAACAGAAATTCAAAAAGTTAAAACATAATTTGAAAAGTAACTCTAAATTCATCAAAATCAAGAGATGTTTCCAATGTTTCTCATTGATTTTGCAGACAATTCACATACATTATTGATTACAATTACACTTCTCAGCATGCATAAATTATAAAAAATGTAAAATCATTTTTATTATATCATAAAATGTTTCCATTTTGATGTAAACACTCATACCTTTATAGCTAGATCACAAATATGTGCTGTTTCCTTTACTGAATTCAAATTTAGCTGCAGCATGCCTAGTTATGGTCTTGCTGATAAGATTTTAAAAAATGGCATTTTTATCTTAATTATTGACATGTTGAGACGGAGACCATAGATGTAGTCAGAGTAAGGTGAGGGCCTCTGGAGGGGGCAGAGTGAGATGTTTGCAGTCAGAGCAATGTAACTACATGCAAAGAAACCCCCCTGCTAAAACTCTATGTTAAACATTGAGCCCTAGAATCATTCTTCAGTGAAATCAGTTAATGTTCCCTGGATAAAGAAGAGTAGCGCATGTTTTATTATGCTAACCATTTGTAATCATGTGTATAGTTCTCTTTAGCATACTAAAAGGCCCAGGCCTATGTGCTGTCTTTCTCCTTCAGATATGATGAAGTGATTTTGCAAACTGGGCAACTAATTTAGCAAGTAAGCCCAGGAATAAACAACACAGTAAAAGGCATGAAGGATTCCACCTTAAAGATAAGATTGCATTTTAATACCCAAGAAGTTAAAACCTTAGAAATTCTTAACTTCCTCTTTAGCAAATAATACCTGGGCCCACTTTGGGGGCTGAGCAGGTGGCCTTGTTTCATATGCTCCCAGACCGAGATGCTAGTATCTCAAGGAGAAATCATCAGAGGAAGTTGCTTGTGTTAAATTAATTCTAAATATTCAGAGACCACTTAAGTCCACACCCCTAAGCTTTTTTCATGTTCTCAAAAAATCCTCAGCTGCCTATAAAACCCCCTAAACAAAACACGACTACGGACTCTCTTGTCCCCTCCTGGCATGAGCCAGGAGTGCTGTCCTTTCACTGTATCTCTAAATAAAAGCCAGTACCTTGCTCTCCTACCTTGACTGTTTTTGAAGCTCATTCTTCGGCTCCACAAACAAGAACCCCACCATCAATGTGTGCATGCAGTATGTTTTGTTTCAGGGTGTATAAATTGGTTTAAAACTACATTAAATCTTTGCAAAGCTCTTCCATGACACAATCCACAAGCAATGGCTAGGGACATATCATTAAATTACCTCTCCTCTTTTTTGAAATTTAATTAATTGAGTTAATTAAATTGAACTAACTGGTGTTGTATAACATTTACAAGTATACACTGAGTGAATTAAATAGCTTTACTCATAATACATAGATTATGCTTCAGAAAACTGAGAATAATTATTTTCAATATGTATCACTAGAGGAATGAAAGAAAAATAAGGAAATGTGTAGGATCTAAGCATTCAGTGAAGACAACAGGTTAGCCTGTTAGCCTAAGCACAGCCATCTTGAGAAGCTCAGAGGCCACTTTCTGAATATGTTCAGAAAGCCCTTGAAAAACAAGGTGAAAAACAAGTTAATCATAAACACCAGGTGGTGGGCAGCTGCAGCCTTCAGACAGCTAACCTTAGTCAGTTAGTCATACATACCAAGCTTATCTTGCGGAAACACTGTATGGCTGAGAGTGTTCTTATCTCGTGAAACCCCCGGGATGTAGCGCCAACCGAAGATTTATGCGTCCTTAGAAAATAACCCCTGTTACATGCTTGTAGAACAATACTGTCTTTTTAGAAAATGCTATAAAAACCTCCGGCTTTGACTGCTCGGGGTCCTTGTTGAGACCCGCTGCGTTGGGCTGATGCTTGGACCCCAGCTAGCTGGTTCCTGAATAAATTCCTCTTGCTTGTTGCATCAAGAGACGCCTTTCGTGAGTGATTTGGGCCGGCGTCCTCCTCAGGGAGAATCCAACATTTGGGGGCTCGTCCGGGATCGTGCGCTCACAACGCTTCACTCCCGAAGTCGCTCTTGGAGGAAGAGGTAAGATTAGTGGTGCCTTGAGTTGTCTGTGTTCTGTCTTCTGTTTTTCAGTGAGACCGGTCAGAATTCTGAAAGGGGTACCCTCTGTCTGGCAGTCGTCCCGATCCCGTAAAGGGCTCGAGACCGTGGTTGGTAGATGTACTTGGAGCACCGCAGGCTGCAACCGTGAGGGATGCCTCGGGGAGAGTGGAGGGCCAGGGACGCCTGGTGGCCTCTCACCTGTTTTTCGGTCAAAGTGAATCTGATGAGATAGGGCTGATTTTCGGGCGCCAAGAGTATCAACCGTCTGATTCCTTTCAGTTTCTGATTGAAAATCTGAGGAAAACAAGGAGCGGCCGCCGTGTGTCTAATCTGTGTGTGTGTCTGTTTTTTGTGTCTTTCACTTGCCTTATAATTGTTATAGTGACAATGAGACAGACTCAGACAACCCCCTAAGTGTGTAAATGAATATATCTTTCTACCTCCGGATGGTATTAATGAAATTGATTTAAAGACAAGCGCTTGTGAAAGTTGAGTACTCTAAAACTTCCAGAAAACCTGATAAAAAAGTGTTAAGCATTAATGCTAATTTGAGTTTGCCTAAGGCGGCCATGTCTTGGTAGTTGTGGGCTGCCTGAGTTTACCTAGAGTCATTTGAGTCATGTTATCTGCTAAATATTTTAAGAATAGAATGCTTAGAAGCTTGGCTTTGTCTAGTGTTCAGTGGGGGTCTTGTGAGTAGGCTAGCGTAGTTGTTGCAGGTAGGTGAGCTGGATAAGTGTGGCAAGTGAACACCTTTTTAATTGTGTGTTGCAGTGTGTATGCCTACCTGCAGCCTGAGAATCTTTGTAGTAACTTAAAGCCTTAGAGTTTTGTTAAGTTGAGAAGATGTGCTCTGTGTTTGCTGGGAGATTGTGCTGTGAAGCTCATGGTTGCAGAAATTGTAGAACGTGTTCGTAAGTTTGTCGGTCTAGAGAATGTTAGTTTGACAGTTTGCAGTGTCCTGCTTCTCAGTGTTCACTAGAAGTTAAAGTTTCTAATGGTTTTAAGTTCTAATTAAAACTACTTAAAGTAATAAAGAAAACATTTCTCTACGCTAAAAGATGTATGTTTTAATAAGAAAAAGTATAAAGAAGGAAAACTCTTCTGCATGCTAAAGAATGTGTTTTGTGATAAAAGAAAGTAACTTTGTTCTAAAGTACAGCTATTTATTTAAAGAGAGAAAACAGCGTGGTGCCTTTTGTTGTGGAAGATCCGCTCAGCCTGTTGCTTTTAGAGATAAAGTGAGATAAAACCAGTCAAGCCCAGGCATAATTCTCACCGGCTTATGTGCTTGGGACCATGGGGCAAATGAAGGATAAATTACTATATTCTTACAGATATAGTCGTGCCTAGTGAAATTAAAGAAAGTGAGTCTTGATATCAAGTGCACAGCAAAATTAGAATCTCGTTTCCAGTTAAACAGTTTCTTTAACTGTTTGTCTGCTCTTAATGTTGAAAGATCAAAGCAGTTTCTCATGCTTAAAGTCTCAGTGAGTTGCCAGAATATTAAAAAAAAGAAATCGTAATATTAAAAAGACTAAAAGCTAAAGTTTGTTAACAACTGTGTAACCTTTATTTGCCTTTGAAATATTTTGTTATTGAAAACGATTGCATGGCATGAGAAATTGAATTATTCCATATATTTTTATAAGTAGAAAAATCTCTAACCAACAAATGATTAAAGTTGTTACTGATTATTTGTTTTCTTAATTTATCCTAAGCAGAATGGTAACAAAACTTTTTTCAGCTGATTAAATGCACTTAGTTAACAAACCAAAATTTATTCTTAAAAATTAAACTGTAGAATCTGGACAAGATTATGTTTCTCCCAGAAAAACAGGTTTCACTGTAAAGGTTTAGATAGACGAACATGTGACCACTTTTGAGAAAAATTGTAATAGATTTTTTGAGAACCACCAGGTCTTGTTTAATTTATATGCTGTATGTGTTAAAAAACATAGAGGACTCCATATTTTTTAATGCAAATGATCTTATAAGCTGCTATGCAAATTCTATTAAAAGCTCTATCTACTATTAAAGAGTAAAACATTCTTGAAGCTTTCAGGGAAGACCTGTAGACTTAAGCACTTTCTCTGCTTTTTTGTATCTGGTCTTAGACACTTATGCTGAGTTATGTTCTTATTATTTTCACTGTTTGTAAGCTGTTGATTGTAAGCCAAAAGTCATCATTTCTCAGTCCCTAAATGAAGAAGTAAAATGACTGATCTCTTTCATCTCAAAGCATATTTTGTAGGACCCCAACCTCCCTGAGAAATAAGTTAGCCTAAGAGTGGCCATCTTGAAGCCAAAAAAGCCATTCTGATATATGACTCAGAGGGAACAACTGAAACCAGGTAACTCCTCTGGAAAAACAAGTTAATCAATCATGACTGCTGGCAGCGCTAACCTCTCGGTTAGTTAATCATAAATGCCGACCCTACCTTGCTACACCCCCAGGACGTGGCACTAACCCAGAAATCGTAGGTTTGAAAAATTACTGCCTTTGTAGTATTGTTATCTTGCTATGTAGTATTGTTATCTTGTTATTACAAAATAATCTGTAACCATAGTAATTCTCTAGGGCTGAATGCCTCAGAAAATCCTATATAACCACTTAGTTGTAAGTACTCAGGGTCCTCGTTGAGACCCGCTGCGACGGGCTGACTTGGACCCCAACTAGTTGGCTTCTGAATAAATTCCTCTTGCTTGTTGCATCAAGAAACGTCTTTGGTGAGTGATTTGGGGCGGCGCCTTCCTCAGGGGAATCCAACATTTGGGGGCTTGTCCGGGATCATGCGTTCACCCCGCTTCACTCCCAAAGTCGCTCTTGGAGGAAGAGGTAAGATTAGTGGCGCCTTGAGTTGTCTGTGTTCTGTCTTCTGTTTTTCAGTGAGACCGGTCAGAATTCTGAAAAGGGGTACCCACTGTCTGGCAGCTGTCCCGATCCCGTAAAGGGGTCGAGATTGCGGTCGGTAGACGTACTAGGAGCACCGCAGGCTGCAACCCTGGGGGACGCCTCGGGGAGGTTGGGAGGCCAGGGACGCCTGGTAGCCTCCCGTCTGTTTTTCTGGCAAGGTGAATCTGATGAGATAGGGTTGATTTTCAGGCGCCAGGAATATCAACCCTCTGATTCCTTTCGGTTTCTGTTTGAAAATCTGAGAAAAAACAAAAAGCAGCCGCTGTGTGTCTAATCTGTGTGTGCCTCTGTTTTTTGTGTCTTTCATGTGCCTAATAATTGTTATACTGACAATGGGACAGACTCAGACAACCCCCTAAGTGTGTAAATGAATATATCTTTCTACCTCCGGATGGTATTAATGAAATTGATTTAAAGACAAGCGCTTGTGAAAATTGAGTGTTCTAAAACTTCCAGAAAACCTGATAAAAAAAGTGTTAAGCATTAATGCTAATTTGAGTTTGCCTGAGGCGGGCATGTCCTGGTAGTTGTCGGCTGCCTGAGTTTACCTAGAGTCATTTGAGTCATGTTATCTGCTAAATCTTTTAAGAATAGAATGCTTAGAAGCTTGGCTTTGTCTAGTGTTCAGTGGGGGTCTTGTGAGTAGGCTAGCATAGTTGTTGCAGGTAGGTGAACTGGATAAGTGTGGCAAGTGAACACCTTTTTAATTGTGTGTTGCAGTGTGTATGCCTACCTGCAGCCTGAAAATCTTTGTAGTAATTTAAGGCCTTAGAGTTTTGTTAAGTTGAGAAGATGTGCTCTGTGTTTTCTGGGAGATTGTGCTGTGAAGCTCATGGTTGCAGAAATTGTAGAATGTGTTCGTAAGTTTGTCAGTCTAGGAAATGTTGGTTTGACAGTTTGCAGTGTCCTGCTTCTCAGTGTTCACTGGAGCTTGAAGTTTCTAATAGTTTTGAGTTCTGGTTAGAACTGCTTAAAGTGATAGAGAGGGCATTTCTCTATGTTGAAAGATCACAGCAGTTTCTCATGCTTAAAGTCTCAGTGAGTTGCCATGAAATCGTAATGTTAAAGAAACTAAAAGCTAAAGTTTGTTAACAACTGTATAACCTTTATTTGCCTTTGAAATATTTTGTTATTAAAAATGATTGCATGGCCTGAAAAATTGAATTCCTAAGCAGAATAGTAACAAAGCTTTTCTCAGCTGATTAAATGCACTTAGTTAACAAACCAAAATTTATTAAACTGTAGAATCTGGACAAGATTATGTTTCTCCCAGAAAAACAGGTTTCACTGTAAAGGTTTAGATAGACGAACGTGTGACCACTTTTGAGAAAAGTTGTAATAGATTTTTTTGAGAACCACCAGGTCTTCTTGTTTAATTTATATGCTGTATGTTTTTTTAAAAAAAACATGGGGGACTCTCCATATTTTTTAATGCAAATAATCTTAGAGCTTTTAATAAAATTTGCATAGCAGCTTATATCTACTATTAAAGAGTAAAACATTCTTGAAGCTTTCAGGGAAGACCTGTAAACTTAAGCACTTTCTCTGCTTTTTTGTATCTGGTCTTAGACACTTATGCTGAGTTATGTTCTTATTATTTTCACTGTTTGTAAGCTATTAATTGTAAGCCAAAGGTCATCATTTCTCAGTCCCTAAATGAAGAAGTAAAATGCCTGATCTCTTTCATCTCAAATCATATTTCTGGTCATATCTGAATATCTGTGTGAAAGAAAGAGACATTTAAATTTGAGATTCTGCTTAAACTTTTAAGTTAAATTTGACTATAGCCATATTCATTCTTTGTATGTATCTCTAACAGGTTTTTTGTATGCCTGGTGATATTATACACTGCCTTGAGTTTACAGTTCTTTCAGCTAAATATGAACTCTTATTGTAGCTTTTTTCCCCTCCTGAAGATGAAAGCAGAAGAATCTACCATCTGCTACCATTCTCTCAAGAATGCTTAGTAACATAGAATTAGTTTGACTTTCTGTATGTTGTCTTTAAAAATTGACAGCAGCATCTCCCCTGCTGCCCCACCTTTTTAAGATATCTCGTTTACTGTGCTGAGTATATAGACAATAAATGTGTAATGATAGTTCTAAAAAATTAAATGCAAAAAAGTGCTTTTACCTCTAGTTAACTCTGATATTTTCCAGAGGGCCCCTGGAACATGTCAGAAGAATTTTTCTCACTAGAGAAAGTATTTGACTAATTTGGCTTATTTATCTGATATATATATATATATATTTACCTGGAAAGCACTGTCAAAGAGAATGATGCTAAACTTTGTTACTGAATGTTTTGTATTACAGAAATATCAAAATTTCCTTATGTCAACTGTTTTACAGTAAGCTCTCATCAGATCTTTAACCATTGTCATTTGTAAGTCTTTTGTCATTTATAGTATTATCCCGAAACTGGTAAAGAACTAGATTTCAGCAGAACAGGTATTAGTTACATAAGATTACATAAACTAAAGAAAATGATTTTGTGTCTTTTTGTTTCAAATGTTGCTGGTAAAGTGTTTTAACCTTGTTCTCTTAAACTGACAACAGTTTAGTAAATGACTATCTTTATGAGCAGAATTGAAACATCCTTCTCTCTACTTGATCCCTCCAGAGTTTAAAAACTTTCAGTGACTGTTTTTGTATTCCATGGCAGTATGTTTATTTGCACGAGTTCAATAAGAATCTGCTTTCCTTGTGAGAAGACTACTTAAGAACACTGGTTATACTACCAGGGCTTTGACTGGAATGTCGTACCTGAGAGACATGTGCATAGACTCAGATGTGAACAACTTTAAAGAACTAAGATTGACTTTATAAAGCCAACAAAGCCCCTTGGAAGAACTGGCCTGGTACCTTGCTTACAGAGTTCCCAGCAGCCTTACCAGGTGAGTAAAGAAGGTCACTTCCTGGCAGGTGCAGAGACCTCGAGAAGAGAAGAATTCATCCAAATCTACAGGTACTACAGGCAAAGCCTGATGGCAAGTCTGGCTTGGCTGTCTGGCCTCAAAAGGCCTTTAAAAGTTCAATCTGAAATTCCTTACAAAAAGTTCCAGCAAAGCATATTTAAAAGAGCCTGTGTAATCAATTGCTCTTCTTGCTGCACCTGTGCAAATAATCAAGCCAGCTGTTAATTATTTTCTTAACCTAGTTACTTCTAGTAAAAATGAGAGTGATTTTAGAGAGAAGTATCGTTTCAATAATGTAGCCTCCTTCCAGAATAAAAAATCCAACTCCAGATGTTGCTACATAACCTAATAACACAATTTGTTTTATCTTGCCTAGAAGCCACAAAACTGCAAATAGTAATAAAAATGAAACCCAGAATAGAAGCGCCAGCCTTCTGAAGCCCTCTCAACTGACCAGTGATGGAGACCTAGCTGCACCCTTTACTGCGCCCCCTTCTCAGCACGAAGCAGCCAGAGCGGTCATCGCCCCTTTTCCCTAGCAGCAGCTAGAGTCTCTATCTGTAGAAGAAAGAATGAGACCATACCCATAGCCTTCCCTGGTAAAAACAGGTATTTAATCCCTCCTCCCAAGGGATGGTGGGCTTGTAACACTGGAGTGACCCCATGTGTCTCTACTTCTGCCTTCAACTCCTCCCGTGATTTCTGTATCATAGTCCAGTTAGTACCCAGACTAATGTATCATGATGACTTATCATTCGTGGCAGAATTAGAACCTAAACTAAGGTATAAAAGAGAGCCAGTCTCACTCACTCTAGCTGTATTACTAAGAGTAGGAGTCGCAGCCGGAGTAAGACCAGGGGCAGCTGCAATTATACAAGGAAACCAACATTATGAAGGACTAAGAATAGCTATCGATGAAGATTTGAGAACTATAGAACAGTCTATTTCTAAACTTGAAGAGTCCCTAACCTCCCTCTCTGAAGTAGTGCTGCAAAACAGACGAGGGTTAGATTTACTATTTCTAAAAGAAGGTGGATTATGTGCAGCTCTAAAAGAAGAGTGTTGCTTCTATGCAGACCATACTAGAGTAGTAAGAGACTCAATGTCTAAACTGAGAGAAAGATTAGATCAGCGAAAGCGAGAACGAGAAGCTAACCAGAGCCTGTTTGAATCCTGGTTTTCTAGATCCCCATGGCTTACAACTCTAATATCCACCTTGGCAGGACCCCTGTTTATTTTTATATTGCTCCTCACCTTAGGTCCCTGCATTTTAAATCAAGTAATAACCTTTATTAGAGAAAGAGTGAGTGCTGTGCAGGTGCTAATGCTGAGACAACAGTACCATACCCTCACACATCAAGAAGAAACCAACATTCCATGATTAGAATGTTCAGAAAAAGAAGTGGGGAATGTAGGACCCCAACCTCCCTGAGAAATAAGTTAGCCTAAGAGTGGCCATCTTGAAGCCAAAAAAGCCATTCTGATATATGACTCAGAGGGAACAACTGAAACCAGGTAACTCCTCTGGAAAAACAAGTTAATCAATCATGACTGCTGGCAGCGCTAACCTCTCGGTTAGTTAATCATAAATGCCGACCCTACCTTGCTACACCCCCAGGACGTGGCACTAACCCAGAAATCGTAGGTTTGAAAAATTACTGCCTTTGTAGTATTGTTATCTTGCTATGTAGTATTGTTATCTTGTTATTACAAAATAATCTGTAACCATAGTAATTCTCTAGGGCTGAATGCCTCAGAAAATCCTATATAACCACTTAGTTGTAAGTACTCAGGGTCCCCGTTGAGACCCGCTGCGACGGGCTGACTTGGACCCCAACTAGTTGGCTTCTGAATAAATTCCTCTTGCTTGTTGCATCAAGAAACGTCTTTGGTGAGTGATTTGGGGCGGCGCCTTCCTCAGGGGAATCCAACAATTTCTAGTCATATCTGAATATCTGTGTGAAAGAAAGAGACATTTAAATTTGAGATTCTGCTTAAACTTTTAAGTTGAATTTGACTATAGCCATATTCATTCTTTGTATGTATCTCTAACAGGTCTTTTGTATGCCTAGTGATATTATACTCTGCCTTGAGTTTAGACAGTTCTTTCAGCTAAATGTGAATTCTTATTGTAGCTTTTTTTCCCTTCCTGAAGATGAAAGCAGAAGAATCTACCATCTGCTACCATTCTCTCCAGAATGCTTAGTGACATAGAATTATTTTGACTTTCTATATATTGTCTTTTAAAACTGACAGCAGCTGTCTCCCCTGCTGCCCTACCTTTTTAAGGTATCTCGTTTACTGTGCTGGGTATATAGATAATAAATGTGTAATGATAGACAGTTCTAATAGAATTAAATGCAAAAAAAAGTGCTTTTACCTCTATTTAACTCTGATATTTTCCAGAGGGCCCCTGGAACATGTCAGAAGAATTTTTTCTCATTAGAGAAAGTATTTGACTAATTTGGCTTATTTATCTAATATATATATATATATATATATATATATATATATTTATTTATTTATTTATTTACCAGGAAAGCACTGTCAAAGAGAATGATGCTAAACTTTGTTACTGAATGTTTTGTATTACAGAAATATCAGAATTTCCTTATGTCAACTGTTTTACAGTAAGCTCTCATCAGATCTTTAACCATTGTCATTTGTAAGTCTTTTGTCATTTATAGTATTATCCCGAAACTGGTAAAGAACTAGATTTCAGCAGAACAGGTATTAGTTACATAAGATTACATAAACTAAAGAAAATGATTTTGTCTTTTTGTTTCAAATGTTGCTGATAAAGTGTTTTAACCTTGTTCTCTTAAACTGACAACAGCTTAGTAAATGACTATCTTTATGAGCAGAATTGAAACATCCTTCTCTCTACTTGATCCCTCCAGAGTTTAAAAACTTTCAGTGACTGTTTTTGTATTCCATGGCAGTATGTTTATTTGCACGAGTTCAATAAGAATCTGCTTTCCTTGTGAGAAGACTCATTAAGAACACTGGTTATACTACCAGGGCTTTGACTGGAATGTCATACCTGAGAGACATGTGTATAGACTCAGATGTGAACAACTTTAAGGAACTAAGATTGACTTTATAAAACCAACAAAGCCCCTTGGAAGAACTGGCCTGGTACCTTGCTTACAGAGTTCCCAGCAGCCTTACCAGGTAAGGAAAGAAGGTCACTTCCTGGCAGGTGCAGAGACCTCGAGAAGAGAAGAATTCATCCAAATCTACAGGTACTGCAGGCAAAGCCTGATGGCAAGTCTAGCTTGGCTGTCTGACCTCAAGAACCCTTTAAAAGTTCAATCTGAAATTCCTTACAAAAAGTTCCAGCAAAGCATATTTAAAAGAGCCTGTGTAATCAATTGCTCTTCTTGCTGCACCTGTGCAAATAATCAAGCCAGCTGTTAATTATTTTCTTAACCTAGTTACTTCTAGTAAAAATGAGAGTGATTTTAGAGAAAAGTATTGTTTCAATAATGTAGCCTCCTTTCAGAATAAAAAATCCAACTCCAGATGTTGCTACATAACCTAATAACACAATTTGTTTTATCTTGCCTAGAAGCCACAAAACTGCAAATAGTAATAGAAATGAAACCCAGAATAGAAGCGCCAGCCTTCTGAGGCCCTCTCAACTGACCAGTGATAGAGACCTAGCTGCACCCTTTACTGCGCCCCCTTCTCAGCACGAAGCAGCCAGAGCGGTCATTGCCCCTTTTCCCTAGCAGCAGCTAGAGTCTCCATCTGTAGAAGAAAGAATGAGACCATACCCATAGCCTTCCCTGGTAAAAACAGGTATTTAATCCCTCCTCCCAAGGGATGGTGGGCTTGTAATACTGGACTAACCCCATGTGTCTCCACTTCCGCCTTCAACTCCTCCCGTGACTTCTGCATTATAGTCCAACTAGTACCTAGACTGATGTACCATGATAATTCATCATTCATAACAGAATTTAAGTCCAACCAGAGGTTTAGAAGAGAGCCAGTCTCGCTAACCCTAGCCGAGTTGCTGAGAGTAAGAGTTGCAGCTGGAGTAAGAACAGGGACAGCCGCCATTATTCAAGGAAACCAACACTATGAGGGACTAAGGGCAGCTATTGATGAAGATTTGAAAACTATAGAACAATCCATTAATAAACTTGAAGAGTCCCTAACCTCTCTTTCTGAAGTAGTGCTGCAGAATAGGCGAGGACTAGATCCACTGTTCTTAAAAGAGGGAGGATTGTGTGCAGCCCTAAAAGAAGAATGCTGCTTCTATGCAGACCATTCCAGAATTGTAAGAGACTCAATGTCTAAAGTCAGAGAAAGACTAGATCAAAAGAAGAGAGAACGGGAGGCTAGCCAAAGTCTATTTGAATCTTGGTTTACTCGATCCCCATGGCTTACAACCCTGATATCCACCCTAACGGGACCCCTGCTTATTCTTGTATTGCTTCTCACTTTTAGTCCCTGCTTATTCTTGTATTGCTTCTCACTTTTAGTCCCTGTGTTTTAAACCGGCTAATATCCTTTGTTAGAGAAAGAGTGAGTGCCGTTCAAGTACTAATGCTGAGGCAGCAGTATCACTCACTCACACATCAAGAAAAAATGAACATTCCATGATTGGAATGATCAAAAAGAAAAGTGGGGAAATGTAGGATCTAAGCATTCAGTGAAGACAACAGGTTAGCCTGTTAGCCTAAGCAGAGCCATCTTGAGAAGCTCAGAGGCCACTTTCTGAATATGTTCAGAAAGCCCTTGAAAAACAAGGTGAAAAACAAGTTAATCATAAACACCAGGTGGTGGGCAGCTGCGGCCTTCAGACAGCTAACCTTAGTCAGTTAGTCATACATACCAAACTTATCTTGCGGAAACACTGTATGGCTGAGAGTGTTCTTATCTCATGAAACCCCCGGGATGTAGCGCCAACTGAAGATTTATGCGTCCTTAGAAAAAAAACCCTGTTATGTGCTTGTAGAACAATACTGTCTTTTTAGAAAATGCTATAAAAACCTCCGGCTTTGACTGCTCGGGGTCCTTGTTGAGACCCGCTGCGTCGGGCTGATGCTTGGACCCCAGCCAGCTGGTTCCTGAATAAATTCCTCTTGCTTGTTGCATCAAGAGATGCCTTTGTGAGTGATTTGGGACGGCATCCTCCTCAGGGAGAATCCAACAAATGTTATCACCATGTTTTAAAAATTCAGCAAACTTAGGTTTTTGATCTGACATGGCTGAAACAACTTTTGTTAAGATAAAAGCTATTTTTTAACTTAGTACAAATTGTTTTATAAAGATACAATTAGTCTTTAATATTCAAAACCTGTCCATGTTTTACTTAATTAGAAAATATTTTATTATGGTAAATTTCAAAATAATTATGTCAATTTAATTACTCATTGCAGTGATCATAGTTACCAATGTAACTTATTTTGTTTAAATTGTAAGAATAGAAATAGGTTAGCATAAGCATAGCCATCTTAAAGGCCTAGAAGCCATTTTCTGAGTATGTGACTTAGAAAGAAAAACTGGAACTGGGTAAGGCCTTGAATAACAAGTTAATCATGAACACCAGGTGGTGGGCAGCTGTGGCCTTTAGTCAGCTAACCTTGGTCACTTAATCTGACATACCAAGCTTATCGTGCAGAACCTCCCTGACAATTGAGGAGTGGTCTTATCTTGCTCTTGCCTAACCCCAGGATGTATGTCTTGCAAGAATAATGTGCAGCTGTGGAAAATTACATACTGCCATGGAATACAAAAACAGTCACTGAAAGTTTTTAAACTCTGGAGGGATCAGGTAGAGAGAAGGATGTTTCAATTCTGCTTATAAAGATAGTCATTTACTAAACTGTTGTCAGTTTAAGAGAACAAGGTTAAAACACTTTACCAGCAACATTTGAAACAAAAAGACACAAAATCATTTTCTTTAGTTTATGTAATCTTATGTAACTAATACCTGTTCTGCTGAAATCTAGTTCTTTACCAGTTTCGGGATAATACTATAAATGACAAAAGACTTACAAATGACAATGGTTAAAGATCTGATGAGAGCTTACTGTAAGACAGTTGACATAAGGAAATTCTGATATTTCTGTAATACAAAACATTCAGTAACAAAGTTTAGCATCATTCTCTTTGACAGTGCTTTCCTGGTAAATATATATATATCAGATAAATAAGCTAAATTAGTCAAATACTTTCTCTAATGAGAAAAAATTCTTCTGACATGTTCCAGGGGCCCTCCGGAAAATATCAGAGTTAACTAGAGGTAAAAGCACTTTTTTGAACTTAGCATAAGTGTCCAAGACCAGATACAAAAAAAAGCAGAGAAAGTGCTTAAGTCTACAGGTCTTCCCTGAAAGCTTCAAGAATGTTTTACTCTTTAATAGTAGATATAAGCTGCTATGCAAATTCTATTAAAAGCTCTAAGATCATTTGCATTAAAAAAATATGGAGAGTCCCCCATGTTTTTTAAAACATACAGCATATAAATTAAACAAGAAGACCTGGTGGTTGTCAAAAAAAATCTATTACAACCTTTCTCAAAAGTGGTCACACGTTTGTCTATTTAAACTTTTACAGTGAAACCTGTTTTTCTGGGAGAAACATAATCTTGTCCAGATTCTACAGTTTAATTTTTAAGAATAACTTTTGTTTGTTAACTAAGTGCATTTAATCAGCTGAAAAAAGCTTTGTTACCATTTTGCTTAGAAGGATAAATTAAGAAAACAAATAATCAGTAACAACTTTAATCATTTGTTGGTTAGAGATTTTTCTACTTATAAAAATATATGGAATAAATAATTCAATTTCTCAGGCCATGCAATCGTTTTCAATAACAAAATATTTCAAAGGCAAATAAAGGTTATACAGTTGCTAACAAACTTTAGCTTTTAGTCTTTTTAATATTACGATTTCATTTTTTTTTCTTAATATTCTGGCAACTCACTGAGACTTTAAGCATGAGAAACTGCTTTGATCTTTTAACATTAAGAGCAGACTAACGGTTAAAGAAAACTGTTTAACTGGAAACGAGATTCTAATTTTGCTGTGCACTTGATATCAAGACTCACTTTCTTTAATTTCACTAGGCACGACTATATCTGTAAGAATATAGTAATTTATTCTTCATTTGCCCCATGGTCCCAAGCACATAAGCCAGTGAGAATTATGCCTGGGCTTGCCTGGGCTTAACTGGTTTTATCTCACCTTATCTCTAAATATCCTGACCCTCCCCCCAAAGCAACAGGCTGAGCGGATCTTCCACAACAAAAGGCACCACGCTGTTTTCTCTCTTTAAATAAATAGCTGTACTTTAGAACAAAGTTACTTTCTTTTATCACAAAACACATTCTTTAGCATGCAGAAGAGTTTTCATTCTTTATACTTTTTCTTATTAAAACATACATCTTTTAGCATAGATAAATGTTTTCTTTATTACTTTAAGTAGTTTTAATTAAAAATTAAAACCATTAGAAACTTTAATTTCCAGTGATCACTGAGAAGTAGGCTATTGTAAATTGTTAAACTAACATTCTTTAGATTGACAAATTTATGAACACATTTTATAATTTCTGTAACTATGAGCTTTACAGCACAATCTCTCATAGAGTATATCTTCTTAACTTAGCAAAACTTTAAGGTTTTAGGTTAATACTGTAAGAATAGAAATAGGTTAGCATAAGCATAGCCATCTTAAAGACCTAGAAGCCATTTTCTGAGTATGTGACTTAGAAAGAAAAACTGGAACTGGGTAAGGCCTTGAAAAACAAGTTAATCATGAACACCAGGTGGTAGGCAGCTCTGGCCTTTAGTCAGCTAACCTTGGTCAGCTAATCTGACATACCAAGCTTATCGTGCAGATCCTCCCTGACAATTGAGGAGTGGTCTTATCTTGCTCTTGCCTAATCCCAGGATGTATTTCTTGCAAGAATAATGTGCAGCTGTGGAAAATTACTATGAGTTAAGTGTTTTGAAAATGCTATATAAACCCTTGGCTTTGAGTGCTTGGGGTCCTTGTTGAGACCCGCTGCGTCGGGCTGACACTTGGACCCCAGATAGCTGGCTGAATAAAGACTTTGCTTGAATTTACATCTCTATGCCTGTGTAGTTTGTTCTCTGGAGAAGCCTCGGAAGCCAGGACCCTAACAAAATAAAATATACAAAGAAAACGTTACAGTATTGTATTAGTCAATTAAAAAAACATACTTAAAATGAGAAAAATCTATTGGTGCTAAATCAACCATGCTTTTAAATGCAATATTAGAAATGACCCTTCTGACATGTACACTCAATATAACAATATATCTACTGAAGTAGCTGCCACAATAAAATGTATCCATGCCAAAACAACAAAGCTGTTCATGATGGGAAAAAAATAGCTTACAGTATTTCAGTTTTTAATTTTAGTTTAATTAAGTTTAAAGTTTAAAATTCAGTTTATAAGACCTAATTTGATATCTTGGAGTGCTCAATAATCACACCTGACCATTGGATCTCCATACTAGATAATACACCTTTAGCCTTTTTAAGGCAGCCCCCATTTCCACCATCTCACCTGGGTTGTACTTTAACTTGATCATCGTAGCTGGACTGGGATAGCAGTTTTTAGATTTGTAACTGACTCTCTCCAATATGATAAATCTCATACCAGAGACCAGGTCTCATTGTGGCTATTTGTTAAATAAAAAGTATTTCAAGATCATGGGAAGATGGTGGCATGAGTAGTTCAGAGAAAATCGCCTCCCCAAAACATATATACTTATGAAAATACAATAAATACAACTATTCCTAAAAGAGACACCAGTGGATGCAGTACAACAGTCAGCATACATCTACATCTGTGAGAACTCAGCATCACATGAATGGGGTAAGATACAAGCCACAGCCAGGCGGGACCCAAATGCTCCTCCACCCCAAAAACCCAGTGGGAAGAAAGGAGTCGGAACAGGGAGGGAGTGAAAGCCCAGGACTGCTAAACAACCAGCTCTAGAAATCTGCACCTGGAACGTGGACACAAGGTGCATGGGGTGCTGGATATTAGAGAAATAGAAAAGCAAAACCTGTGGGCAGGTCCCCACAACCAGTGCCCCTGAGACAAAAGAAAAGTGAGTGCTTTCTGAAAGTCTTAAGAGACAGGGACCCCATAGCTGGATGAAGTTGTTCCAGAAGCTGGGAATACCAGGGAAACGTAGGCAACCTAAACAGAGGCAGTGCAGCTCTGAAGCCCCTCACAGCACTGGGCAGCCTGCCAGTAGTTGCTCCAACTAGCACGGACTCCGACACATGGACCCAGTAGCAGGAGAGTGGGAGTATGTGCCGGGGGCGGAAGTGCTGGAAGGAACCAAGAGCAGATCTGTGCACCACAGGAGAGGCTTGTGCTAGCCCACAGTGGCATGAAAGAACAGCCTGGGCACGGCTCACATGCACCAGCAGCATTGAAGCCAGAGCCTGGTAGAAGCCTGCGCGGAAGAGCCCTGCACACACAGGCAGTGGAGACAGAGGGAGCAGGTGTGCTCCAAGTGGCCAACCGGAATCCCAGCCCAACGCACAGCCTCCCGGGCCAGACCCAAAGCCTGCTGCTGTCACACAGCTGCCCAGCAGGGTCACCACTAGAACGGAGGAGTGCACCTGGCATGTCTGCAACTCCCTGCAGGGCTCTGAGCTCCTCTGATAGACACCCCACCCACAGCAGCTTAGGAGATTAACCCGGTGGCTGCTCCAGGAGTGCCAGTAGTCGTCATAGGCAGTGGAGAGGGCAAGGCATATAGAAAGCAGGAAAGGACTTTCTTCTCCCAGCTGACACACCCGCAACCTGCCTACAGCCACTGCTATCACCATGAAAAGGCAAAAAATCTGATCCAGTCCAAGATAGTTACACCTGAGAAAGGATCTGCAGAGGCAGACATAACCAGTGTCCCTGAAAAAGAATTCAAAATAAAAATCAGAAACATGCTGACAGAGCTGCAGAGAAATATGCAAGAGCTAAGGGATGAAGTCCAGAGGGAGATTACAGACGTATGGAGGGAGATTACAGATGTCTGGAGGGAGATTACAGATGTGAAACAAACTCTGGAAGGATTTATAAGCAGAATGGATATGATGCAAGAGGCCATTGATGGAATAGAAAAAGAGAACAGGAACGCATAGAAGCTGATGCAGAGAGAGATAAAAGGATCTCCAGGAATGAAACAATATTAAGAGAACTGTGTGACCAATCCAAAAGGAACAATATCTGCATTATAAGGGTACCAGAGCAAGAAGAGAGAGAAAAGGGGATAGAAAGTGTCTTTGAAGCAATAATTGCTGAGAACTTCCCCAAACTGGGGGAGGAAATAGTTGCTCAGACTACAGAGGCACACAGAACTCCCAAGAGATGGGATCCAAAGAGGACAACACCAAGACACATAATAATTAAAATGGCAAAGATCAAGTACAGGAACATAGTATTAAAGGAAGCCAGAGATAATAAAAAAGTCACCTACAAAGGGAAACCCATCAGGCTATCATCAGACATCTCAACAGAAACCTTACAGGCCAGAAGAGAATGGCATGATATATTTAACGGAATGAAACAGAAGGGCCTTGAACTAAGGATACTGTATCCAGCATGATTATCATTTAAATATGAAGGAGGGATTAAACAATTCCCAGACAAGCAAAAGTTGAAGGAATTTCCCTCCCACAAACCACCTCTACAGGGTATCTTAGAGGGACTGCTCTAGATGGGAGTACTCCTAAAAACAGCACAGAACAAAACACCCAACATATGAAGAATGGAGGAGGAGGAAAAAGAAGGCAAAGAAATAATCATCAGACTGTTTATAACAGCTCAATAAGCGAGTGAAATCAGACAGTAAGGTAGTAAACAAGCTAACCTTGAACCTTTGGTAACCACAATTCTAAAGTCTGCAATGGCAATAAGTACATATCTTTCAATAATCAAATTAAATGTAAATGGACTGAATGCACCAATCAAAAGACACAGAGTAATAGAATGGATAAAACAGCAAGACCCATCTATATGTTGCTTACAAGAGACTCACCTCAAACCCAAAGACATGCACAGATTAAAACTCAAGGTTTGGAGAAATATATTTCATGCAAACAACAGAGAGAAAAAGCAGGCATTGCAGTACTAGTATCAGACAAAATAGACTTCAAAATAAGGAAAGTGACAAGAGATAAAGAAGGACACTACATAATGATAAAGGTCTCAGTCCAACAAGAGGAGATAACCATTATAAACATATATGCACCCAATGCAGGAGCACCAATATATGTGAAACAAATACTAACAGAATTAAAGGAGGAAATAGAATGCAATGCATTGATTTTGGGAGTCTTTAACACACCTCTCACTCCAAAGGACAGATCCTCCAGACAGAAAATAAGTAAGGACACAGAGACACTGAACAACACGCTAGAACAGATGGACCTAATAGACATCTATAGAACTCTACATCCAAAAGCAACAGGATACACATTCTTCTCAGGTGCACATGGAACATTCTCCAGAACAGACCACATACTAGCCCACAAAAAGAACCTCAGTAAATTACAAAAGATTGAAATCCTACCAGCTAACTTTTCAGACCACAAAGGTATAAAACTAGAAATAAATTGTACAAAGAAAGCAAAAAGGCTCACAAACACATAGAGGCTTAATAACATGCTCCTAAATAATCAATGAATAAATGAACAATTAAAGTGGAGATCCAACAATATATGGAAACAAATGACAATAACACAAAGCCCCAACTTCTGTGGGACAGAGCAAAAGCAGTCTTAAGAGGAAAGTATATAGCAATCCAGACATATTTAAAGAAGGAAGAACAATCCCAAATGAATAGTCTAATGTCACAATTATCGAAATTGGAAAAAGAAGAACAAATGAGGCCTAAGGTCAGCAGACGGAGGGGCATAATAAAGATCAGAGAAGAAATAAATAAAATTGAGAAGAATAAAACAATAGAAAAAAATCAATGAAACCAAGAGCTGGTTCTTTGAGAAAATAAACAAAATAGATAAGCCTCTAGCCAGACTAATTAAGATAAAAAGAGAGTCAACACACATCAACAGAATTAGAAATGGGAAAAGAAAAATCATGACAGAACCAACAGAAATACAAAGAATTATTAGAGAATACTATGAAAACCTATATGCTAACAAGCTGGAAAACCTAGAAGAAATGGACAACTTCCTAGAAAAATACAACCTTCCAAGACTGACCCAGAAAGAAACAGAAAATCTAAACAGACCAATTAACAGCAACGAAATTGAATCAGTAATCAAAAAACTACCCAAGAACAAAACCCCTGTGCCAGATGGATTTACCTCGGAATTTTATCAGACATACAAAGAAGACATAACACCCATTCTCCTTAAAGTTTTCCAAAAAATAGAAGAGGAGGGAATATTCCCAAACTCATTCTATGAAGCCAACATCACCCTAATACCAAAACCAGGCAAAGACCCCACCAAAAAAGAAAACAACAGTCCAATATCCTTGATGAACGTCGATGCAAAAATACTCAACAAAATATTAGCAAACTGAATTCAAAAATATATCAGAAGGATCATACACCATGATCAAGTGGAATTCATCCCAGGGATGCAAGGATGGTACAACATTCCAAAATCCATCAACATTGTCCACCACATCAACAAAAAGGACAAAAACCACATGATCATCACCATAGATGCTGAAATAGCATTCGACAAAATTTAACATCCTTTCATGATAAAAACTCTCAACAAAATGGACATAGAGGGCAAGTACCTCAACATAATAAAGGCCGTATATGATAAACCCACAGCTAACATCATACTGAACAGCGAGAGGATGAAAGCTTTTCCTCTGAGATCAGGAATAAGGCAGGGATGCCTACTCTCCCCACTGTTATTCAACGTGGTACTGGAGGTCCTAGCCATGGCATTAAGACAAAACAAAGAAATACAAGGAATCCAGATTGGTAAAGAAGTCAAACTATTACTCTTTGCAGATGACATGATATTTTACATCAAAAACCAAACCCTAAAGACTCCACTGCAAAACTACTAGAACTAATATCGGAATTCAGCAAAGTTGCAGGATACAAAATTAACACACAGAAATCTGTAGCTTTCCTATACACTAAAAATGAACTAATAGAAAGAGAAATCAGGAAAACAATTCCATTCACAATAGCATCAAAAAGAATAAAATACCTAGGAATAAATCTAACCATGGAAGTGAAAGACCTATACCCTGAAAACTACAAGACACTCTTAACAGAAATTAAAGAGGTCACTAACAAATGTAAATTCATCCCATGCTCCTGGCCTGGAAGAATTAATATCGTCAAAATAGCCATCCTGCCAAAAGCAATATACAGATTCGATGCAATCCCTATCAAATTACCAACAGCATTCTTCAATGAACTGGAACAAATAGTTTAAAAATTCATATGGAACCATCAAAGACCCCGAACAGCCAAAGTAGTCCTGAGAAGGAAGAATAAAGTGGGGGGGGGGGAATCTCACTCCCCAACTTCAAGCTCTACTGCAAAGCCACAGTAATCAAGACAATTTGGTAGTGAGACAAGAACAGAGCCACAGACCAGTGGAACAGAGTAGAGACTCCAGACATTAACCCAAACATATATGGTCAATTAATATTTGATAAACGAGGCATGGACATACTATGGGGAAATGACAGTCTCTTCAACAGATGGTGCTGGCAAAACTGGACAGCTACATGTAAGAGATGAAACTGTATCACCGTCTAACCCCATACACAAAAGTAAACTACAATTGATCAACAACCTGAATCTAAGTCATGAAACCATAAAACTCTTAGAAAAAACATAGGCAAAATTCTCATGGACATAAACATGAGTGATTTCTTCATGAACATATCTCCTCAGGCAAGGGAAACAAAGGCAAAAATGAACAAGTGGGACTATATCAAGCTAAAAAGCTTCTGTACAGCAAAGGACACCATCAATAGAACAAAAAGGTATCCTACAGTATGGGAGAACATATTCATAAATGACAGATCCGATAAAGGATTGACATCCAAAATATATAAAGAGCTCACACACCTCAACAAACAAAAAGCAAATAATCCGATTAAAAAATGGGCAGATTTGCTGAATAGACAGTTCTCTAAAGAAATCCAGATGGCCAACAGGCAAATGAAAAGATGCTCCACATTGCTAATCATCAGAGAAATGCAAATTAAAACCACAATGAGATATCACCTCACATCAATAAGGATCACAATCATCTAAAAGACAAACAACAACAAAGGTTGGCGAGGTTGTGGAGAAAGGGGAACCCTCCTACAGTGCTGGTGGGAATGTAAACTAGTTCAACCATTGTGGTAAGCAATATGGAGGTTTCTCAGAATGCTCAAAATAGAAATACCATTTGATGCAGGAATTCCGCTTCTAGGAATTTACCCTAAGAATGCAGCACTCCAGTTTGAAAAAAGACAGATGCACCACACTGTTTATCACTGCACTGTTTACAATAGCCAAGATATGGAAGCAACCTAAATTGTCCATCAGTAGATGAATGGATAAAGAAGATATGGGACATATACACAATGGAATATTACTCAGCCATAAGAAAAAGCAGATCCTACCTTTCGCAGCAACATGGATGGAGCTAGAGGGTATTATGCTCAGTGAAATAAGCCAAGTGGAGAAGGACAAGTACCAAACGATTTCAATCATTTGTGGAGTATAACAACAAAGGAAAACTGAAGGAACAAAACAGCAGCAGAATCACAGAACCCAAGAATGGACTAATAGTCACCAAAGGGAAAGGGACTGGAGACGATGGGTGGGAAGGGAGGGATAAGGGTGGGGAAAAGAAAGAGGGCATTACGATTAGCATGTATAGTGCTTGGGGGGCACGGGAGTGCTGTGCAATACAGAGAAGACAAGTAGTGATTTTACAGCATCTTACTACACAGATGCACAGAGACTGTGAAGGGGTATTTTTGGGGGACTTGGTGAAGGGGGGAACATAGTAAACATAATGTTCTTTCTGTAATTGTAGATTAATGATACCAAAAAAAAGTATTTCTTCCCATCATATGTGTGTGAATGGAGTAAATGCCCACATGTGACAGAGACACAAAATTAGTGATCTGATGGTGGAGACGTAATACTGTCCAGAAACAGATGAGTATATACATAGTTGCATATGGGGCAATTTCTCTGAAAAATGGCTCCACTTCATGCTCCTTTCATTAAGTACAACATTCACGCCAGGGCCTTTTTATCTCCTTGTTGTCTGTTTTCTATGCAGTATCCTTTCCATCAAGCCAATTGGTGACAGACTTTCTTGATAGTCTTGGCTTCAAAGACAAAATGGCACTGCTACTCATGTCCCTGTTTCTTAACTGAACTAAGTGGATCCATCTAACCACAGAGGTCTGAGAAATGTGATCCTACATGTTCAAGAATTTTCATTAAAATCTGCTCCTTTTTCAAGTAGCAATGACATGGAGACATTATCATATAAGCTTTGCTCTTCTTTCTCACAATGCTTTTCAATTCAGCCTTTTTGTTTTAGTAAAAATTTAAAAATTTTGTATTTATGTCTGTTAAAAGGACCATTGAAATTTCAACAGGGATGGCACTGAAAACACTCAGGGATTTTGGTAGTATTAACATTTTGACAATATTAATTCTTCCAACCTATGAATGTCGGATACCTTTCCATTTGTTTGTGTCTTTAGAGATGTATCTGTTTATTCTGATAACATCTTATTTATCTTAATATTTGTGTTCCTTGATGCCTTATGTTGGTATGTGACATTCTATTATGTAGTTCTTGTTCCAGAATTTTCAGTTTTGCTCAGGCAGAGACAGTTCTCCAGCAGCCATCTCAGTTTTGTTTCTGGATGTTTCTGCTGGTAATATTCTTGGTTAGGCTGGGCCTGCTATTAGGATCTATTTTTTTGGTGAGGCAACTGCTTGAGCTGTAAGGTTTGGGCTGACAGGTGTGTCACTGGCTGAGAACAGATGGATTAGCCCGATGGTGGTGTTCCCTGTCCAATTAAAGCTGGAGGATAGGCTCAGCAACTGCCTAGATTCTTGGGTCAGGCTTACTAGGTGCTCAGGGACTCGGTACTGTACTCAGCGTTAGGCGGAAATATGAATTAGCCTCATTGCCTGGCGATATACCCAGGGCCTTCACAGCTCGTATGTGGTGACCCTGAGTCAGCTAATGGTCTGTGATGGTCCCGTGAGGCCACCGATTGTTTTTCTCAACAGACAGGGAAAGCCGCAGGCATTGCTCTCTGCTCACACGAAGCCCTAAGCAGGGCTGTTGGATGGGGTGGGCAGCTTCCCAGGTGGTCTCAAAAGTCTCATAGACTCTAGTCACCAGTAGTGAGTTTACAGGTTTGCTACCTGTCTGGTCGCAGTACAAGAAACACCTTCAAGGCTGCCGAGGCTCTTCGATCGTCCTGAGCCAGCTTACTGGTGGCCCAAGTTCCCAGCTGGACAGGGCCACCGGCTCCGCTCTGGAGGTGATGAGCTCTGGCTGCCCGCCTCTCAGCTCAGTTCTTGCTTGCTTATGCAGCTGCCAGATCTTCTCACTGGCCTTAATGGTCACCTGGAGCTGGAAGCCACACCACAGCCAGTGGGGCTGGGACTCAGCTCTCAGCCTGGGTGTGGGCACACCTGGCTGCAGGACCATCATCTGAACCTGTGACAGGCAGACCTGTGCCCCACCAAGTTCCCAGGTTGAACTGACCCCTGACTTCTTTCTTCAGATGGCAATGCCACAGGTTGGAACTGTTACCTGAGCACCGCAGGGAGGAACTCAGGTTACAAAGATCCAAGCTTGTCTTTTGGAAGCTCCTGACCTCTTGTTTTTCTGTCAAATTCCCAGTGGTTCAGCCCTACAGATCTCGCTCCAATTCCCTAATCCCCATTGGGAGAAAACAGAGAAGGGGCTCCATGGAAGTGACCCACAGTGCTGGAGGGACCTGGTTGTCACAAAGTGGGGATTTTTCCCCCCACTGGAGGAAATGTAGGCTCAAGGGGGACCTCCCAGCAGGACACTGTGCTGGCCTGGGGGAGGGGCAAAGCAGTCATGATGTAGCCACGTCTCCTATCCTTCTAATACGGGTTATCTTGGCCCTCTGTGGTCCAGGGGATGCTTCGGCCTCACCCCCATATTCTAGGGTTCCCTCAGTGCTGTGCCATCCATGAATAGCTGTCTCTGCTTGTGAGGGAGAGTGAAGCCGGGGAAGACCTGTGATCATCTTGATAATGTCATTCTCTCTAATTTCCTGTATCAGATATCAGAAAACCAAGATCATCTATAGATCTGGCTTTAAAATTTCAGAAAGATATAAAAGATTATAAAGTGTGTGCATTTGTGTATGTGTGTGTATACTATATTATTTATAATATTTACTATATGTTAACTGAATTTAACAATGCTACTAGGTGTAAACCAGTATCATGAACTCCACTTTATTTCAACAAATAAATGAGTAGGAATTACAAAAATACAACTATCACAACTATGTCTCATTCTCACTAACCTGAGTCAAGGATGTACAAGGCCCTCAGCTGTGCCTATGTCCTGAGGATGTAGAAGAGAGCAGCAGGACAGCAGTGAATGCAGGTCGTGCACAGCTGACGTCCGGGTGCAGCACTGCCAGGTCTCTGGATTGTGCAAATAAAAGCACCGGACACATAACTGAGTTGAATTTCAGAGACACAATGTGTAATTTTCTTAGTATATATGAATATACTCATGTCTATATCAATAATATCTCAATCCATATCAATGTCTATATCAATAATACTCATTGTTTATCTGACATCCAAATTTAACAGGACGCTTTATTTTTATCTGACAAAAAAATTCAAGACAAAGATTAAAAACTTTGAAGCTTATGAAAATCCCATTTTTGTAAAGATAAACAGCAATAGAAATACAAATATGGTCCTATTGATAATGTAAATTATTATAGTTTCTTCAGAGAGAAATTTGGAAATATTAGTAAAATTAATATATTCAGAAATATTGTTAGCAATGACTCCACTTCCCATCAACATTCTAGATAGAATTGAATATATACTCAAAGGAAAGTACAGGTTAAGCAGTGGTATAAAACTTAATTTTTCAAGTAGATATGTAATTCCATGCATTATTAAAACTGAAAAATCATATAGCCACGTTATCAAAATGGAAGAAAGTCACACAGAATTCTGAAAGGAAAGTGTCCAACATACAAAGTGGTACTATATCTATTAAGACAGAAATGGGCATTAACGATATATAAGGCCAGGAATATTTAACAAAAATATAATCCTTTGATAATCTCTGGAGGCAAAAAGCAAAAGACACATACTCAGATTCTGTGCACAAATACAGGAATCAATTTAATCTATAATTGTTTATTTTCAGATGAGTATTGGTCCACTTTCATTTAGTAATTATTTCATGTACTATGTTCTCACTGAAATATTTATGAAGCTAAGGAATATATATCATTGTAATACAGCCTGTGAACAACCCAAGGAGAAGCATGATGCCACAATCTCAAGGAAAGGAGGACATTATTTGGTAAATTTCAATGACAATTTGTTGACTAAAGCTTTAGTGGAGTAAATCAGAAGGCATTGTGCTCATGTGGTAAGTATATCTACCAAAACCTCAAGCCAGCCTCAGACTTAATGGTGAATCTTTATAAGCATAACCTGTATTACATACTGTAAATTATATACACATATATAATGCTAAATATTTTCTTTTAATCAGTTACATTAAGAAAAAGAGATTTAAGAAATGGTATAAAGAGACATTTTATCACTTAAATGTTATATTCTACAAGAAAGGATACTAAAGTAGGAAATGGCATTGTTGATTCAGGATAAGTATACAGCAATCAATAGATTTCTAAGTATCAGCAAAAGCAAAGACAAAGCAATGGAAACATGTTCCATACATGATAATAACAAGTGTAAAATACCCAGGACATTTCCATCTAATAGAGTTTATAACTCTAAGAATAGTTTTGAAGTGGGTAAGAAACATTAAAGACTATTTGAGAAGTATGTGTGGAACTTCAAGGTATTAAAAATGTCAACTCTGCCCAAGTAAAAACATGCTCACCCTGCAAGGATGTGGGAAGAGGGGGCACAGGGAAGAGGGAAGATGCAACTTTGAAGCCGAGTGAGTAATATTACAGGACGGAAGCCGTGTGTGCATCATGCACAGCACGGTGACTCTAGTTACTGAAACTGCACTATATGCTCCAAACTTGCTAGAAAGGTAGATCTCAAGTGTTCTCAGCACAGACAGACACACACAATGGTCACTGCGTAAGGTGATGAATATGTTAATGTGCAACATTGTGCTGATCATTTCTCAATGTATACATCTATCAGAACATCAAGTTGAAGACCTTAAATGTATACATTGTTTATTGGTTAATTTTATCTTAATACAGCTGAAAAAAATGGAAACTCATATGAGCACTGGAGCATCCTGTATGGAATTTACTAGCTCTATAACTTGGGGAAGTGAGTTTAGCAGTTCCACTGTGGAGGAAAGCATGAGGGTGTAATCATCAGATAATTAGAGTACCTGACACAGCGTATTTGCGAGTGTGCTGTGAGTTTGCACACATGCTAACCACAGTGACGTCACACAGGCAGCACTCAGTGTTTTTCCTGTCATTACGTTCAGGGAGATGGAGGGGAGTTTTAGGAAGTTCACAATAATACTCAATAAGGAGTCATAATTATCTACCCTGAATAAGTATTTTCATGTAGGTAAAGGAAGCTTATTCCATCTCTGCCCTAGGAGAGGAGGCAGAAAACAACACCGACTCCTATAATTAAAGGCAAGGGAATGGATTTCCCGCAGGGCTGAAAGCTTAAGTTTCTTTTTACCATGGGCAGGCTGAGTAGGAATATTCTAGGAATGAAAATCCTTTTAATTTTTATTGACAATTCCTGTCTTTCTGGGAAGCTGGAGAGGATAAGGTTTCCACCAAACAACTGAGGGCAGGTAAGACTTTTAGAATCCATGAGCTAAAATGCAGGTGGAAATGTATTAAAAATTTGCTGCTTAGAAAGTCTCCAAAAAGATGGGTGTATTGTATTTGCCATGGGTATATTAATATGAACAGAAATGTTTACATTCATGGATATATACTTTTATTAAAATTAGAATAATATTGATACCTTGGGGGTTAAGTAATATAATAAACAGAATTGTATTTAAATGAGTGGTTTCAAGAATACTTTGGGCTATTCTCATCAATACTATGAGTAAATATCTTTTTATCTCTAGTTCATTACTTTGTCTTTCCATTCATTTTTCAATGATAAAATTTCCAGCTGTGTATTGGTAGCTTTTTTATCAAGGAAATATAAAAACATACAAGATATGTAATCTGCCTTTCCAGTAGCCTAAGGTCTCATTGGAATCATACAGTACGCGGACCCACTGTGAAATAGCCAGGTGAGGATGTGTGTGAGCTACTGTCAGACATTCTGTTGAACATGGAGATTGGTGATGATTGGTTTCACTTCTTAAGAGATTTCTGAGCTAAGGACTTACTGTCATTCTTTCACTTCATTTGCACCGTATGACTTTGAGGAATGTGGTATCACCCTCCTTGTAGGGACATGAGAACTGAGGCAGAGGGTTGCCCACCTCAGCTCAGAGACAGGACAGGTTGGATAAAGGTCCTTTTTGCTTTTTCTATTTCCACATACACTGGCACTCCTGAGGCAGTAGTGAAGGGTGGTGAGTAGGAAAAATGTGTCAGGTGAGAAAAAGGGCATAACTGAGTGATCTGAATAGCAGCTTCGGGCCACATTCTCTTTTTTAATAAGCGCAGTGCACAGTCACAGATACTCTACAGTTGCCTTGTGCTCCTGTAACACTTGCACGCCTGTTTTTAAATTGATTTACTTAGTTTCAAATAGACCAAACATTTTATAACAGCCATTTCTGTATACAAACATATTTTTTAATTGAAGTGTTGCAGATAAACAATCTCGTACTGGTTTCAAGTGTGCAGCACAGTGGTTGAACAGTTACCTGCGCTATTATATCCTCACTCCCTCTGGTGCAGGTACTGCCTTGTCCACATAGGAAGGTGTTACAGAATCATTGACTATATTGTCTCTGCTGTACTACCATCCCTGTGACCAACTTAAATTGTGATTCCAAATTAATTTTTGCAAAATTTTAAGAAACACTGTTTTTACCAGTGGTATAAAAAAGTTGTATGACACCCTCTGATCATATGACCCTCTTGGTCCATGCTGGTGATATTGATTATCTCCACACTGCTACTTGCCTTAAATAATATACTATGTGTGGTTGAAATTCCTATGATAGGAATCATGAGGAAGATCCCATATGACCTACTTTCTTCAGTCAATATTCTCCTCTTGAGGCTCACTGATGATATGACCTGTACCTATGGTTATTAATCCCATTACTGAACATTTGGGTTGTATTTTCCTACTGCAGACAGAGTTGTTGTGGTCTGTCTTCCCATATAAGAGGTTTTTTAAAAAATTTCTGATATTTTTGTATTCATGATATTTACTTCTATAAAAAAAATTGGTGTGGCATCCAGAGATGATTACCTGAATAGGTACAGGCTGACATCCTGTTACATAGAGCTTCGCTTATTCTTTGGAACGGATTCTGGTGACTCAGTGCTTCTTTCCCGTGATTCACTCAGTGAGTCTCATTGAGCAGCTGTGACCTGGGCTGCCGGTGCCATGGGCACATCCATGGTGCCACGGGGTCACGGAATCCGAGATAATGAAGTGAAGAAACAGAAAAGCCCTTAAAAATGCACGTACTCTTTAGCGGAGCCAAGATGGCGGCGTGAGTAGAGCAGTGGAAATCTCCTCCCAAAAACACATAGAGCTATGAAAATATAATAAAGAAAAATCTTCCTAAAATAGAGACCACAGGACACAGGACAACATCCAGACCACATCCACACCTGCAAGAACCCAGCGCCTTGTGAAGGGGGTAAGATACAAGCCCCAGCCCGGCGGGACCCAAGCGCCCCTCCCCCCGGCTCCCGGCGGGTGGAGAGAAACCGGAGCGGTTTTTTTTTTGGCGAGCGCTTTTTGGAAGCCTTAGAGGGACGGGCCCCCGTTGCTGGGGAGGCAGGGTGGCGGGACCGGTGAGGAGGTGCCTGGGAACGGCGCCGGAGGACAAAGAATATCCCGCGTTTCTCCCTGCGAGACCTGGGGGCGGGTGCCTGAGACCGGTGCCTGAGGACGGAGGAGGTCGCGCGTTTTTCCCCTTTTTTTTTTTCTCTTTTGGGCGAGCGCTTTTTGGAAGCCTTGAAGGGACGGGGACCCCAGTGCTAGGGAGGCACGGTGGCGGGACTGGTGAGCGGGTGGCTGGGACCGGCGCCTGAGGACAAAGAATATCCCCCGTTTTTCCCTGCGGGACCGGTGGGCGGGTGCCTGAGACCGGCACTTGAGGACAGAGGAAATCGCGCGTTTTTCCCCTTTTTTTTTCTCTTTTTGCCGAGTGCTTTTTGGAAGCCTTGAAGGGACAGGGACCCCGGTGCTAGGGAGGCAGGGCGGCGGGACTGGTGAGCGGGTGCGTGGGACCAGTGCCAGAGGACAAAGAATATTGAGCGTTCCTTCCCTGCGGGACCGGTGGGTGGGTGCTTTTTGGAAGCCTTGAAAGGACAGGGACCCTGGTGCTAGGGAGACAGGGCAGCAGGACCAGTGAGCGGGTGCCTGGGACCGGCACCTGAGGACAAAAAAAAAAAAAAAAAAAAAATCGCTTGTTTTTTCCTTTTTTTTTCCTTTTTTTTTTTTTCTCTTTCTTTCTGTTCCCTCTCTCATTGTTGCTGTTGTTGTTTTGGTTTGGAGAGTGCTTTTTGGAAATCTTAAAGGGGCAGGACAGGTCACTTAGACCAGAAGCAGGGAATCTGGGGATCTCTGGGCACTCTAACCCCCTGGGCAGCAGGGAGCACAGAGGCCCCTTACGGAGATAAATAGTCTCCTGGCTGCTCCCCCTCCAACGGGGCTCCACCATTTTGGAGGAAGAGCCCCAGCCAGGCCAAGCCCACAGCAACAGCGGAGATAAACCCCAAAGCAACTGGGCAGGAAGCAGAAGCCCTGTCTGCGCACAGCTGCCCAGCACAAGCCACTAGAGGTCACTATTCTCCCAGGAAAAGGCTACAAACCAACAAGAAGGGAAGCTCTTCCAGCGGTCACTTGTACCAGCTCTGCAAACTATCTCTATCACCATGAAAAGGCAAAACTACAGGCAGACAAAGATCACAGAGACAACACCTGAGAAGGAGACAGACCTAACTAGTCCTCCTGAAAAAGAATACAAAATAAAAATCATGAACATGCTGACAGAGATGCAGAAAAAAATGCAAGAGCAATGGGATGAGATGCAGAGAAAAATGCAAGAGCAGTGGGATGAGATGCAGAGAAAAATGCAAGAGCAGTGGGATGAAGTCCGGAAGGAGATCACAGATGTCAGGAAAGAGATCACAGAAGTGAAACAATCCCTGGAAGGATTTATAAGCAGAATGGATAAGATGCAAGAGGCCATTGAAGGAATAGAAGCCAGAGAACAGGAACGTATAGAAGCTGACAGAGAGAGAGATAAAAGGATCTCCAGGAATGAAACAACACTAAGAGAAATATGTGACCAATACAAAAGGAAAAACATTCGTATTATAGGGATACCAGAAGAGGAAGAAAGAGGAAAAGGGATAGAAAGTGTCTTTGAAGAAATAATTGCTGAAAACTTCCCCAAACTGGGGGAGGAAATAATCGAACAGACCATGGAATTATACAGAACCCCCAACAGAAAGGATCCAAGGAGGACAACACCAAGACACATAATAATTAAAATGGCAAGGATCAAGGACAAAGAAAGAGTTTTAAAGGCAGCTAGAGAGAAAAAGGTCACCTATAAAGGAAAACCAATCAGGCTAACATCAGACTTCTCAACAGAAACCCTACAGGCCAGAAGAGAATGGCATGATATACTTAATGCAATGAAACAGAAGGGCCTTGAACCAAGGATACTGTATCCAGCACGACTATCATTTAAATATGATGGTGGGATCAAACAATTCCCAGACAAGCAAAAGCTGAGGGAATTTGCTTCCCACAAACCACCTCTACAGGGCATCCTACAGGGACTGCTCTAGATGGGAGCACCCCTAAAAAGAGCACAGAACAAAACACACAACATATGAAGAATGGAGGAGGAGGAATAAGAAGGGAGAGAAGAAAAGACTCTCCAGACAGTGTATATAACAGCTCAATAAGCGAGCTAAGTTAGGCAGTAAGATACTAAAGAGGCTAACCTTGAACCTTTAGTAACCACGAATCTAAAGCCTGCAATGGCAATAAGTACATATCTTTCAATAGTCACCCTAAATGTAAATGGACTTAATGCACCAATCAAAAGACATAGAGTAATAGAATGGATAAAAAAGCAAGACCCATCTATATGCTGCTTACAAGAAACTCACCTTAAACCCAAAGATAAGCATAGACTAAAAGTCAAGGGATGGAAAAACATATTTCAGGCAAACAACAGTGAGAAGAAAGCAGGGGTTGCAGTACTAATATCAGACAAAATAGACTTCAAAACAAAGAAAGTAACAAGAGATAAAGAAGGCCACTACATAATGATAAAGGGCTTAGTCCAACAAGAGGATATAACCATTCTAAATATATATGCACCCAATACAGGAGCACCAGCATATGTGAAGCAAATACTAACAGAACTAAAGAGGGAAATAGACTGCAATGCATTCATTGTAGGAGACTTCAACACACCACTCACCCCAAAGGATAGATCCACCGGGCAGAAAATAAGTAAAGACACACAGGCACTGAACAACACACTAGAACAGATGGACCTAATAGACATCTATAGAACTTTACATCCAAAAGCAACAGGATATACATTCTTCTCAAGTGCACATGGAACATTCTCCAGAATAGACCACATACTAGCTCACAAAAAGAGCCTCAGTAAATTCCACAATATTGAAATTCTACCAACCAATTTTTCAGACCACAAAGGTATGAAAGTAGAAATAAATTCTACAAAGAAAACAAAAAGGCTCACAAACACATGGAGGCTTAACAACATGCTACTAAATAATCAATGGATCAATGAACAAATCAAAATAGAGATCAAGGAATATATAGAAACAAATGACAACAACAACACTAAGCCCCAACTTCTGTGGGATGCAGCGAAAGCAGTCTTAAGAGGAAAGTATATAGCAATCCAGGCACACTTGAAGAAGGAAGAACAATCCCAAATGAATAGTCTAACATCACAATTATTAAAACTGGAAAAAGAAGAACAAATGAGGCCTAAAGTCAGCAGAAGGAGGGACATAATAAAGATCAGAGAAGAAATAAACAAAATTGAGAAGAATAAAACAATAGCAAAAATCAACGAAACCAAGAGCTGGTTCTTTGAGAAAATAAACAAAATAGATAAGCCTCTAGCCCAACTTATTAAGAGAAAAAGAGAGTCAACACAAATCAACATAATCAGAAATGAGAATGGAAAAATCACAACAGACTCCACAGAAATACAAAGAATTATTAAAGACTACTATGAAAACCTATATGCCAACAAGCTGGAAAACCTAGAAGAAATGGACAACTTCCTAGAAAAATACAACCTCCCAAGACTGACCAAGGAAGAAACACAAAAGTTAAACAAACCAATTACAAGCAAAGAAATTGAAACAGTAATCAAAAAACTACCCAAGAACAAAACCCCGGGGCCGGACGGATTTACCTCGGAATTTTATCAGACACACAGAGAAGACATAATACCCATTCTCCTTAAAGTGTTCCACAAAATAGAAGAAGAGGGAATACTCCCAAACTCATTCTATGAAGCCAACATCACCCTAATACCAAAACCAGGAAAAGACCCCACCAAAAAAGAAAATTACAGACCAATATCCCTGATGAATGTAGATGCAAAAATACTCAACAAAATATTAGCAAACAGAATTCAACAGTATATCAAAAGGATCATACACCATGACCAAGTGGGGTTCATCCCAGGGATGCAAGGATGGTACAACATTCGAAAATCCATCAACATCATCCACCACATCAACAAAAAGAAAGACAAAAACCACATGATCATCTCCATAGATGCTGAAAAAGCATTTGACAAAATTCAACATCCATTCATGATAAAAACTCTCAGCAAAATGGGAATAGAGGGCAAGTACCTCAACATAATAAAGGCCATATATGATAAACCCACAGCCAGCATTATACTGAACAGCGAGAAGCTGAAAGCATTTCCACTGAGATCGGGAACCAGACAGGGATGCCCACTCTCCCCACTGTTATTCAACATAGTACTGGAGGTCCTAGCCACGGCAATCAGACAAAACAAAGAAATACAAGGAATCCAGATTGGTAAAGAAGAAGTTAAACTGTCACTATTTGCAGATGATATGATACTGTACATAAAAAACCCTAAAGACTCCACTCCAAAACTACTAGAACTGATATCGGAATACAGCAAAGTTGCAGGATACAAAATCAACACACAGAAATCTGTAGCTTTCCTATACACTAACAACGAATCAATAGAAAGAGAAATCAGGAAAACAATTCCATTCACCATTGCATCAAAAAGAATAAAATACCTAGGAATAAACCTAACCAAGGAAGTGAAAGACTTATACTCTGAAAACTACAAGTCACTCTTAAGAGAAATTAAAGGGGACACTAATAAATGGAAACTCATCCCATGCTCATGGCTAGGAAGAATTAATATCGTCAAAATGGCCATCCTGCCGAAAGCAATATACAAATTTGATGCAATCCCTCTCAAATTACCAGCAACATTCTTCAATGAATTGGAACAAATAATTCAAAAATTCATATGGAAACACCAAAGACCCCAAATAGCCAAAGCAATCCTGAAAAAGAAGAATAAAGTAGGGGGGATCTCACTCCCCAACTTCAAGCTCTACTACAAAGCCATAGTAATCAAGACAATTTGGTACTGGCACAAGAACAGAGCCACAGACCAGTGGAACAGATTAGAGACCCCAGAAATTAACCCAAACATATATGGTCAATTAATATTTGATAAAGGAGCCATGGACATACAATGGCAAAATGACAGTCTCTTCAACAGATGGTGCTGGCAAAACTGGACAGCTACATGTAGGAGAATGAAACTGGACCATATTCTAACCCCATATACAAAGGTAAACTCAAAATGGATGAAAGACCTGAATGTAACTCACGAAACCATTAAACTCTTGGAAAAAAACATAGGCAAAAACCTCTTAGACATAAACATGAGTGATCTCTTCTTGAACATATCTCCCCGGGCAAGGAAAACAACAGCAAAAATGAGCAAGTGGGACTACATTAAGCTGAAAAGCTTCTGTACAGCGAAAGACACCATCAATAGAACAAAAAGGAACCCTACAGTATGGGAGAATATATTTGAAAATGACAGATCTGATAAAGGCTTGACGTCCAGAATATATAAAGAGCTCACACGCCTCAACAAACAAAAAACAAATAACCCAATTAAAAAATGGGCAGAGGAACTGAACAGACAGTTCTCCAAAAAAGAAATACAGATGGCCAAGAGACACATGAAAAGATGCTCCACATCGCTAATTATCAGAGAAATGCAAATTAAAACTACAATGAGGTATCACCTCACACCAGTAAGGATAGCTGCCATCCAAAAGACAAACAACAACAAATGTTGGCGAGGCTGTGGAGAAAGGGGAACCCTCCTACACTGCTGGTGGGAATGTAAATTAGTTCAACCATTGTGGAAAGCAGTATGGAGGTGCATCAAAATGCTCAAAACAGACCTACCATTTGACCCAGGAATTCCACTCCTAGGAATTTACCCTAAGAACACAGCAATCAAGTTTGAGAAAGACAGATGCACTCCTATGTTTATCGCAGCACTATTTACAATAGCCAAGAATTGGAAGCAACCTAAATGTCCATCTGTAGATGAATGGATAAAGAAGATGTGGTACATATACACAATGGAATACTACTCAGCCATAAGAAGTGGAAAAATCCAACCATTTGCAGCAACATGGATGGAGCTGGAGAGTATTATGCTCAGTGAAATAAGCCAAGCGGAGAAAGAGAAATACCAAATGATTTCACTCATCTGAGGAGTATAGGAACAAAGGAAAAACTGAAGGAACAAAACAGCAGCAGAATTACAGAACCCAAAAATGGACTAACAGGTACCAAAGGGAAAGGAACTGGGGAGGATGGGTGGGCAGGGAGGGATAAGGGGGGGGAAGAAGAAGGGGGGTATTAAGATTAGCATGCATTTGCGGGAGGTAGAAAGGGGAGGGTGGGCTGCACAACACAGAGAGGACAAGTAGTGATTCTACCACATTTTGCTAAGCTGATGGACAGTAACCGTAATGGGGTTGTTAGGGGGGACCTGATATAGGGGAGAGCATAGTAAACATAGTATTCTTCATGTAAGGGTAGATTAAAAATTTAAAAAAAAAAAAAAAGAAAGAAAGAAAGAAAGAAAAGGGGATTACTCGTTAACAGGATAAAACTATTGGTAAATCAAAGATCAACGCATGCTTTAAATATCCTTAATGTTGATCACTTAAAGGGTGTCAGATGATCAGCTATGGAGGTACTCTTTTCTGATAATATTCCTTTCTCTTAATTAAAAAAAAAAAAAAAAAAGCAGTTACTGTGTGCTGACCTCCAATGAGTTCTGCACAGTGGTATAGAGGGCATGTCAAAGTGTGGGCAAAGGGTCTGTTTGTTTCTATGCAGAAGATCAAGGCCTAGCTTGGATACCCAGAAAATGAAATAAGATACGATATGAGGAGGAGCTTCCGGCATCAGCACTCTCTGGAGGACTCGTGCCGGGGGATGTTCATCAAAAAGCCTCCCCAGGGATCCTGACGATGCTGCGGTTGTGGCTGCATCCAGCCCACCGTCTCCTGGACTTGCCATAAGAAGGAGGAGGGAGATGTCTAGGCTGGCATGTGCATACAGTGAGACAACGAATTTGACTGGATCTGTACTGTTGGAACTCAACCAGGAGTTGGGAGGGGTGCAAGTTGTAGCACCCCAAAATCTCATGACTATAGACTATCTATGGTTAAAAGAACATATGGGATGTGAACAGATCCCAGAAATGGGCTGCTTTAATTTGTCTGATGGTTCAAGTACAGTTGGAAAATATCCATCATATTATAGATAAATTTTCACAAATGCCTAGGGTGCCTAAATGGTTTTCTTGGCTTCACTGGAGATGGCTGGTAATTATAGATTTGCTTTGTTTATGTCACCGTATTCCTATTATGTTAATATGTGTGTGCAAATTAGTTAGTAGTTTAAAACCTATACATACTTAAGGTACTCTACAAGAAGATATGTCAAAGAAATAATCAATCCTCCCAAGTTTCCTTCATATGCTACATCTATAGCTTTTCTTCTTCCTTCCTAATTACAAACCTTAAATAGAATTCGTGCCTCATATCGAATTTACCGAGTATCATAATTCCTCCAGGTGGTAAAGATACCTCGAGACAAATGCTGGGCATAGAAGCCACAGGGCATAAATCTGCAAAGAAGTAAAAAGCTAACCTTTGCAAACAATATGGCTTCTCTCTCACTTACCAACTTTACATTTCCCTGTATGGCCCCGGAAGATGACTGGTTAGCCAGAGACGGGTAAGATTCCTCAAGGGAGGAACAACCTAAGACAGGCACAGTCGCAGGGGGGCCATCAGGTGAGAATTTGGGGATCAACAGAGGTGAGGCTCAGAACCTCACCCCCCCTGCTTTGAGAGAAATCTTCTGCATCCGTGGATGTCTTGCTGCCCTTGTCTAGCCTGGATTAATACTTAGTCCATAGGCACACACCTGATCATCTGATCATCTACATTTGCCTTCTTACAGCACTAAACTATGTTTTCTACCTTTATCTTGCATCTACCTACCACTTCAGCATTTTATTAAAAATAAATATAATAATAATAATAGGAGAAATGTGGGATCAACATATAAATCAAGTACAAAAATCAAATGAATATTCATATTTGACCTGATGGTTTATAGGTCATATTGCATGATCAAAACCGAAAGTTTCTGTGATGAATGCCCTTGTACTGTTCACCATGTAAGAATTTATTCACTCTGTAAGAATTCGTTCACCATGTAAGAACTTGTTCGTTATGCTTCAGAAGATTGGAGACTGACGAGAATTAGGCTTGAGATGGATTAATGATTGTACATTGAGCATTGACCCCCCTATACTGAATTTTATTGTTGTTAACAACCATTTGATCAATAAATATGAGAGATGCCCTCTAAAAAAAAAAAAAAAAAAAAAAAAGTAGCTACCTGTGTCCCATTGAAAAGAAGCTGACTGAAAACTATCTGCTTGGAAAAATTATCTTACAGAAGTGTGGTATATATTATCATTCTAAAGACCTTTTGCACAAATGTAATCAAATAAGCCAACAAGGGATAATGCTATCAACTTGTGAAAGGAGCTTTCAAAGTCCAAATTACTCTATTTCCTGAGTATCTTCTTGTAGACAAGGAAACTGAGGTTATATATTCCCTCCGTACCACCTAACATAAGACAGCAACAAAATGCAATCATCAGAACTACTGAAGTCAACAGTTAATTTTTTTGGTATCGTCATTCTGTAAGTTTGAGGTAAACAAGTTTTTGATATGATGCACTTATAAATTACAATATGATTATTACTGTAGCTTTAATTAACACCTCTCGCATCATATAATTATCATTTCCTTTTTGTAGTGAGAATATTTAAGATCAAGTCTCTGAGAAATCTGGAAGTATATAATACAGTATTGTTGACTATAATCACTATGCTGAGCATTAGATTTCCAGAACATATTTTTCTACTAACTGCATGCAACTAATTGTCGTAACATGTTCCTCAACTGTTAAATCAACCATGATGTCTGGAATTGGATCTCTACCTATATCCATTCATTTACTGAATCAATATTTATTAAGCAGTTACTTTTAAAAAAAAACAATCCTATCACTGCTATAGATGCTGGCTGGTGTCTAATGCTGAACAAATTGCTTACTTTCAGGGAACTTACATCCTACGATTGAGAACAGACAACATCCAACTAAACAAATCAGATAATCTTAGTGAGTAGTTGGGTACAAAGAAGGAAATCAAACAAGGGAATGTAGTAGAGAATGATTGGGTTTAATTTTTAATATGTTGATCAGAGAGAAGAAATAAGCAAACAAAAACGGGTTACTGTTTCAATGTCAATTTCCTGTTTTAATAATGTTAATATGTTGTCAAAAGGGAAAGCTGGGTAAGAAGTACAGGGAATTCTCCATTCTGTATCATTTTTTTTCTGTACAGTTTTTACAACTTCTTAGGAGTCAAATTATTTCAATATAAAAAGCTTAAAACAAATTACTTACACTTTGTGCCAAAGCCTATGAAAGAAAGGAAGAGGGGACAATGGGAGAATTGGAGACTTTGGGGAGAGTGATCAGGAAGGGTAGCTCTGAGAAGGTGACTTCTGAACAATCAGGCAGAGAATAAGTCTGTTGTGTAAAGGAAAGCATTAGCATTCCAGGCAGAATTCCTACAGCATGTGTAGAGGCTATACAGCTTGGAGAGAAGATCCGTTTGGCTGGGAGCAAGCAAACAAGGGGAGAGATTGGGATGAGAAGGTAAAGTTGATATAGAAAAAGCACTTGGATGTTCTTGAAGAATTGTGCTGGCTGGCTTTTGTTCTTTTATTTTAAGCCTCAAATCTAGTATATGGTGGCTTTTTATAAGCTAAAATAAATACCAGACTATACTATATTGTCTAAATTATTAGTTATCATCATGTATACCAATGTCCCTTGTGCTTTAATACACATACAAATTACCTGGGAATCTTTTTTTAAGATACAGATTCTGATTCAAGGTTGTGGGTGAGATCTCAGATTCTGCATTTTGAAGAACTTCCAGGTGATAACTGCTGGTGTGGTTCCATGCAATAGATTTGAGTATCAAGGCTGTAGACTGTGGTGGGTTTAGAATTTATACTAAATTCAATGGAAAGCCATGGAAGGACCTTAAAAAGAGACATATTTCATTGTGTTTTTATACTGTTCTTCAACTTCATAAGGCTCATTATGTTCTTGATTCAAGCTATTTTCTGTCTCCTTCAGCAGATTTGGCAGAGTCTTGTGACCATCCAAAATAAGCCTCCTATGAAAGGTCCCTTGCTTATTAAATCTGCCACAAACCAAAAAAAAAAAAAAAAAAAAAAAAAAAAAAATGCACGTACTCTCTCCCTCCCAACATGACATGGTTTAATTCAAGGAAAGTGATGTACTGCATATAAAAGAATAAAATTAATAACAAAAAATTGCAACTAAGAAAGCAAACTGATGGCAAAGTCTGAAGCTGAGTTTACCTTTCTTATTACATCATATGAGTATTTTTTAGATGTTCATAAGTATTCTGAAAAAAATTTGAAGACAAGATGTCCAAATATCAAAAGCATTTAGAAAATGCTTCTTGTTATGTCCCTCTTGCCAAGAGGGCTGCTTTTCAAAAGGTATTGCTCCCTCTGGCATTAAAGAGACCCAGAGAAGCTGGCATTTCAAGAAATGCTTCACCATAGGTCCATTTTTTGTAAAATACATATAAAAATATCCAATGGATATTTCTGGAATGCATTTTTGGATTGCTTATGTTCAGTTAGTATACTCTGACTTTTGACACTTGGGTGTCACTTTCCTGGTGGTTTACAAGTAAGCCAATTAGGTCATATGTCTTACTATTTAGTAAAAATCCTGTTTTCCTCATGAGAAACAGCATTAGTTTTCCTTTATAGAATGCTTTTGAATAAATATCTACACAAACCTTACTGCAGCAAGTACTGTATAATGCAGTGCTATCTTCCATTCACATCACTATTAAAATACTGTCAACTTTTCATAAGACTGTCTCTTGTCACATTATCTGTGACAGAGAAAACTCAGTAAAGACAATTTCAATACAAGGTTGGACTGAGTATTTCAAGCAGTGAAGAGGTGAGACAATATGATACAAGTAAGTGTACATTTATGTTAAGTTCTGCTTGATCTAATGATGGAACAAAGAAAGCCAGAGGAACATGGGGGTTCTACATTTATTTGCCAATCCTGATTTAATATATCACTCACCTGGGCTTAAAGGCTATCTGGCAGAAATGTCCACATTATTTCTAATACAATTATTCAAACACTTTTTTATCAGTTTAGTGACTGGGACAGATATAACCCCCAGGTGATAGACTAGTTGTCACCTTAAAAAAATATATGAGCTAACAACCAGAGAGCTTCTGCTTGGAGTCGCAGTGCAGACAGACTTACAGAAAGTCGTGGTGGTGTCTGTGAGGTAAGGCAAAATCACCCAGGTGAGCTGAGCAGCTGCAGCCATTGATGGAGGTCTGCAACACGATGTTTGAAATAAGTGCTTCACACACGTGATTTGAGTCAGTTATTTTATAGAAGTAAGGTTAGTCATATGAGCACTTGAAATAAATAATTCAATAAAATGTCCTTTTCCTTGACTGAACTTAAAGCCTCACCTCCCTTTCAGGCAGTGCAAGGGCTACCATATGAAGGAAGCTCCCCCCACCCCCAAGAGGTCCCAGAGATGGTAGTTCCAGACTTTCAAGACATGGGCTGGGCCTGCACGTGAGCTCAATGACTAGGTCTAGGCACCTGAATGCTTGGTGATCACTTCTGAATATTTATACACACACACACACACACACACACACACACACACACACACACACACATAGACATCCCTACCACAGCAAAATAGGTGTGTGTGTCTCCCCATATTTCCTCCCTTTTGCTCCCTTCATGTCAATTGCCAAAAAGTATTTAATTTTCTTAGAAATTGCTCTTCTCAGCTCCTGAGACAACATGCATGCTCGTCAGAGACCCTCTGTGTTAGATTGGTGTTACCAGGTCACAGTCATTCATGAAATTGTAAAATACTGTTGAGTTTTTCCTATTCTTACAACGTTATTCACAATTTACATACATAAGTAAAACTCAAAGAAAGTATAAATGACCACTTCAACAACTTCTAAAAATAAATTCAAACTCATGAGACTAGAGCTCAAGTTTCCACCTTCCTCTACAGATTTATTTTTCCTTGTTACTGCTAGATCACTCACTACTTTGTTTCAAGTTGTTTTCAGACTCTTCACCAAAATAGGACGCATGAATAAATGTGTAAAAGTACAACCATGTCTGATTGTTCTTTTTACTCAGCTTGTCTGTTTATGACATCATTTTGTTGCCTGCAATAATATCCTCTCATAAATTAACACTCCTCTTATATGTATAATAAAGGCAAGGGAATGGATTTCCCACAGGGCTAAAGACTTAAGTTTCTTATCATGGGCAGGCTGAGTAGGATATTATAGGAATGAAAATCCTTTTAATTTTTATTGACAATTCCTGTCTTTCTGGGAAGCTGCAGAGGATAAGGTTTCCACCAAACAACCTTTGTTGTTAAAATGTAAATGCCACAGTGTACAAGATACAGGATTCTAAGTTAGAAACTGCTTCCCTGAAATCTACACATGTCAACTTTTTGTATGAATGTCTTGCTTGCAATATTCTACTTGGTGGAATCTGTGCATAGATCACTGTTTCCTATGATGTGGTTTGTTTCATGCTTCATCTAAGCCTTCAGCCAAATATCACCAGATGGACAAGTTCTTCTCTGACTCCTGCATTCAAATCTGACAGTCTCATGCAATCAAAAAGCCCCCTTTTGCTTACCTTTTCCACAGCTCAGTAGGGATTTTTGGTCACCGTCTAGTTACAGTGTGATGGTCCAGTGTTTTCTTTTGTGTGTTCTTATTGCTGCTCTATCCCAGTGCCCAACACACAGAGAGAAGCCAATATTGTTTGAATGCATGGAATTCAAGGTTCTGTCAGTTTCCTTATTTGCATATACTAATTCATGACAGGAGATACTGGGTGTATTCTCTCCTTAGTTGGCTTAAAACAGCAGAAATGTGTTGCCTCACGGTAGTGGAGAGCAGATGTCCAAAATCAAGATGTCAGCTGGGGTAGTTGCCTCTGTGGTGATTGAGAGGGGGTCCTGGTCCATGCTCTGTCCCAGGTTCTGCAGATCACTGACAATCATTGGAATTCCTTGGTATGTAGATGTATCACTACACTCTCTGCCTCCTTTATCACAGGGCTTCTCCTTGTTTCTCGCTCTCACATGGCTGTCTTCTCTTAAGGACACCAGACCTATTGCATTAGAGGCATGCCCTACTCCAGTATGACTGTATTCTAACTAATTTCATCACTTATGATTTTATTTTCAAGTAAGTTCACATTCTCAGGTGCTAAGGGTTAACACCTCAACATATTGTTTTGGGGCAGTGCAAATGCACCCATCACATCAAGCTACAGAATAAAAGACATATTCATATAATTAAAGAATCATTTGTCAGCTCACCTAGTTATTGCATAAAATATTTTCTGTGAATTACAAACCAAACACTGTAGAATGTAAAATAATGGGCAGATGCAGAGGTTTGTTAATGCTGCTAGGAAAAGTGCCCAGCGTCATGCGAGCAAGGGCTCACAGCTTATTTTCTGTGGTGGTGTCTGCCGCATGCTGATCCAGGCTGAATGTTCCTATCAGTTTATATGCAAAAGATGTCTGATATTTCAAAATAATGTCTAATTGCTTTTGAGAAGTTTCCTTTTCATAGAAACACTATCAATCATGTAAGCACGTATATTATTATGCTAGCTTTTCAATTAAACAAAATGATGCTGAGAAGCGGAGCTGAGGGCAGTTCTGAAGCTTTATTGGAGAGGCAGAACCAGCAGAACCCGCTTCTCTCTGATGCTGTACTTCTGGGTCTTTGGGATTTCTAATCCTGGTCGTGCCGTATTGTTCTCAACCTGACTTTAATAGAATCACCTTTTTTACGACAATATTAAGTGTTCACAAAATTAATGAAAGTGTGACTTTTTGTTGCAGTAGAAAAACAACATACCCATTATGGCATGGGAAAATCAGACATTGAACTCTAACTGCATCCTGCTGGGCATCTTCGATTACAGCCCCACCCACATCTTCCTCTTCTCGCTGGTCCTGGGCATCTTCTCAGTGGCCTTCGTGGGAAACACTGCCACGATTCTCCTCATCTACCTGGACACACACCTCCACACCCCCATGTACTTCCTGCTCAGCCAGCTGTCCCTCATGGACCTCATGCTCATCTGCACCACCCTCCCCAAAATGGCCTCTAACTACATGACTGGCAGCAAGTCCATCTCTGTGGCAGGTTGTACCACACAAATTTTCTTCTATACCACACTCCTCAGTTGTAAATGCTTCCTATTGGCAGTCATGGCTTACGACCGCTTTATTGCCATTTGCCACCCTCTCAGATACCCAACTTTCATGAGCCCCAAAATTTGTGGACTGATGGCTGCCTCTTCCTGGATCCTGGGGTCTACAGATGGTATAATTGATGCAGCAGCTACATTTTCTTTCTTCTAGTGTGGATCCGGGAGATAGCCCACTTCTTCTGTGATTTCCCTTGCCTGCTAATCATCTCATGTACGACACATCAATATTTGAAGAAGTTCTAGTCTACTGCTGCATCCTAATGATTGTTTTCCCTGTAGCCATCATTATTGCTTTCTATGCTCGAGTTTTCCTGGCCGTCATTCGCATGGGATCTGGGGAGGGCCGCCGCAAGGCTCTCGTCACCTGCTCCTCCCACCTCATGGTGGTGGGAATGTACTATGGGACAGCTTTGTTCATATATATACAGCCCACTTCGGATCGCTCACCCACACAGAATAAGATGGCATCTCTCTTCTACACCGTCCTCACCCCCATGCTGAATCTCCTCATCTACAGCCTCCACAACAAGGAAGTGGCCAGGGCGTTCAGGACGGTGCTGGGGAGGGGCACGTCTGGAGAGGGAGCCCCCTGGTGGTCCCGATGCTTTGACGTCTGTTAAGCATTTAATGCTCCTGGGCTTGTCGCTGTTTTTCCCCATTCAGTTCTAAAAATAGCATTTATTGTGTAACATTTTTAGAATAACATATTTCTGCGCAATTGTACTTTTGGCATCTTCTACATCACAAAAAATTATTTCGAATATTCATTATTATGGTAAATTCAATTCAGTTATGACTATATTAGGCATTTTCTTGAATAAGGACAGTACAGGTTTATTAGAAAATAGGAATGCTGTGGAATAAAATCAGGTAACAAACAAGACTTATTTTCATTAAGATAGAACCTAAAATTATATTCAGTCACTTTGGACTCACTTTCAAAGAAGACTTGGTACTCTGGGCTTTTTTCATGTCCTCAGTTTTTTATGGCTTTGTCTTCATTTTTGTCTTCCAGGCTTCTAGAAGAAAGTGCTATTATGCTTCAACCTAGATCATGCTTTTAATTCACACCTTTAATTTTCTCCATCACAAAAATGTACATTTTATTAATTATTCCCAGATCCAAACCCCTTCCAACTTGCCATAACCCATCTAAGCTCCATGCACTGGTTCAATAAGGTAATAATTTTACTAGTCAGATCACCAGGCAACTGGGAATTTATGAATATACATAAATCAGGCACTGATACTTATAACATTTTATTAAGAATTATTGATCGTATATTGCACATAGTTAAACTTTTCTGTGTTTTCTAGGAGAAACATCCTTGTAAGTAATAGTAAATATACAAATTGTCTAACTCTATTTCAGGCATATTCCCTTCAATGAAAATAATTTAATTTCAATTCCATAGGCTTTATTGGGATACTGAAAATTACAAATATCATTTGCTGATTTGTCAGCATTTCTTTACACTGAAAAAGACCAAATTTTATGGAATTATTGAAAATCCTATTTTTGTTTTTAGTCTTTGAAGTTATTGTGAGATAATCATATCAAGTATGTGGATTAAGAGATGAAATAGACCTCCATACCCAAGGTAATAATTCAAGAACATATTATTTCGACTCAAGTGTCTACAATAGATATCACTTACCTTGAAATTAACAGTAAATATGCACATTACACAAGACATTTTATAATATTTATAATGTCATGTGTATAATGTCAATACCTATTACTAAGATTCAGGATTCCAGCACATACACTGCAATTGTTTATATACTGGGCAGAGAAGTAAAGAGAGAAAATAGTCAATCATCCTAGTAATTAACCTAACAACTAAGTGGGAGGGAACTGCAGGGAATGGTTATAGTTACCTAGATAGGTTTATGTAGATCCCACTTGACTGAATTAGGAAATTGAATTTTATATATGTTTCTAGCATAATGAACTTTAAATTAATTAAAATACATTCATTTACATTAATGATTACAATTCATTAATTATATTGTACTGAAATGTAATTGTAATTTGTACTAAAATGTATTTTAATTCAAATCATCAAATGATTTTTTCATCTATTTTTTTCTACATGCTGTAAAATTAAACTATTTTTCCATTATTATCAATCTGTAAATTTATACACAACATAAACTTCCCAAATTAATTGAAATCACAGGTAAGGCATATGCATCTGTAAACCTTTATATTTGCAGTGGCGATGACACACAGGAGCCAGCCCCTGTCTCTATCCCCAGTCTGACCAATTCCCAGCTTTCAGGACAGGTATCACTGCTACAAGGAGGCCTTTTTCAACTTCTTATGTGAACTCAGTATTCCTAGTGTCACTAATAATCTCACATCTATACGTTTCTAAAATCTATGTCATAAATGGATTGTGCAACTTTTTCAGTATGTCATTTTTTCTTACATGTCTTATACTACTGAAAAAATTTTTTAAAGTTTGATGTTATTTGTGAAAATAATTACCACTTTTATGAATACTGTGAGGTACAAGATCACTTTATTTCTTCTTTCTTCCCCTATATTGTTTCCTCAGTGTTCACCAAAAATGACAAGCATAGATTTATCAGACTCCATTTCTGAATCTGAAGTCTGTATCCCTTGTGTTCAGAACACTTTTGATATTATCTATAATCATTACATACTTCTGTTTTCCCTTGAATGTCTATTCCTTGATTTGACTGTATCATTACATCCACTAAACTCTTCCATCTATCAGCCCTGCTACTTCTAATAAATTTAGTCTTATTTTTGGACTTTCAATATTATCTGGAAATAGTGTGCCTTAAATCCTAACTATCAGGATATGTACTGTTTGCTTTTTCTTAAAATTTAATGAGGTCATTAATATTCACATTGATTCATTTCACAAGGAAAATAACAAACTATGACATAATACAACAGTTTCATGTTGATATTTTTTCAGAACAAAGAAGTATATTAATTAAAAAACAATTTACCTATATTTTTGTATGAACCTCATATCATTCCTGTTTTCTTAATCTAGACTCTTACATTCAACTACACACACACACACACACACACACACTTAGAATACCCATTATTTTGAAGTACTTGGATTGCACTTCTGCTTTAAAATCTTATAAGGTATTATTGGACGCAATATGATTCCTCAGGGATGGGAGGGAAAAAGTTCCTTTAGCAGTCTTGATTAATCAGGAAGCAGAAATTGTATACTGACTTAAAAAGGATAAATTTAATATGAAAATTATTAATTATATGGTAAAGCATTCTAAGATGTAAACACACTCTCTGTGAACTAAGCATCTCTTCAAGGGAAAGTAGGACAACTTGGAAAGGCTGATGAGCTCGCTGGGAAGGAAGGGTTTAAAGCACTGAACTGTGCTAGTTCACCCAGTTCACAGCTGGTAAGGAGTTCCTGAGAATCAGTAGGAAACCCTCCTGAGTGCAGGCTAGGGAGTGAGAAGCAAACACTCATCTGGGCCCACAGGAGTCCAGGTGCCAGGGTGAGCAGAAGGCCTGAGGAGCAAGGCCCACACAGCATGGCCTGGGGGGTTCTTGCAGAAGACACGCAGGGATGGAGGCCACCTCATGTGCATTGCAGGGCTTTGTTTCCATGTCAACAGGGCTGCAGAAAGGTGATGACCAGCCCAGATACAGTGTTCCAGAATGGACAGGATCTATTAGAAAGTCTGTCCCCAAAACCGCTTGACCAGACATGCAGAAAGTGTCTTCCTCCTGCAGTGTCTGTCTATCTCCCTCTACTGAGAAACATTAATGTCATGCTCATTTTAAGAGAAAAATGTTTAAAAGAAAGCCATTATTTATCACAGATGATGGATAATTTATAGAGATGAATTTGGAGCTGCAAGATAATGCTTTTGATACCTGATACAATCCACAGCTCTGGCCACTCTGCTTCCACAGCAAAACAACTCCATGCAAAATATAAAAATGCATCAATATTTTTAACAGGTAAAGGAGATCTCATTCTTTCTCAGAATGAGAAGGCACACAATACCAAAAGTCATTTTGTAGCTTCTGGGCTATATTAAATGTTCTTCAAATTCAGTGATGGGCTGAATGGGAAAGAGAGCAAACACAACAATAGAAAGAACTCTGAGCACAAATGGGACAAAGTCACAGAATCAAGGCAACTGAAAAGGCTCTTGGCTCCTGTGGGCAGCTGTTGGTGAAAAGGGAGAAATCTCTGGTGATTTTGGGTGACATGGATATTCTGTTACATAAACACTAAGAGGTAAAATTAACCTCCAATAACTCTAGAATAATTGTTTCAAATGGGGAGAAGAAAGAAAAATAAAATGTTCAGAGTATATCAAATAAAAACCTTCAAGTAATAAGTAAAAAAAAAAAAATGTGCAAAATGATTGTCCTCCATTCTCCAACTGGCCATGATAGTTAATACCCGCATGTTCTTTCCTCAGTTACCCACTATGTAGATTCCTTTCCCCCATCCAGAATCCCAGGAGCACTCAATATTTTGACTTGTTTAAGTAACAGAAACCATCATTTTCAAAGGTCCAAGACTGAATAACTCTGGTTTTCTAGTTGCTGTACATTTCCATTGACCTTTATTATTTGACATAAAAATACTAAGAGGGACTCCTGAGGGTGACCTGGGATCCATACAGTTTTTCTCACCCTTATTAACAGCAACCACATGTCCCTTCATAGATAAATCATTCTTTTTGTGTGTTGGTTCTTCGGCATAAGTAGTCTAAAATGGCTATGTGTCAGTCTCATCTTCCAATTTAGTACCAACATTGCTCTATTTCCTACCAGAAACAACCTCTTTTGGAAGACTAAGATCTCTGAACCAACAAAGGTCAAAGTGTCTGGCACAGGAAGCAAAAATTCTGTGAATAAATTCTTAGTGCAGAAGTTAGTAGAGAAGAGCCACACCATTTCTACCACTCAATTCTTTATGTTTTATTTTTTCATGGAAGTATATTGATGTAACTACAGGGGAAAATCCCAGGACAAAATAGCTTTGAAACTGAAATCAGACAAATGGAGAAATAAAGTGAGTGAAACCCATTTATTTCTTACAAAAGGTGATCCACTTCTCTCCCATGTCTCTCATGACCCAGCTGTAGAAGAAGGGGACCCACCTAACCTCTCTGGTCTAGATACACCTTCACTCGCCCTGGACCCTGGTAATTACCAGGTATCAATGATATGGAGACGGACTATTTCTCTCTACATCTTGGAAACAACTACTGATATGGAGATGAAATAAGGACAGGCAAAAGATTCTGGAAATACAGCCCACCCCTCCAGAAGTCTTGCCTCACAATCTACTCAGTCCCCATCTTCTGCAAAGGCCCTGTAGGAAACTTTGGTCTCCATACCTGCTGGGTCTCTGTTGGCCAAGGTTTTGGCAGTGGCCACAGGTGCCAGGGTGAGGGAAGAAGAGGAGGGAGGCAGCTCTCAACTGGGAGCCTAGACTCAACAACATGCATACTGGGATGTTTCCAGCTAGGCGAGCCTCCTGGAGACCTGAGAACCTCATCAAGGGACAATAGGAGGAGGCCTGAGTTAAAGTCTAGACCCGGAGAGACCACCACATTTGCTGGGAAAGATCATCTCCATTTGCCTATTAGGCAGCCATGAGAACAACAGCAACAAGAAACTGCTGTGCTGGGGAAAAGGTTCTGGCCGTAGTCTATGTTGCTCCTGCAGGCTGTGTAGACAGGAGAGGTGGGTTCATGGTGGGAGGTTGGAGTTAAGTCAGACTTGCAGATCCCATTAAGAGTAAATGTCTCTGTTTCCCTCTAAATGGGAAAGAGAGCAAACACAACAATAGAAAGAACTCTGAGCACAAATGGGACAAAGTCACAGAATCAAGGCAACTGAAAAGGCTCTTGGCTCCTGTGGGCAGCTGTTGGTGAAAAGGGAGAAATCTCTGGTGATTTTGGGTGACATTCCTGAGGACCCAGTGATGGCCCGTTTCCTAAGGGGGTTTCCCAGCAAGGTGAGCACAAGTGGGTACAACCCCCAGCCGGGTCCAGGAGCCATCTAACAGCTGAGGGGATCGTGAGACACTGGTAGCCGTACTGACCCAGCCTGCAGTCCGCTAAACCTTAATTCCTAATTCCCACTCTCGTGTTTCTATAGTCGACAATGAGTGACCCAGGGAATCTGTAGGAAGACCACCCCGGAACCCTAATAAAGACAAAGCCCCAAGTTTCCCCTCTCTCTCTCTCACAACAAACTCCTGGTGTGGCTCCCAGATGCCCAGGGTACCCTCAGGTAGTATGAGTGACATGTCTTGCTCTTAAGAGTTCCCTGAGAGTTTTTTCTGCAATCATAATAAGAACCACCAGGACCAGTCCAGCCACAGCACGGGATCCAGGCGTGGAATGTCTGTGGGTCTGCCAGGAGCCACATAGGCCTCGGCAAGGGCCTCGGACCTTCCCAGGTATCAGCATCACCACCAGCAGGTTGAGGCCAATCACACAGGCGTGTCCCAAAGTGGTCAATGCAAAGGACATATCCTGGAATGTGGGCTGCCAGGACCTTTCATAAAACCTTTGGACCCATTTAATTGTTGACTACATTCTTACATACTTTTAGGCTTCTGAGAGTTTGTTTACATTTTATTTCATACTAATTAATTAGATACGATATTTTGTAAGTGTGGTAAAAATGTTAACACACTTGAGAAGGCAGGTTGAAAGATTCAGTTTCACTTTGCAATATATATTTAGTTTTCATTCTTTCTAAAACCAGGAATACTAAAATATAATTGTATTATAACTATAACATAATTAATATTAACATAAATATTTAAAATTAACTTTCATTACTATTAACACTATTTACTTTCATTATAACACTATTTACAGGAAAATTTGGCAGCCATAACTTGTGACTCTACAACAAGTATGACATACAGTGACAAATGACTGAATTGTGGGGTCCATGTGGATTTTGATTCCCAGGAGAGTTCTGAAAGAGGGCATGCTCTTCTATAATTAAAGTTTGGGGACTGGATTCTCTACGGAGGTGAAGGACTCAGGGCTCATCCTACCATGACGCAGACTGGTCCCCAGACGTGTGGGTCCTTTGGTTATCTTGCAGCTGGTGCTGAGACTTCCAGAAGACACAGAAGAAGAGGTTGCAGTGTGTCTCTGAGATCGATTATTTTGCATAGTACAGATGCCCTACAATTTATTTGGTTAACACACACCATGATCACCCCTGTAAGCATAAACAGCAAAACAAACTCTTCTTTCTGGAGAACCTGTTGCTTTTTATGCTGACATTAAATGCTTTTGGTGAAAAAAAAATGAGATAAGTTGCATTTCAGAAAAGGTTTAATAAAACTATATAGGATTATACAAGCATAAACTTTGCTCAGGCAGGTTATTAAAATTGTGATCTTGTTTTGATAAATTCAATGTACTATGTGCAGTTTTCACCAGTCCTGGAATGCCACCACTCCTCACAGACATGGGCTCGGCCCCTTCTTCATGCTGAAATAAGGAGAAGAGAAAAAAGAGACTCATTCTCCTTAATGATTCAAATATATATATATTTTTCAACCCTTAACATTTTGCTCTATTTTACTTTCTTGCATATTTATCCATCTGTCCATCCATTTATTATTTTTAGTGGACATCAGTACACTTCACAGTTAAACATATCAGCATACATATCATTCATTGGACTTTGCTATTTATTAACATTTTTTTAAAGGTAAATTTTTTTTGAGAGGGCATTTCTCATATTTATTGATCAAATGGTGTTAAAAACAATAAAATTCTGTATAGGGGACTCAATGCACAATCATTAATCAACTCCAAGCCTAATTATCAACAGTCTACTATCTTCTGAAGCATAATGAACAAGTTCTTACATGGTGAACAAATTCTTACATAGTGAATAAGTTCTTACATGGTGAACAGTACAAGGGCATTCATCACAGAAACTTTTGGTTTTGATCACACATTATGAACTATAAACAATCAGGTCAAATATGAATATTCGTTTGATTTTTATACTTGATTTATATGTGAATCCCACATTTCTCCCTTATTATTATTGTTATTATTATTATTATTTTTTAAATAAAATGCTGAAGTGGTAGGTAGATGCAAGATAAAGGTAGAAAACATAGTTTAGTGCAGTAAGAGGGCAAATGTAGATGATCAGGTGTGTGCCTATAGACTAAGTATTAATCCAAGCTAGACAAGGGCAACAAAACATCCACGGATGCAGAAGATTTCTCTCAAAACGGGGGCGGGGGCGGTTCTAAGCCTCACCTCTGTTGATCCCCAATTTCTCACCTGATGGTCCCCCTGCGACTGTGCCTGTCTTAGGTTGTTCCTCCCTTGAGGAATCTTACCCGTCTCTGCGAACCAGTCACCTTCCGGGGCCATACAGGGAAATGTAAAGTTGGTAAGTGAGAGAGAAGCAATATTGTTTGAAAAGGTTGGCTTTTTACTTCTTTGCAGATTTATGCCCTGTGGCTTTTATGCCCAGCATTTGTCTTGAGATATCTTTACCACTTGGAAGAATTATGATACTCGGTAATTTCATTATGAGGCATGAATTCTACTTAAGGGTTGTAATTAGGAAGGAAGAAGAAAAGCTATAGAGGTAGCAGATGGAAGATAACATGGGAAGATTGATTATTTCTTTGATATATCTTCTTGTAGAGTAACATAAGCATGTATAGGTTTTAAACTAGTAATTAAATTGCGTACACACATTAACATAATAGGAATACAGCTACATAACCAAAGCAGACCTACAATTACCAGCCATCTCCAGTGAAACCAAGAAAACCAGTTAGGCACTCAAAGCGTTTGTGAAAACTTATCAATGATATGATGGATATTGTCTAACTGAATTTGAATAGTTTGAGAAAAATCAGACAAATTAAAACAACACATTCCTGAGAACTGTTCACATCCCATATGTTCTTTTAACAGTAGATAGTCTATAGTCGCAAGATTTTGGAGCGCTGCAACTTGCACTTCTGCTAATTCTTGGTTTAGTTCTGACAGTATAGATCCAGTCAATTTTTTTTGTTTTACTGTACGCACAGGCCAGCTTAGATATCTCCTTCTTCATTCCAATAGCAAGTCCAGGAACCGGTGGGATGAATGCAGCTATAACTGCAACAGCGCCAGGATCTTTGTTGAAGTGTTATGATGTTCATCTTCTGGAATGACTCTTCCAGAGAATGTTGATGTTGGAAGTTCTTCTTCCTATCATATCTGAATTCGTTTTCTCGGTAGCCAAATTAGGCTTTGGTCCTCTGTATAAACAAAAACAAACCCTTTGCCCACACTTTGACATACCCTTTATATCATTGTGAAGAACTTATTGTAGATCACCACAAAGGAACTGCTTTTTTTTTTTAAGAAAAAGGAATATATCAGAAAAATGTACTTCCATAGCTGCTCATCTGACACCCTTTAATGTTCAAAATTAAGGATATTTAAAGCATGCTTGATTTACAGTTAGTTTTATCCTATCAGGGAGTAATCCCCCTTTTGTTTCCTTTTTTTTGCTATCATCAATCTACAATTATATGAAGAATATTATGTTTACTAGGCTCTACCCTATACCAGGTCCCCCCCACACAAAGCCCTTTACAGTCACTGTCCATCAGCATAGCAAAATGTTGTAAAGTCACTACTTGTTTTCTCTGTGTTGTACAGCAATCCTATTTCTCCCACCCGCACCCATTATGCATGCTAATCATAACACCCCCATTCTTCTTCTCCCCCCCTTATCTCTCCCTACCCACCCATCTTCCCCAGTCCCTTTCCCTTTGGTACATGTTAGTCCATTGTTGGGTGCTGTGATCCTGCTGCTGTTTTGTTCCTTCAGTTTTTCCTTTGCTCTTATTCTAAACAGATGAGCGAAATCTTTTGGTATTTCTCTTTCTCCACTTGGCTTATTTCACTGAGCATAATACCCTTTAGCTCCATCCATGTTGTTGCAAATGGTAGGATTTGTTTTCTTCTTATGGCTGAATAATGTTCCATTGTGTATATGTACCACATCTTCTTTATCCACTCATCTACTGATGGACACTTAGGTTGCTTCCAATTCTTGGCTATTGTAAATAGTGCTGCGATAAACATAGGGGTGCATCTGTCTTTTTCAAACTTCAGTGCAGCATTCTTAGGGTAAATTCCTAGGAGTGGAATTCCTGGGTCAAATGGCAAGTCTATTTTGAGCATTTTGAGGAGCCTCCATACTGATTTCCAAAATGGTTGAAATAATTTACATTCCCACCAGCAGTGTAGGAGGGTTACCCTTTCTCCACAACCTCGCCAACATTTGTTGTTGTTTGTCTTTTGGATGGCAGCCATACTTCCTGGTGTGAGGTGATACCTCATTGTGGTTTTAATTTGCATTTCTCTGATAATTAGTGATGTGGAGCATCTTTTCATGTGTCTGTTGGCCATCTGTATTTCTTTCTTGGAGAACTGTTTGTTCAGTTCCTCTGCCCATTTTTTAAATTGGGTTATTTGATTTTTGTTTGTTGAGATGGGTGAGCTCTTTTTATATTTTGGACATCAAGCCTTTATCGGATCTATCATTTACAAATATATTTTCCCATACTGTAGGGTACCTTTTTGTTCTATTGATGGTGACTTTTGCTGTAGAAAAGCTTTTCAGCTTAATATAGTCTCACTTGTTCATTATTGCTGTTGTTTCCTTGCCTGGGGAGATATGTTCAAGAAGAGGTCACACATGTTTATATCTAAGAGGTTTTTGCCTATGTTTTTTTCTGAGAGTTATATGGTTTCATGACTTACATTCAGGTCTTTGATCCATTTTGAATTTACTTTTGCATATGGTGTTAGACAATTATCCAATTTCATTCTCCTACATGTAGCTGTCCAGTTTTGCCAGCACAATCTGTTGAAGAGACTGTCATTTTGCCATTGTATGTCCATGGCTCCTTTATCAAATATTAATTGACCATATATGTTTGGGTTAATGACTGGAATCTCTAACCTGTTCCATTGGTCTGTGGCTCTGTTCTTTGTGCCAGTACCAAATTGTCTTAATTACTATGGCTTTGTAGTAGAGCTTGAAGTTGGGGAGTGAGATCCTCCCTACTTTATTCTTCTTTCTCAGGATTGCTTTGGCTATTCGAGGTCTTTGGTGTTTCCATATGAATTTTTGAATTATTTGTTCCAGTTTGTTGAAGTGTTGCCAGTATTTTGATAGGGATGGCATCAAATCTGTATATTGCTTTGGGCATGATGGCCATTTTGACGATATTAAATCTTCCTAGCCACAAGCATGGGATGAGTTTCCATTTGTTAGCGTCCCCTGTAGTTTCTCTTAAGAGTGTCTTGTAGTTTTCAGCATATAGGTCTTTCACTTCTTTGGTTAAGTTTATTCCTAGGTATTTTATTCTTTTTGATGCAATTATGAATGGTGTTCTCCTGATTTCACTTTCTGTTTGGTTATTGTTAGTGTATAGGAAAGCCACAGATTTCTGTGTGTTAAGTTTATATCCTGCATCTTTGCTATATTCCGATATCAGTTCTAGTAGTTTTGGAGTGGAGTCTCTAGTGTTTTTTATGTACAATATCATGTTATCTGCAAATAGTGACAGTTTAACTTCTTCGTTACCAATCTGGATTCCTTTTATTTCTTTGTTTTGTCTGATTGCCATGGCTAGTACCTCCAGTACTATGTTAAATAACTGTGGGGAGAGTGGGCATCTGTGTCTTGTTCCAGATCTCAGAGGAAATGCTTTCAGCTTCTCGCTGTTCAGTATAATTTTGACTGTGGGTTTACCATATACGGCCTTTATTATGTTGTGGTTCTTGCCATCTATTCCCATTTTGCTGAGAGTTTTTATCATGAATGGATGTTGAATTTTGTCCAATGCTTTTTCAGCATCTATGGAGATGATCATGTGGTTTTTGTCTTTCTTTTTGTTGATGTGGTGGATAATGTTGATGGATTTTTGAATGTTGTACCATCCGTGCATCCCTGGGATGAATCCCAGTTGGTCATGGTGTATGATCCTTTTGATATATTTTTGTATAAGTTTTGCTAATATTTTATTGAGCGTTTTTGCATCTGCATTCATCAGGGATATTGGTCTGTAATTTTCTTTTTTGGTCGGGTCTCTGCCTGGTTTTGGTATTAGGGTGATGTTGGCTTCATAGAATGAGTTTGGGAGTATTCCCTCCTCTTCTATTTTTTGGAAAACTTTAAGGAGAATAGGTATTATGTCCCCTCTGTGTGTCTGATAAAATTCCGAGGTAAATCTGTCCCGCCTGAGGGTTTTGTTCTTGTGTAGTTTTTTGATTACTGCTTCAATTACTTTGCTCATAATTGGTTTGTTTAACTTTTGTGTTTCTTCCTTGGTCAGTCTTGGAAGGTTGTATATTTCTAGGAAGTTGTCCATTTCCTCTAGGTTTTCCAGCTTGTTGGCATATAGGTTTTCATAGTAGTCTTTAATAATTCTTTGTATTTCTGTGGAGTCTGTCGTGATTTTCCATTCTCATTTCTGATTCTGTTGATTTGTGTTGATTCTCTTTTCCTCTTAATAAGTCTGGCTAGAGGCTTATCTATTTTGTTTATTTTCTGGAAGAACCAGCTCTTGGTTTCATTGATTTTTGCTATTGTTTTATTCTTCTCAATTTTATTTATTTATTCTCTGATCTTTATTATGTCCCTCCTTCTGCTGACTTTAGGACCCATTTGTTCTTCTTTTTCCAATTTTGATAATTGTAATGTTAGACTATTTATTTGGGATTGTTCTTCATTCTTCAAGTATGCCTGGATCGCTATATACTTTCCTGTTAAGACTGCTTTCGCTGCATCCTATTGAAGTTGGGGCTTTGTGTTGTTGTCATTTGTTTCCATATATTCCTTGATCTCTATTTTAATTTGTTCATTCATCCATTGATTATTTAGGAGCATGTTGTTAAGCCTCCATGTTTTTGTGAGACTTTCTGTTTTCTTTGCATAATTTATTTCTAGTTTTATACTTTTGTGGTTTGAAAAGTTGCTTAGTAGAATTTCAATATTTTGGAATTTACTGAGGCTCTTTTTGTGACCTAGTATGTGGTCTATTCTGGAGAATGTTCCATGTCCACTTGAGAAGAATGTGTATCCTGTTGCTTTTGGATGTAGAGTTCTATAGATGTCTATTAGGTCCATCTGTTCTAGTGTGTTGTTCAGTGCCTCTGTGTCCTTACTTATTTTTTGCCCAGTTGATCTATCCTTTGGGGTGAGTGGTGTGTTGAAGTCTCCTAAAATGAATGCATTGCATTCTATTTCCTATTTTAGTTCTGTTAGTATTTGTTTCACATATGCTGGTGCTCCTGTGTTGGGTGCATATATATTTAGAATGGTTATATCCTCTTGTTGGACTGAGCCCTTTATCATTATGTAGTGTCCTTCTTTATCTCTTGTTAGTTTCTTTGTTTTGAATCCTATTTTGTCTGATATTAGTATCGCAACCCCTGCTTTCTTCTCACTGTTGTTTGCCTGAAATATGTTTTTCCATCCCTTGACTTTTAGTCTGTGCATGTCTTTGGGTTTGAGGTGAGTTTCTTGTAAGCAGCATATAGATGGTCTTGCTTTTTTATCCATTCTATTACTCTGTGTCTTCTAATTGGTTCATTAAATCCATTTACATTTAGGGTGACTATTGAAAGATATGTACTTATTGCCATTGCAGGCCTTAAATTCGTGGATAGCGAAGGTTCAAGGTTAGCCTCTTTAGTATCTTACTGCTTTTCTTAGCTGGCTTATTGTGCTATTATATACACTGTCTGGAGATTCTTTTCTTCTCTCCCTTCTTATTCCTCCTCCTCTATTCTTCTTATGTTGGGTGTTTTGTTCTGTGCTTTTTTTAGGAGTGCTCCCATCTAGAGCAGTCCCTGTAAGATGCCCTGTAGAGGTGGTTTGTGGGAGGCAAATTCCGTCAGCATTTGCTTGTCTGTGAATTGTTCAATCCGTCCATCATATTTAAATGATAATCGTGCTGAATATAGTATCCTTGGTTCATGGCCCTTCTGTTTCATTGCATTAAATATATCATGCCATTCTCTTCTGGCCTGTAATGTTTCTTTAGAGAAGTCTGATGATAGTCTGATGGGTTTTCCTTTATAGGTGACCTTTTTCTCTCTAGCTGCCTTTAAAACTCTTTCCTTGTCCTTGATTTTTGCCATTTTAATTATTATGTGTCTTGGTGTTGTCCTCCTTGGATCCTTTCTGTTGGGGTTCTGTGTATTTCCGTGGTCTGTTCGATTATTTCCTCCCCCAGTTTGGGGAAGTTTTCAGCAATTATTTCTTCAAAGACATTTTCTATCCCTTTTTCTCTCTCTTCTTCTTCTGGTACCCCTGTAATACAGATATTGTTCCTTTTGAATTGGTCACACGTTTTCTTAATATTGTTTCCTTCCTGGAGATCCTTTTATATCTCTCTATGTCAGCTTCTATGCGTGCCTGTTCTCTGGCTTTCTATTCCATCAATGGCCTCTTGCATCTTATCCATTCTGCTTATAAATCCTTCCAGAGTTTGTTTCACTTCTGTAATCTCCTTCCTGGCATCTGTGATCTCCCTCCGGACTTCATCCCTTAGTTTTTGTGTATTTCTCTGCATCTCTGTCAGCATGTTTATGATTTTTATTTTGAATTCTTTTTCAGGAAGACTGGTTAGGTCTGCCTCCTTCTCTGGTGTTGTCTCTGTGATCTTGGTTTGCCTGTAATTTCACCTTTTCATGGTGATAGAAATAGTTTGCAGAGCTGGCACGAGTGATGGCTAGAAGAACTTTCCTTCTTGTTGGTTTGTGGCCTTCCTCTCCTGGGAGAACAGTGACCTTTAATGGCTTGTGCTGGGCAGCTGCACACAGACAGGACTTCTGATTCCTGCCCAGCTGCTATGGAGTGCATCTCCGCTGTTGCTGTTGGTGTGGCCTGCCTCGGGCTGCAACTCCAAAATGGTGGAGCTGCATTTGGAGGGGTAATGGATGGGAGGCTATTTATCTCCATGAGGGTCCTTCATGCTCCCTGCTGCCCAGGGGCCATGGGGTTAGAGTGCCCAGAGATTCCAGATTCCCTGCCTCTGGACTAAGTGTCCCACCCTGTCCCTTTAAGACTTCCAAAAAGCACTCACCAAAAAAAAAAAAAAAGAAAAAGAAACAAAGAAAACAAAATTAAATAAATAATTCAAAAAAAAAAAAAAGCCTCTGCTTTTCTTTGTTCTCAGGCACCGGCCTTACTGCCCAGTTTCCCTAGTATCCAGGACCCCACGCATGCACTGTGTCCACGCTCTGGTCCGGATGGCTGGGGCTGCGTGTTCAGCAGTCCTGTGCTCCCTCTCCCTCCCAGCTCCAAATTCTCTCCTCCCACTGGGAGCTGGGGGGAGGGGCACTCATTTCCCACCAGGCCGGTGCTTTTATCTTACCCCCTTTGTGAGGCGCTGGGTTCTCACAGGTGTTGATGTGGTCTGGATGTTGTCCTGTGTCCTCTGGTCTCTATTCTAGGAAGAGTTGTCTTTATTATATTTTCATAAATATATGTGGTTTTGGGAGGAGATTTCCACTGCTCTACTCATGCCGCTATCTTGGCTTCGCCTCTCGATTCAAATATTTTGGTTTATTTAAAATCATTATTGTAGCATTTATGATAAAAATAAACATTTTCTGGTTGGATGTACATCTCAAAATGATTTCACAGAAACCATTAGATAGCTGACTTTGATATATTGCTTTTGATATATTGCTTTAAAAGAGACTTATGAAAATTTAGACTTTAAAGATTCCTTAGAAACCCCCTAGTGAAAATTTTCAGTTTACAAATTATTGCAGGAATTTATTTGATCCAAAAATGGAGCCCAGTATACTTATTTATTGGGTTAAAAAATATATTTGCTCCAAGTAGTTCATGAAAAAGACCAATTAATATAATTATCAGAATCAGTGCAATAAAAGTAAAGAAAAGAATAATTAAAATAAAGTTTTATTTATTTAAATTGCATAGTATTGCATTCTAAAATCAGGAAATAGTGAATGTGCTGAAATGTGTGGACAAAAATAGGCAGGTTGGTCTGCATCACAAGGTCTAAAAACTGAACCAGTGCAGCTGGGTTCCTCTCAGATGTCTGTGCTCACCAAGGTCACTTCACTAGGTCTGTGACTTTTGTTCCCTCTCCTCCCATTTCTATCAATATTCCCAATTTATTAATCATCATAAGCCTCATATCTTCAAACTTAGAGTTTTTCTTTCCCTTTCTATTTTAAGCTCTATTTCATCACTTAGTAACCTTGCATACCTCTATAACTCTTCCACATAGTTGTTTTTCCTCTCATTAAGTAACTTCTGTTCTTTTAAGTATCTTTTTTCAACTCCCTGGATCATCTTCTCCATGCTCCATTAACAATTGGCACAAAGGAAGAGGCATCTACATGTTCTAGCTAGGAGGTGAGAATTTTCCAATTTCATATGAAATTGTGATTGATCTCATTTTTAAATGAACAGAACAAAGAAGCTGGTAATCCATTTTGCTGACAGCCTTGGAATTAGGACTGTATCTGCTATCTATTTAAATAGTTATCAATGTTTTGATATTTTTTTGTTGCAGGAAACATTGGTTCTCTGCAACATTCATTCAAATGGGTGAAAGTATCTAGTATGTAATATTCATACAAATAAATGAATTAGTGACCTAAAGAACTTATTCAATGTTTTCAGTATTTGACATTTGCCATTCTTTAAGGAACTCTTCTGTGCCCAAATATTAGAACTGGGAATGAAAATTTTCTCATGAGATAGTGGCACAACATATTAATTCCGTAAAATACATAAAACTATGCCATTTTTGTCTGCCACTATAACAAGCAAATAGATTTCTATTGTTTAAATTTGAGAAGCATTCTGCCACTAACTATAATTAACAGAAATTCTTTGAGAATATCAGTTCAGTGTATAACCAGGATATTTCCTAGAGAAAATCAAGCAGCACAGATTCCAAGATGATTTACCCATCGTAAATAGCATATTGAGTAGAACAGTTCGCAGGGATCTGCTCTTCCTTGGAAGTATATATTCTTTGGTTTGATGCACATGATAACACATCTATGTTGTGGATACTAAATAGAAAAATTTGATGTATCTCCATTCATTCCATTGCTAACTGAAGTTTCAAAAAAAAGATAATAGGATTTCTTGACAATTTAATGAATTTTCTCAGAACATATTTGAAAACTATTACTTGCTTACAGTTTTTTTAATAAAATGATACTCATTATGGAAGGTAATATCCAGTCACTATTATTATTTTTTAATTTTAATTATTATTGCTATCACTACAATTTATATAAAAAATCATGATCTCATGTGCCAAAGCATAGATTTTTTGAAGAATTAATTAAAAATAAGATCATGAGAAAATAATGGGAAAAGGAACATTACTTTATTTCAAGATTTAGAGTCTGTAAGTTCAGAAGAATTTTGGTGGCAGTGATGTATATAAGGCAAGAACATAAATTTGGATCTTTCTCTGAACTGAATTTTATTTGGTGTGTATTTAACTTGGGACTCTAGGTATGATATTTTAGAGGCAGGTTAAAAGGGGAGGGGGCACTGATCATATGAATAGCTTTCACGGTGAGCTGATGGTCGGTGTTTCCAGCCAGTACTCTCCATCCACGCTGACTTTGGCTCCCATGGGCACTGCGATCACCTCCCTGGTGTCAGTGCCCTCAGACCTACCCACCCGACCCATCAAACCTCAGGAACCGGGAGAAGTATTCAGTGGAAAGTCATTTCACATCACTCCACATCTTCTCTCTAAAGTTGAAAATATTTCTTTAATTATTGATTTATTGAAAACAAAATAGAGGAATGGTCTGCTGGATTCTGATGATCTGATTCTTCACACCTTTAGGCTCCCTCTTGCAAAGCCTCCCTTGCTCCCTTTGGGTGCATCCTGAGGGATGCAGCAAGCTGGGTCTTCCTTATAGGCAAGGCTCTACTCCCTGGGGTGGAGCACGCCCACTCCACCCCCGAGGGGCAGACTGCAGTGAATCTTTTAAAGAGCATACAAGGGGTTCTGTTTTGTCCCTTAGATCTGAGGCCACTCAACTTACATTTTGTTGTAGAAACATGAAATCAATTTCCAAAAAAAAAAAGAAAGGAAGGAGAAAATAAAATTTCCTTTCCTCATGTAGGTTGGGAGAAGCAAAGTGATTCTCAAAATAGAAGTGAATGTCCTTTTCTTCTTTAGGAAAATGTGTTAATGGATATTTTGTTTAATTAAGACAAAATTCCAAGGGTTTGTCTGAGATGGAAAAATTAAAATACACACTATTAAGTTAAGGTGTGTAAGTGTCCTTATGAGCGTGCTGACACTGATCCCATATGGTCCTTCACTAGGCATATGGGCAGAGCATAGGAAGACTCTAGAACACAGGAGTTCCATGGATATGGGAGAGAGCACAGATGGAGACATTTTAGACAAAAGGGTATAAATTCACTGGGAAATTTACTGTAATCAGAGATGGTCATAAAATTTGGCAACAGTTATCTATAATTAATTTTCTCCTAAGTTCTCTATTGACTTTCTACCTGAGGATGTGATAATACATCTTATATACTGACTTCATATACATATAAACTTTATTTTCTGTAATAAAATAAGTCAAATACTGAAATTTTTGTTGGTGAAGTTGGGGTGAGGACTGGAAATCACTGGACCAAGTCATAAAACTTAGTGTGAATAAGACAGCAGGTAATTGACATTTTGTGAGAAGGATTTTTGCATGCAGCAGGTACAGTGCCCATATGAGGGCATTGGCATGGTATGCATTTGAAAATCAAATTAATAAATAAGTTATGTGTATTCTCTGGATTTACAGATAATGCAAATTGTCCAGGATGGGGTAAAGACCAGACCTTCAACTTGGATTTCATTCTGCTGGGAATTTTCAATCACAGCCCCACCCACATCTTCCTCTTCTTGCTGGTCTTGGGCATCTTCTCAGTGGCCTTCATGGGAAACACTACCATGATTCTCTTCATCTACCTGGACACACACCTCCACAGCCCCATATACTTCATCCTCAGCCAGCTGTCCTTCATGGACCTCATGCTCACCTGCACCACTGTCCCCAAGAAGGCCTTCAGCTACTTGTTAGGCAGGAAGTCCATCTCTTTGGCTAGCTGTGGAGCCCAGGTATTCCTCTATGTGTTCCTGCTTGGAGCCAAATGTTTCCTGTTGGCTGTCATGGCCTACGACCGCTATGTGGCTATATGATACCCTTTTAGATACACCATCCTCATGAATCAGAAACTCCGTGTCCTCATGACTGTTGCTTCCTGTATCTTGGGCGCTCTTAATGGCATCATTGTGCCTGTGGCCGTTCTGTCATTCTCCTTCTGCAGCTCTCTGGAAATACACCACTTTTTCTGTGATGTAGCTGCTCTTTTACCTCTATCTTGCAGAGATACCTCTGCATTTGAAACACTGCTTTTCATCTGCTCTGTGGTGATGCTAATCATCCCAGTCTCAGTGATCATTGGTTCCTATTCCAGAGTCCTTCGAGCTGTCATCCACATGGGCTTTGCGGAAAGTCACCGCAAAGCCTTCACCACCTGCTCCTCCCACCTGTCTGTGGTCGGACTCTACTGCGGTGCAGCCATGTTCATGTACATGAGGCCAGCCTCTCTTCATATGCCAGACCAGATGAAATGGTATCAGCCTTTTACACCATCCTCACCCCCATGCTGAACCCTCTCATCTACAGCCTTTGCAACAAACAGGTATCCAGGGGATTTCAGAAACTATTAAGGAAAGGAAAATTAGTATAACTTCATTATAAAGCTTCAGCAAAATCTTTGAGGGACCAGAGTTGTTAACACTCCTTCAAGGAAGCTGCAATTACCTTTTACATTCTCTTCCTCCAGTTTGTCTTTTTTCCCACATTTTTCAATTTAAAATAGCTTTCTTTATTATACTGTTGTATAAACATCACAAGTAAGGTGGGCTGTATTTGGATATTAACATAGGCTGCTTCACTCATGAATTTTATTTATGTTATTGGTTATGAGCCACAAGCAATTTAGTTCAGGATCCCTGCCTTTAAACTCAGGTGTAAGTCCTATGATGTTTGCTTTATACAAGAAAAAGTGATGGGGTTGATTGACAGTTATTGGTAAGCTTCTTGTTTGTTTAAAATTAATTACTTGTCAGCATTTATCTTCAGTTTTATCTCTCCTTAAACCCAGTTACTGACTGTTTATTCCTGACTCTAACTCCCTTAATTCCAAGCATTAAGTTAGTGTCAGCAGTTCATTCAATCAAATCTTATGTCTATATAAAACAGCTATTAGAAACCTCTACATCTATATATTTTTACCTTAAAATTAAGAATGGATATTTTGATGAAACAAGACAAAATATCTATGATTAGGCTGCACAACCTTCACCTTTATCAGGATGGATTTTGAGCCTCACTTATCCTTATATTAATAACTAGACTCATTTCAAAGATGTTAGAATATTATCATTTCTGGGATTTTCTAATCACTATTTTTCTTATTCATCTCTAAAAAAAAACATCTTGAAGATTGTCCTACAATATTGAAAAAAGTTTTCTTAAAGAGGATACATAGTCTCTAAATGTCCAAAATGACCGCTTTAATGTTTCATGGAGTACCCACGCTTTTGTGTAACAAACTGTTGTTAATTTATGGCATTTGCATATCTGAATCATTTATATCCTTGAGAATTGAAAGCAATCTTTGCCTGCTTCATGGAGATTAACTATACATTATTTTTATTTTATTTTATTTATTTTTACTTTTTAAAAAATTTTATCATTAATATACAATTACATGAAGAACATTATGTTTACTAGGCTCTCCCTTACCCCAAGTCCCCCCCACCCACAAACACCATTACAGTCACTGTTCATCGGCATAGTAAGATGTTGGAAAATCAATACTTGTCTTCTCTGTATTGCACAGCCCTCCACAAGTCCCCCCCCACATTATACATGCTAACCATAATACCCCTTTCTTCTTTCCCACCCTTACCCCTCGCTAACCTCCCATTCTCCCCAGACTCTTTCCCTTTGGTAACTGTTAGTCCATTCTTGGGGTCTGTGACTCTGCTACTGCTTTGTTTCTTCAGTTTTTCCTTTGTTCTTATACTACACAGATGAGTGAAATCATTTGGTATTTGTCTTTCTCCACTTGGCTTATTTCACTGAGCATAATACCCTCTAGCTCCATCCATGTTGTTGCAAATACTCCATCCAAATTGTAGGATTTGTTTTCTTCTTATGGCTGAATAATATTCCATTGTGTATATGTACCACATCTTCATTATCCACTCATCTATTGATGGACACTTAGGTTGCTTCCATTTCTTGGCTATTGTAAATAGTGCTGCCATAAACATAGGGGTGCATCTGTCTTTTTCAAACGATGTGCGGCATTCTTAGGGTAAATTCCTAGGAGTGGAATTCCTGGGTCAAATGGTAAGTCTATTTGGAGCATTATGAGGAACTTCCATATTGCTTTCCACAATGGTTGAACAAATTTACATTCCCACCAGCAGTGTAGGAGGGTTCCCCTTTCTCCACAACCTTGCCAACATTTGTTGCTGTTTGTCTTTTTGATGGTAGCCATCTTTACTGGTGTGAGGTAATATCTCATTGTGATTTTAATTTGCATTTCTCTGATAACTAGTGATGTGGAGCATCTTTTCATGTGTCTGTTGGCCATATGAATTTCTTTTTTGGAGAACTGTTCAGTTACTCTGCCCATTTTTTAATTGGATTACTTCCTTTTTGTTTGTTGAGGTGCATGAGGTCTTTATATATTTTGGACGTCGAGCCTTTATCAGATCTGTCATTTATGAATATATTCTCCCATACTGTAGGGTACCTTTTTGTTCTATTGATGGTGTACTTTGATGTACAGAAGCTTTACAGTTTTATATAGTCCCACTTGTTCATTTTTGCTTTTGTTTTTCTTGCCTGGGGAGATATGTCCATGAAGAAGTCACTAATGTTTATGTCCAAGAGATTTTTGCCTATGTTTTTTACTAAGAGTTTTATGGTTTCATGATTTACGTTCAGGTCTTTGATCCATTTTGAATTTACTTTTGTGTATGGGGTTAGAAAATGGTCCAATTTCATTCTCTCACATGTAGCTGCCCAGTTTTTCCAGCACCATCTGTTGAAGAGGCTGTCATTTCCCCATTGCATGTCCATGGCTCCTTTATCGAATATTATTTGACCATATATGTTTGGTTTAATGCCTGGAGTCTCTAATCTGTTCCACTGGTCTGTGACTTTGTTCTTGTGCCAGTACCAAATTGTCTTGATTACTATGGCTTTATAGTAGAGCTTGAAGTTGGGGAGTGAGATCCCCCCCACTTTGTTCTTCTTTCGCAGGCTTGCTTTGGCTTTTCAGTGTCTTTAGTGTTGCCCTATGAATTTTTGAACTATTTGTTCAAGTTCGTTGAAGAATGTTGTTGGTAATTTGATAAGGATTGCATCAAATCTGTATATTGCTTTGGGCATGACGGCCATTTTGATGATATTAATTCTTCCTAGCCAGGAGCATGGGATGAGTTTCCATTTCTTAGTGTCCTCTTTAATTTCTCTTTAGAGTGTCATGTAGTTTTCAGGGTATAGGTCTTTCACTCCTTTGGTTAGGTTTGTTCCTAGATATTTTATTCTTTTTGATGCAACTGTGAATGGAATTGTTTTCCTGATTTCTCTTTCTGTTTGCTCATTGTTAGTGTATAGGAAAGCCACAGATTTCTGTGTGTTAATTTTGTATCCTGCAACTTTGCTCTATTCTGATATCAGTTCTAGTAGTTTCGGAGAGGAGTCTTTATGGTTTTTTATGTACAATATCATGTCATCTGCAAATAGTGACAGTTTAACTTCTTCTTTACCAATGTGGATTCATTTTATTTCTTTGTTTTGTCTATTTGCAGTGGCTAGAACCTCCAGTACTATGTTAAATAACAGTGGGGAGAGTGGGCATCCCTGTCTTGTTCCTGATCTCAGAGGAAAAGCTTTCAACTTCTCGCTGTTCAGTATGATGTTGGCTGTGGGTTTACCATATATGGCCTTTATTATGTTGAGGTACTTGCCCTCTATACCCATTTTGCTGAGAGTTTTTATTATGAATGGATGCTGAATGTTGTCAAATGCTTTTTCAGCATCTATGGAGATTATCATGCAGTGTTTGTCTTTCTTTTTGTTGATGTGGTGGATGATGATGCATTTTCGAATGTTGTACCATCCTTGCATCCCTGGGATGAATACCACTTGGTCGTGGTGTATGATCCTTTTGATATATTTTTGAATTTGGTTTCCAAATATTTTATTGAGTATTTTTGCATCTACTTTCATCAGGGATATTGGTCTGTAGTTTTCTTTTTTGATGGGGTCTTTGCCTGGTTTTGGTATTAGGGTGATGTTGGCTTCATAGAATGAGTTTGGAAGTATCCCCTCCTCTTCTATTTTTTTGAAAACTTTTAGGAGAATGGGTATTATGTCTTCCCTGTATGTCTGATAAAATTCCGAGGTGAGTCCATCTTGCCTGGGGGTTTTGTTCTTTGGTAGTTTTTTGATTACTGCTTCAATTTATTGGTAGTAATTGGTCTCTTTAGATTTTCTGTTTCTTTCTGGGTCAGTCTTGGGAGGTTGTATTTTTCTAGGAAGTTGTCCATTTCTTCTAGGTTTTCCAGCTTCTTAGCATATAGATTTTCATAGTAGTCTCTAATAATTCTTTGTATTTCTGTTGGGTCCATAGTGATATATCCTTTCTCATTTCTGATTCTGTTGATGTGTGTTGATTCCCTTTTTCTCTTCATAAGTCTTGTAGAGGCTTATATATTCTGTTATTTTCTCAAAGAACCATATCTTGGTTTCATTGATTTTTTTCTATTGTTTTGTTCTTCTCAGTTTTGTTTGTTTCTTCTCTGATCTTTATTATGTCCCTCCTTCTGCTGACTATAGACCTCATTTGTTCTTCTTTTTCCAGTTTTGATAATTGTGACGTTAGACTATTCATTTGGGTTTGTTCTTCCTTCTTTAAATATGCCTGGATAGCTATATGCTTTCCTCTTATAAGACTACTTTCACTGCATCACAAAGAAGTTGGGGCTTTGTGTTGTTGTTGTCATTTATTTCCATATATTGCTGGATCTCCATTTTAATTTGGTCATTGATCCATTGATGATTGAGAAGCTTGTTGTGAACCCTCCATGTGTTTGTGAGCCTTTTTACTTACTTTGTACAATTTATTTCCAGTTTTATACCTTTGTGGTCTGAAAAGTTGGTTGGTAGGATTTCAATCTTTTGGAATTTACTGAGGCTCTTTTTATGGCCTAGTATGTGGTCTATTCTGGAGAATGTTCCATGTGCACTTGAGAAGAATGTGTATCCTGTTGCTTTTGGATGTAGAGTTCTATAGATGTCTACTAGGTCCATCTGTTCTAGTGTGTTGTTCAGTGCCTCTGTGTCCTTACTTATTTTCTGTCTGGTGGATTTGTCCTTTGGAGTGAATGGTGTGTTGAAGTCTCCTAAAATGAATGCATTGCAGTCTATTTCCTTCTTTAGTTCTGTTAGTATTTGTTTCACATATGCTCTTGCTCCTGTTTTGGTTGCATATATATTTATAATGGTTATATCCTCTTGATGGACTGAGCCCTTTATCATTATGTAATGTCCTTCTTTATTTCTTGCTACTTTCTTTGTTTTTAAGTCTATTTTGTCTGATACTAGTACTGCAACACCTCCTTTTTTCTCCCTATTGTTTGCATGAAATATATTTTTCCAACCCTTGACATTTAGTCTGTGCATGTCTTTGGGTTTGAGGTGAGTCTCTTGTAAGCAGCATGTATATGGGTCTTGTTTTCTTATCCATTCCATGAATCTATGTCTTTTGGTTGGTGCATTCAGTCCATTTACATTTAGGGTGGTTATCAATAGGTATGTACTTATTGCCGTTTCAGGCTTTCGATTCATGGTTACCAAAGGATCAAGGTTACTTTCCTTACTATCTAAGAGACTAACTTAACTCACTTAGTATGCTGTTGCAAACACAATCTAAAGGTTATTTTCTATTTCTCCTCCTTTTTCTTCCTCCTTCATTCTTTATATATTAGTTATCAAATTCTGTACTTTTTTGTCTATCCCTTGATTCACTTTGGGGATAGTCAATTTAACTTTGCATTTGCCTTGTAATCAGCTGCTCCACCCTCTCTACCATGGTTTTTCTACCTCTGGTGACAGCTATCCAACCCTAGGAACACTTTCATCTATAGCAATCCCTCCAAAATAGACTGCAGAGATGGTTTGTGGGAGGTAAACTCTCAGCTTTTGCTTATCTGGAAATTGTTTAATCCCTTCTTCAAATTTAAATGATAATCTTGCTGGATAAAGTAATCTTGGTTCCAGGACCTTCTGCTTCATGGCATTAAATACATCATGCCACTCCCTTCTGGGCTGTAAGGTTTCTGTTGAGAAGTCTGATGTTAGCCTGATGGACTTTCCTTTGTCTGTGATCTTATTTCTGCCTCTGGCTGCTTTTAACATTCTGTCCTCATCCTTGACTTTCTCATTTTCATTACTATATGTCTTGGTGTTGTCTTCCTTGGGTCTCTTGTGTTGGGAGATCTGTGGATCTCCATGGCCTGAGAGACTAACTCCTTCCCCAGATTGGGGAAGTATTCAGTAACTACCTCCTCAATGACACTTTCTATCCCTTTCTCTCTCTCTTCTTCTTATGGTATCCCTATAATGTGAATATTGTTGTGCTTGTATTGGTCACACAGTTCTCTCAATATTCTTTCATTCTTAGAGATCCTTTTTTCTCTCTGTGCCTCAGCTCTTTTGTATTTCTCTTCTCTCATTTCTATTTCATTTATTGTCTCCTCCACCATATCCAACCTGCTTTTAATACCCTCCATCATGCCCTTCAACAATTGGATCTCTGACTTGAATTCATTCCTGAGTTCTTGGATGTCTTTCCATACCTCCATTAGAATGTTGATGATTTTTATTTTGAACTCCCTTTCAGGAAGAGTCACGAGATCCATATCATTTAATTCTTTCTTGGGAGTTGTATTAATAATTTTATTATGGAGAAGGTTCCTTTGGCATGTCATGTTTTTATATGGTACCTTCTATTGTCCAGAAGCTCTATTCTGGAGCTGCTCAGCCCCTGAAGCAATGTTGGGGGTTGCAGGGGCTTGGTTCTTGTGCCTGGGGGGAGGAAAGAGCTGTTCCCCATCTCCTGGCTGATATGCCTGTCTCCACTGTCTGAGCCAGTGGACCAGTCACACAGGTATGTTTTTGTCCCAGAGCACCCAGATATGGATCCCTGCTTTCCACAAGCAGCCAGAATCCCAGTCTCCCCAAGAACTCTGCCTGTATTTACTTTCCAGCCCAGTAGTCTTGTGAGTCTCATGAAAGCACCATGAAATGTAGGTTTGTGCTCCCATTGCAGATCTCTGGAGGTAGGTATTCAGCAGTCTCAAGCCTTCCACTCCCTCCCTGCTCCATTTCTCTTCCTCCCACCAGTGAGCTAGGGTGGGGGAGGGGCTCAGGTCCCACGGAACCACAGCTCTGGTATGTTACCTCGTTCGGTGAGGTCTGCTCTTTTCTCCATGTGTGTGCAGTCTGACACCATCCTCTTTCCTGTTGCTCTCTCAGGATTAGTTGCAAAAATTAAATTTTCTAATTGTATTCAGTTTTAGGAGGACGCCTCTGCCTCTCCTTTCATGCTGCTATCTTTAATCCTTTACCCTACACTTTAAGTCCAATTTTCACTATGTAATATAATATTACCATAGAAATGCATTTTTAAAACTTAAACTAAACTTCATGTTTTAATGACATGCACCACAGTTTATAATATGTTGTATATCTTTTTATCAAAACAATATTTTAGAAGAAATAAAATATTTTTAGTAAGCTTTTTTGTTCTGAGATGAAATACACACACAATGAAATTCAATTTTTAAGGGGCAGAGTTCAATGATTTTTAACAGAGTCACAAACTTTTGAAAACTTCAGTCATATCTAATTGCAACATTTTTATCACCCCAAGAGAACATTCACACCCATTATCAGTCATTCCCTGTTTCTTTCTCCCACAGCTTTTACAATTACTGTATTTTGCCTTTATGGTTTTACCCATTTAGGACATTACATATTAATAAGTTCTATATATAAATAGAAACATACAATCTATTTTCTTTTACAACTGGCTTTTTTCACTTAGCATAATGTTTTTAAGGCTAATGTTGAAGTATCAGCAAACAATATGTTATTGTAAAGTTAAATTATGCTTAGTTTATCCATTCAACAATCGATAAGCATTTGGGTTTTTCTAAATTTTTGACTGATATGAATAATGCTACTACAAACACTCACATACACATTTTTGTGTGTTTTGCAGTCTCTTGGGTATGACACTAGGAAGACAATTGCTCAGTCACTTGGAACTAACTTTTTGTGGAACTGCTGACCTTTTTTTCACAGTGGCTACAAAATTTTACATTTCTCTAACCACTGTACGACTGTTCTGTTGGGGAGTGAAAGGAAAGGAGTGACACACAGCAGCAATTCACCAGAGAAATCCGCTTTATTAGGGAAAGGTGCTGGGTTATATAGGAAGGGGCATGGGGTGATTGTGGTGTTACTTCTACGGGGCTGGTGGCTATTGGCTAGGTGCTGGGAGTGGGAGGGGGGAGAGAGGTGATTGGTCTTCAGGTGGCGCCCTCGGGAACCGAGAACCTGGAAGAGAAGCCAGAAGTTCACCATCTTACTGGTGGGGGCCCTTCATCCCCCCCTTTCTCCTCTATGGGGTTGTGGATGTTGCTTTCTCTCTGACTGCTTCCTTCTGAATGGGAGCAGAGAAGGGAGTGAGGGCTTGATGACTGGGAGGAAAAGGTTAATAGGACTCCCCACAGTAAGGATAAGTAGATGTGGACTTATTCAGGTTGGAAATCAAAGAAGGTTCCGTGTAACAATAGGTCAAGTACTTGTTGATTCCAATGGTGCCAAGAGGATACGGGTGCCAGAAGCCAGGGGTCTGTGGCTATTGTTTCCAGGAACAGTTTCCAGCGGAGAGAGGGGTCCATCTCAGCATGTGGTGAGGAGGTTACATGAGGGTGAGGGATCTTCTGTAGCCAGAAGCTGATAGTTCCTGAGTAAAAGCTGGTTGAAAGTTTGATTAGAGATTTTTCCAACTTGGGATTTGATGAACTTTATTATACAGGGTAAGAAGAGACAGGCGAGAAGAATGATTATTATGGGGCCTGCAATGGGCCAGAGCCAGGTAAGGAGGGGGTTTGTTAGTATTGAAGAGAATGGGTTGGAAGCAGAGTGGAGGCTGGAGGCAAGGTCGGTGAGTTTGGTAATGTCAGTTTCTACAATGCTGGATTCATTGATGTAATAGCAGTACTCCTCTCAAAGGAAGATGCAGGTGCCGCCCTTTTGGCTGTAAGCAGATCTAAGGCCTGCTGGTTTTGAAGGGTGACCTTAGCTAGTGACCTGTCTTTGGAGAGAAACTAGGGAATCGGCAGTGGATGTCAGGGCTCCCTCAAGTTTGGTGTTGAGATCTCTAATTGCCCATAGAGAGTGACCCAAGGCTCCTCCCAAAAACCCTGCCCCAATGGTTGAGGTGGTCAAAGAGATACGGACCATGATGGGAAGGAAAGCAACCATTTTTGTGCGTGAGGGCAAGGGAGGTTGGAGCTCAAGAAATTCTGCCATGCTGTAAAGTGTAAGCTGTGGGATTAGGGTGATGGGAATGCACGGTATATCAGAATTGGGAGGCAGTGAGTTGAAAAGACTGCCATTACACCAAAAGAAGTGTCCCGGTTGCATGAAAGTTTTAGAGTTGGATGTAGGGGTGTAGATAGAGAGGCAGTGAAGTGCGCTGGAAGGGGGTGGAGTTGGGCCTACACAGTGGTGGATGGTGAGATTATCTGCGTATTCTGGTTCTCATAGGGGTATGTCTGCCAGGGGGCAGAGGAGTTGTCCTTCTGCATGGAAGGAGTAGTTGGAAATTTTATAGGGCACGGCGGCCAGCAGTGAGTGCTGTGGTGATGCGCACAAGAAACAACTGGTAGTGTTGAGGGTGTGGTTGAGAAAGATGGTGGTGTCTTGAATAAGCTGTAACCAAGAGTAGGAGGAATAAGAAGATGAAGAGGTGCCATGAAGGGTTTAGATAATGATTTTTTTGGAATGTCCGATATCTGATGCAACTTGAGAGATCTCGGAGTGAGAGGGAACATACTCTCGAGAGATATGAAGGGTACCATCGGGGGTCAAGGATCCCCCATAGTAAACTGAGGCTGTGACTCTGGTGGCCCATCGAGAGTCCCAGGGATCTGGGATTGATAAGGAGAATGAGCTGTTGGGATATTTCATGAAATGGTTGGAGGAGTAATACTGTGGGTACCGAGAGTTACCCATGTAGTGAATGGCGCAAGACCAGTAGGGACATCCCCCATAGGTGTCTTGCCATCGCCTGCAATAGGCTTGTCTTTGGTCATAGAGGAAGCAGAGGTAGGGAGAATAAAGGTAACTGCTAGTGACACTTTGGTGGAGGGAGGAAAGTGGAGGTATAAAGGCTCAGAGCAACCTTTCAGAGGGCAGTCTGATGTGGCAATGAGGGCAGTAACTTTTGTTTGATGCTGTGTGTAAGTCTGTCTGACTTTGAATCGCCATACAAAGGAGGCTGGGGTGGTGGGGAAGACAATAGGAATGAGGAAAAAAAGCGAGAGACTAGTAAAGGAGGAAAAAGTCATGATTCAGGTATGGATGGCAAAGGGGGTGAATGGGAGATGCGGAGTTTCAAGGGACCAGAGGGATGAGGCGTGGTAGAGTAGACAGCATCTTGGGCTGTATCCGAAGGACTCTGGATTGTGACTGATGGGTCTTGGATGTCCAGAGAAGGTGGGTCCTGGGTATTTGTTTTCAACCTGGAGATATGAATCCAAGGGGTGACAGAGTTATCAGGCAGTAAGAGCTTGGTGGCCGAGGGGGTGCAGAGAATAACTGGATGTGGACCTTCCCATTTTGGGGTAAGAGAGGCCAATTCTCTGGAGACTTATAAAACACTAGTTGTCTGGGCTGTAAGACAGGAGGATTTTGGGAGGCGGATGGATCAGGAAGGAGCCAATCCTGATATTTCCACAATTCAATGTGGAGGAGAGAGAGTAGCGAAGGGCCATATTGGGAGGAATTGGTCCTTCGTGAGAAGGCAGCCCTGGATGTAGAATTGGGCAGCCGTACATGATCTCAAAGGGCAACAAGAAGGAAGGTTTCTTTTGGAGGGCCCGAATGCAGAGTTGAGCTAAGGGAAGTAAGCGAACCCAGTCAAGGTGTAGTTCTAGGGATAGTTTGGTCAGAATGTCCTTTAGAGTTCTATTGGTTCTTTCTACTTTTCCCGAAGCCTGTGGTCGATAAGGACAATGTAAATGCCAGGGGAGTGAGAGTGACTTGGAGAGGTTCTGGATAATTTGGGCAGTGAACTCAGGGCCGTTATCTGATTGGAGGGAAGTGGGCATCCCGAACCTAGGAAAGATCTGGGTGAGGAGGATGGAGGCAACCGTGGATGCTCATTTGTTAGTGGTGGGGAAAGCTTCAATCCATCCTGAAAATGTATCTACTAACATGAGTAGGTATCTGGTACGCCGTACAGTGGGCATGTTAGTGAAGTCTATTTGCCAATCTGCGGCAGGGACATTGCTCCTTGCTTGATGAGCCTGGAAGGGTCGGGCCTTGAGTGGGTATTAGGGTTAGTGCATTGGCAGATGTTGCACCTGCGGGTGATTTGGTTAAGGAGGGTTTTGTCTTCAGGAGAGAGAGAAAAAAAGGATTGTATGAAATGGATCAAGGATTGGGGGCTGGGATGGAACAGATCATGTAAGAAGCAGAAGAGAGACTCTTTGTACTGGGAACAGAGGGTGTCTTGTGATAAGGCTAAAACCACAAGGGCAGACAGATTGTTGTCTGGTGTGTCTTCTGATAGGGCAACTGACTGGGCTACTCTGTTGGCTTTGTTGTTACTTCTTGCAATGGGGGAGTCATCCTTTTGATGTGATTTGCATTAGACTATGCCTAGTTGGTATGGGAGTTGCGAAGCCTCTAGAAGTTTAACAATTAAGGCTGAATTAGTTATGGAATTTCCTTTTGTGGTGAGGAGGCCTCATTCTTTCCATACTGCCACGTGAGACAAGAGAATGTGGAATAAGTATTTGGAGTCAGTGTACAGTGTGAGAGATGTGTCCTGGGCCAGAGTGCAAGCTCTGGTGGCTGCAATGAGTTTGGCCTGTTGATTGGTTGTACCGGGGGGTAGAGCTCATGCCTCAATGACATCTTTGAGGGAGACTACTGCATATCCTGCGTAGCGGGTGCCCTCATGTTTAAAGAAGGACCCATCAGTAAACCAGATGAGGTCAGAGTGTGAGAGGGCTCTTTCGGAGATCGTGGAGTGGCACAGAAGGAAATTGTGAAGGGCTTCCAGGCAATTATTGGAGGGAGCATGAGGAGAGTAGGGTAGAGGAAGGAGAGTGGCCGGATTCAGAGGCTGGCAGGGGAGGAAAGAAATGTCTGAATTTTGGAGGAAAGAGGACAGTAAGGTCAGGAGTCTGGAGGGAAGGAGAGTCTGTAAACTTTAGTAGGTTAAGAGATCTTTTTGGTGATGTGGGGACAGAATGGTAAGGGGCACCCGAATGTTAGTTTATGAGCTTATTTCTGCAAGAGCTGCCCAGCAGCAAATGCCCATAGGCAGGGGGCCCATCCCCGAACTGTGGGGTCTAATTGCTTGGAGAGATAAGCTACTGGGGCAAAGGATGGGTCATAATATTGCCCTAGGACTCCTAGAGCTTGACTGGACCTCTCATGAATGTATAATGAGAAGGGCTTCAACAAATCAGGAAGATGGAGACCTGGGGCTTCCACAAGGGCTCGAAGGAGCTTAATGAAGGAGTGTTGAGGTGAGGATAATAATGGTTCTTCAGGGGTCCCTTGCTGAGGTCATATAGGGGTCTTGCCAACAGGGAGAAGTTAGGGATCCACGCTCTAAAATACCCAGCCAGGCCTAGAAAGGAAAGGATTTCTGTCTTGGTTTTGGTAATGGGCAGGTCAGAGGGGAGCCATTTTCTGTCTAAGGTAATGGACTTTCTTTGCTGAGACAGAAGGAATGCGAGGTAAGTGACAGAAGGGGAAGAGATTTGAGCTTTGATGGGGGATACCCACTAACTTCTGGAAGCTAGAAGGTTAAGTAGGGAGGCAGTGTCAAGTTGATACTGTTCCCACAAGGGTCTGCAGAGTAGAAGATCATCTATGTATTATAATAAGGTGGACTCGGGGTGATCATGATGAAAGTATTTGAGGTTCTGAGCTAGGACCTGTCCAAAAATATGGGGACTATCTCGGAAGACTTGTGGCACAACTGTCTAAGTGAGTTGTTCAGAATGTCTTGTGTATGGGTCCGTCCAGGTGAAGGTGAAAAAATCTTGGGAGGAGGGGTCCAGAGGGATAGAAAAAAATGCATCCTTGAGATCTAGGACTGAGAAGTGGGATGCCAAGGCAGGCATCTGCGATAAAAGGGTGTATGGATTTGGAACTAAGGGATGTATAGGGACAACGGCCATGTTGATGAGGCGAAGGTCTTGGACAAGGTGGAAAGATCCGTTGGTTTTCTTAACAGCTAATATGGGGGTACTAAATGGGGAGTGAGTGGGTCTGAGGTAATTTTTGTTTAAGAGATCTTGGATGATGGGTTGGAGGCCTATGAGGGCTGAAGTGGTTAGGGGGTATTGGGCCTGACAGATATACTGAGAAGGGTCACGTAATTTGATAGAGGCAGGAGGACATAGAGCCATGGAGGGGCTTGTAATGTCCCAAACTTTGGGATTTACAGGGTGTATGAGGGCGGAACTGGAGCTTTCATTGGGTACAAGGGGTCGTCGGCTATGAGGGCCATCAGAAAGGGAGTACTAGGGGCTGTGGGAGTGGATATAGTTATGGAAACGGAGGAGAGAATGTATGTCCTGTCCCAGTAAAGGGATGGGACACTGGGGCATAACCAGGAAGGAGCGGGAGAAAAGTATGAGATTGTCTTGGATTGTGCATAAAAGGGGGGGGGTTTAATGGGAAAATCTGTTTACCTCCTACCCCGACTATAGGAGTAATGGCAGGCAATTTTAGGGCCCTGGTATTCTCGCAAGACTGAGAAGGTGGCTCCTGTATCTAGGAGGAAGGAGATGGGGTGACCATCTACTATTAAAGTAACTCTGGGCTCCTGTTTGGTGATGGAAATGGTCAGGCAAGAAGCCCCTGGGCCCCGTCAATCTTCTTCTGCCAGCCCCACTATGGTGGGCTTAGGATGGGGGTTGTTCATCCAGCCTCCCCTTCGGGTGGTTGGACAATCAGACCCCCAGTGGCCCTTTTTGTGGCATCTGGGCATGGGGTGGTAGGAGATCTGGGGGAGGGGCACACACTTGACCAATGTCCCTCTTTTCCACACCTGAAACAAGCTCCTGGGGGAGGCTTGTTTGTAGAGGGGCACCCAGGCTGTGGTTTTATCAGCTGGGCTAACATTTGGAAATTGCCCTGATCAGCCTTTTGTTTATGGCGTTCTTTCTCCTCCTCCCGGTTATGGAAGACTTTAAAGGCCACTGTTAGGATCTCAGTCTGTGGAGTAGCGGGGACCTGTTCTAACTTTTTGAGTTTAGCTTTAATGTTGGGGTAGCTTTGAGCTAGGAAGTATGTCATAAGGACATGTCTTCTATCAGGCATTTCTGGGTCCAGGCTGGTATACTGTAATAGGGCTTGAGTGACTCTGTCTAAGAACTTGGAGGGGGTTTCGTCTCTCTTTTGAATTATGTCTTGGAGCTTTTGAAAATTGACTACTTTATGAGCTGCCTTTTTCAGACCTGCTATTAAGCAGGAGGCAAAAATATCTTGAGAGCAGAGACTCATGGTGGTGTTATAATCCCAGTGTGGGTCTTGTTCGGGGACAGTAGTGGGGCCAGGGGGATAGGTGGGGTCAGTCTTGTGGGTTTCGGTAGTGTGCATTTGGGCAAAGTCCCAAACGTGTCTACGCTCTTCAGGGAGGAGAGTATTGGCCAGGAGCATGAAAATGTCATGATGTGTGAGGCTGTAAGACTGGGGGGTCCATTGAAACTCCCTGATGTATGTCATGGGATCAGTGGAAAAGGAACCTAGGCGTTTCTCTAGTTGGGCTAAATCTCCTAAGGAGAAAGGGACGTGAATGCGCACGATGCCTTTGGATTCCGATACCTCCTGGACGGGGGCGATAATTTTGGGAGGCCCTCGGGACTGAGTCTGAGGGGGACTGAAGGGTTCTGGCTCAGTCTGTGGGGGGGAAACAGGTGATGGAGGCAAAGAACTGATAATTTTGGGAGGTCCTCGGGACAGAGTCTGAAGGGGCAAAGACAGAGGAGGTTCTTTGGACTTAGTTAGAGGGGGGCTGAAAGGCTCAGGCTTGATCTGCGGGAGGGGGTAAGGTGAGGGGGATGGAGGTGGAGGGGGTAAGGTGGGGTAGGAGATGGTGGTGGGGGGAGGAGGCAGCGGCGCCGGCGGTGGTAGAGGAAGGGGGAAGGGCTGTTGTAGGAGAGGAGAGGGGAGCGAGAGGACAGGAGGCTTCTGTGGGGGTGGAGGCAGTGGCAACCGGTGGAGGACGGAGGGGTTGTAGGAGGGGGAGGGGCTGAAGGGGGAAGCTTGTATGGTGGAGGCTCGTTGGCTGGGTCAAAGGTAATCAAAGAGGGACTGGGAGTGTGGGGAGGGGAGGGAGATGGCTTGTAGGCTAGGAGAACTTGGGGTGGGGAACAGGTGGTGCAGAGGCTGGGATTTTGAGCTAGGAGGCAAAAAGCTTCGATATAGGGAATCTCCTTCCATTTTTTAAGGCACTGGCAGTAGTTAAAAAGATCGCGAGTGATGTTAGGATCAAGAGTTCTCCCTGCAGGCCATTGGTTGTTATTGTCTAGGGGATATGTGGGCCAATCTTGGGAGCAGTATTTAAGGAGAAGTTTTGGTTTTATATCAGGTGTCAGGGAGAGGGTACCCAGATGCTTGAGCAGGCATTCAAGAGGTGAACTTTCAGGGACAGATGAGGAGGCTCCCATGGCTAAAGGACAGAGAAGGAGACAAACAGGGGAAGACGAACGGAGATCCTCGGACTGGAAGCAGACCGCAAGGAGACAAAGGGCATCCCCAATGATCCTTGGTGGTCTGCGGAACCTCGTATATGAGTCGAAATTTCTTAGGAAGTGTGGGTCGTCACCCAAACTTCTCTAAGAAGGCAGAGTGCCGGAGTCACGAGGTACCTAGTACTAGGAATTTTCAGCGGACAGAACGGATTTTGGCGGACAGAACGGAAGGAGGAGGGGGGGAAAAAGGGAGCATTCTCATCCCACAAAGGAGTCACCTCGTTTATGGCTGTTGGAGGAGGGCCTGAGGGTCCGCCACAGCCGTGAAGGCCTGAGGCGGGGATTTATGGCTGTTGGAGGAGGGGCCTGAGGGTCTGCTTCAGCCGTGAAGGCCTGAGGTGGCGAGAGTTCCCTCCTCATACCCGAGCATCAGGGCCTTGCCAGATGATCACAGTCAATGGCACTGCGATAGCTCGGGGAAGAGTGGCCCACTATGGGGGAAAACTTTCCTAAAGGCCAGAGAGGAGTGGTGAGTGTGATGAGCCAGCACCGGAAAAAGAGGATGAGGGCAAGCTGCTGCTGGTGTTGGGGGGAAAATGGGGCCCAGTTGGGGTGTCCCATCTCCCGGGTTTCGGCACCAATGAAAGGAAAGGAGTAACACACAGCAGCAATTCAAATGTTAGGTTGGAGAAAGGAAAAACAAGGACATGCAAACAGAACTGAGAGATGCCATAGGGGGAGAACAGACCAGACCCCAAAGTCCATGCTGTATATGGAAAAGGGACAGCTCTCCCTCAATTCCATCCTGATGTGCCAACAGGGACCCGGATGTCAGCCTCCTCCCTCTTGGAAGAAAAACTTTCTAGTTGTCTATTATGTCACCTTTAGCCAATCATACCTCTCAACACCCCCCCTAAGATAGTTTGCCCAGTCCTCCCCCTCCTAATCCCTTATAAGCACCCCACCTCCCTAAGCTGGTGTGACTTCTATGGCCTCTGGCAAGAAGGCCATAGAACCTCACCCGGGGTATTTAAATAAATTACCTAGCCCTTTGTTGCCTCTCTTTGCCTGCTTATTCTGGCTAGAATTTATCTTACAGGGAGAAAGTCAGTTTGAAGATGGAGGGAAGTCAAACAGAGTGAGACATGAAACCAAAGTGAGGAAGGCAAATTTAATTTTATTTTAGCCTTGTAACTCCAGGGGGTGAATACTGCTTCCCAGTCTGGAGCAAAATACCTTTGAAACTGAAATCAGTAAAAGGGAGAAATAAACTGGGAGACACCCCTTTATTTCTTCAAGCAGTCATCCACTTCTGCTCAGCCATGTCTTTTGTGACCCAGCTGCCAAAAAGGAGCCCACGCTATCTCTCTGGTCCAGATATGCCCTCACTCCCTGTGTAATCACCTACTGATATGGATATATATATATATATATCCATATCATATATATATATATATATATATATATATGAATATTTGCTGAATGCAAGGTTATGATACATTATATGTTCTTTTAACAGGGTAAAATAAATATTATCCCTGTTTTATTTCTGATTTCAAGAAAATTTTAATAAAGAAAGAGAAATTAGAAAGTACAGATAAATTATAATTCATTTTTAAAGGTTGTAAGTAGCATAATTCTAAATTGCCTAAGATTTCTGAACCAAATTCCAGGAACTATGAATATTATGGATGTTACTCCTGGAATTGTTAAATTACATGGTCAAAAAGCATTTTGTGAATATAGTTGAGGTTAAAAAAATCAGTTGATTTAATATTGGGATATTCCATGTTTCTCTCTAATATAATCCAATGAGCACTGTAGAGAAAAAAGTCTCTCTGTGCGATAATAAGAGTGGAAGGAAGGTGGATTTTAATGATGAGAGAGATTTGGCATACAATTGCTGGCCTTGCAAATGGAGGGGACTGTGTGCAAAAAGCAGGTTCTGGGACTGGAGAGCAAGCCCTGGATCATAGCTAGTAAAGAAACAGTGACCGCAGTCCTACAGCCATGAGGACCAAAATTCTGTAAACGACCTGAATGATCTTGGAATTGGGCTCTGCCTCAAAGTCCAGATAAAAGTCAGTCCAGCTGATAATTTGACTTTGGCCTGTGAGAACTTAAGGAATCAAATCATGTGTACCTGGACTTCTGACCTACATGGCTGTGACATAAAAAATGGGTGTTGGCTTAAGGCACTAACTTTATGGTAATTTGTCAACAGGCACGGAATTTGTGACACAGGATCTTAGCATAGTTCACTTTAAAAATTGGGTCCCGGTAATTGGCACAAGTAAGAACAATTGAAACCTTGGGCTGGCTTCCTTACAGAGCTGGAATTTGTGATATTCTACTTATAAAAATAAGAATATTCCTACAAAGAACTGTTGTAAAGTAAATCTGGAAGAATGAAATATATGTGCAAACCCACACAGTTGGGCAGCTTTGGACATAGATTCATGAGATCATATATTTGACTAAGTTTTGATTGCACAGATTCTAAGGTCTCATTTCACAGTGAGGAATCCAAATTAACTCCTTCAGGTAACAATTAAAATGGATCACTGAACATTTGTTGACATAATCAGTTTCAGTAAAATAATAATCATAACCTAACTTGTGTTTAGATTTCTAAAACACTAAAAAGATTTTGAAACCCAATATGATTATTTCAATATTGCTTCTGGAATTATGTGGTGAGAACATTCTAAAAATAAACACATGATTTACTATTTTTGTTAATGCACAATTCTTATTTCTTTTCTAAGTTGGTGAATTAACAAGGGCAATGCAGATATTTCAGTTTTTTATCTCTCCTACAACAGAGATTGGGTCTAACCTAATCTACTTGTTCCAAGCTTCTTCTTTGGCCTGAATCTCATCTCTTTGCTAGGTCTAGGAAAATTGTCAGAGAAACAAAATGGGCATAATGTGCAGCCATTTATGAGATATGTGAATATCATAGCCACATGTTTAGCTCTAAATTCGATATTTTACCAGATAAGGGGAAGTTGATATCATAATCACAAAGAGTAATATGGTAAGTTTAGTATCTTAACCAAAGACTAGTGGAATATATTCTTTTTTTATTGAAGTATTGATGTAATATTATAATAGTATCAATATACAGCACAGTGACTTGACATTTATAAACATCACCAAATGCTCACCATAGTAAGTGCAGTTACTACCTGTCACCATACAGTTACTCAATATTTGGTAATTACCCATGCTTTACTTTTCACTCCTGTGATGTATTTATTATTTATTTATTTATTTATTTATTTATTTATTTATTTATTTATTTCAGTATCATTAATTGATAATTACATGAGGAACAATATGGTTACTAGATCTCCCATCACCAAATCCCCCCAACATACCCCATTACAGTCACTGTCCATCAGCATAGTAAGATGTTGTAGAATCACTACTTGTCTTCTCTGTGTTGTACAGCCCTCCCTGTGCCCTGTCCCCCACATTATGCATGTAATCTAAAAAATTAGATTATTTGAATAAGGCATCAAGGAGTGATTGGTATGGAATAAAATTATAATCTCTTTAAAATAGAAACACAATATTTATATATCTGCGAATTATAGCATAATTCTAATAAAATATGAATAGCATTCTACACTAATCATGAACTACATGTACCCATATGTATATATAAACAATTCACTTCTAGTCTTTTCAGTGGGACCTACACCTGTAGTAACTTTTCAACTCCTAAACCAGTGATAGAGAACATTTAGTTCCCCAAGTGTTGCAGTTCCCTTAGCAGTAGAATGAAAATGACTGTGGCATTTCAGTGAAATGAATTGTGGCTTTATTAGAATATATTCAAGATAAAACAGAGACACTTTGAGAATGTCAACACTGTAAGATGTGCTAATTGATACATCAAAGGGTATATCCTTTGTAATTCTCCAAGAAATTATACACAAATATTTTCAGATAAACCAACTCAGAACTAACTAACAATGGGAAAACATTTTACTGAAATTCTAACTTAAAATTAGTCATCTTATTAAACTTAGTACTTTCTCAGGATTACATCAAAAATACTTCTAGTTATTTTGTGTGATTAGAATTTAAACTCATAATTCAGTGTCTGACTCAAACCAACATGTGGGATGAATCAGGTTAGATAAAATACAAATCATTATTTGGTCTGGAAAATCATATATTAATTTTATTAAATCAGTTCCACAGATATACACAGGGCTTCTTTTTACACAAGACAAAGGGAAACATTACTCCAGTCAGGAAAAGTAAAAATGTGTTTCTATTTCCATAACTGTTTGCTGGTTTCCAGGCAAGTTAATTTACCTGACCAATCCCAGCTCCCCTCCCTAGTCACACAGTCTTTCTTACATATCTATCACCCCTTTGCATTTTCATCAAACTACATAAAACTACCTGAAATATTTGATTTCTCCTCAAATATTAACTATTCACTTCTCTTCTAACAGAAATCTCTTCTAACAGAATACAGATTTTGTGAGGCTAGGGATTTGTTTAGTTGCCTTTATTACTCACAAAACTTCTGGTCTTAGGCCTACATTTGTTGAACCAATGACTCAAAGAATAAATCTATGAATGAACATACATTATTAAAATTGAGTATAATAGTTCACGCAGTTATCCTGTTTTGACAGGTGAAGTGACTACATCTTGGGTGAAGGACAGTTCTAACCTTGCTTTCCTGGTGATACTTACTAGATTTCATGCCTGCTTGCTGTGCAGACAAGGTCTTGGTGGCTCTTCCATGGGAGAATTTATGCTGCTGGAAACTATTTGGATTCATGCTTTACATGACTAATGTAATCATATATGAAACTTCTGTACAGGAAATTATAATTACTTCATCATCACCAAAGTATGAGGACATTACTTGGAAAACTATAGAGATACTGAATCAGCCCACTCCCAGTGCCACTTGAATGTATCACGTCCATGAGAACCACAGGGGAGACAGCTCGGAAATATCAGCGGTTAAATGCGCAGGATTTTTGCTCTCTATGAGAAGGTGTTACAGTACTGCCTCTGAGAGATTTAGACTCGATATACAAATTTTATTTAGAAAGTATCTGACTACATACACATACATGCTAGTAATATTGGACTTTAAAATAATGGAACACAGAAATATTAGCATTATTTTTGAAAATGGGATATTTACGGAGCATTTATGATACTCTCAGCCTTTTTCTAAATGTGTTACATGTAGTCTCATCTGATCCGGGCCAGTTTATATGAGAGGTAGTGCACTGCTCCCAGTTTGATAAAATACAGAGATTGAGTCTATAGTTTGAAATGCCCATTTCACTCATGATAAAAATGAGTCTTTTGATCCAGATAGCTGGAAATCAAAACCATAACTACAAACTACTTTTCCCTCTATCCAAAGAACCTTGAAAATATCCAGAACATAGATATTTTAGTTCAACTGTTAAACATGTAGAGGCAATATCTTGTTGATGAGGGTATTTTCTCCTCTGTCCTGGAAGCCATGTGTACATAAAGAATTAGTGGTAACAATACTTTAGTAATGTGATAGCTTATTCCCCATTAAAAAATATCTATACTTAATATCAAATATGTTTATGTAGCTTTACCTGACATTTGAACGGCATAAATTTTCATCAAATTCAAACCTTGGAGAATTTAAAAGCATTAACAGAACAGGTAGCTCAAAGCATCTGCTCAATTTATTTCCACTCTGAAATGCTCTAAGCATCATAAAATCGATGGGATAAAAAAGAGGTCATGACTGTGGCCCACATCTCTGAAGACCCTCACAGACAGATGTTTGATAAGTTCATGATAGGTGATATTAGCAAAATGATGTCTGAGGGAATGGGTCAGTGTGAATGGGTCTGGATTGTAAGATTTTTGAAGAGAACTTAAAAGACCTTTACTTTCACACAAAGTGAGAGTACAATAAATTCAACTCTGGACATGGTTATTTGGAGGAACTTAGAAGAAAGAGCTGTGGAAGAGTGATCGCTGAGATCCAGGAGAACACAGGTGGTGCGGCCACGTCCAGACGGGTGTCGGCTGATACGTCCACTGACGAATAAACCGAACAGACCAAGGACAGAAGATACAAGCCCTAAAGAATTTTTGGCAACAGCGAACACTTGACTTGTTAAAGGATGCAAAAACAAAGACAGATATTTCAGAAAACGTGTTGAAAAAGATGAAGATCACAGTGAGAAAAAGCAAAATTAGTAATTTAGAAGGAGAAAGCTAAATTAGTATTAGAAGGTATTATGCCATTATTTCATTGTTTCAGTTTGTTTTTCAGCCAGTAGAATCAAAGAAGTTTTGAAAAGTACCACGACTGAAGGTGATAATGAGGGAATATTAGGGGTGAGTTTCAGGAGTCTCTAAGGAAACAAGAACATCTGGTTCACTCCTTCTGTCTTCGAAAGGAGAGATGAACGACTAGAAAAATAATGAGATGTATAAAAGTTTAACAGAAAAATGAGGAGTAGATTTGATGTGGGTAAATATATCAGGTAACATGATCCATTTGAAGTAAGTAAAGTCCCAATGATATTAATATTTAGTGTTATAGGGACATCATTATGCATAAAAAGCATGCTCTAGAAGAAAAGGTTAATTTTCCCCATATTGTCTGAACCCGAACATAAAAATGTAAGACTGAAACACAACCACAATGTTCTATTTTAATTATCTTATATTTAACAACATGATCTCCCAAAATTATTTTAAAATCTATGTTTATGTAATCTATGCCTATATTTATTTCTATTTGACTATGAGAAAATTGCATTCTCCAATAGAAACATATAGAGATGTATATTGAACTTTTATATGTCTGTTGTTTCTGAGCAATTAGGCTGATTGCCACTCCACTACTACCGCAAGAATAAGAATGTCATCCAGACTGATGAAGGGTCATAGTTTTCCTTCAAACATACTAGGGACATCGTTATAGACTGAAATACATAGAGGTCAGGACTGAAACAGCTGAGGGCATCGCCACATGACTTGACTCTTCCTGGGTTCAGCACATCTCTCCTTACTTCCCAGGTGCAAGCTGTGTGACCCACTGATACCAAATTCCATGACAATGCTGGCATTTCTCCTCATGGTTTTCTGATGTATAGGAACTAAGGGCTTTGCACTCCATCTCCTTCTCTCTGATGTATTTGGTGACGTGAATGGGCAACATTCTCATTGTTACTATCACCACCCTTGACAGGAGCCTTCACACTCCCATGTACTTCTTCCTCAGAAATCTGTCCATCCTGGACGCATGCTACACATCTGTAACGGTGCCTAACTCATGCATCAACGCCTTGCTTGGCAGCAGGACCATTTCAAAGGCTGGATGTGTAGCTCAGGTCTTCCTGGTGGTTTTCTTTGTGTATGTGGAGCTTCTGCTCCTCACCATCATGGCCCGTGACCACTAAGTGGCCGTCTGCCAGCCCCTCCACTACCCTGTGATCATGAGCCCTCAGGTCTGTGTCCAGATGAACCTAGCCTCCATCCTCAGCTGTCTCGCCTATGCAGGTGTGCACACAGGTAACATGTTCCAGCTGTCCTTCTGTCAGTCCAACATGGTCCACTAGTTCTTCAGTGACATCCCCTCCCTGCTGAGGCTTTCCTGCTTGGACACCTCAAGCAATGAGATGATGGTCGTGGCTTCTGGTCTGGGGATCGGTGGTGGCTGCTTCATCTACATCATCAAGTCTTATGTTCACATATTTTCCACTGTGCTCAAGATTCCAAATGGAGCAGACAGAACAAAGGCCTTCTCCACCTGTGTCCCCCACATCTTCGTGGTGTCTGTCTTCCTCAGCTCAGGCTTTTATGTGTATCTGAGGCCATCAGCCATCTCTGCCACCATCCAGAACATGGTCTTCTCTGTTTTCTATTCCATAATACCCCCACTCTTCAACCCTATTATCTACAGTCTCAGAAATGAACAAATAAAATGTGCCATCAAGAAAATCATGAAAAGAATGTCTTATTCAGTAAACATATAGGAAATATTGAGAGTAACCTAAATTACCAAAAGAACTTTATGTTTTCAGCAGTAAAGAAAGGTAACTGCTTAGGATTCTGTAGATATAGCTGATGTAAATTGAATAAATATCCTTAAATTGTATCATTGATCAAAATCTTTCCTTTTTGAAGGTTGTGGATTATTTGAATATGCCACTGAGTAAAGATCAGGTGTAAGTAAGAGATCCCGCTCCTGCTTTGACGAGCTAAAGGGCCTCCCTAAAATGTCAGTCTTAAAGAGCCAAAAGGTTTTCCTGAGAAATATTTCATGTTAAACTTCTGTTCTACATTTATACAATCTTTAAATATTCACAAACCTGGAATTAAAACAATGTTAATTAATTTTGACAGGTCACGTTTGATATTACTATAAAGAAGAAATAAAAAATACCAGTCACTTATTCACTTAAAAATAAATATGAAAAACATATATTCTTTTGAATACCATAAAAATATGAATGAAATGTGCTCTGTATTATGAAAAGAGAAATGGGTTTGGCAGGAGTATGGAATCCTTTTGAGAAGATAAACATTTTACACAGCTTCTCTTACATAGAAAAAAAAGAACAGATGCATTATACATGTCATCAGTACAAATGTTGGTTAAAATATGTTCATATGGCTTGGAGTACATTTATTTACTGATGCTTCAAATATTATTTGCTACATTTATTCAAGAATGTACAAATTTTATCTTCTCCCTTATTATCATATGCTTCTCTTCACATACATTAAAGCCACTGGGGATTAAAAATACCATTAATTTGCTTTCTGACAATGTTATCTGAAAGATTTGTTCTTATTGTCATAGTATCAGTCATCATTTTGTAGGCTTTACTGCATGACTGGTGACCCCAAAGTCTTAGCAGCATAATACAACCAAGTTTTATTTCTAGCTCACAATATCTGCCAAATGTGGGTTAGCAGGGGGGTTCTCTGTGATGGATGCACTTGACTGAGGATTGGAAATAAGGTCTGACTCACACTGAAATATGATTCATAGGTCTTTACTGAAAAATGCAAGTAGAAAAAGTAGGAGTACTGTGCAATCAGAAGCTAAGTGACTTCTTGACTGTGGGCCTGAAAATATCAGTTTTATGAGATCTTTTAAAAACATACATGTATTCAAAGGTAGCCTCTGCCTACATTTCCAGAAGATTTCTGCATTCACAGTGGAAAAAGGACTCTTGAACTCAAAAGCAGACAAACAGAAAATACTACAAAGAAATCCAAGGACATTTTGAAAACAGGGGTTAACAGTAAAAATGCAAAATACATATTTGAAAAAAAATTCAAACATACATTTTTACATCAAGAAGGATCACCATACAAATGATAAAGCATTCATTCAATGTACACCTACAAACAAGAAGAGTTATGATGGAGTTTCTTCTGTTTCAAAATGACATGAAATCATTTTGAGTTTGGGAAATGTGAGAAGATGAATTCCATAGTCAGCTCTCAGCCGTGCGAAGAGTTTTTGTCTCTACCAGTCATTTCTGCTCACATTTTATTGGCTGAATAAGTCACATGGCCATATTTACTGTTGGTGGTGGGGTGGGTGGGTGAAGGGGCTGTCTCCCCAAGCTTGCAACAAAAGGAGAACAGTAATGCCAGTAAGTCCCAGGGATAGTGTACGTCTCCCTGGCTGAAAAGTGGAAATGTCAGATTCTGAATGCCTCTCAACCATGAGACCACTGTGAACACTCTGACCACTTTAAATATTCTGAACCCTCACACTATAATCACTGTTACTGCATCATAGGAGCTTGGGTTTACTGTGATCCATTTCCACTTACCTCAGGATGTTTTCTGATTTCAGAGTTAATTTCTATTTTTTGCACTGTTGGTTATAAAAGAGTATGTTGTTTCATTGCCAACGATTTGAGTATCTTTTGATCTTCTTACTACCACTGATTTCTAATTTCACAGCATTATTTTTGAAAAACATACCTTATGTGATTCCAGTCTTCTTAAATTTGTTAAAACTTGTTTTGTGTCTATCAATAGATGAATGAATAAAGATGTGTTACATATACATAGTGAAATATTAGGCATAAAAAGAAAACAAATCCTACCATTTGCAACAACATGGATGGGACTAGAAAATAGCCATGCAGAGAAACACAAATGCCATATGGTTGCACTTATATGTGGAATCTAAAGAAAAACAAATAAATAAAATGAGCAAATCAGCAGTAGACTCAGAACTCAAGAGACACTGAAAAGTGCCTGGTAGTTTCCATGGTGGGGGTGGGTTGGGGTGGGTGGGTAAAATAGGTGAAGGGGATAAAGAGGCAGAAAATCTCAGTCCCAATATGAATTAGTCATGGGGATGAAAGTACAGCGTAGAGAATATAGTCAGTGTTTCCGTAACATCTTCCTATGTTAATAGACAGTAACTACACTAGTAGGGGTAAGGATTTAATAATGTGTGTAACTGTCAAATCACTGTTTTATATTTGAAGCCAATATAATATTGTATATCAACTGTACTTCAATAAAAAATAAATACTAATTCAATAGATGCTGATAAAATCAAGGTAAATATTAGAAAATAAGCAAAATAGAAAATTGTATGTGAATCATCCATGGATGAAATGTCCAAGAGAAAATGCTCCTTTTCCAGTTGCTTAATGCTGTGCAACAATTTCCTCAAACTTGTTGGCTTCAAACAATATTTTATTATCTCAGACTTTCTATGAGTCAGGAATGCAGGAATGCTTGCACAGAGGACCTAGCTCAAAGGAGCTTGTGTAGCCAGAGTGACTGAACTGGAAGCACAGGGGTCTGACTCAGTGAGAGGATGCCTGGGAATCTCCGTCATGTCTCTCATGTCTACCTCTGTCTCTATCTCTATCTCTACCTCTTCCTATACCTCTACCTCTACTTCTATCTCTCTATCTCTATCTCTATCTCTATCATCTCTATCTCTATCAACCATATCTTTTCTTCCACAATGTTACTGTAGGTGACTAATTCTTCTCATCATGAAAGCTTCAGAAAACGAGACTGTTTATTGAGTGGTTGAAATGTCTAAGATAAAGTATTACTAAATGAACAAAGTGGACATGCCCAGGTAATAGGCCTCACACACCATAGAGCATCTTTTCTGCTCACACTGTGTTGCTTGAGGCAGTAACAGAGACCTGCCACATGCAAGCACCGCGGAATATGTATTTTACTTCTTGAACGGGAAGTAGTACGTTTCTAGGAAATTTGTGAATGGAAGATATAGCTGGCAGCGATTTTTAGAAAATAATCTGCCACAGTTCACACCGTGAATGCACCCTGCCCCAAAGCAAAATGTGTTCGTGCTGCCTTCAAAGGCCTGGCCCCCCAAAATTTTGAAGCACAAAATTCAATCTGGTATGATACCAGACTCATCAGTCCTTATCATCTCGTTCTATAAACAAGATCTGGGGAAAAATGATGCATCTCAGGTGAAGCTACTTGTTGTCTGATCTGAATATCATTTTTTAAAAACTCTGATAACGTGTGAACTAAAGAGAAAGTTACCTGTCCTGTCACTCACCCTATGCAATGGTGAGAGGCACTGATCACACCAGTAAAGCACACTTGCTCTAAATGGTGAAAAAAAAATGCTACAAACTAGGCATTGGTCATGGCGATTCTGAAGTCTAGTCAGGCACACGGGCCTCAGTCTGGGCTCAGTGTGGTGGCTGCAAATACTTCTCCTCATGTGGGGAAGTCGGGTTCCTATGCCCAGGAGCCTCTCTGAGCTTAAACAACCTGATGAGGTAAGTGGCCTATTGCTAGGCTACGGCCTCCACGCCTGCAGGCAATGAGCTATTACTGCGCTATAGAGAGTTCTGCGCAGTGCTCCAGGCGGAGGCGGGGGGCCAGTGCTCAGCCTACCGCCGCCCGGAGAACACTCCGGGGAAACAAACCCTTGCACCCCGCACAACGTTTGCTGTCATTTTCCTTGGTCCCGTTGAATCCACAGCAAACTTACCCGGGGCTGAAACCCATTGGCAGGACACCTGAGCTCATGGTCTCACTCTCGGCTCTAGGAGTTCCCCCCGCAGTGCTGCTTCCCTTTGAGTAAGGAAGCTGATTTTGCAACAGAACAGACTTCTTCGCCTGATTTCTGCAGCAGTCTAGTAGTCCGAAAGCAGCTTTTCACTGTATAAAGCCCACTCCTTATAGGGAGTCCTCAAGACCAGCTTCCCTTCTGACACCAACTACAAGATTCAGAGTCCCCAGAACCATGCTCAGTTTCAGTCAATGGATGGAAATGTTCACAGAATTCAGGAAAACCACTAATCCATAGTTACATTTTACAACATCAAAAGGGATGCAGGCTACTGTCAGCCGTGGCAAGCGTGGATAGGGCAGGGTCCGCAGAGAGGAGACAGGAGCTTCCAGCTGTCCTAGCAGAGTCACACACACAGCAGCGACGTGCTGCTAACAGGATCAGAGTACCAACAGCCATGAAAGCTTCTCTGAGCTTTGATGACTGGAGTGCTAATGGGATCAGCAGCACCGTTGAGACCAAGTGCATATGTGACTGCAAGTTGTCTCCAGCTCTTCCTGAGGTTAGATATTGCATAGTCCCAGAATTCCCACCCCAAATCACACTGTTGGCATAGACTATCGTAAGTGACCCAGAGACCTCAGAAAACCAAAGACATGTATTGGGAGGACACTCAAAGGCTTGCAGCTTATGTTCTAAGAGCTGAGGTCGAAGGGCAAAAATGTCTTTGGGAAAGGTAAGGCCATTACTTGTCACTCCTTTAGTTCATGCTGGCTAGAAAAATCATTTTTGAAACTTCGTGGGTTTTCTGTAAATTGTGTAGTTTTTTTACCCCGTTATAGAAAACCAGATGCATCAATCTCTCCAAGCCTACCTTTAGGTACCTAGAAACCTTTGAGTCTACATGTGACAAAGCCCGCAGGGTAGGGAGCCTCACTGTGTACCACACAGAATCTGTGTCATGGCCTTAAGATTTTAGAAGCCTTTTGCCTATGTTCCACGTGTCTTATGAGATATCTCTTTTAGGTTTCAGGTGGTCTGAATTAGGCATCTTACATTCCACACTGGATATGGTATTTGACCTGGTGCCTTTTCGTAACTTTAAGAGTCACTTGCATCTGGAGAGGCTGGAAATGACAATTTTGTTTCTTAACCCAGCAAGACTTGGCTCTTTAAATTGAACAGTTTATACTTTAGCTCACTTCTCTTTTCTTGTTTTGTAATAGACAATAAGAATATACCAAGTGGCAATATTTTGCCTGGAAGAATTGTTGCACCATCACGATTATTACATGTATTTCCTATATTTCCTTTACATGGGCAGCAAAGTATTGACATCGTATGCCATTATGTAAGATATGTCCCCCCTCCTTCAGCTTTAATAACACTTTCTTTAAGCCCTCATTGACAGTCTCTTTGAACACCTGTAGTCTCCACTGACATGCTTCTGAGGCCCTGCAGGCTTCCTTTAACAGTTACCACCAAGTCCTTCAAACTTCTACCAGTGCATGTATTTATATGTTTATTTTTATCACCCTACTTGTATCAGTCTATGATGGTTAATATTGCTGTGTAACAAATAAAAGATCATTTACATTATACAGTGGACATTTTTTGTCATTAAGGAAATCAGATGGGGCATAGGGGGATGGGGTCAGTCTCTGCTCAGTGTGGGAGGGATTCAATGGATAGGAGCTGGGGTCACCTAGAAGTGCCTTCACTCAGATACTTGGCAATTGGTGTGGGCTGTCAGCCTGGCTCTAAACTGAAGCTCTTGACTGAAGCACCTAATCTTGGTTTCTCCCTGTGGCCCAGAAATTCTTAAAACATGGTGACCCAAGAAGATGCAGGCTGTGTACATGACTGCTAAAACCTCCGAGGAACTGCTGACAGAAGCAGAAGCTACATCACCTTTTATCACCAAATCTTGGGAATCAGAGTATACTTTAATGATTCAATCATAAACCCTGGCAAGTTTTAAAGGGAGAAGTTTAAAACGGATTTTAATCCTCTTTGGAAACAACATACTATGAAAATCATTAAGTTATATATTTAAAAATGAAATATTAAGCAAAATACTTAAATATTTAAAATGTAATGTTATGAGGAGATATTGTACCATCTAATGCAAAAACTAGAAGACTGAAAGGCAAATATTAATGCCAACTGGTGCACATCAAGAATTTAGACAAAATGTACCTAATGCAAAACATGAAAGAAAAAAATAAAGTTCAGAGAAAATGATAGTGTGAGAAAACAGCAGCTGAACAAAATGGAAATGCTTTAGGAAAAGGAGATGGCACAAACATCAAAAAAAGAAGCAAGAAAATTATGGACATTGTTAAAGACTTAGGGATGGGCATCTGGTGAGTGAAGGATGAATAAAAAGGACCCTTTGGAAAAAAGTGTATTTTGTAAATGAGGTAATCTTTTAAAATGCTTGCATTCCTTTAATTTTACACAACATGTTAGGAAATGTAAAATGCAAAAATGTTTAGAACAAGTATTTTACTATCCCTTCCTACATTTATAAAAATTAATATTATGTATTTTTCTTCCTTCTATTGGTTAATGATGTAAATGTTAATTAGGAGATACATCTAACCATATATTTATCACCAAGTCCAAATTCCATCTTCCATCCATATTTCATTGTTTGGTACACACTATTCCAAGCCTTGCTAATATCTTTAAATTCATCTATGTCTTATTAAACAGTATGTAAAATTATAGTGGGTTTAAGATACATAAATGAATTATTTTCAAAAGTTTCCTTCTCTATTTTATTATGTTAACTTAGACTTATGTTTATGATAAACTTTTCAAGGTGACATTAGAGTGCTATCATAAATTTAAGTGCATTTGAAAATAATTTTTGGAGAAATATTAGTGTCTAAAGCTCCAAACAACACCACTTAAGCTAACATGAGGTGAGAGGTAGTAAAGAGGAAAATCTCTTAGTATCATGAATCTCAGCTCTTGCTTTGTTAGGGATGATATGCAATTAAGTCAGTTATTAAATCAACATGGGCAAAGGGATATGGGCATGAATCTTATGGGAAACTGATAAAAATACAAAATACAGCTATATTATTTAAAGGCTTAGAATACATTGTATATTTTAGAAAACAAAACAGAGAGGTAAAAGATGATAAAACAATGCAAATTAATTCAATTATTGATTTCAGAGAATTTCAAGCACAGAAATTTGGTAAATAGTATTAGATGGAGGTAGAAAACAGTGTAGGAAGAGACTCCAACCAAAGATCTGGTGCTGTAAAAACTGGAAGGTCTGCATGAAATTTTTGAAATTATATTCTTACCTTTTAACTTTCACAAGAGATAGATTAATGACTCAATGCAATTCATTGAAGTTGAAATCTGAATGGCCAATAAATACATGAGATGACTACCCGAATCAGTAAAGGAAATGATATTAATGTAAGAGTGAGAAACCATTTCTTACAAAATAGCTTTACGAAAGTTTAAAAAAAAATCAAGTGGTATATCAGATGATTTTGAGAATGTGATGAAATAAAATGCTCTTTTTGTTTACATAGCTAGTGAGATTGTAAAATAATTGAAGCATTCTTGCACATAATTGGGCAGTATATTTGAAAACTCAGATATTTCCCTCCTAGGGAAATTGTTTCTATCCTACATAACTCCTAGGTGGAGAACATGATTAGCAGGACAGAGGATGATGTAGAAGCTTTTCAACATTAAAACAACAACAGTAGATTCATGGGAGATAATGGTCAGCATTGGAACTGTATTCATGTAGTGAATAGTAGATGAAGGAATGTCGCGTGCCCTGTCCTCGCCGGCAAGAACAGCATGCAACAACAGCAGGATTCTTCTGCAGAAAGCTTTATTCTTCAGCTCTTTGTGAAACAAATGAGTTGGGCAGGACCCAGAGGGGAAGGAGAGGCTTGCTTATATAGTTCTCATGCTCTGACCTGGTTGGTGTGGCTCCATATGCCTTATTAGCATAACCATTTGGTGGGTCTCATTGGTCCTTATGCCAAGGCGCAATTAGCATGTAGTTTAGTGGTGTGGGATGATTTGTCATTAGGAAGTTCGGGGCCTTCCGGCTGCCCTGCATTGGGCGCTATTTTCTGAGCGCGGCTGCCAACATCTCCCCCTTTTTTGTCTAACAGAAGCTCAAGGCGGAACTTGCCAGCAGAGGCGGAGACAGAGGCCTGACCTCCATCATACTTCCTGATGCCCCCTTTTTGGAGAGGGGTTCTGGGCATCTACCCCTATGCAGTCAGGCATGCCTCTCAGAGGGGTCCAAGACCTCTTGCAGTGCTTTGCCTCGCATCCTCTGGCTGGCGTTGGGACCGCTTGGTACAAAGGGTTTGGACCCTTTTTCTCAACCCTCTTGCACCATGAGCTTCTTAAAGAAAGCTGTGATTAAGCATTGAGGTACTCGGGCCTGGTGCAGTGCCACATGGGCTCAGGGTGCAAGAGCTACCTCAAGCTAAAGCCGAGCTTCCTTCTTAAGCATGTTGAGCCACACTTGGGGAGAGGCGCCAACGTCTATCGCCATTAGGGCTTGAGCAAGGATCACCTTGTCCTGCTTATGTTGGTTGCGGAGTCTGCATAACAACCAGAGTAAGAGCATGAGACCTCCAAGCAGGAACACGCCCATCCCAGCCATGCCCGCCCACTCCTTGACATGGGAGAGAGCTCTGAGGAACCAGGAAGAGAGTCCTTCCGCTACGGAGATATCTAGACGGGTGGAGTTGATGTGGATAATTTCTCGCCGCAGCTCTTCTAGTGTCCCATCGAAGTCTTGGGACCAGTTTCCTGAAAGATACTGGGACAGGTCTCGTGACAGATTAGCTGCCCGAGTAAAATTTTTATATTGAATGCTAGTGATGCAGAGGGCACGATATTTCCGCTCACATCCCAATTGGGCCATTTGCCAGAGCACCTCCATTTGTTCCTCCACGAGATCTATGCGTTGATTGAGGATCATTATTCCTCCTTTCAGTTTGCCATCAAGTGTGGACTGTTGGTCCAGGGCAGAAGCTACTGAGGCTGCAAGGTTATTGAGCTCTGTAGCCGATTTGATGGAGGTGTCTAAAGCTATACCAGCGGCGGTGGCTGCGACCGCGGTCGCGGAGATCAGGAGCACTATGGCGGCTGTAACACCGAAATCGCGCCTTTCTCGAAACAGAGTCATGGTGTTAGGGGCGTCTACGGGAACAGGGACCCAACGGGGGATGCGGACTACCAAAGCATTGGTAAAGTTACGCGCATCCCAACACTGAGACAGAAAGCAGGTTTCATTGGAGCAGGAGTCAAAGCTACTATTGGATAAGATAAACAGAAATGGGGGGTATACGCATACTGGAGAAGGTGGAAAAAGGGAATTAGGTGACTCTGGACCTGATTTTGCTGAACACGTGTAGTTCTCGTTGTTATGGGTCATGATCATGTTCCAGTGTGCGCACATGTGGTTATTCTCGCACCAAAAGGTGATATTTTTTACACCGATTCCCCCACCCTGGAGGGTGGAAAAGGGGGAGAGGTCGGTACACGAGCCATTGACTCCACACAGCATCCATTTATGGAAGGGGTTCATGCTCAGCTGCTGACGAAACTCGCCTTCGAGCACCTTTACTGGCCACCAAGCCTCATTGGCTGGCCGTCCCTCCATATCTGGGGAGATGGTAAACTCCTGCCTCTCAGTTGCCCACGTTACTACAGTTGACTGACAGTCAGTCCAGGGCCACAGCTCTCCCTCATAGTCGCCCACACAATGGGAGGCATATTTGGGTTGACGAGGCCTGTCAGTGGAATTGTTCCTGGGAGAGTGTACAAATGTGCCATTGATCCAGAGAACCATCTGGTGGATAGTCATGTTCTTATAGGACGGGCTCCCTTCCTTATTAGGCCCTTCAAATTTAGCTGACATAACGGGGAGGCTACTGGCCTCTAGAATTATGTCACTGAACCATCCGTATTTCCTCCGTTTCAGGGAGATACAGCCAGCTAGATTCTGAGTGGTGAAGCATAATGACCCATTAGTTACGAAGGATCGGTTTTCTCCCAGGGGAGCTACTAGGGTGTCTTTAACTAGGTAGGGCAAGTTCATACTAGAGTTGGTGGTGAAAAAGCGGGGAAAAACGGCTGCATTGAAATGGACAGGCATAGGCTTAGGAAAGGCAGACAGGATTCCCCATCTCAATACTCCCTGAGTCGGGGTCTCCAGTGTCAGGAGCAGGGTCAGGAGGTACAGCGAAGTCATCTCCTTTGTTTAGGACTTTCCTCGTTAGGCGCTCCGGGATCCAGAAGGGATTTTCTTCACCCTGGGGGAAAACACACACAGCTCCCCTGGATCTGATTATGATTGGATCCGGGCCCTTCCATTGGTTAGATAACACGTCCTTCCATTTTACTAGTTCTTGTGGGTCTTTTGGCCACTGATTATGGCGATCCGCTGCTGTATGGCCTTGAGTATCCAGATTCAAAAAATTTATAGTGAAAAGTGCTAGGGCTATGGCAGTTTTTGGTGTGGGGGGTATATCTTCAATTCCCCCTTTTTGTTTAAGTAAATAGGATTTGAGCGTGCGGTTCGCGCGTTCCACAATCCCTTGACCCTGTGGGTTGTAGGGAAGGCCAGTGATATGTTTTATCCTCATGTGATGACAAAATTGAGCAAATTTTGTAGAGGTATAGGCTGGGCCATTGTCTGTTTTCAGAATCTGCGGTAACCCCCATGCGCTCCAAGCTTCAAGGCAGTGCTGGATGACATGGGAAGCTTTCTCTCCTGACAATGGGGAGGCAAAGATGACTCCTGAAGAAGTATCCACGGATACATGTACATATTTCAGTTTCCCAAAAGACGAAATATGCGTCACATCCATTTGCCAAACTTGTAAAGGCCTAATACCTCTGGGGTTGATCCCCACATGAGGTGCGGGAAGGAAGCTGCAGCAGTGTTGGCAGCTAAGGACAATGTTCCTAGCTTCGGCCCTGGTTATGCTAAACCGCCTGCGCAGCGTTTCGGCAGTGACATGAAACTGTGTGTGGAATTTTGAAGCTGTGGTGACAGGGTCTAGCAGGGGAAAGACTATGCTTCTGGTTGCGAGGTCTGCCAGGTGGTTGCCTTGGGTCATAGGCCCGGGAAGGCCTGAATGTGCTCTGATATGAGTTATATACAAAGGAGATTGCCTATGAAGTAGTGCTGATTGTATCTGTTTGAACAAAGTGGCTACTGGGCTGGACGCTTTAATTAGCCCGGCCACTTCTAGAGATTTGACTGCATTAACTACATAACAGGAGTCAGACACAATATTTAAAGGTTCAGGAAATATTTGTAGGACCTCTAAGACTATGCGACATTCCACTATTTGTGGAGTGTCAGGCGTGTAGCCTTTTGTCACAACTTTGCCATCATGGACATAGGCACCTGTGCCTGTCTTAGACCCGTCCGTGTAAACTGTTTTTCCATGAGGCAGCGGGGTTAGGCTAGTGACCCGAGGAAATACTAAGAGATGATTTTTGGCGAAGTTGATGAGGGGATGTTTAGGGAAATGATTATCAAAGGTTCCTGAGAAACTGTAAGCAAGTATGGCCCAATCATCGTTCATAGCACATAATACTTGTATCTGTTCTACGCTGTAAGGGGTTATAATTTTAGCTGGAGCCTCTCCGAAATGTGTCATGGAGGTTTTTACTCCTCTCAAAGCAAGTTTGGCCACGGCTGCTGGATAGTACTCTATTGTCCTAGCCTGAGAGGCTTGGGGATGAATCCAGATCAGTGGGCCGTGCTGCCATAAGACTGCTGTTGGCAGCTCTGGGGTGGGAAAGACACACAACTCAAAGGGTTCATTCGATTGCACTCTATTTAATTGTGCTGTCATCAAAGCCTGTTCTACTTTGCGAATGGCTTGTAATGCCTCAGGTGTGAGGGAGCGCGGTGACGTTAGTTGTGGGTCTCCTTCTAGGGTTTTAAATAGTGGAGTCAATTCAGTGGTGGGTATCTTTAAGTATGGGCGCAACCAATTAATATCCCCTAGGAGTTTTTGGAAGTCATTCAAATTTCACAATTGATTATGTCTTATCTCAAGCTTTTGGGGGCAAATTACATCTGTGTAAATGGTTGCTCCTAGGAATTTGCTAACACTAGATTTTTGGACCTTCTCGCTTGCTATATTCAGTCTCCAATTTTCTAGGGATCTAGTGAGATCTATATATGCTTCTTCTATTTCCGCTGGTTGTGGGGAGCAAAGAAGGATGTCATCCATGTAATGGATGATCTTTAGCGTGGGATAGGTCTTACGAATTGGGTCTAGCGCTCGCTGAACGTACAGTTGACATATGGTGGGGCTATTTGCCATTCTTTGAGGGAGGACCTTCCACTGAAATCTGGCATCGGGTTGTTCATGGTTAATAGCTGGCAAAGTAAAAGCAAATCTTTCCCTGTCCTTGGAGCTTAGAGGTATAGAAAAGAAACAATCTTTAATATCTATTATGAGCACTTTCCATTCTTTGGGTAAGGCAGAGAGGAGTGGCAGTCCCCGTTGTACGGGTCCAAGCATTCTCATTTGAGCATTTACTGCTCTCAGATCATGAAGCAACCTCCATGATCCTGACTTTTTCCTGATTACAAATATGGGTGTGTTCCATGGGGACACAGAGGGTTCTAGGTGTCCCAGTTGGAGCTGCTCTTGCACTAAGCAATGAGCTGCTTCTAATTTTTCAGAGGATAGGGGCCACTGAGGAACCCATACGGCCTCCTCTGTGAGCCAAGGTATGGGCATGGCATCTTCAATGGCCCCTATGAAAAACCCAGGCCGTGACGGTCATTCTTTACTTTGGGCAGGATGGGCTCTATGTGTCCCTGTTGGTGTTTCCCCAGCCCCTTGCCAGGGATGTATCCCATGTCCATCATCATGCCTTGGGCGGGGGTGGAGTATTCATTAATGAGTTTGAGGCCTAAGTCTCTCATGACATCCCTCCCCCATAAATTGACCGGTAGAGGGAGTACATAAGGGGTGACTGTACCCTCTTGTCCTTCAGGGGCTCGCCATTTCAATGGTTTGGCACTAATTGAAGGGCTTGACTCATATCCTAAACCTTGTAATGAATGTGAGGATTGGGTCACAGGCCACTTGGAGGGCCACCAGGTTGCAGAGATAATACTTTTATCTGCTCCAGTGTCTAGGATTCCCTCAAAGCTCTTTCCCTCTATTTGAAGAGTTAATTTTGGTCTGTCTGCTAAATCTAATACTATGAAGGCTGAATCCCAGTCAGAGGAGCCGAAGCCCCTTTCTCCCCTCTCCGTGTTGGTAGCAGGATAATTGGCGTGGAGACTAGGTAAAACTAAGAGCTGGGCTATGCGGTCTCCCGGGGATATAGGATAGATTCCTCTGGGAGCCGAACACATGATTTTTACCTGTCCTTCATAATCTTGATCTATGACTCCGGGATGAACTACCAGGCCTTTCAATGCAGCAGAAGAGCGCCCTAGGAGTAACCCAATGGTATTTGGTGGTAGGGGGCCTTTAAAGTCTGAAGGGATAGGCTGAACTCCCATCTGTGGAGTCAACACTATTCTGGTGGTGGCACGGATGTCCAATCCCGCGGAACCTGAAGTGGCTCTCCTTCGGGGGCCTGGTTGTTCCCGAATGACACTTGCGTGCTGGTTGCCCCATATATTTGCGGGCCCTGGTGACGGGGGCCCCTCTGGGCGTTTTTTGGCAACTCTAAGGGTTTCCCTTCTATATCTTTAATAGACCGGCACTCATTAGCCCAATGCCTGCCTTTCTTACACTTAGGGCACAACTCAGGGGTCTTTTGGGTTGTTTGTTCTGAAGCTGGGCTCCTACACTCTCTCTTTATATGTCCTAATTTCCCGCATTGAAAGCATTTGATACTTCTGTTAGTGATCCTGGCTTGTTTGTGGCTCTGTAATATGGCCGCGGCTAGGCCCGCATTGGTGAGTGGCCCTCCTATTTCTCTACAGGCTTTCAACCAGGCATGTATCCCTTTTTGTTTCCAGGGTGTTATCGCCTGTCTGCATTCCTTGGTACATTGTTCAAATACTAATTGCTCCACTAGGGGCATTGCTTGTTCCTGATCTCCAAATATTCTGCCTGCGGCCTCCATCATACGAGCGACAAAGTCAGAAAATGGCTCGCTCAGCCCCTGAATAATTTTTGTCAAATTGCCTGATACTTCTCCTTTGTTGGTGAGGGCTTTCCATGCCTTGGTGGCGCACGTGTTTATTTGTGCGTATACCTGTAAGGGGAAGGTGGTCTGGTCAGCTACCCACTGTCCTTGGCCCGTCAGCATATCATATGACCACGCAGGCTGTCCTTCGGCCGCGTTTGCGCATGCCTGGGTCATGCTGATATCATGCCACAATGCCTTCCATTCTATGTATTGCCCCATACTAGAAAGGCATGCCTTAGTTACATATTGCCAGTCTGCGGGTGTCATGGCTTTCTCTGTTAATCTCTCAACTTGTGCTATGGTATAGTTAGCACTGACTCCATAAGCCTGAACGGATTCTGCTAACTCCTTAACTTGTTTATGGCTCAGGGGCTGGTGAGAGCGTACGCCATTATCCTCAAATACAGGAAACATTTGTCTAATTGCCTGAAGAGTATCTGGGTGGCAAAAGGAGAGTGCGCCACTCACGTAAGGTGGCAGGGCAAAGGGCGTCGGGGGACACCCTGCTTTCATTTTTTCCTTGGTCCGCTTTTCAACTTTGCTGGTTCCCTTACTTCTACACTCTGCGGTTTTATTTTCTTCCCCTTCCTCTGCGGACGTTAATTCCTCCTCAGATTCCCTATTGGAGAGTTGGAGGTCCCTCAACTCTTTCCAGGGGTATTTACTATTTTCTCCGAGGCGATCGTCACTCGCTTCTCGGGGCTCTTTCGCTTTTGCCCTAGGCGGGCTTTCTCCCTCACTCTGAGGTTTCTTTACCTTCGTTTTTGTGGCCTTTTTTCGGCCGCGCGCGCTCTCTGTTTCCCGTTCCATTTCTGACATGCTCTCTTGGATATCTGTCAATGCTCTCTGACCTTCTTTTATTACCTTTTCACATCTCTCATCTTGCAGACAAGCTCTAATCAGTTTCCAGAGGGGCCTGGTGCCTCCCCTCAGGCTACCCTCCTCCTCCTCTCTATCAAGATCTTTCCCCAGTTTGTCCCAGCTCGGGATTGAGAGGGACCCTGAACAAATGAACCAGGGGGCCACACGGTCTATCTCCTTCACAAAAGATCCTAAGACTTTGCTGGAGACCTTCAAGTTTCGCTCTTTGAGAGCTGTCTGCAGCGCCGTGACTAATGACGGTGCATTCCCCATGGTGCCTCCTTATTTACAGAGAACCATCAACCATCATCCTAAAAAGCAGGGGCCTGTCGGAACTTACCCCTCCGGGCTTTCTTCTGACCTGCAGTTCTGAATCCTCTCCAGATGTCTGAAGGGTCCTCCCTGTGCCGGTGATGTTCTGGTTCCCGGGATTCGGCACCACTTGTCGCGTGCCCTGTCCTCGCCGGCAAGAACAGCATGCAACAACAGCAGGATTCTTCTGCAGAAAGCTTTATTCTTCAGCTCTTTGTGAAACAAATGAGTTGGGCAGGACCCAGAGGGGAAGGAGAGGCTTGCTTATATAGTTCTCATGCTCTGACCTGGTTGGTGCGGCTCCATATGCCTTATTAGCATAACCATTTGGTGGGTCTCATTGGTCCTTATGCCAAGGCGCAATTAGCATGTAGTTTAGTGGTGTGGGATGATTTGTCATTAGGAAGTTCGGGGCCTTCCGGCTGCCCTGCATTGGGTGCTATTTTCTGAGCGCAGCTGCCAACAAAGGAATATCAAAAAATATAGAAAGCAGGCATTTGGTAGCAACAGGAATTTGGAGATCAAATGTTGAATGAAGATATATAAATGCAGCGATCATGTGTATGAACAAAAGAGAAGAAAACAAGTCTGAAAATCTTGGCACATCAAATTATCCCAGGGTGAAATAGACCCAAGTATACAGTATCTTGAGATAGTGACAAGACAGGCAGAAAAATCATGAAAGACTAACGACAATAGTAAGTTTTCAAGAAAAAATAATTAATTAAAATCATGTTGAAATATCTATGATAGGAATCTCAAGTCAATGGCAACTTGAATCATCAGTTTGAAAATAATCAGTGAATTTAAAGAGTTCACTTAGAAGTAATAAACGCCGATGTCCAAGTAGTATTTCTATTTATTTTGTGTGAAAATGAGGAACACAACTCCCTGTCTGTCATTATAGAGCAAAACAAATTGAGGAATTTATATTATTAATCTAGAAAGCAACAAACTGTATTGTCATTTAAAATATCAATAAAATTCACACTTTCAAGATAGAGAACTAATTTTATGTCAGGCCCTGGGAGAAAAGTAGTGACTACATGTATACTATAATTAAAGACAAGGGACTGGATGACCTGGAGGGATTGCAAATTAAAATCATAGATGACTGAAAAATTGAGTTGCATAGGTTGTCTCTCCAAATTTAAACATTTCAGTTACTTAGTAAGTAGAGCTGTGTCTTCTTAGGAACATCTAGAAGGTAAGTCTGAGGAAAATAGTTTATATTTCAAAATTGCTTAGTTCTGGAGTTCAGTAAGGTGGATCAACATTCCCCTCAAATGCTACATAATATAAGTTTTGTTACCTCCTCCAAATGAGGTAGTTTTTCTTGTTGACATGCAACCTATCTTTCTATATTCTCTGTAAAATTAGAATAAAATTCTGATATTTAATACAGGGTCTTGTGACTATTGAATTCAATAATACCTATGATGATGCTAAGTAAATATAAGATATTATGTAGAGCAAGATAATATATGCTTAGTTAAAAACTATTGAAGGTCTCCCCAGTGGATCTAGTTTATTTGTTGGTGCTTTTAGTCAGTTATGGGGATTTTATGGACTCCATCTGTGTATAAGCATTCCTTGTTTACTCACTGCATGAAAAAATAAATATATAGCTTGCCAATCAGAAACCAACAACCTAGTAAGGAAAAAAGAATACTTAAAAAAATAATTACATGTGAATAAAAGTGCAGCTTGCTGCAAGATTGCAAAAAAAGCATTACAAGATATATACAATGAAGGTATTATTCATCTAATGAATATGCACTGTGATACAAGTGCTTCGATGAGAACATCATGATAACACACTTTTGTAATGACCCTCTAAAAAGTGGTGGAGAGATGAAATAATTGCACAGAGATTAATTATCCTGCCTGCTGATACAGAAGTTGGTGGTATAGCAAGATTGCAAACCCTGGTTTATCTCATCTGAAGGTTCATAATAGTACCCATTTTAAAGAATATAGGCAGAGGCACACACCTTCCAGAAGTTCATTATATGCAGAGTTTGCATCTACAGGATGAATAAAGACATGTGAAGAAAGGGGCATGTGTGTTGGAACTTGAAGGAAAGAAAAAATGATTTACAAAGGAAAAGGATTGTGGATGAGAAAGAAAGAGACATTCTAGGAAGGGAAGCCTCCTGAGAAGATGCGTAAGCTGTATCTTTGGAACCTGTAAGTAAAAGTGACAGAGTTTGTCCTGGGAAATGGAGAATGGATATCCGGGAATAAAGGCTTGAATGATTTTCTGCAATACCTCACTAAAGATCAATAAATAAATGGAAGGCTGTTCTACAAATAATTTGAACCATTGGAGAATTTTATTTTCAAGTGATACAATCCCATGATGCTTTGGGAAAATCCCAAAGAAGTGTGTAAGATATAAAGGAAAACAGAAAGTTAGTCATATCTGTAATATGAGTGTGTGGGTGCAGATACAAATAAAGTGAGTTTTTCATTCAATACTTTGATGAGCCTTTCCGAAGGGCAGCAGACTGAGGCTCCGTTTACGCTTGGAGGCCCCTGAGTGTACTGCATTCGGAAATAAGTGTCTTGACAACAACGAGGCACTGCTCATCCTAGTTCCCTGTGAGACAGCAGCAAAGGAAATGGAGTTTGTGGTACTTATTTTGATATAAAGTTAGATAACACAACATGGCATAATCAAATATAATATCCATGTCTCCTTCTATTCATGCTCAGCTTGAATAAGAAACTGTGGATAAACCAGAAGACTGCATTGCATCCACTTTCTCACCACTGTGCTTAAACACTGCTTTGCTCTATGGAGAGATAATAGTTCAAATCTGTGCCTCACACTGATCAAAACCCTATGAAATCTTGGAACCTATAGTCTTCTTGATTAGTTTGACTGTCTCACATTGCTATTTGTCAAGAGGGTTCTGATAATGGACTGAATAAAGGGATGTTTTTGCTTATGTGCACAGATCTTGACGAGACATAGTACTAAAATACACCAGAGTGTTTTGAATTACATTCATTGTGAAGTGGTACCGTGAGCAAAATCTTGGGTGGCAAATGAGACCTAATTACAAGGTTAATTATGGGGACAAGGGCTGCCCAGTGCTAATTGATCACAGCACTCCCTTAATAAATTGTTCCTTTAAAAGCTACTCCAATCAAAGTTAGTGTGGAGGCCAGATGGCTGCACATACACGTCCCCAGATGACCCCAGATGTGTGAGTAGGACTGAGGCTCAGCAGTAGTACATGGCCTTGGTCAGACAGAATAAACAGGAAGGCAAATACAGGTCAAATCAGCACCGGCTCCGTGGAATCCGTGGAGTTCTGCAGGCTCCACAGCTTCCGTGGCACTCCTCATCGCCTCATTTAAAGACTACTTAATTATATAATTTAAGTCCAGGTGAAAAGGCTGAGGAACCTGATACTCTGTATGATTCAAGGATGCTGCACAATTGCTGAATTCTAACCTTAGAAAAGAATAAAGGTGGCAAATATTCAAGAAGTGATGTATATTCACTTTTCATTCATCTTAGGTAGCATTTATATTTCAAAGCATAGGATGTGAGAGAAATCAACCTAAAGACATGAGAGAAGACAAATATCACATACATAGTGCTTATAGATGGACTATGATTTTTTTGTATCATTAATCTACAGTTACATGAGGAACATTATTTTTACTAAGCTCCCCCCTTCACCAAGTCCCCCCCTCACAAACCCCATTACTGTCACTGTCCATCAGCATAGTAGGATACTGTAGAATCACTACTTGTCTTCTCGGTGTTGCACATCCCTCGCTATGCCCCCACTACATTACACATTCTAATCATAAGGCCCCCTTTCTTCCCTCCCCCCTTATCCGTCCCTTCCCACCCATCCACCCCAGTCCCTTTCCCTTTGGTAACTGTTAGTCTATTCTTTTTTTTGAGAGGGCATCTCTCATATTTATTGATCAAATGGTTGTTAACAACAATAAAATTCTGTATAGGGGACTTAATGGACAATCATTAATCAACCCCAAGCCTAATTCTCAACAGTCTCCAATCTTCTGAAGCATAACGAGCAAGTTTTTACATGGTGAACAAATTCTTACAAAGTGAGTAAGTTCTTACATGGTGAACAGTGCAAGGTGAGTCATCACAGGAACGCATTATGAACTATAGACAATCAGGTCAAATATGAATATTTTTTTGATTTTTATACTTAATTTATATGTGAATCCCACATTTCTCCCTTATTATTATTATTATTATTATTATTATTATTATTAATAAAATGCTGAAGTGGTAGATAGATGCAAGATAAAGGTAAAAAACATAGTTTAGTGCTGTAAGAGGGCATATGTAGAAGATCAGGTCTGTGCCTATAGACTAAGTATTACTCCAAGCTAGACAAGGGCAACAAAACATCCACGGATGCAGAAGATTTCTCTCAAAACAGGGTGGGTGGGGTTCTAAGCCTCACCTCTGTTGATCCCCAATTTCTCACCTGATGGTCCCCCTGCGACTGTGCCTGTCTTAGGTTGTTCCTCCCTTGAGGAACCTTACCCATCTCTGGCTAACCAGTCATCTTCCAGGGCCATACAGGGAAATATAAATTTGGTAAGTGAGAGAGAAGCAATATTGTTTGAAAAGGTTGGCTTTTTAATTCTTTGCAGACTTATGCCCTGTGGCTTTTATGCCAAGCATTTGTCTTGAGGTATCTTTACCACTTGGAAGAATTATGATACACAGTAATTTCGTTATGAGGCACGAATTCTACTTAAGGGTTGTAATTAGGAAGTAACAAGAAAAGCTATAGAAGTAGCAGACGGAAGAAAACATGGGAAGACTGATTATTTCTTTGACATCTTCTTGTAGAGTACATAAAGCATGTATAGGTTTTAAACTACTAATTAAATTGCGTACACACATTAACATAATAGGAATACAGCTACATAACCAAAGCAGACCTACAATTACCAGCCATCTCCAGTTAAAGCAAGAAAACCAGTTAGGCACCCTAGGCATTTGTGAAAACTTATCAATGATATGATGGATATTATCTAACTAAATTTGAATAGTTTGAGAAATATCAGACAAATTAAAACAACACATTCCTGGGAACTGTTCACATCCCATATGTTCTTTAAACAGTAGATAGTCTGTAGTCGCAAGATTTTGGAGTGCCGCAACTTGCACTTCTCCTAATTCTTCATTGAGTTCCAGCAGTATAGATCCAGTCAAATTTGTTGTTTTACTGTATGGACAGGCAAGCTTAGATATCACCTTCTTCATTCCCATGGCATTTCCAGAAACCGGTGGGATGAATGCAGCTACAACTGCAACAGTGCCAGGATCTTTGTTGAAGTTTTTTGATGATCATCTTCTGGAATGACTCTTCCAGAGAATGTTGATGTTGGAAGTTCTTCATATCATCTCTTAAGTTGTTTTCTGGGTAGCCAAATTAGGCTTTGATCCTCTGTATAAACACAAACAAACCCTTTGCCCACACTTTGATATGCCCTTTATATCATTTTGAAGAACTTATTGGAGATCACCACACAGGAACTGATTTTTTTTTTAAGAGAAAGGAATATTATCAGAAAAATGTACTTCCATAGCTCATCATCTGACACCCTTCAAATGATCAAAATTAAGGGTATTTAAAGCATGCCTTAATCATTGTTTTACAGTTAGTTTTATCTTATCAGGGAGTAATCCCACTTTCCTTTCTTTTTTTTTGTTATCATTAATCTACACTAACATGAAGAATATTATGTTTACTAGGCCCTCCCCTAGACCAGGTCCCCCTAACAAACCCCTTTACAGTCACTATCCATTAGCATAGCAAAATGTTGTACAATCACTACTTTTCTTCTCTGTGTTGTACAGCCCTCCCCTTTCTCCCACCCCCCATTATGCATGCTAATTGTAATACCCCCTTTCTTCTCCCCCCCCTTATCCTTCCCAAGCCACCCATCCTCCCCAGTCCTTTTCCCTTTGGTACCTGTTAGTCCATTGTTGGGTTCTGTGATTCTGCTGCTGTACTGTTCCTTCAGGATTTCCTTTGTTCTTATACTCCACAGATGAGTGAAATCAGTTGGTATTTCTCTTTCTCCACTTGGCTTATTTCACTGAGCATAATACCCTCTAGCTCCATCCATGTTGTTGCAAATTGTAGGTTTTTCTTCTTATGGCTGAGTAATATTCCATTGTGTATATGTACCACATCTTCTTTATCCATTCATCTACTGATGGACACTTAGGTTGCTTCCAATTCTTGGCTATTGTAAATACTGCTGCGATAAACATAGGCGTGCATCTGTCTTTTTCAAATTTGAGTGCTGCGTTCTTAGGGTAAATTCCTAGGAGTGGAATTCCTGGGTCAAATGGTAAGTCTATTTTTAGCATTTTGAGGAACCTCCACACTGCTTTCCACAATGGTTGAACTAATTTATGTTCCCATCAGCGGTGTAAGAGGGTTCCCCTTTCTCCACAACCTTGCCAACATTTGTTGTTGTTTCTCTTTTGATGGCAGCCATCCTTACTGGTGTGAGGTGATACCTCATTGTGGTTTAAATTTGCTTTTCTCTGATAATTAGCGATCGGGAGCATCTTTTCATGGGTCTGTTGGCCATCTGTATTTCTTTTTTGGAGAACTTTTCAGTTCCTCTGTCCATATTTTAATCGGATTATTTGTTTTTTGTTTGTTGAGATGGGTGAGCTCGTTATATATTTTGGACATCAAGCCTTTATAGGACCTGTCATTTACAAATATATTCTCCCATACTGTAGGGTACCTTTTTGTTCTATTGATGGTGTCTTTTGCTGTACAGAAGCTTTTCAGCTTAATATAGTCCCACTTGTTCATTTTTGCTGTTATTTTCCTTGCCTGGGGAGATATGTTCAAGAAGAGGTCATTCATGTTTATGTCTAAGAGGATTTTGCCTATGTTTTTTTCTAAGAGTTTTATGGTTTCATGACTTACATTCAGGTCTTTGATCCATTTTGAATTTACTTTTGTATATGGGGTTAGACAATGGTCCAATTTCATTCTCCTACATGTAGCTCTCCAGTTTTGCCAGCACCATCTGTTGAAAAGACAGTCATTTCCCCATTGTATGTCCATGGCTCCTTTATCAAATATTAATTGACCATATATGTTTGGGTTAATGTCTAGAGTCTCTCTTCTGTTCCATTGGTCTGTGGCTCTGTTCTTGTGCCAGGACCAAATTGTCTTGTTTACTGTGGCTTTGTAGTAGAGCTTGAAGTTGGGGAGCGAGGTCCCCCACACTTTATTCTTCCTTCTCAGGATTGCTTTGGCTATTCGGGGTCTTTGGTGGTTCCATATGAATTTTTGAACTATTTTTTCCAGTTCATTGAAGAATGCTGTTAGTAATTTGATAGGGATTGCATTGAATATGTAGATTGCTTTGGGCAGGGTGGCCATTTTGACAACATTAATTCTTCCTAGCTAAGAGCATGGGATGAGTTTTCATTTGTTAGTGTCCTCTAGATGGACTATGATTTTACTGACTCAAATGATGCAGCAATTTTCTGCTGAGCAGAAATTTTCAGTCAATAAGCATGGAAAATCATAATGAGTTTAAATTTCAATTGATGTCTAAAGATTTTAGTTTTGGAGGGTTGCATATAATGCACTGTTGTGCAAGAATGAAGAGGATTTTTTAAAGTTTTTAAAAAACAATTTAAATGACTATTACAATGCAATATGATAGGTACAAATATAAAGTTACATTTTAAACTTTAGAGACAGGCTTTTGGTTATTGAGAATTCAATGAGGAATGCTTTCCACAATCATTATGGTAAGAAGTATTTAGCATATTAGAGACTTCAACACATTATTAGAGTTGGAGAACATGCAAATGATTGATAAATAAAACTAAGTCCCAGCACAAATATGTGAATGGAAGAGGGAGCTTGGAAGAGACATTCTTCACACAAGGGTTCAGAGTGTCTTCAACTCCCCTGGGAAGAATGGGTGATGGAGTAAAATACAGCTTTGAAAGGGAGGTTAAGTGCATGATTTTATTGTAAAAGCTGGAGATGTGAGCCCCGCGGTCCTTCCCTTCCCTACTTCCGCAAGAAGTGCAATCAGAAGGAAATATTTACCAGAAACAGAGTCACCCCAAATCTGTTGGAATCAAACCGATCAGACCTCCTGTTGTGCCGTGGCTTGTAGACACATGGAAGCAGCCCAGGAAAGCTGTTCTCCTTTTGGCACTTGTCCCTCCACATCAGCAGTTCGTTCCCACAGCCACAGTGTAAGGTTTGGTCAGTCATTATGGACCACACGTGATGCACAGCCCCAAACCAGCCATTGCCTCTGCTGGGGTGGGGGCGCTTGAGCAGAGAGGAGGGCATCTGAACGATGAAAGAAAACACACAGCATTTCCTATCATGAACATGCAGGATTCACCACGGATCTATTGAAGGTGGCTCGTTAACGTCTCACAAGGAATGTGCATCCTAATGAGGTGAGACAGTCAAAAAACCAGATGAATGTCTATGGTATTCGATGGGGAAAATACTGAGAAGGAAGAAAAAGGGTCTGGGCAGGCAGCATATCCAGAGAGAGGCCATGAGGGCTTCATGGGTGGAAAGCACTTAAGGGAGGGTCTGAGAGCAGCGAGGGACTTGGCTGAGGAAGAGGCTCAAGAAGGGAGCAGCCTGCACACACACACGGGGTCCGAGCTTTGTGGGCGTGTCCCAAAGCAGAGGCAAGCCGAGCCAGTGACTGGGCAGATGCAAAGGGTAAGATCAGGGTGCAGTGGGACCCATTTCTGTCTACAGAAGAGGCAACACTCCCTACGATCTACATGAAATCATTAACAGGAAAACTGCAAGCCTGAGAGACAGATATTAAACTATAGGTTACATCTAAAGGGTGATTATGAAATGAGAAAATTCTTTGGAAACCATCCATATTTTGATCAGTGTGGTACTCACACAGGATTAGACATGTTTAAAATTTTATCATTTCAGATGAATTTCCTCAAAATACTTGTTATATGTATGTTTCACTTTCATGTGAAGTATGTACAAATATCTGGAGACAGTACCATAAAATTGGTATATTATGCCTAAGCCATTCCTAACAAAATTAATAAATATAAAACTGAGTATATCAGAAGACAGAAATAAATGTGCAACAATGTTTATATTCCATAGACATTTGTTTCATTATTATTTCATTTATTTTAAGTAATTCATTCACATATAAAACTATGGCAAAATGACTTGTCATTAATAATTAGAAGCATGAAATAAGTCTTAATCACATACCTATTTTGTTAGACAATAAATAATGCATACATTAGCTGAAATACTTTTGAATGCATTGAAAAATCAGTGATGTTAATTTCAAACATTTTTCACACTTATTTGCATGATAACATATTCATCAGTTTAACTGATTTTAAATCTAATATCATATGGGCATTTTAGATGGCATTAGGCTAACATGATTGCTTTTCCTAGACATTAATACAAAACAGTAAAGTAATACATAATAATATCATGTTTTAAAACAGAATTTCTGTTGAATAAATTTGGCAGAACCATATGGATCAAAGCCTAGAGCCAAAATACCAGGCACGCTTCTCTAAACTGCACTCAGAGGAGGGAAAGACCTCAGGAAAAGAAAGGGAGCCGGTCGGTGCCAGAACCACTGAGGAGAGCAGCATGAGAGAGAGAGAAAAGAAATGGGTATAAAAATAGAAAATCTAAAATAAACTACTGTGTAGAGGAAGAAATCCCCTGAAAGAGTTTTGCTAATGAAATGGAAGAGATTAATTCTATATAAATTTGAATAGTTTCAAGTTAAAATAGGAAAAAATATTTATCAGTTAAAAATATTTATATGGTATAAACTATATTCCAGGTATTTTTCATGTATTATAATTGTGTGATTTCAGTTAGTTTTAATAGAATCCTACAATATAGGCATTTTCAAAATAAAAGTAGAAATTAAGCTTGGAGGAATTGTCTAAAATCACACAGAAAGATAATTTGTTCCAGGTGTTTGAACTATGGTCTTTCACCTTCCTTTGGCCCACTTTTCCAGGAAAATGGCCTATTCCAGAATGTCTCATGATTGTACCTAATTTACAGAGATGGAGTGAGGGATGGGCATATTGACCATTTCCAACACAATCGTTATTAGTAATAAGTATTATGTAATGGATTTATGATTGATGATTTCTCAGGGCCTTCTGTTTACCTGACATTTTACTAATCCTATCTCATTTCCTTGAGTACATGTTTCTTTTTATACTTTGATAATATTTTTAGTATCATAGGGTGATATGTTAAGTTCCATGGAAAATGATAATGAAAAATCTCATTGACCAAAAATTCATGAGTGTTCTTATGACTCTTAGTGTATTTCTGAAGGGGTAATCCTTGCTTGGTGCTTGAACTGACTGTGTGATATAATTATATTGTATGCCTTTTGAGAAGCCTCCTATGTTCTAATGATGAAACTCGATGTCTGTTAACTATGTACTCTATATTTAAAAATCATATCAAACTAAAAATAACCATCAATATTACTATTCTACAATTGACAAAAGATAATATTGTAGGTGCGGTGATCTAGGCTGGAAGTCCTTGATATTTACATGACACAATCTTGGCCATTTCTCACATGCTGTACTTTCCACAGTGGGCATACCCATCATGGCATGGGAGAATGAGAACTTCACCTCCAACTTCATCCTGCTGGGCATCTTCAATTACAGCCCCACCCACATCTTCCTCTTCTCGCTGGTCTTGGGCATCTTCTCAGTGGCCTTCATGGGAAACACTGCCATGATTCTCCTCATCTACCTGGACACACACCTCCACACCCCCATGTACTTCCTCCTCAGCCAGCTGTCCGTCATGGACCTCATGCTCATCTGCACCACTGTCCCCAAGATGGCCTTCAACTACTTGTCAGGCAGGAAGTCCATCTCTCTGGCCAGCTGTGGAACCCAGATATTCTTCTATGTTTCCCTGCTTGGAGCCGAATGTTTCCTGTTGGCTGCAATGGCCTATGACCGCTATGTGGCCATTTGCCACCCATTACGGTACTCAACTCTCATGAGCCATAAAATCTGTGGTCTCATGGTTATTTCTTCCTGGATTGTTGGCTCTCTTGATGGTATAATTGTCATTATAGTTGCATTGTCTTTCCCTTATTGTGGTGCCCAGGAAATACCCCATTTTTTCTGTGATGTTCCTGCTCTTCTCACTCTTTCATGCACTAACACATCGCTATTTGAAAGGTTAATGTTCATATGCTGTGTTATTATGCTTCTCTTCCCTGTAGCAGTCATCACTGCCTCCTATGCTCATGTTCTCCTGGCCGTCATTCACATGGGATCTGGGGAGAGTCGCCGCAAAGCTTTTGCCACCTGCTCCTCCCACCTCATGGTGGTGGGAATGTACTATGGAGCTGCCATGTTCATATACATGCGGCCCGTTTCTGATCGTTCCCCCACCCAGGACAAGATGGTATCAGCCTTCTACACCATCCTCACTCCCATGCTGAATCCCCTCATCTACAGCCTCCGCAATAAGGAAGTGGCCAGGGCATTCAGGATGCTGTTGGGGAGGGGCAAGTCTGGAGAGTGAATTGCCTAAGTGACTTTCTTCTGCCCTGTTTGCTTTATGCTTAAGTTTATGCAATTAAATGATACAATTAAGCATCCAAAATATTCTTGACAAACGCAAAGACTTAGAAAATGGAAAACGGCATATAATCATTTGCTTAAATATTGTATTTCTTTTGTGATGGAAAATTCAGTGTATGGTTGTAAGTAAACATTTGCTGCAGGATGACAAATACTTTGTTTTATACAATACCAGTTAACAAATTAGAGGTATTTAACCACCACAGTATCACAGAATATATAATTAAATGGAGTACTGATAAGTGGTCTGTTTTGTAACATATGTTAGTTTTGCATGTGGCCAACCGAAGAATTCCCCTGAGTCCAACATCATACCTTGGATTGATCAATTTGTTAAAATGATTGACCATAGTAATTATATACAAACATATTTGTAAAGTTATTATGCAAATTAATATGCTTTACCCAAATAGAGAAAAATAGCGTTAGTTGCTGGTTGGCTTATTGAGTCTAATTTAATGGTCACTGTCTTCCTTCAAGATATCCACGTCGGGAGCATACAGGTTGGGGAGCTTCCTTTTTGTATGGATACCAACCTTATACTTGGGAGAATGAAAAGTGAATATGAATCCTAATGCCTGGATTTTTTAATCCTTCCACATCTTGATGCTTATCCAGGTTGTGTAATTTCATGGAAGAATTTGTGTTTAGAAAATCCTAGTTTCTCTGATGTCTGGATTTTTTATAAATCACATGTGTGGCTTCAGTACAGATATTTTTCTAATGATGTTTATATGAAATTTAGTGCAATTCTGGAGATTCTTGTATTTTTATGAGGAACAACCATTATGCCTGAATATGAACCTTAACTGTTCTCTTAAGACCCTGTTGTAAATCATCATTGGATTAGTTTTCCTTTGCTGCCCAACAAATGAACACAAATTTGGGGTTCTCAACAGGATCTGTTCATTATATTAGAGTAGGAAAGGGTAGAGACTGTGGATGGCTAACCTGGGCATTCTGACTAAGGTGTGTCCAGTCACCAATTCAGGTGATGGCTCAGGGCAAGTTCGTGTGGCTGTTGAAATCATACATTCATTTGCACATGAGTAACTCACATTAGCTGATTTCTTTAAGGCCAGTAGGAAAGTTCCTCTGACCTTAGGGTAGGCCTAAGGCCTCTTTCAAAGGTCTACTGACTAGTTACATCAAGTCAACTTAAGAGCATCTCTCTGAGATTACTCTAAATTAACTGATTTGGGATCTTAACTATACCTGCACAGTCACTTTACTCTTTCCTCAGAGAATAATCTAACTATAGGAGAAAGGCCAGGGAAATAGATCACAGGAAACATTTAGAATTCTGGCTACCACCCACACCCAGATAACATACAGATTCCTAGCTATGAAGGATGTTAAAATGCAATTGCAACTTTTCCTGCAGGATTGTGAGGAAACAATGGCAATGTCCTTATGACTCACTGAATTATTTCAACGTTTAGAAATTTATGGACTTTAGGGTTGAAGGTAAGGCTAGGAGTAGAAAAGTACCAGGTATTGAGTCCAAGTAGGTAAAACTGTCTTCAAGTTTTCACCCCTTTCCTCAAGGAGGTCTTGGTAGAGTCGCCTGAAGAGGATCTCTGCCGGAGATCTTAGATACGGAGACCTAGCAGGGAGGGGGCAAGAACCTCTTTATACACGGCAGTTGTTGGCATTCCGTAGAAAATGTGGGGGAGCTAGAAAAGCAAATGTGCAAAGAGCGCACCAGCCAATGCATCCTGAGTGCCTGACTGCCACTGCCTCCTGAGGGCAGTGCTGCGACCCCAGGTCTGGAAGGGGAAGGTGGCTTCCTTTCTATCATGTGTTCCCATGTCTTTAATTTATGTATGTCCATCAAATACATATTTACCTTTACCCTTTATTAAAGACATATTTGACATCAAATATTTTTACTGATTTGGGAGTTAGCTGAAGAAGGGTAGGACAGGGGTATGTATTTTCACCACTGGGATTGGAAAATATACAGGGTGATCAACTCAGGATACTATTTATCACCTCATTTTTCTGACTAATAATTTTAAAACAAAGCTTCTAGTAAGAACAGAATGTGGAAATAGTCCTATATTCTTCTAAGACTACAAAAAGTTAAAATTTTGTACATCTAGACTAACCCTGAAAAGTTTGGTTGGGATGTGAGTTTGAGGCCTCACTACAGTAAAATCAGTGTGAGCACTCCACCCTCCACCTGATTCTCACTGAGGCCCACCGTGTAGATTTCTAATTCACATAGAATTTAACTTTAGCATGTTTATGTCTCTATATATCTTGCAAAATGTGTGTGAAGTGTCATGGAGAAATAATTTTGAATAAATTTGATGATGGTGTTGACAGTGTTTACTACAGGCTTCTTGGATTGTTCATACCCAGTCCATTTCTTAAAGGACATTAGGGACTATTTCCTCAAAACTCTTTTCAACAAAAGGCAGAGCTAACCACTCTTACCATTTGTGGAATGGGAGGACACTGGAAGGACGTGGATCTACTGGAAATCCAGTGCTGGTGGAATACAAAATGGTAGATCCATTTTGGAAGACAATTTGGCACAATTTCACAAATTTCTTATGAAGCTTATGTACTCTGACCATACAGTCCATCAGCTGAGCTCCTTCATATTTATCCCAAAAAGTTGACTTTTGTCTACTCAAAAAGCTGCATGTGAATCCCACATTTCTCCCTTTATTATTATTATTATTGTTATTTTTTTAAATAAAATGCTGAAGTGGTAGGTAGATGCAAGATAAAGGTAGAAAACGCTTCAGAAGATTGGAGATTGAAGAGAATTAGGCTGGGGGTGGATTAATGTTTGTGCATTGAGCATTGACTCCCCTATACAGAATTTTATTGTTGTTAACAATCACCTAATCAATAAATATGAGAGATGCCCTCTCAGAAAAAAAAAAAAGCTGCATGCTTATTTTATTCATCCTTCAAGACTCACTGAACAGGTAGAATAACTGCATCACAACCATTATGACTTTCTGAGGTAGTTTTTTATTTCATTTTTTTCTTACATATTTTCCACTAAGAAAAAATATATATTAGGATTATTATGTTTCAAAGTTTAATGAGTTCTCTAGCTATCTTATGGCATAACTTGACTTGCATTTTGATTTGTCTGAAATACTTTTTATTTTTTGATATTTTTCATTTGTTAAATGTAGAAGAGTAATAATAATAGATTCAGTGAAAAGAGAAAAAATAAACTAAAAGCATTCTTAGTATTTTAAATTCAATATGCTTAAATTCACTAAGAACAATATGTTAAAATGGAAGATAGGATATAGGAAAAGCACAGTAAAAATAGTGATTTTAAAAAAGCATATTGTGAAAATTTTGCTACTAATAGACTATAAAACCTTAGAATGATTAGTGACCCAAACTGGCCCACACTTGTATGGCAATTTATGAAATATAATATATAAGACATGTAAAAAATATATAACATAAAATCATAAATTAGATTATCATTAAAAATCTACTAAAAATGGAGAAACATAGAACAGGATGCTTCATAGGTATATGCAAATTACTATTCAGTAGACATTTATAAAACTTCAAATAATTTTAACATGCAATAGTTGCCAAGTAGTCTCACTAGGCAGGGCAAACTTTGGTATCTATAATGCAAAATAATATCTTCACAAATGTTTGGTTTGTCTCAATTCTCAAAAAATTAACAAATAATCAAAATATATGAAAATAAAATCTAACCTAGTAGTAGAAAATAAGCAAAACAAATGCTAGAGTCAAGAATTAAATATTCCCATTCCAATTATCCACTGTTGTATAACAAGCATCCCCAAACTTAGTGGCTTTACTGAACATGATAGTCTTATTTTCTGTCCTGTTCCTGAGTTAGGAATTCAAGAAGACTTAATTTGGAAGATCTCAGCTCGGATTCCCATATGGTGACATGGTGGCCGACCCTGGAGCAGCCGGGCTCTCAGCAGACCCGGAGGAGCAGGATTCCGACATGGTCGGAAGCTGCCTGAAGATCTCACTCTTTCTCTCCAGACAGTTTCCATACATGGCTAGATTGTTCTCCTCTGTATTGTGGAAGTAGATTGTTTATAACATGATTGAAATATCCAGAAACAAGTATTCTCAAAAGAATAAAGTAAAATACACAGTATAGTCATAGTCTGGCCTTAGATGTCCCAGAGTGTCATTTCTGTGACAGTATTTGTCAATGCAATTTTCCTAATATATATTTACTTATATCACAAAGATATATTTATAAAGCTATTCCAATGTAAGCATAATAAAATATAAAGAGACCAGTGAGACACCAATGAGATCTCAAAACCAAACTTATAGTATACATAAACTTACTATGTGATTCAGGAAATATTCATGTACAAATGACAACAAATAATTGTATGTGGTATGGAGAAAGCTTCCTTATTATACATAGAAAAACAAATTTAGATTCTATATACAAGCTGGACTCAAGATTAAATACATAAATTTGTGTAATGTAATGTAACAGAATTATTTGAACAGAATATAAAATAATTTCATATAAACAGAAACACATTTAGTTGACAACAAATGATTAATGTTATTTAATTACTTGAATATTAAGAATATTAATCTAGTAAAGGACATGGCCAAAGTTAACACACTGAAATAGACTGAAAGAAGATATTTTCCATGTCTAAAGCCAAGAAAGTACTAAAAACTAAAATATTCAAGTAATCACCACATATTAAAAATTTGCGAAACAAAACAAAGTAGCATTCAACTGGAAAAGGGTGCATACTTTCACTAATAATGAGGCTAATAAAATTTAACAATGATGAAAAATCGCTTTTACTCAATAGGCTAGAAAACTTTCATGAGCTGGATAATGCTAAATAATGACAAGTGTGGGGACAGATAAAAATTCTCAGAACTGCAGTTGAAAACATGTTCTAATATTCGCATCTGTGAAAGCAACCTAATGGTATTTAATTTATGTCTCCACATAAATTGGAAGTCAGAAATTTTTTCAGGGCTATTAATACTAAACAGATTTAATTATATGATCCAGAACTATGAAATTATCCAAGTGATTTAGAATTAGTTTTTAGCTATGTATAACATGTGTTCTAATATATGTGACTTCATATGTAACTGAAACACAAAATCTTTCATTTTTTCCTGTTAAAATCTGGATTTGGGCAGTTTTAGGACAGCATAGTTTCCTCAACATCTTCAGGAAACTACAAGTGCTACAATTACAATAAAAATAACAACAATTTTTGAAAAAAATGTGAAAAAACCTGATCCTGATTAATATGGAATAGTAGAAAGAATACTTAATAAATCTTAAAAAACAGAATAATGAGATGAAATCATCACTGACATAAACATTTGTTTTTAGCTATAGTAATAGTCTAATACTGGGCACTTGTCTGAAAATCTTGGGAATCAAATTAGCCCAAGAAAAAAAAAACACAGTCCATTTGAGGATCAGAGAACTAGCAGCAGGATAAGAGAAGAGTAACCACAAGTGGCGAGCTTTCCAAGAATAATTTGCAACAGCAGTGACATCTCACACATGGAAATCTCAAATCAACTGATGCCGAAAATACGACCACTTGATTGGCCAGTTGGAAAGTATTAGTGAACTGGCACTGAGGTCCAACCACAATGATGAATTCTTCATTTTATTTGAAAATGAGAAATTCAACTGCCTGTTGTTCTCAATCTATAGGGTTAATAGAGTGTGAAAACATGAGTGATTTAAAAAGTAGTGAAAATGGCGTCATTAACATATGAATGAGCCAGGAGACAGAGGAAAAACTGGAGGGAGTTTACATTATGAATCAAGGTGACCGAACTTTCTAATTGATTCTTCATATCAGTAAAATTCATATTTTCAAGTTGGAAACTAATTTTACATGAGGCCCTAGGAGAAGAAGTGGATGATAATGCACATTACTGTAATTGAAGACAAGGAACTGAATTCCCTGCAGGGAATGCAAAATTGAGTCATATCTGACTTAGTAAAGATGTGTGGCAGTTATTTTCTCTGGAAATTTAAAGGTTTTTCGTTTACTGTATAAGCAGTGTCATATCTTGTTAAGAACTCTAGAAGGTAAGATGATATTGTAAAATATGTAAGGCATTCTGGAGTTTAATCAAATGGAAACATGTTTTATCCAAAACATATATATGTGTGTATATGTGTGTGTGTATATATATATATATATATATATATATATATATATATATAATGAATTTTGATATTTTAAATTACTTATTTATGGAAGTAATTTTTATGTTGGTCTGAAATGTTTCCCTTCATATTCTCTGTAAAATTAATGTGCTCGTGTATTTTTCACATCTCTGTTTGAATATTAAATGATACCTGTGATGATCCTAAGTAAGGGTGATCTAGGATAACATAAAATATGCAAAGTTAAGAACCCGTGCAAGACTCCCCAGTGGATCTAGGCTATGTGTTCATGCCTCCAGTCAGGTATGGGAGTCTTATGGTCTCCATCTTTGTGAAAACCTCTCCTGTTTGATAAAGAGCATCTAAAAGAAGCATATTAGTTTACCAATCAGGAACAAATCATCTAGTTAAAAAAGAACATTTTCAAAAATAATCACAGGTGAATAACAGTGGGTTTTATTGCAGTATTACAAAAATAAAAACAAGTAAGGTGTGACAACAGAGTGTGCAATGGCTGTAATGCACTGCTGAAAATTTCAAAATACTTTGATGAGTAATTTTAAGGAATTAGTTCTGTCTTTGCAACAACCCTGTGAAAGGTGGAGGGAATTCAAAAATAATCTACAAAACTTTAGTCGACCTGCCTGGTGACACGGGAGTTGGTGTTGAGCAAGATTGCAAACCCAGATTTGTCTGATTTGAAGGTCTATGAGATTAATCTTTGTACAGAATGGAGGCAAAGACCACATATCTTCTGTAAGTTCAGTATAGACAGTGCTTGCTATCTGCAGAATGAAGAGGCATGAAAAAAGATTCACGTATGTTGGAACTTGAAGGACAGCTATGATTTTCAAAGGTAAAAGTTTGTGGAGGAGAAAGGACATTCAGAGAAAAAAGAACCTCCTGAGCAAATGCCTAGGCTCAGATTTATGTACTGTACCTTTGGGACCTGTGAAAGTAATGCACGGGGTTTGTATTGGGAAATGGAGGACAGGTGACTTAAAAGAGAGGTTTGATGACTTTCTTTCGTGCTCCACAAGATCAGTAAGGAGGTGAGAATTGTTCTGAAGATAATTTCAATCAATTGAGAATTTAACCTTTTTGGTGCTTTTAGAAAACCTATAGTAGTGTGCTGTATGAAGTGAGAATAGAAAGTTAGTCTTATCCATAACATCAGTAGGTGCAGATGCAAATAAGAGGGATTTTTAGAAGTACAGATAAACTGTTCCAATAGGCACCAGCAATCCTTTTGTGAGATGATTTGGAGATTCTGTCTGAAGGCGAGAGATGGATCATGCGAATAGTTTCTAGGTCTCAGCAAGGGCAGTTGGTGCATGCCATCTTATCTATAAACACTGTTTTCTGCCTTTGGTGGGAGGTGGGAGTGTGAGGTGTCCGCTTACAGAACGAAGCTCTCAGGGCACCTGTGGGGGCTCCGAGACGCCCTGCGCACCCAGCCCGCGCTCCCGTCCCGCTCTCCTCTCCCGTGCTCGGGGCTCCTCCGAGGCTTCCCCGCGGTGCAGGCCGCCCTTCCTTCCCCCGTGCTGTGTCTCACGCTCTGCGGGTGGGAGCGGCCTTGACCCGGCCAGCAAGGCCACGCTCCCAGACACCCTTTCCTAAGAATGTCTGACTCCCTGTGGCCTGTGAGTACTTACTACAAACATGAACTAACTTTTTATCTAATATTATATGATAGACTATTTTTTAAGTATTTGGGGAACAAAGTTTGTTATTTCTGAACCATGTAGGATTTGATGAGAATGTATTGTTTGGATAGTCTTTTAATAAATTATTATACAACTTATAAAGCATACAAATAGCATGAATTATGTTTTTAAGTCCACAGCTCTAGTGTCTATATTAATTTTTCATGCTATTATATTCAACAGTAAACACATTCTTATTAATATCACATAACTGACTTCCACTAAGACATTGCTTTCATGAGGTTGATGTGTAGGAACCTGAGGTGACTGGGCTCAGAAATAAGCATCTTGACAATCATGAAATATTTACAACAGTTTCCTGTGATAGGGCAGTAAAAGGAATGAGAGCTTATGCAATTGGGTTACATGTTATGATATGATATGATATATGATATGATATGATATGATATAAAACTTTTTCTTCTATATATGTCCGCCTTGAAAAATTAAACATGGAAAAAACACAAGAATATATAGGCTAAACCTCTCTACCTACTACATTGTAAATATTGCATTTCCCCACTGGGAATGAGCAACTTAATACTGTTCCTCAACTCAACTTGATCAAGATCTTCTGCCATTAATAGCAATCAGCTAATCTAGGGCAGTTCTCCTATCCCACAGTGCTGTTCTTACAGAAGGTCCTACTATGAACAAAAGTGAATGGACAATTTTATAGATGTGTACATAATCTGAAGAGACATACACTTAAGACATTCTGTAGCTTGTTGTTAAGATAAGGATCATGTAAACTATTCAGGAACAAAACTGATGCCTAATTACAGAGTCAGGTGTTATCATTAGCTAATAATGGGGACAAGGACATCACAGTGTTAAATGATCATAACACTTCCTTAAGCAATTTCTCTTTTAAAAACTACTCTAAAGAAATTTGATTTGATTTTGAGGTTTGGACAGATGACAACCTGCAGGATGGCACACAGGTTCCTCAGATGATCCCAGTTCTGTGAGTAGGAGTGAGGCTCAATGCCACCAATACATGGCCTTGGTTGAACAGAAAGATAAACAAGAAAACAAAATACAGGTCAAAGTATATGGTCAGTAGAGTTACCCAGCTTTCGCGACACTCCTAGCACCCTGACTTACAGAGCAGTTCATCATGCACTTCAGATTCAAGCTGAAGGAAGTGGGCTCTGCTGCTGTGGGGTCATTCCAGGATGGGCGCAGTTGATTGAGACATTGCTTTGTACAAGGGGAAAAAGCGGCAAATTCTCAGGAGATGAGTTGGTGTATGTTGAGTTTTCCAAAAGTATTACTATTGATATTTCAAAACATAAGAAGGCAGAGTTCCACATGAATATAACAACATGTGAAACTGGAATAGAAAATACAAGGATTGAAATTATACTAAGTGATGGGGTAATATTCTGTTGGGCAATAAATTTCAATCAGGAAACATGAAAAATCACAGGGAGCTTTCAGCAGTCAGCAATGTTTGAAGGATTTTCTGTGGTTTGTATAATGGTAAGACAGTACAAGGATAGAAGAATGTTTTAGAAAGATTGAATTAGCAATTGTATATAAGAAAAGTGGAAGAATAAAAAATGCTGAAAATTCAAGGAGCATAGGTTTTACTTATTCACATAGTGGCGGTTGAGTTTCTTGATAAGCATCATCAATGTAAAAAAGGGTTAGGTAAAGAGAATTTATAACTGATCAGAAATTTAGGAGGAAGTGAACACCTGAGTTTTAACTGAAATGCTGTTATGTACACAGAATAAGTGATTATGACCCAAAGGTGGAAGAGGCATCCTATGTCCAAATTTTGTTTAAAGGATATTAGAGGAGAAAGGAAAAGTGCATCTTGTCCCTTCCAGTTGGAAGTAAATAGAGGAAAAGGAATGGATGTAACAATAGAGAATTATAAATATATTAGCATATAGCCAAATAATTCTCCTTAAAAAGTCTTGTTAAGAAAATGGGAGAAATTAATTTTATATAAACTAGTCTAGATGTAAAATAATAATAGTACCTTTCCCTTCCTATAGTAATTATTTTTTAAATGCTTATATGGTAAAACTATATTCCTAATAATATTCATACTTTATAAATATCATCTGTTTTAGTTTTAATAATATCCTATAAATAGATGCTATATATATATATACAAAGCACAGAGTGAAAAATAAGATGGGAGCATTTAATTGCCTAAAATCACAAAGCTAAAATAATCTGTAACAGGCAAAGTAAACGTGTTTTTGAACTCTATCCTGCTTTATGAGCAAAATGACATATATTAACTGCCTCATGGACACCCTATTTTTGGAGATGGAGTAAGGTACAGGGCATGTCTCATAGACAAGGAACTACTTCCACTACAAATCACCATTATTAGAATAACTATGACTTAATTGACCTCTTATTGTTGATTTCTCAATGTCTTCTGTTTACCTAACATTTAACTAAACCTAAATCATTAATATGAATACATGGTTCCCTCTGCACTTTGACAAACAGAATTTGTACTTATATTATTGTGTGATATGCTGAGTTCCATGGAAAACATAATGGAGTTGACATTGACTTCCCAGAAAACCATGAGTCTTTCCTGATCACAAAGTAATTTGAAGGAATGATCTAAACTGTTCATATGAATTGACTTGTTGCTCTAAATTGATAATATGATATGATAAAATTTTCATTATTTTATTAACTCACTATGTATGTTAACAATGCACTTTATATTTAAAAAATACTTCAACCAAAAATAAGATGAAATATTCCTAGTCTAAAAACAAAACAAAACCAAAATCAATGGTCAGAGAATCAATCTCCCCATGCTTAGACAATTGGGTAGATGTGGTGACCTAGGTGGGAAGTCCTTGATATTTCCACGACACAATCTTGGCCACTCTGCACATGTTGGGCTCTCCACAGTGGGCATACCCATCATGGCATGGGAGACTCAGACCTTCACCTCCAACTTCATCCTGCTGGGCATCTTCAATTACAGCCCCACCCACATCTTCCACTTCTCGCTGGCCCTGGGCATCTTCTCAGTGGCCTTCATGGGAAACACTGCCACTATTCTCCTCATCTACCTGGACACACACCTCCACAGCCCCATGTACTTCCTGCTCAGCCAGCTGTCCCTCATGGACCTCATGCTCATCTGCACCACTGTCCCCAAGATGGCCTTCAGCTACTTGTGAGGCAGCAAGTCCATCTCTCTGGCCAGCTGTGGAGCCCAGATATTCTTATATGTTTCCCTGCTTGGAGCCAAATGTTCCCTGTTGGCTGCAATGGCCTGTGACCACTATGTGGCCATTTGCCGCCCATTACGGTACTCAGCTCCCAAGAGCCAGAAAATTTGTGGTCTTATGGTAGCTTCTTCTTGGATTCTTGGCTCTCTTGATGGTGTTATTTAAGTTGCGGTTGCACTGTCTTTCCCTTATTGTGGTGCCCAGGAAATACCCCATTTTTTTCTGCGATACCCCTGCCCTTCTCACACTCTCATGTGCTAACACATTGCTGTTTGAAAGAATGATATTAATATGCTGTGTTATGCTTCTCTTCCCCGTAGCAGTCATCACTGCCTCCAATGCTCTTGTTCTCCTGACTGTCATTTGCATGGGATCTGGGGAGAGTCGCCGCAAAGCTTTTGCCACCTGCTCCTCCCACCTCATGGTCATGGAAATGTACTTTGGAGCTGCTGTGTTTATATGCATGCGGCCCATCCAGGACAAGACAGTGTCAGCCTTCTACACAGTCCTCACCCCAGTGCTGAATCCCCTTAGCCTCCGCAACAAGGAAGTGGACAGGGCATTCAGGAAGGTGTTGGGGAGGAGCACGTCTGGAGAGTGAATCCCTTAATAATCTTTATGCTTTGCTTTCTATAACAGATTCTTTGCTTTATTAAATTTGTGTATTACCTTGTGTAAATTTATGCTTAAATTTATGTATTCCACAAATATCATTTAGTACTTAATATGTACACACCTTTGCAGCTTTATAGGCAACAATGTAAGATTTATAAACTGAAACCTATTTGCATATTTTTCAAATATTTCATATTTTTTATGTTCCGTTTCATTATATGGCTGTTGGATGTGTATTATAGCAAACAAAAACACATAGTTTATGTCTTTTCAAAAATAATACTGGTTAACAAATTATAGATATTTCCCCATCAAAACACTCCATAGTTTGATTATGCTGATTAAAATTAGTATGTGTTTTAACATGTCATAGATTTAATGTTGGCAAAAAAGAGAATTCCACAAAGTATATTGTAATTTGAATTGATCGTTTTTTGAAAGCTCATTATAGAGCTATATGTTATAACTATGAATTTGAGATTATTATGAAAATGAATTTGTCTTAACTGAATAGAGAAAAGATTGAGGTACAGGTACAGTGCACTGTATCTAGTGGACATTGTCCTTCAGGTACATCAAAGGACTGGGAAGTACCCGAATTTTCTTCTTATGCACACATCAGCCTTATAAATGGGAGACTGAAATGTGAGTATGAATCCTCAAAGTCTGGATTTTTCATCCTTAGAAATCCTGATCCTTATACAGGTAATATATTGCAATTCTATGAAAATGTGATATATTTAGTTGAGAAATGTTGGTTTTCTGTAGTCTGCATATTTTCAAGAAATAACATGTGTGAAATTTCCATCCATATTGTTGTAATGGTAATAGCCAAGCTATATGTATATGTATGTGTATATATATATATATACACACATATGTGTATGTATATATATATATATATATATATATATATGCCTATTGCAACATCCCCAATGTGTTAGTTTTATTTTTTGCCTAACAAATTACCACAAATTTAGCACCTCTAAATAGCAATAATTTATTATGTGACAGTTTGAATTGGTCAGGAGTCCCAGGATGGCTAACCTTGATATTCTCCTCAAGATTCACAATGTAGCATTAAGGTGTAGGCTGGTACTGTACAGTTTTATCTGAGGCTTGTGGTCATATTTCAAACTCGTGTGGTTGTTGAAATAATTTATTTGTATGCAACTGAATAACATATGGAGAATCTGTCTCAAGGAAGGTCTAAATCCTCTCATAAAGACTTCCAGCTAATTCTTTCCAGTCCCAAGTCATCTCCCTTAGATTACTCAGTGTTCTTAATTGAAGATGCACAATCTTCTTCACTTATTATATAATCTAATCATGGGAATAACACCAGGTAATGGAGATCATAGGAGATGGTTTGGGATTTTTCCTGTCAGACACACCCATATTAGTTGCAGACTTTTATCTAAAAAACACATACAAATGCAATCTCAATTATTAATCCTGTCAGAAATGTAAGAAAATATTGCTAATGTCAAATAATTGGATTAAATCCACTTTATGAAATTATTTTATGGACTCTTGGTTTGAGGGGATTGTTGAAGGATGTAAGGCTATGAGTAGAAACATATGCAATATTGAGTTTAAGTAAGGAAGGGTCTTCAGGTGCCCCCTTACCCTCCCACAAGGAGGTCTTGGCAAAGCCACCTGAAGAAGACATCTTCCCAAGGCTTCAGATAAAGGGAATAAGCCACATAGTTTTTACCAGAGATAGGATAGACTCTAGCACCCTCAACAAGCCAAGAAATCCAAGAATATAGACATAGAATAGATTAATAAGAACAATTACATTTTACCCATGACACCCTTCCCCTGAGGGGACACAGCTCAGCACGAAGAGAGATCCACATGGCTTGAAAATACTCCACTGGGGACAGGGAAAACAGAGTGAGAATATGGCTTCCCCAGTCTCCCAGGACATCATTGCATGAAAGGTCCACTTATTCTTTGACTTACTTAGATTACTGAGATGATAAACATGGCTGAATATTCTGGGCTGTTGGAAACAGGGAAAGGGGTGAGAATTTACAGCAACCATCTCACAGATCTCAAAAACCAGCTTGAGTTATTACAAACTGGTTTGGGACACTTCCAAGAGGCCTGCCTGTGAATCCTGTGGACAGACTCACTTGCAGCCCCTCAATGGGCTGATAGTTGCCTCCATGATTGCATATTAGCCTCCACAGATGGCATGCATGCACTCCAACACATGGCATACAAGCTTGCTCCAACAGTACACAGATATCATCATCTAGCCCAATTCTGTGATTTGGAGGAGACATGCAATCTTAAATCTTACAGGGCACTGACCTGAGGAAAGTAAGTTAAAGGATATTAGTACCCAACCTGGCTATGTGGGGTTGAAAGAAGGCACACAAAACTTGGCACCCCACCCCTACCCCAATAAGTAAAAAGAGAAGTGGAGATTTCATATCCACTGAAAAGGAATTAGATACCTTTTTTCTAGTAGGGCTGACTGGTAAAAATCTTTCTATCCTGAAGTCAGTCAAGGACTAGACAAGTTGACTAATTCTTTAAATGTAAAAAAGCAAAAAAAGATTTCAAGGACCATGAGGAATCATGGAAACATAACCCCACCAAAAGAACAAAATAATATTCCAGTGGCTGACTCCAAGGAAATGGAAATCTATGAATAGCCTTAAAAAGAAATAAAAGTAATCATATTAAAGAAAATTACTGCACTACAAGAGAATATTGATAGACAACTAAACAAAATCAAGAAAAATGCATTAACAAGATGATAAATTCAACAAAGGTATAAAAACCATTTAAAAATTCTGGAGTTGTAGAATACAATGACTGAACTAAAAATTTAATAGACAGCTTCTCCAGCAGATACAATCAAGCCAAAGAAAGAATCTGTCAACTCTAAGACACATATTTTGAAATTATCCAAACAAACAAAAATTTTGTTTTAATTCTATGTTATTTGTAGGAAATCACTGAGTGAAATATATGCATATTTTGTGAGATCCAGAGGAGCAAAGAGAGAAAACAACAAAAAGCTTATTTAAAGAAACAATCACAGAAAATTTCCCAAATCTAGGGAGGGAAATTAACATACAGATTCACTAATTAAGGAACCCAAAAATAGGCTGATAATCTGGAGATATTTACACAGACATCATGAAGAGTCACATTGTCTAAAATAAGACCAAAATAACTATTTTGAAAACAGCAATGAAAAAGCAACTTGTCAGATACAGCCATCACCAGGCATGATTTATTTTCACAGGTCAGACACGAAGCCCACTGAAACCTCCCAGGATAGCGGTTCTACCTAGAGCTGCAGGCTTGTTTATGTGCTTGTGTTCTCTGCCGATTTTCATAAAAATGGTTTAACCATTAATTTAATTAAATCATTGACTTCAATGATTTTCCTTCTACTGAAATTATTACTTCTTTTACAGAAAATAAATGAATTGGGTTTTACTGGATTGACACTGTTCAATAATGTCTATGCATTTCCTTTTTCATTTCTCTTCAAAACCTAAGAGAAAATGTGAGATGAAGAATTTGATGGAAAATATAACATGAAGAAGAGGAATAGGTAAGGGAAAGCACGTCAACATCAGTAGCCACAAAGGACTTACTTCTGACAGCCTGTGGAGAGGAATGACATTTTTTCTTCTTAGCTTCTCCAATTCAAGATCTTAAAAATGCTTTGACCTCCTATGAGCACAAGGTTTGAAAATATCTTCACAACATTCTGAAGAGCCCCAGTCTTCTGTCCACAGGTCAATCATACTCTGCTTCCTCCAAAAACATGGGCATACCCATGCCATTTCCAGGGGCCTCTGGGAATAGTCGTCACCATCCAGTGGCAGCTGGTGGCCCAAGGGTAATTTCAGGCATGTAATCATCTCCAGAACACAGATGGGTAGGACACAATTAAAAGACAATCCTAGACACGAGTTAGAAGCCTAAATATATGTAAATGATTATTAGGAGCAATCAATGACATATGAAACCTAAGTCAATCTATGATTATCCAGTCATCTAGAAAGTCCACAAGTGGACATCCATATGTATCTCACATGATATAGTCTAAAGAGCACATTATAGAAATTCTGTAAGATCCAGTAATTTCACTTCTAGGAATTTATCTGAAGAAAACAAAAATTCCTGATTTGAAAAGATATATGCACCCCTATGTTTATTGCCATATTATTTAAAATAGCCAAAATATGGAAGCAACCAAGTGTCCATCAATATATGAATGGAGGAAGGAGATGTGGCACCTATACACAATGGAATATTGTTCAGTGATAAAAATGAAAGAAATCCTGCCATTTTTGACAACATGAATGGATCTAGAGGGTATTATGCTAAGTGAAATAAACCAGGCAGAGAAACACACCATATATGTTTACTTATATGTGGAATTTAAAAACAAAGCAAAAGAAACAAAAGAACAATGCACTCATAGATTCCGAGAAGTGACTGGTGGTTACCATGGGGAAGGGTTTGTGTGGGTGACTGGAGAGGCTGAGGGAGATAAAGAGCATGAAACTCTCAATGACACATGTTGGTCATGTGATGTAGCACAGCTTGAAGAGTATTACCAGTGATACTTTAACATCTTCCTGTGTTGACAGATAGTAACTACACTAGAGTGGGTGAACATTTAACAATATGGGAAACAATTGAACCACTGTGTTGTATACTTGGAATCAATGTCAGGTTGTATACAACTACACTTCAATAAAAAAAGTGACCAGGTCGATTAGAATATATAAAAGTAATTCATCAAATACAGGTGAATTATTCAATTTTCAGTCTCTGTATATTTATTCAAGGTGATTTTTCCTTCTCATGGAATTGTAATTATAGTCATTTCCACACTTGAAAATTATTCATTGTACTCCCAATGTCATGTATCTGGATAAACATTACTTGAGTGAACAAATCATTTATATTATAAGTCTTCAGAGATTTGTATAGTAATATAAAACAATCCGGTTTAATTCTCAGCATCACAATTACTTGGCATTTTAAACTCATGTTCTTAGAAGAATGAATTTTCACATGCAATATGAAAACTTATTTCTGTGACTGATGATTTGAGTATAACATAACTGACAAAATTGCAGAAAGCAATAAGCCAATACATTGGAAATTTTAAAACATTGTGTAAGAATTTGCCATTTGAGGTATGTTGTGTAGGACAGAATAAGGAAAGCCTTCCAAAAACCTTGAATAATAGTTACTAATCTGGAGGGAAAATGATAGTGATTACAGACTGACCTATATAGATAAATAGATGATAGAAAGATGGGTAGAGAGGTAATGTATAGAAATTGTAAAGCAGAAAAGAATGATAGCTGAATGCAGGGAATATATATATATACTTCTTAAGAATATGGAGATATTTGAAAGAAATAGACTACATCTTTTATATTTGCCAGATTTTGAATTTGTTCTCAATCTCTTTCTCTCTCTTCAATATAATATGTGATCAACTTTAATAAGCATAGTTATGAGCTTTTAGACAATTTGCTTATTGTCACCAATTTAATCTACTGGATAAGCAGAGCAGTGCATTAAAATACGGGATAAATGTTAACAGTCTCTCCAATCATCTCTGCCATTCTGGTAACTGGAGTTTGGCTGAAGCATGCAGGTCCTCCACGTAGTGAATGAAGACAGGAAAGGAGGTAAGGCAGAGGCTGCGGTAAAGTGAGTGCCGGCCAGGGTCGGAGAAGTCCGGGTCCAAAGCCAGCCCCGCTCCCTTCCCTTCTCCGCTCTTCAGCCGACCTGCTGACCTCAAACAACCTGTGTCTCATTCTCATTAAAGGTAGTAACAATAATATCCCCTAAAGTTTAACTAGCATCAGCCTACACATATTAGAGAATACTTCACACTTGGTCATTCTCATTTCAGTTACCCATCACGTATAGATTTTATGTCGGATCCTTCCCATAAGAGCCTGAATCAACTACTAGAAATGCAGACTTAGAAAAAAAAAAGCTTAAACCCATACAACTGGTGTGAGACCTGGTGTTTGAAACCAGTGAAAAACTGTCCCAGGGAATGACACCATTAATCTATAAGGCATATTGGCCTATGTGACAATAATTTTAAACCTGAATTCCTTATGAGGAAATTTCACAATTTTTAGAGTTTTCAAAAGGGGGACTGCCAGTCTTTCCTTCAGTTTCTCTCAGAGCTGAACATGACATGTTTAAATAAATGTACTCAATAATGCCATTATTGTACCTTTGGGGGTGATGTTGCCTGCCCAAGCCAGGGATTGTACCTTTGGGGGTGATGCTGCCTGCCCAAGCCAGGGCCGATGCACACCATCTGAGCTCCTTGGGTTATAGGCTCTCGTGTCTGAGATCCACACAGATGTCCTGAATGAACCCTTTGAATGGTAACGGTCAATTTCTTTCATGAACTCATTAGTTCATTGATTTAATAATCAGGTACACATATTCACAGATAATATGTCCAGTTGTTCTAATTTTGTGTCCACTCTTTGTGTTTCAGTTGGGTCCCCTTTGCCTGTACTCTGGAGATGACCGCAGAGTCACCCCTGGGCTGCCGGCTCTCGTTGGGAAGAAAGGACCACATCCCCAGAGACTGTGGTGATGGTCACATGGTCAGGCCACGTTTTTGGATAAAGCAGAGCATGACTGACATGTTTACATGTCATGAGACTGGTGCTGTGCTCACCAGAAGACATTCTCAAAACTGGTCTGAACAGGGAAACTTGGTTAAACCACCTTTAAGGCCTTGATTAAAGACACTAACAGCAGAAGCCATAGTTGCCCTCTTTCCAAGGTCAGAAAATACAACCTTTAAGTTAAAAAAAGAAAACTACAATTTTCAAAAGTGAGTAACCTGTGGTCGCTGTTGTTCTTAAGGTCTCCCATCCCCTCCAGTCTCCTTTGTACCATGATTTACTCATACATTTTTTATTCACTATGGATTTTTATTTTCTCAAATGGACATGAGATTTTATTTGAAATTATGGGTAGACACATCAATTCAACACTCCAACTGAATATTTTAATTGAACAATAACTTCATTAATTAAGTAAATGAATAATGTAATATTTGAAGACATTAGTAGGCACAGAGAATTCTTATAGGTTATTTTACAGTAATTTCTGTGTTATGAAATGGCACAATAGAAATATCAGGCTGCGTGATAGACCGAATTCTAACATAGAAAATGAAGCGTGGTGATAACTTTTCTTTGTGCTGTTCCTATTGATTCAAAATTCTTATTTTCAAATTTCCTTTATTTAGTGTATATTTGGAAAATTCACAGCACTGTGCATGGTGATGGAACTAAGGAGAATATCACCATTATGCCAAAATAATGATATAAAATTAAATTGGGATATATCCCCAAACATCCTCATTTTGTATACAAATTTGAAAATTGACTACTTTAGAATATTCTATGGGACTGGCTTCCCTTCCCTCCAAGAACGTGTAAAGACATTTTCCCTAAATGAAACATTTGTGCTTTGCTTACTATATGCCCTTTTTGGAATTTCTGGTTTATCTAGAATATTTTCTTTCAAAAAAAGAACCATAACATTATAATCTATTCAATTATTAGGCAAATTAAACAAAACTAAATAATCAAACAGCTGCCAAAGAAAACACTATTTTATCCCCTTAAAATTGATTATTTGAATTCAATTCTGTTTAGTATTCAACAGAAACTTCAAACTAATATCAATAAGATATTATTGGTTATGGAATAATCATAAAGGGATCCACAGTTTCTGTTTTTACCTACATCACCTTAAGATAACCTGATGTATCCCTTATAAAATATAAAATACAGCCTAAATGTAAAGGAGAAATCAATGTATTTTTTAACTTGAGCAAGAGAACACCTGGTAATGAAAAGTAATTATTAAGAAGTTAGCTTTTGGGGAACATCTAGGAATGACCAGTTGCTGAGGATGTGTCATTCGCGGTCGTCATGATGAGGACCAGTGGAATGGACCAAGTTTAAGTGGAATGAGTACAGGCTTCATTGTTGTTAAACAAGGACTATTGTTCATAGATCTGGAAAGATTTTCCAGCTGGTCACATAAGTGTCTGAGTCCTGGGGGTCAGCCGATGTCCATTCTTCCTTGTTTCAGCTTGTTAGAAACTCTGATGAAATTTACTATATTCTTGGCAAGGACGACATTGTGAAGCTCTGTAACCTAAGGCGCGGGCACACATGAGGCAGAGATCTCGGGGTAAGGTACGAGGATGGGCATCACCGGGCACATCTTCAGAAACGGACTGTTGTCTTCATGAGCACGTTGGCGGCCTGCATGAACGTAACACTCGCTCGGCCACATTCAGACTATTCTCTCAAGCTCTCACTCTATATATGAAAAACATCAAAATTGATAACTTCATAGCTATAATTTTTTAAACTTTTTTTTATTTCTGTCAACTTGATATACTGGATTCATAGAGCAATATACTAAAATATTGAACTTATTTCAATAGTATGTACAATTATCTCTACAAGTCTGGAAGTTGTAGTTTGGTTAAATTGTACATTTTTCTGTAAACAAGTAAAATTGAGGCAGTACATAAATCAGAAGCTAAACTGGAGTGACCGTTGGAATGCAAAAGACATGAAATCAAAGCCTTGTTTCCTAAATTTCAGAACATGTGAACAATAATACCCACCCCTAATATTGTATGAATATTAAACTATAATATCATGTTAATACTTCAAAATAATTGCTTGCTTGATAATGATTGTTAATTATAATTTATGGATTTTAACTTATTTGTTTCCCATAAAAGACTTACTTAACAATTAAATGGTTAAGAAAATTTGAGACTGAGATCAGAAAAAGACAAATTGCTCAATTCCATTTTGTAAGCCTTGGAGTTACATCATTTATCTCTAGGTTATACTGGACTATAATATGTATCTACTTTTCTTGTGAATACGTTTTACTACCTTTATTTATTTTTTTATTGTTAAGAGTATTTTGAAGTACAGCTGATATACAATATTATACTGGTTTCAAATATACATCACAGTGATTAATAGTTATGTTATTATTGAATCCTCACCCCATAGTGCAGTGAACTATCTGTCAGTACAGAGGATGTTAGAGAACCATTGACTATGTTCTCTATGTCACACTTTCATGCCTGTGACCAACTTATATTATGATTGAGAATTTTGTGTTTCAAATGTATGACTGCCAGTAGTTTTCAAGTCAGGCTCCTGCTCAAACCCCTACATGTGATCTGCCAAGCCAGCCGTAGACAATTATGAGGCTCCACCTGAGAGGCCTCCCTGGGAAAAGCTGTGGCACTCACACCAGCATGGCACAAAGAGACACTGCCTTCCAGGAAGGAGCTTGTGGGAGTGACTCAGGCCTGCTAGGCTGGCCATGCTCTTCCATGAATTTCCACATTTTGGCCAAATGCTTTCCTGCAGAGATCCCTTTACCTGGCGTTTTCAGAGGAGGCTTCCTTAGGGACCTTTGCCGAGTCTTCCTTATGGGAAGTAGGGGACAACATCTTCAAGACAGCTCTTTGCACTGTGACTCAGGGCTCGTATTTCCTAATCCCAGCCCTCTCTTTTCTTACACCTGCTGGCTTCAGGTCCATTACACTGCAAGAGACTTTTCTTTCCAGCTCCCAGTCCTAGCATGCGCTGCACATCTGTGCTGATCCATTTCACCATGACCAGGGAGCCACCCCAGGCAGGGAAATGTCCAGTCACAGTGATTGACAAAGCCTTGCCTCATACTTTGCTTTTTGGCTTGTAGCTTTAAAGGACTTCTTCACACCTGGCTGCTCAGCTCTCTCTCCAGCTCAGCTGGACCCTTGCCCAGGTCCTCGTAATTCCTCTAAAAACTGATTAGCACTGAAATGAGTTAACTCTATTTTACATATACAATCATCAAGGTTATGTCACTCATCCAGGTCAAGGCAGACAAGTCATGTGGGCCCCTTAGTATACGTAGTACTATCTCTGAGTTTCTTGTACATGGCCTGCTGTGATTGGCCCCACTGACCTGCACTGTGGAGACCATTACCTGCTGGGAATCACCCTTGGGAAACAGACTATTACGGATTCGTAGGTTTATGCTCTCCATGGCTTTAAAGCATCAGGGAGCTTTAAAGTTGTCCACATTTTTAGATAAAGCGCATCATGATCAGCCCCTTCCACAACGTAAAAATTATGCTTTCTTCATCTAAGAAGTTCTCAAGTCCTTTCTGCAGAGGAAAGTTTGGTCAAGCCATCTTTAAGACTGTGATTTAGAATGAAGATACATTTTTATTCCTTCAGGATTTGAGGAATACTCTATTCAGGAGTAAGTAGGTTGTGGTTACTATTGAAATATCTTCCCACCTTCTTTCCTTCCCTTCTGTAATCTGATTTTCCTGTGATCTTTTTCTTCACTTTGGAATTTCATTTTGGTTTTAGAAATGCAGATGGATTTGAAGAGAGAGTACTGCTAGTATATCAGTGCAGTGGACCAAGATATTTTAGTCTGTATGATCATCAATAAGCTCATTAAAGGAATAAGCCAACCCAGTAATGAAAAGTTATTTCTTTCAATAAAATAGCAAGCACAGGGAATTTGCATCAGCTTTTTATAACCTTTGTGTTATTTTGTATAACTACAGTGTATGTGTATGATGGACTAATGTGAAATATAAGAACAAGCAGGACTGATAATTCTTTATTCTGTCACTATTCATTCAAAATCCATATTTTCAGAATTTATTTGCCATAAACTTGGAAATAATCAGACTAGTATTAAAGAAGTTCCAGAGACTAAGAAAAACATCAATATTTAGATGTTTATAAACACATGGAAGTTGGTTTATATCTACATCTATATAGCTAAATGAAAAAAATACTGTATTAAAACATTACTTAATACTTCAGAAATTATTCTATATGGTTGGCTTCTTTTTTATCAACTATGATGTAAGGACTTTTCAATAAATGAGAATTTTTTTTTCAGGGTTTTGCTCAGGGTTTTCTTTTTGACTTTCTATTATGGGTAAAACACATTTTTTGAAAAATCAATAAGATTTTGCAGTACTCATTTCAACGAAAAGGTACATGATATTCAAGTATATGAAATAGATTGAACCAGCTAAACAGCTACCAAACAGGATCAGATTTTATGTTGTTAATTTCTATCTTTGAATTTTTTAACTATGTTTGACTGCTACTTGGAAACTCACATTAAGTTTCCTATTTGGACTTTCATTATTTAATGAAAATAATTCATAGTGCTTCTATTTTGACTTCAATTAAATTTATCCCAGTACATTAATAGGCTGCTAAAAATAGAGAGCATATACAGGATGGTGGCGTGAGTAGAGCAGTGGAAATCTCCTCCCAAAAACACATAGAGCTATGAAAATATAACAAAGAAAAATCTTCCTAAAATAGAGACCACAGGACACAGGACAACATCCAAACCACATCCACACCTGCAAGAACCCAGCGCATTGCAAAGGGGGTAAGATACAAGCCCCGGCCCGGCGGGACCCGAGCGCCCCTCCCCACGGCTCCCAGCGGGTGGAGAGAAACCGGAGCGGTTCTTTTTTTTTTTCTGGCGAGCGCTTTTTGGAAGCCTTAGAGGGACGGGCCCCCGTTGCTGGGGAGGCAGGGTGGTGGGACCGGTGAGCAGGTGCCTGGGAACGGCGCCGGAGGACAAAGAATATCCCACGTTTCTCCCTGCGGGACCGGCGGGCAGGTGCCTGAGACCGGTGCCTGAGGACGGAGGAGGTCGCGCGTTTTCCCCCCTTTTTTTTTTTTTTTTTTCTTTTTTGGCGAGCGCTTTTTGGAAGCCTTGAAGGGACAGGGACCCCAGTGCTAGGGAGGCAGGGTGGCGGGACTGGTGAGCGGGTGCCTGGGACCGGCGCCTGAGGACAAAGAATATCCCACGTTTTTCCCTGCAGGACCGGTGGGTGGGTGCCTGAGACCGGCACCTGAGGACGGAAGAAATCGCGCGTTTTTCCCCTTTTTATCTCTCTTTTTGGTGAGTGCTTTTTGGAAGACTTGAAGGGAAAGGGACCCCGGTGCTAGGGAGGCAGGGCGGAGGGACTGGTGAGCGGGTGCCTGGGACCAGTGCCTGAGGAAAAAGAATATCAAGCGTTCCTTCCCTGCGGGACCGGTGGGTGGGTGCTTTTTGGAAGCCTTGAAAGGACAGGGACCTTGGTGCTAGGGAGACAGGGCAGCAGGACCAATGAGCGGGTGCCTGGGACCGGCACCTGAGGACAAAAAAAAAAAAATCTCTTGTTTTTTCCTTTTTTTTTTTTTTTTTTTCTTTTTCTTTCTTTCTGTTCCCTCTCTCATTGTTGCTGCTGTTGTTTTGGTTTAGAGAGTGCTTTTTGGAAGTCTTAAAGGGGCAGGACAGGTCACTTAGACCAGAGGCAGGGAATCTGGGGATCTCTGGGCACTCTAAACCCCTGGGCAGCAGGGAGCACAGAGGTCCCTTACGGAGATAAATAGCCTCCTGGCCGCTCCCCCTCCAACAGGGCTCCACCATTTTGGAGGAACAGCCCCAGCCAGGCCAAGCCCACAGCAACAGTGGAGATAAACCCCAAAGCAACTGGGCAGGAAGCAGAAGCCCTGTCTGCGCACAGCTGCCCAGCACAAACCACTAGAAGTCGCTATCCTCCCAGGAAAAGGCTACAAACCAACAAGAAGGGAAGCTCTTCCAGCGGTCACTTGTACCAGCTCTGCAAACTATCTCTATCACCATGAAAAGGCAAAACTACAGGCAGACAAAGATCACAGAGACAACACCTGAGAAGGAGACAGACCTAACTAGTCCTCCTGAAAAAGAATTCAAAATAAAAATCATGAACATGCTGACAGAGATGCAGAGAAAAATGCAAGAGCAATGGGATGAGATGCAGAGAAAAATGCAAGAGCAGTGGGATGAGATGCAGAGAAAAATGCAAGAGCAGTGGGATGAAGTCCGGAAGGAGATCACACATGTCAGGAAAGAGATAACAGAAGTGAAACAATCCCTGGAAGGATTTATAAGCAGAATGGATAAGATGCAAGAGGCCATTGAAGGAATAGAAGCCAGAGAACAGGAACGTATAGAAGCTGACATAGAGAGAGATAAAAGGATCTCCAGGAATGAAACAACACTAAGAGAAATATGTGACCAATACAAAAGGAATAACATTCGTATTATAGGGATACCAGAAGAGGAAGAAAGAGGAAAAGGGATAGAAAGTGTCTTTGAAGAAATAATTGCTGAAAACTTCCCCAAACTGGGGGAGGAAATAATCGAACAGACCATGGAATTACACAGAACCCCCAAGAGAAAGGATCCAAGGAGGACAACACCAAGACACATAGTAATTAAAATGGCAAGGATCAAGGACAAGGAAAGAATTTTAAAGGCAGCTAGAGAGAAAAAGGTCACCTATAAAGGAAAACCAATCAGGCTAACATCAGACTTCTCAACAGAAACCCTACAGGCCAGAAGAGAATGGCATGATATACTTAATGCAATGAAACAGAAGGGCCTTGAACCAAGGATACTGTATCCAGCACGACTATCATTTAAATATGATGGTGGGATCAAACAATTCCCAGACAAGCAAAAGCTGAGGGAATTTGCTTCCCACAAACCACCTCTACAGGGCATCCTACAGGGACTGCTCTAGATGGGAGCACCCCTAAAAAGAGCACAGAACAAAACACACAACATATGAAGAATGGAGGAGGAGGAATAAGAAGGGAGAGAAGAAAAGAATCTCCAGACAGTGTATATAACAGCTCAATAAGCGAGCTAAGTTAGGCAGTAAGATACTAAAGAAGCTAACCTTGAACCTTTGGTAACCACGAATCTAAAGCCTGAAATGGCAATAAGTACATATCTCTCAATAGTCACCCTAAATGTAAATGGACTTAATGCACCAATCAAAAGACACAGAGAAATAGAATGGATAAAAAAGCAAGACCCATCTATATGCTGCTTACAAGAAACTCACCTTAAACCCAAAGATAAGCATAGACTAAAAGTCAAGGGATGAAAAAACATATTTCAGGCAAACAACATAGAGAAGAAAGCAGGGGTTGCAGTACTAATATCAGACAAAATAGACTTGAAAACAAAGAAAGTAACAAGAGATAAAGAAGGACACTACATAATGATAAAGGGCTCAGTCCAACAAGAGGATATAACCATTCTAAATATATATGCACCCAATACAGGAGCACCAGCATATGTGAAGCAAATACTAACAGAACTAAAGAGGGAAATAGACTGCAATGCATTCATTGTAGGAGACTTCAACACACCACTCACCCCAAAGGATAGATCCACCGGGCAGAAAATAAGTAAAGACACACAGGCACTGAACAACACACTAGAACAGATGGACCTAATAGACATCTATAGAACTCTACATCCAAAAGCAACAGGATATACATTCTTCTCAAGTGCACATGGAACATTCTCCAGAATAGACCACATACTAGCTCACAAAAAGAGCCTCAGTAAATTCCAAAATATTGAAATTCTACCAACCAATTTTTCAGACCACAAAGGTATGAAAGTAGAAATAAATTCTACAAAGAAAACAAAAAGGCTCACAAACACATTGAGGCTTAACAACATGCTACTAAATAATCAATGGATCAATGAACAAATCAAAATAGAGATCAAGGAATATATAGAAACAAATGACAACAACAACACTAAGCCCCAACTTCTGTGGGATGCAGCGAAAGCAGTCTTAAGAGGAAAGTATATAGCAATCCAGGCACACTTGAAGAAGGAAGAACAATCCCAAATGAATAGTCTAACATCACAATTATTAAAACTGGAAAAGAAGAACAAATGAGGCCTAAAGTCAGCAGAAGGAGGGACATAATAAAGATCAGAGAAGAAATAAACAAAATTGAGAAGAATAAAACAATAGCAAAAATCAACGAAACCAAGAGCTGGTTCTTTGAGAAAATAAACAAAATAGATAAGCCTCTACCCCAACTTATTAAGAGAAAAAGAGAGTCAACACAAAACAACATAATCAGAAAGGAGAATGGAAAAATCACGACAGACTCCACAGAAATACAAAGAATTATTAAAGACTACTATGAAAACCTATACTCCAACAAGCTGGAAAACCTAGAAGAAATGGACAACTTCCTAGAAAAATACAACCTCCCAAGACTGACCAAGGAAGAAACACAAAAGTTAAACAAACCAATTACAAGCAAAGAAATTGAAACAGTAATCAAAAAACTACCCAAGAACAAAACCCCGGGGCTGGACGGATTTACCTCGGAATTTTATCAGACACACAGAGAAGACATAATACCAATTCTCCTTAAAGTGTTCCACAAAATAGAAGAAGAGGGAATACTCCCAAACTCATTCTATGAAGCCAACATCACCCTAATACCAAAACCAGGAAAAGACCCCACCAAAAAAGAAAATTACAGACCAATATCCCTGATGAATGTAGATGCAAAAATACTCAATAAAATATTAGCAAACAGAATTCAACAGTATATCAAAAGGATCATACACCATGACCAAGTGGGGTTCATCCCAGGGATGCAAGGATGGTACAACATTCGAAAATCCATCAACATCATCTACCACATCAACAAAAAGAAAGACAAAAACCACATGATCATCTCCATAGATGCTGAAAAAGCATTTGACAAAATTCAACATCCATTCATGATAAAAACTCTCAGCAAAATGGGAATAGAGGGCAAGTACCTCAACATAACAAAGGCCATATATGATAAACCCACAGCCAGCATTATACTGAACAGCGAGAAGCTGAAAGCATTTCCACTGAGATCGGGAATCAGACAGGGATGCCCACTCTCCCCACTGTTATTTAACATAGTACTGGAGGTCCTCGCCACGGCAATCAGACAAAACAAAGAAATACAAGGAATCCAGATTGGTAAAGAAGAAGCTAAACTGTCACTATTTGCAGATGATATGATACTGTACATAAAAAACCCTAAAGACTCCACTCCAAAACTACTAGAACTGATATCGGAATACAGCAAAGTTGCAGGATACAAAATTAACACACAGAAATCTGTAGCTTTCCTATACACTAACAACGAATCAATAGAAAGAGAAATCAGGAAAACAATTCCATTCACCATTGCATCAAAAAGAATAAAATACCTAGGAATAAACCTAACCAAAGAAGTGAAAGACTTATACTCTGAAAACTACAAGTCACTCTTAAGAGAAATTAAAGGGGACACTAATAAATGGAAACTCATCCCATGCTCATGGCTAGGAAGAATTAATATCGTCAAAATGGCCATCCTGCCCAAAGCAATATACAGATTTGATGCAATCCCTATCAAATTACCAGCAACATTCTTCAATGAATTGGAACAAATAATTCAAAAATTCATATGGAAACACCAAAGACCCCAAATAGCCAAAGCAATCCTGAAAAAGAAGAATAAAGTAGGGGGGATCTCACTCCCCAACTTCAAGCTCTACTACAAAGCCATAGTAATCAAGACAATTTGGTACTGGCACAAGAACAGAGCCACAGACCAGTGGAACAGATTAGAGACCCCAGAAATTAACCCAAACATATATGGTCAATTAATATTTGATAAAGGAGCCATGGACATACAATGGCAAAATGACAGTCTCTTCAACAGATGGTGCTGGCAAAACTGGACAGCTACATGTAGGAGAATGAAACTGGACCATTGTCTAACCCCATATACAAAGGTAAACTCAAAATGGATCAAAGACCTGAATGTAAGTCATGAAACCATTAAACTCTTGGAAAAAAACATAGGCAAAATCCTCTTAGACATAAACATGAGTGATCTCTTCTTGAACATATCTCCCAGGGCAAGGAAAACAACAGCAAAAATGAGCAAGTGGGACTACATTAAGCTGAAAAGCTTCTGTACAGCGAAAGACACCATCAATAGAACAAAAAGGAACCCTACAGTATGGGAGAATATATTTGAAAATGACAGATCCAATAAAGGCTTGACGTCCAGAATATATAAAGAGCTCACACGCCTTAACAAACAAAAAACAAATAACCCAATTAAAAAATGGGCAGAGGAACTGAACAGACAGTTCTCCAAAAAAGAAATACAGATGGCCAAGAGACACATGAAAAGATGCTCCACATCGCTAATTATCAGAGAAATGCAAACTAAAACTACAATGAGGTATCACCTCACACCAGTAAGGATAGCTGCCATCCAAAAGACAAACAACAACAAATGTTGGCGAGGCTGTGGAGAAAGGGGAACCCTCCTACACTGCTGGTGGGAATGTAAATTAGTTCAACCATTGTGGAAAGCAGTATGGAGGTGCATCAAAATGCTCAAAAGAGACCTACCATTTGACCCAGGAATTCCACTCCTAGGAATTTACCCTAAGAACGCAGCAATCAAGTTTGAGAAAGACAGATGCACTCCTATGCTTATCGCAGCACTATTTACAATAGCCAAGAATTGGAAGCAACCTAAATGTCCATCGGTAGATGAATGGATAAAGAAGATGTGGTACATATACACAATGGAATACTACTCAGCCATAAGAAGTGGAAAAATCCAACCATTTGCAGCAACATGAATGGAGCTAGAGAGTATTATGCTCAGTGAAATAAGCCAAGCGGAGAAAGAGAAATACCAAATGATTTCACTCATCTGAGGAGTATAGGAACAAAGGAAAAACTGAAGGAACAAAACAGCAGCAGAATTACAGAACCCAAAAATGGACTAACAGGTACCACAGGGAAAGGAACTGGGGAGGATGGGTGGGCAGGGAGGGATAAGGGGGGGAAGAAGAAGGTGGGTATTAAGATTAGCATGCATGGGGGGGAGGGAGCAAGGGGAGGGTGGGCTGCACAACACAGAGAGGACAAGTAGTGACTCTACAACATTTTGCTAAGCTGATGGACATTAACCATAATGTGGTTGTTAGGGGGGACCTGATATAGGGGAGAGCATAGTAAACATAGTATTCTTCATGTAAGTGTAGATTAAAAATTTAAAAAAAAAAAAAAGAAAGAAAGAAAGAAAGAAAAGGGGGATTACTCCTTAACAGGATAAAACTATTGGTAAATCAAAGATCAACGCATGCTTTAAATATCCTTAATGTTGATCACTTAAAGGGTGTCAGATGATCAGCTATGGAGGTACTCTTTTCTGATAATATTCCTTTCTCTTAATTAAAAAAAAAAAAAAAAGCAGTTACTGTGTGCTGACCTCCAATGAGTTCTGCACAGTGGTATAGAGGGCATGTCAAAGTGTGGGCAAAGGGTCTGTTTGTTTCTACGCAGAAGATCAAGGCCTAGCTTGGATACCCAGAAAATGAACTAAGATACGATATGAGGAGGAGCTTCCGGCATCAGCACTCTCTGGAGGACTTGTGCCGTGGGATGATCATCAAAAAGCCTCCACAGGCATCCGGACGATGCTGCGGTTGTGGCTGCATCCAGCCCACCGTCTCCTGGACTTGCCATAAGAATGAGGAGGGAGATGTCTAGGCTGGCATGTGCATACAGTGAGACAACGAATTTGACCGGATCTGTACTGTTGGAACTCAACCAGGAGTTGGGAGGGGTGCAAGTTGTAGCACTCCAAAATCTCATGACTATAGACTATCTATGATTAAAAGAACATATGGGATGTGAACAGATCCCAGAAATGGGCTGCTTTAATTTGTCTGATGGTTCAAGTACAGTTGGACAATATCCATCATATCATAGATAAATTTTCACAAATGCCTAGGGTGCCTAAATGGTTTTCTTGGCTTCACTGGAGATGGATGGTAATTATAGATTTGCTTTGTTTATGTCACCGTATTCCTATTATGTTAATATGTGTGTGCAAATTAGTTAGTAGTTTAAAACCTATACATACTTAAGGTACTATACAAGAAGATATGTCAAAGAAATAATCAATCCTCCCAAGTTTCCTTCATATGCTACATCTATAGCTTTTCTTCTTCCTTCCTAATTACAACCCTTAAATAGAATTCGTGCCTCATATCGAATTAACCGAGTATCATAATTCCTCCAGGTGGTAAAGATACCTCGAGACAAGTGCTGGGCATAGAAGCCACAGGGCATAAATCTGCAAAGAAGTAAAAAGCTAACCTTTGCAAACAATATGGCTTCTCTCTCACTTACCAACTTTACATTTACCTGTATGGCCCCGGAAGATGACTGGTTAGCCAGAAGCGTGTAAGATTCCTCAAGTGAGGAACAACCTAAGACAGGCACAGTCGCAGGGGGGCCATCAGGTGAGAATTTGGGGATCAACAGAGGTGTGGCTCAGAACCTCACCCCCCCTGCTTTGAGAGAAATCTTCTGCATCCATGGATGTCTTGCTGCCCTTGTCTAGCCTGGATTAATACTTAGTCCATAGGCACACACCTGATCATCTGATCATCTACATTTGCCTTCTTACAGCACTAAACTATGTTTTCTACCTTTATCTTGCATCTACCTACCACTTCAGCAATTTATTAAAAATAAAAATAATAATAATAATAGGAGAAATGTGGGATCAACATATAAATCAAGTACAAAAATCAAAGGAATATTCATATTTGACCTGATTGTTTATAGGTCATATTGCATGATCAAAACCGAAAGTTTCTGTGATGACTGCCCTTGTACTGTTCACCATGTAAGAATTTATTCACTATATAAGAATTCGTTCACCATGTAAGAACTTGTTCGTTATGCTTCAGAAGATTGGAGACTGACGAGAATTAGGCTTGAGATGGATTAATGATTGTACATTGAGCGTTGACCCCCCTATACTGAATTTTATTGTTGTTAACAACCATTTGATCAATAAATATGAGAGATGCCCTCTCAAAAAAAAAAAAAAAAAAAGAGAGCATATGGACTCTAATTTAAAATTTGAATTATTGTACATAACAACCCAAACATTATAATTAAGTTTAAACACTGTGTGATGGATATGTGCATAAGTAGTAACTTAACTATGTGTTTAATTTGGACATAAAGTACTACCACATACACTGTAATTACATATATTGATACCTATAAAATAAACATAGTGTACAATTAGTGGTTGTTATTTAAGGTACATTCATCAGATAATCTAGACATATTAAATATTATTACTACTGTCCAATATCAACTTGCCACCCACTTAAAATATGCCATGGATTGACAATTTTTTTGATACTGAAACTGGGAAATCTATTGAAACAAAATGAATAACTCATAAAGCTGCATATACATATTTGTAAAAACAATTTGAAATATATGCACATATGAAGGTACAACCCTCAAGAACACATTTAAAATTTCAAAATATAATTGCATCATCCATATTTCTCAATGTTTTAATAAATAACACTAATTAGTTATTTTTATTATGAACTTTAATTTAAAAGTTAATTATAATTTGTAATCTCAACTGCAATAATATTTTAAAATTTTGAGGATAAGTAGTGTACATCTCATTATTTAAAAATAACAACACAGTAAGGCAGAGCCAGGATGGCAGTGTGAGTAGAGCAGCAGAAATCTCCTCCCAAAAACCTCATATATTTATGAAAATATAACAAAGACAACTCTTCCTAGAATAAAGACCAGAGGACACAGGACAACATCCAGACCACATCCACACCGGAGAGAACCCAGTGCTTTGCAAAGGGGGTAAGCCCCAGCCTGGCAGGACCTGAGAGCCCCTCCCCCCAGCTCCCGATGGAGGACAGGAGTAGGAGCGGAAGGGAGAGGGAGCCCAGGACTGCTGAACTCCCAACCCCAGCCATCCGGACCGGAGTGCAGACACAGTGCATGCATGGGGCCCTGGATACTAAGGAAACAGGGCAGCAAGAACGGTGAGAGGGTACCGTAGGACGGCGCCGGAAGACAAAAGAAAAGCAAGCGACCATTTTTTGTTGTTGTTGTTGTTGTTGTTGTTTTGTTGTGGTGAGTGCTTTTGGAAGTCTTAAAGGGACAGGGACCCCAATACTAGGGAAACAGGGCAGCAAGACTGGCAAGCAGGTATCAGAGACTAGCGACAGAGAACAAAAGAAATGGGAGTGGCCACCTTTTTTTCTTTTTTTTTTTTGTTGTGGTGAGTGCTTTTGGGAAGTCTTAAAGGGACAGGGACGCCAATACTAGGGAAACAGGGCAGCAAGACCGGCGAGCGGATATCAGAGGCCAGCACCGGAGAACAAAAGAAAAGCGAGTGGCCATTTTGTTGTTGTTGTTGTTGTTTTGTTTTGTCAAGCACTTTTTGGAAGTCTTAAAGAGATAGGGACCCCAATACCAGGGAAACAGTGCAGCAAGTCCAGTAAGTGGGTGCCTGAGGCTGGTGCCGGAGAATAAAGAAAAACAAGCGGCAATTTTTTTTTGTGTGTGTGGGGTCATTGTTTTGTTTTGATGGGTGCTTTTTGGAAGTCTTAAAGGGGCAGGGAGGGACACTTAGTCCAGAGGTAGGGAATCCGGGGATCTCTGGGCACTCTAATCCCCTGGGATGCAGGGAGCACAGAGGCCCTTACAGAGATAAATAGCCTCCCATCCACTACCCCTCCAAATGCAGCTCCACCACTTTGGAGCAGCAGCATGAGCCAGGCCAGGCCCACAGCAACAGTGGAGATAAACTCCATAGAGGCTGGGCAGGAAGTGGAAGCCCTGTCTGTGCGCAGCTACCCAGCACAAGCCACTAGAGGAAGGACACAAACCAACAATAAGGGAAGTTCTTCCAGCTGTCAGTAGTCCCAGCTCTGCAAACTATTCCTATCACCATGAAAAGACAAAATTAGAGGCACACCAAGATCACAGAGACACCAGAGAAGGAGACAGACCTAACCAGTCTTCCTGAAAAAGAATTCAAAATAAAAATCCTAAACATGCTGACAGAGATGCAGAGAAATATGCAAGAGAAATGGGATGAAGTCCGGAGGGAGATCACAGATGCCAGAAAGGAGATTACAGAAATGAAACAAACTCTGGAAGGAATTATAAGCAGAATGGATAAGATGCAAGAGGCCACTGATGGAATTGAAACCAAAGAACAGGAATGCATAGAAGCTGACATAGAGAGAGATAAAAGGATCTCCAGAAAGGAAACAATATTAAGAGAAATGTGTAACCAATCCAAAAGGAACAATATCCGTACTATAGTGGTACCAGAAGAAGAAGAGAGAGGAAAAGGGATGGAAAGTATCTTGAAAGAAATAATTGATGAAAACTTCCCCAAACTGGGGAAGGAAATAATCAAACAGACCATGGAAATACACAGAAACCCCAACAGAAAGGATCCAAGGAGGACAACACCAAGACACATAATAATTAAAATGGCAAAGATCAAGGACAAGGAAAGAGTTTTAAAAGGCAGCTAGAGAGAAAAAAGTCACCTATAAAGGAAAACCTATCAGTCTAACATCGGACTTCTCGACAGAAACCCTACAGGCAAAAAGAGAATGCCATGATATATTTAACGCAATGAAACAGAAGGGCCTTGAACCAAGGATACTGTACCCAGCACGACTAACATTTAAATATGATGGTGGGATTAAACAATTTCCAGACAAGCAAAAGCTGAGGGAATTTGCTTCCCACAAACCACCTCTGCAGGGCATCTTACAGGGACTGCTCTAGATAGGGGCACACCTAGAAAGAGCACAGTACAAAACAGCCAACATATGAAGAATGGAGGAGGAGGAATAAGAAGGGAGAGAAGAAAAGAATCTCCAGACAGTGTATATAACAGCTCAATAAGCGAGCTAAGTTAGTCAGTAAGATACTAAAGAGGCTAACCTTGAACCTTTGGTAACCACAGATTTAAAGCCTGCAATGGCTATAAGTACATATCTTTCAAAAGTCACCTTAAATGTAAATGGACTTAATGCACCAATCAAAAGACACAGAGTAATACAATGGATAAAAAAAGCAAGACCCACCTATATGCTGCTTACAAGAAACTCACCTCAAACCCAAAGACATGCACAGACTAAAAGTCAAGGGATGGAAAAACGTATTTCAGGCAAACAACAGCAAGAAGAAAGCAGGGGTTGCAGTACTAATATCAGACAAAATAGACTTGAAAACAAAGAAAGTAACAAGAGATAAAGAAGGACGCTACATAATGATAAAGGACTCAGTCCAACAAGAGGATATAAACATTCTAAATATATATGCACCCAACACAGGAGCACCAGCATATGTGAAACAAATGCTAACAGAACTAAAAGGGGAAATAGACTACAATGCATTCATTGTAGGAGACTTCAACACACCACTCACCCTAAAGGATAGATCCACTGGGCAGAAAATAAGTAAGGACAGAGAGGCACTGAAAAACACAGCAGAGCAGATGGACCTAATAGACATCTATAGAAATCCACATCCAAAAGCAACAGGATATATATTCTACTCAACTGCACATGGAACATTCTCCAGAATAGACCACATACTAGCCCACAAAAAGAGCCTCAGCAAAATACAAAATATTGAAATTCTACAAACCAATTTTTCAGACCACAAATGTATAAAAATAGAAATAAATTCTACAAAGAAAACAAAAAGGCTCACAAACACATGGAGGCTTAACAACATGCTCCTAAATAATCAATGGATCAATGAATAAATTAAAATAGAAATCAAGGAATATAAAGAAACAAATGACAACAACACAAAGACCCAAATTCTTTGGGAGACAGCGAAAGCAGTCCTAAGAGGAAAGTATATAGTGATCCAGGCACACTTGAAGAAGGAAGAACAATCCCAAATGAATAGTCTAATATCACAATTATCGAAATTGGAAAAGAAGAACAATGAGGCCTAAAGTCAGCAGAAGGAGGGACATAATAAAGATCAGAGAAGAAATAAACAAAATTGAGAAGAATAAAACAATAGCAAAAATCAATGAAATCAATAGCTGGTTCTTTGAGAAAATAAAGAAAATATATAAGCCTCTAGCCAAACTTATTAACAGAAAAAGTGAATCAACACAAATCAACAGAATCAGAAATGAGAATGGAAAAATCATGACAGACTACACAGACATACAAAGAATTATTAAAGACTACTATGAAAACCTATACTCCAACAAGCTGGAAAACCTAGAAGAAATGGAGAATTTCTAGAAAAATACAACCTTCCAAGACTGACCAAGGAAGAAACACAAAAGTTAAACAAACCAATTACGAGCAAAGAAATTGAAACAGTAATAAAAAAACTACCCAAGAACAAAGCACCCGGGCCGGACGGATTTACCTCAGAATTTTATCAGACACACAGAGAAGACATAATACCCATTCTCCTTAAAGATTTCCAAAAAATAGAACAGGAGGGAATACTCCCAAACTCATTCTATGAAGCCAACATCACCCTAATACCAAAACCAGGCAAAGGCCCCACCAAAAAAGAAAATTACAGACCAATATCCCTGATGAATGTAGATGAAAAAATACTTAATAAAATATTAGCAAACTGAATTCAAAAGTATATCAAAAGGATCATACACCATGACCAACTGGGATTCATCCCAGGGATGAAAGGATGGTACAACATTTGAAAATCCATCAACATCATCCACCACATCAACAAAAAGAAAGACAAAAACCACATGATCATCTCCATAGATGCTGAAAAAGAATTTGACAAAATTCAACATCCATTCATGATAAAAACTCTCAGCAAAATGGGAATAGAGGGCAAGTACCTCAACATAATAAAGGCCATATATCATAAACCCACAGCCAACATTATACTGAACAGCGAGAAGCTCAAAGCTTTTCCTCTGAGATCAGGAACTAGACAGGGATGCCCACTCTCCCCACTGCTACTTAACATAGTACTGGAGGTCCTAGCCATGGCAATCAGATAAAACAAAGAAATACAAGGAATCCAGATTGGTAAAGAAGAAGTTAAAATGTCACTATTTGCAGATGACATGATACTGTACATAAAAAAACCCTAAAGACTCCACCCCAAAACAACTAGAACTGATATCGGAATACAGCAAAGTTGCAGGATACAAAATTAACACACAGAAATCTGTAGCTTTCCTATACAGTAACAATGAACCAATAGAAAGAGAAATCAAGAAAACAATTCCATTCACAATTGTAACAAAAAGAATAAAATACCTAGGAATAAATCTAACCAAAGAAGTGAATGACCTATACTCTGAAAACTACAAGTCACTCTTAAGAGAAATTAAAGGGGACACTAACAAATGGAAACTAATCCCATGCTCGTGGCTAGGAAGAATCAGTATCATCAAAATGGCCATCCTGCCCAAAGCAATATATAGATTTGATGCAATCCCTATTAAATTACCAGCAACATTCTTCACTGAACTGGAACAAATAATTAAAAAATTCATATGGAAACACCAAAGACCCCAAATAGCCAAAGCAATCCTGAGAAAGAAGAATAAAGTAGGGGGGATCTCACTCACCAACTTCAAGCTCTACTATAAAGCCATAGTAATCAAGACAATTTGGTACTTGCACAAGAACAGAGCCACAGACCAATGGAACAGACTAGAGAATCCAGACATTAACCCAAACATATATGGTCAATTAATATTTGATAAAGGAGCCATGGACATACAATGGCAAAATGACAGTCTCTTCAACAGATGGTGCTGGCAAAACTGGACAGCTACATGTAGGAGAATGAAACTGGACCATTGTCTAACCCCATATACAAAGGTATACTCAAAATGGATCAAAGGCCTGAATGTAAATCATGAAACCATAAAACTCTTGGAAAAAAACATAGGCAAAAACCTCTTAGACATAAACATGAGTGACCTCTTCTTGAACATATCTCCCCGGCAAGGAAAAGAACAGCAAAAATGAGCAAGTGGGACTACATTAAGGTGAAAAGCTTCTGTACAGCGAAGGACACCATCAATAGAACAAAAAGGAACCCTACAGTATGGGAGAATATATTTGAAAATGACAGATCTGATAAAGGCTTGACGTCCAGAATATATAAAGAGCTCACATGCCTCAACAAACAAAAAACAAATAATCCAATTAAAAAATGGGCAGAGGAACTGAACAGACAGTTCTCTAAAAAAGAAATACAGATGGCCAACAGACACATGAAAAGATGCTCCACATCACTAATTATCAGAGAAATGCAAATTAAAACTACAATGAGGTATCACCTCACATTAGTAAGGATGGCTGCCATCCAAAAGTCAAAAAACAACAAATGTTGGTGAGGCTGTGGAGAAAGGGGAACCCTCCTACACTGCTGGTGGGAATGTAAATTAGTTCAACCATTGTGGAAAGCAGTATGGAAGATCATCAAAATGCTCAAAACAGACTTTCCATTTGACCCAAGAATTCCACTCCTAGGAATTTACCCTAAGTTCTCAAGTTTGAGAAAGACAGATGCACCCCTATGTTTATTGCAGCACTATTTACAATAGCCAAGAATTGGAAGCAACCTAAATGTCCATCGGTAGATGAATGGATAAAGAAGTTGTGGTACATATACACAATGGAATACTACTCAGCCATAAGAAGAGGGCAAATCCTACCATTTGCAGCAACATGGATGGACCTGAAGGGTATTATGCTCAGTGAAATAAGCCAAGCAGAGAAAGAGAAATATCAAATGATTTCACTCATCTGTGGAATATAAGAACAAAGGAAAAACTGAAGGAACAAAACAGTAGCAGAATCACAGAACCCAGGAATGGACTAACAAGTACCAAAAGGAAAGGGACTGGGGAGGATGGGTGGGTAGGGAGGGATAAGGTGGGGGAAGAATAAAAGGGGTATTAAGATTAGCATGCATGGGGGGTGTGGGAGAAAGGGGAGGGCTGTACAAGACAGGGAAGACAAGTAGTGATTCTCTAACATTTTGCTATGCTGATGGACAGTGACTGTAAAGGGGTTTATAGGGAGGACCTGGTATAGGGGAGAGCCTAGTAAGCATAATATTCTTCATGTAAGTGTAGATTAAAGATAACAAAAGGAAGAAAGAAAGAAAGAAAGAGAAGGGGGATTAATTCCTGATAGGATAAAACTAACTGTAAATCAAAGATTAATGCATGCTTTAAATATCTTCAATTTTGATCACTTAAAGGGTGTCAGATGATCGGCTATGGATGTACACTTTTCTGATAATATTCCTTTCTTAAAAAAAAAAAAAAGCAGTTCCTTTTTTGTGACCTCCAGTGAGTTCTACACAATGATATAAAGGGTGTATCAAAGTGTGGGCAAAGGGCCTATTTGTGTTTATACAGAGGATCAAAGCCTAATTTGGCTACCCAGAAAGTGAACTAAGATACGATATGAAGAACTTCCAACATCAGCACTCTCCAGAAGAGACATAACAGAAGATGATCATCAAAAAACCCCAACAAAGATCCAGGCGATGCTGCAGTTGTAGCTGCATTCATCCCACTGGTTCCTGGACTTGCCATTGGAATGAAGAAGGAGATATCTAAGCTGGCCTGTGCATACAGTAAAACAACAAATTTGACTGGATCTATACTGTTGGAACTCAACCAAGAATTAGGAGAAGTGCAAGTTGTAGCGCTCCAAAATCTTACAACTACAGACTATCTACTGTTAAAAGAACATATGGGATGTGAACAGTTCCCAGGAATGGGTTGTTTTAATTTGTCTGATTTCTCTCAGACTGTTCAAGTACAGTTGGATAATATCCATTACATCATAGACAAATTTTCCCAAATGTCTAGGGTGCCTAACTGGTTTTCTTGGCTTCACTGGAGATGGCTAGTAATTATAGATCTGCTTTGGTTATGTAACTGTATTCCTATTATGTTAATGTGTGTGCACAATTTAGTTAGTAGTTTAAAACCTATACATGCTTAAGTTACTCTACAAGAAGATATGTCAAAGAAATAATCAATTGTCCCATGTTTTCTTCCATCTGCTATGTCTATAGCTTTTCTTTTTCCTTCCTGATTACAGCCCTTAAATAGAATTCGTGCCTCATATCGAATTCACTGAGTATCATAATTCCTCCAAGTGGTAAAGATACCTCAAGACAAATGCTGGGCATAGAGTCCACAGGGCATAAATCTGCAAAGAAGTAAAAAGCTAACCTTTTCAAACAATATGGCTTCTCTCTCACTTACCAACTTTACATTTCCTGTATGGCCCCAGATGATGACTGCTTAGCCAGAGATGGGTAAGATTCCTTAAGGGAGGAACAACTTAAGGCAGGCACAATTGCAGGGAGTCTATCAGGTGAGAAATTGGGGATCAACAGAGGTGAATCTTAGAACCTCACGCCCCCTGTTTTGAGAGAAATCTTCTGCATCCGTGGATGTTTTATTGCGCTTGTCTAGCTTGGATTAACACATAGTCTACAGGCACACACCTGATCATCTGATCATCTACATTTGCTCTCTTACAACACTAAACTATGTTTTCTGCCTTTATCTTGCACCTACCTACCACTTCAGCATTTTAATAATAATAATAATAACAATAATAATAATAATAATAATAATAATAATAATAATAATAATAAAGGGAGAAATGTGGGATCCACATATAAAGTATAAAAATCAAACGAATATTCATATTTGACCTGATTGTTTATAGTTCATAATGCGTGATCAAAACTGAAAGTTTCTGTGATGACTCCCCTTGTACTGTTCGCCATGTAAGAACTTATTCACTATGTAAGAATTTGTTCACCATGTAAGAACTTGTTCGTTATGCTTCAGAAGATTGGAGACTTATGAGAATTAGGCTTGGGGTGGATTAATGATTGTGCATTGAGCATTGACTCCACTGTACAGAATTTTATTGTTGTTAACAACCATTTGATCAATAAATATGAGAGATGCCGTCTAAAAAAAAAAGATAACTAATGCATTGGTGATACTGCAATATATATATATGTGTGTGTATGGGTGTGTGTGAGTGTATACACACACCTATATAATTAAACATACATAAATGACTGTAAAACCATGGCTATAATCATTACAACAATATTGATGGAGATTTCATACAGGAGATTTATGGAAATTATGTAGACTATAGAAAACCAAGATTTCTCCATTATATATATCACATTTTCATAGAATTGCAGTACAATATCTGTATAAGGATCAGGATTTCTAAGGATGGAAAATCCAGACTTTGAAGATTCATACTCACATTTCAATGTCCTATTTATAAGGTTGATGTGTGTATAAGAAGAAAATTTGGGGGCTTCCCAGTCCTTTGATGTACCTGAAGGAGGACAATGTCCACTACAATAAAGTGCACTGTACCTATAACTCAATCTTTTCTCTATTCAGTTATGACCAATTCATATTCATAATGATCTCAAATTTATAGCTATAACATTATTTAATGAGCTTTTAAAAAATGATTCATCCAAGTTAAGATATGGACTTAGTAGAATTCTTTTTTTGCCAAGGTTAAGTCTATGACATGTTAAAAGCACCCTAAGTTTAATTAATACAGTCAAACAGTGGGTATTTTGATGGACAAATACATAAAATTTGTTAACTGGTATTATTTTAAAAAATAAATGAACTGTGTGTTTTCTTTCAAAATAAATATTTCCCAATAGCTACATCATGAATTCACCATAAAAAATGTGAAATCTTTGAAAAAAATGCAAACAGGTTTTTAGTTTATAAATCTTACATTGTTGCCGATAAATCTGAATAGGTGAGTAAATATTAAATACTAGATTATATTGGTGTAATACATAAATTTAAGCCTAAAGCAAAGAATCTAGGAAAAACAGCAAGGCATAAACATTTTTAAGGGATTCACTCTCCAGATGTTTCCCTCCCCAGCACCATCCTGAACGCCCTGGCCACTTCCTTGTTGCAGAGGCTGAGGGGATTCAGCATGGGAGTGAGGATGGTGTAGAAAGCTGACACCGTCTTGTCCTGGGTGGAGGAATGATCTGATGTGGGCCTCATGTATATGAACATGGCAGCTCCGTAGTACATTCCCACCACCACGAGGTGGGAGGAGCAGGTGGTAAAAGCTTTGTGGCGACTCTCCCCAGATCCCATGCGAATGACGGCCAGGAGAACATGAGCATAGGAGGCAGTGATGACTGCTACAGGGAAGAGAAGCATAATAACACAGCATATGAATATCATTCTTTCAAATAGTGATGTGTTAGCACACGAAAGGGTGAGAAAGGCGGGAACATCACAGAAAAAACGGGGTATTTCCCAGGCACCACAATAAGGGAAAGACTGCCACCGCAACATCAATTATACCATCAAGAGAGCCAAGAATCCAAGAAGAAGCTGTCATGAGACCACAGATTTTCTGGCTCATGAGAGCTGAGTACCGTAATGGGCGGCAAATGGCCACATAGCGGTCATAGGCCACTGCAGCCAACAGGAAACATTCGGCTACAAGCAGGGACACATAGAAGAATATCTGGGCTCCACATCCGGCCACAGAGATGGACTTGCTGCCAGTCAAGTAGTTGGAGGCCATTTTGTGGAGGGTGGTGCAGATGAGCATGAGGTCCATGAGGGACAGCTGGCTGAGGAGGAAGTACATGGGGCTGTGGAGGTGTGTGTCCAGGTAGATGAGGAGAATCGTGGCAGTGTTTCCCATGAAGGCCACTAAGAAGATACCCAGGACCAGCGAGAAGAGGAAGATGTGGGTGGGGCTGTAATCGAAGATGCCCAGCATGATGCAGTTAGAGTTCAATGTCTGATTTTCCCATGCCATAATGGGTATGTTGTTTTTCTACTGCAACAAAAAGTCACACTTTCATTAATTTTGTGAACACTTAATATTGTCTTAAAAAAGGTGATTCTGTTAAAGTCAGGTTGAGAACAATACGGCACGACCAGGATTAGAAATCCCAAAGACCCAGAAGTACAGCATCAGAGAGAAGCGGGTTCTGCTGGTTCTGCCTCTCCAATAAAGCTTCAGAACTGCCCTCAGCTCCGCTTCTCAGCATCATTTTCCTTAATTGAAAAGCTAGCATAATAATATACATGCTTACATGATTGATAGTGTTTCGATGAAAAGGAAACTTCTCAAAAGCAATTAGACATTATTTTGAAATATCAGACATCTTTGCACATAAACTGATAGAAGCATTCAGCTTGGATCAGCATGCGGCAGACACCATCACAGAAAATAAGCTGTGAGCCCTTGCTCACATGACGTTGGGCACTTTTACTAGCAGCATTAACAAACCTCTGCATCTGCCCATTACTTTACATTCTACAGTGTTTGGTTTGTAATTCATAGAAAATATTTTATGCAGTAACTAGGTAAGCTGACAAATGGTTCCTTAATTATATGAATATATGGATATGTCTTTTCATCTGTAGCTTGATGTGACGGGTGCATTTACATTGCCCCAAAACAATATGTTGAGGTGTTAACCCTTAGCACCTGAGAATGTGAACTTACTGGAAAATAAAGTCATAAATGATGAATTTAGTTAGAATACAGTCATACTGGAGTAGGGCATGCCTCTAATGCAATAGGTCTGGTGTCCTTAAGAGAAGACAGCCATGTGAGAGAGAGAAACAAGGAGAAGCCCTGTGATAATGGAGGCAGAGAGTGTAGTGATACATCTATATACCAAGGAATTCCAATGACTGTCAGTGATCAGCAGAACCTAGGACAGAGCATGGACCAGGACCCCCTCTCAAACACCACAGAGGCATCTATCCCAGCTGACATCTTGATTTTGGACTTCTCTTCTCCACTACCGTGAGGCAACACATTTCTGCTGTTTTAAGCCAGCAAAGGAAAGAATACACCCAGTATCTCCTGTCATGAATTAGTATATGCAAATAAGGAAATTGACAGAACCTTGAATTCCATGCATTCAAGCAATATTGGCTTCTCTCTGTGTGTTGGGCACTAGGATAGAGCAGCAATAAGAACACACAAAACACTGACCCATCACATTGTAACTAGATGGTGCCCAAAAATCCCTGTTGAGCTGTGGAAAAGGTAAGCAAAAGGGGGTGTTTTGATTGCATGGGACTGTTAGATTTGAATGCAGGAGTCAGAGAAGAACTTGTCCATCTGATGGCATTTGGCTAAAGGCTTAGATGAAGCAAGAAAGAAACCACATCATAGGAAATAGCAATCTGTGCAATAATTTCACCAAGTGGAATATAATAATTATAATAATCTATAGAAGTTGACATGTTCAGATTTCAAGAAAACAGTTTCTAACATAGTCATGTAACATCCTGTTCATTGTGGTAATTACACTTTAACATATGATATAGTTATACACTTTAACATATGAGGGGATATTATTCTGGACCACAAGATGATGTCATAAACAGACAAGTCTGGTAAAAAGAACAATCAGACAGGGAGGTACTTTTACACATTTATTCATGCATCATATTTTTGTGAAGAGGCTGAAAACAAAATCGAACAAACAAAGTTGAGTATCCCGGGAGCAGCATAGGGATGTAAAGCTGTACAGGAAGGCAGAAGCTTGAGTTCCATCTCATGGGTTTGAAGTGATTTTTTTAAGTGGTGGGGGTAGTAAATTATATTCCCTTTGAGGTTTATGTATGTATATAAATTAAAAATAATACTGTGGCTAGAAAAGGGAAAGCTCAAAGTGATTTTACAATTTTGTGACCTGATACCACTAATCAACCAAAATGTGCCTGTAATGAGCACTCATGACCTCATGAGCTGAAAGAGCAATCTTTAAAAAAATGAAACAAATAATTTCTGTCAGCCAGTATGAAGGAGGAAACAGGGAAGAAGTAAAGGAGACCTAGGCACTCTTTGTGGTAGGGATGTCTATACATGTGTGTGCATGTGTGCGTGTGTGCGTGTGTGTGTGTGTGCACATAAGTATTCTGAAGTCATTATGAAGAAGTTTCACAGATGCCTAGACCTGGTTATGGAGAGCTCATATGCAGATCCAGCCGAGTTCCTGAAAAATCAGGAACGAGCTTCTCTGGGACCTCCTGGGAGTGGGGCCCCGTTCCCTGACACTGGAGCCCTTGTACTGCCCGAGAGGGGAGGTCAGCTTTATGTTCAGCCAAGGAAAAGGACATTTTATTATATCATTAATTTCAAATGCTCATACAACCAAAGTTACTTTTATAAAATAACTTGTCTTGAATGATTTGTGTGAAGCGCTTATTCAAGCATCATGCAATAGGCCACCGTTAACTATTGCAGCTGCTCAGGTCACCTGGCTGAGGTTTTGCCTTACCTCATGGGCCCCACCACGACTTTCTGTAAGTCTGTCTGCACTGCGACTCAAGCGGAAGCTCCCTGGTTATTAGTTCATACGTTTTTTTAAGGTGACAACCTAGTCTATCCCAGGTGACTGTCCCAGTCACTAAACTGATAAAAAGTGTTTGAATAAGTGTATTAGAAATAATGTGGACATTTCTGCCAGATAGTCTTTAAGCCCAGGTGAGTGATATACTAAATCAGAATTGGCAAATAAGTGTAGAACCCCCATATTCCTCTGGATTTTATGTTTCATCACTTCAAGTGGAATTAACATAAATGCACACTTGTATCATATTGTCTGACCTCCTCATTGTTTGAAAATACTTAGCCTAGCCTTGTACTGAAATTGTCCTTACTGAGTTTTCTCTGTCACAGATAATGTGACAAGATACAGTCATAACAAAAGTTGACAGTATTTTAATAGTGATGTGTATGGAAGATACTGAGCACTGCATTACACAGTACTTGCTGCATTAAGGTTTGTGTAGATATTTATTCAAGAGCATTCTATAAGGAAAAACTAATGCTGTTTCTCAAGAGGAAAACAGGATTTTTACTAGGTAGTAAGACATATATGACCAGATTCAGTTACTTGTAAACTACCAGGAAATTGAGATCTACATGTCAAAAGTCAGGGTAAGATAAACAGGATATGAGCAATCCAAAAATAAGGTCCAGAAAAAAGTAGGTTTCCACGAGATATTTTAATATGTATTTTACAAAACATGGACCTTTGGTGAAGTATCTCTTGAAATGCCAGCTTCTCCGGGTCTATTTAAGGCCAGAGAGAGCAATACCTTCTGAGAGGCAACCCTCTTGGCAAGAGGGATATAACAAGAAGCATTTTCTAAATGCTTTTGAAATTTGGACATCTTCTACTCAAAATTTTTCAGAATAGTTATGCACATCTAAACAATATTCATAAGATGTCATAAGAAATTTTATGTTCTGTTTCAGACTTTGCTGTCAAAGTTTGCTTTCTTAGTTGCAATATTTTGTTATTAATTTTATTAATTTTATCTGAAATATATCACTTTCTTTGAAATAAACTGTGTCATTCTGTGAGGGAGAGAGTACATGCATTCTTAAAGGCTTTTCTGTATCTTCACCTCATTTCTTTAGAAAGAAAAGTCCCAGATTCCATGACCCTGTGGCGCCATGGACATGCCCAGAGCAACGGCAGCCCAGGTAATGGCGGAACACTGAGACTCACTGAGTGAAATAATGGAAAAGAAGTACTGAATCACCAGAATTTGAGTCAAAGAAAAAGTGAAAAATTATGTGATATTATGTCAGCCTGTACCTATTGATGTAATCATCTCTGAATGCCATGCCAATGATTTTCTTTTGTAAAAGAAATTACCAGGAAACAAAAAAGATCAGAAATGAAAGAAAAAAGAAAAGTAAAAGGTCTCACATGGGAAGACAGACCATAGCAAACCTGTCTGCAATAGAAAAATACAACCCAAGTGTTCAATAATGGGATTAAAAACAAAGTTAAAGGTTGTATCATCAGTGAGCCTCAAGAATACAATACTGACTGAACAAAGTAGACCATATGGGATCTCCTTCATGATTCCTAGCATATGAATTTGAATCACATATAACATATTATTTAAGGTGAGTAACAGTATTGAGAAAATTGTTATCACCAGCATGGAGCAAGAAGGTCATATGATCAGGTGGTGTTATACTACTTTTTAAAACCACTGCTAATATTGTTTAAGAAACATTTTGCAAACATTAATTCACAATAACAATGTAAGGTGGTTACAGGGACAGTAGTGCAGCATGGAGAATACAGTCAATGATTCTGTAGCATCTTCCTATGTGGACAGATAGTAACCACATTAGAAGGGGTGAGGATTTAATAATGGGAGTAACTGTTGAACCACTGTACTGTACATTTGAAACCAATATGAGATTGTATATTATCGACATTTCAATAAAATTATTTATATATAAAAGTGGTTCTTAGTAAAATGTTTGGTCTCTTTAAAGCAATTTAAAAGTACTTACTAAAGTACTAGAAGAGAGCATGGCAGCTGTAGAGTATCTGTGACTGTGCACTGTGCTTGTTAAAAAAGAGAATGTGGCCCAAAGCTGCTGTTCAGATCACTCAGTTATGCCCTTTTCCTCACCTGACATGTTTTTCCTACTCACCACCCTTCAGCACAGCCTCAGGAGTGCCAGTGTATATGGAAATAGAAAAAGCAAAAAGGACCTTTATCCAACCTGTCCTGTCTCTGACCTGAGACAGGTAATCCTCTGCCTCAGTTCTCATGCCCCTACAAGGAGGGTGATACCACATTCCTCAAAGTCATACCGAACAAATGAAGTGAAACAATGACAGTAAGTCCTTAGCTCAGAAATCTCTTAAGAAATGAAACCGATCATCTCCATTCTCCATGTTCAGCAGAATGTTTGACACTAGCTTACACACATCCTCACCTGGTTATTTAATTATCTCTTGGTGTGGGTCTGAGTAGTGTATAATTCCAATAAGAGCATAGGTTACTGGAAAGGCAAATTACATATCTTGTATGTTTTCATATTTCCTTAATAAAAACACACCTAACAAACAATTGGAAACTTTATAATTATTGATAAATAAATGGAAAGAAAAAGCAATGGAATAGAGTTAAAAAGCACAGCTAGAAATATTTACTTATTATTTTAATAAGAGTAGCCCAAAGACATCATAAAACCACTCATTTAAATATAATTCCAAGCTTATTATATTACTAACCCCCAGAGTGTAGATATTACTCTAATTTTAATAAGATTATATATGCATGAATATAAATATTCTTGTATAGATTTATATATCCATAGCAACTACCCCTCTCTTTAGAGATTTTCTAAGTAACAAATTTTTAATACATTTCCACCTAAATTCTAGAAGCATTCATGGATTCTACAAGTCATACCTGCCCTCAACTACTTGGCAGAAATCTTATTCTTTGCTGTTTCCCATGAAGACAGGAAGTGGCAGTAAAGACTAAAAGGGTTTTCATTCCTAGGAAATCCCTGCTTAGCCCGCCCGGGGTGAGCAGACAGACACAAGTCTTTAGCCCTGCGGGGAATCCATTCCCTTGCCTTTAATTATAGGAGTTGGTATTGTTTTCCATCTCCTCTCCTAGGGCAAAAAGACAGAATTAGTTTCCATTACCTAAATGAAAATACTTACTTGGGGTAAATAATTATACCAGGTTATTGAGTATTATTGTGAACTTCCTAAAACTCCCCTCCACCCTGATGTAATAATGACAGGAAAAACACCAAGTGCTGCCTGTATAATTCCAAGTGCTGCCTGTGTGATATCACGACGTCACTGTGGTTAGCACGTGTGCAAACTCACAGCACACTTACAAATACACTTGTGTCAGGTGCTCTAATTATCCGTTGATTATGTCCTCATGCTGTCCTCCACAGCGGAACTGCTAAATTCACTTCCCTAACTTATAGAGCTACTGAATTCCAGACAGGGTGCTCTGGTGCTGATATGAGTTTCCATTTTTCCAGCTGTGTTAGGATACAGTTAACAAATAAATAATGTATATATTTAAGGCATTCAACTTGTTCTGATAAATATATACAGAGAAATGATCAGTATATCGCCAGGCAGTGAAGCTAATTCATATTTCCCCTAATGCTGAGTAAACTACCAAGTCCCGACCATCTGGTAAGCCTGACCTGAGAATCTAGGCAGTTGTGGAGCCTATCCTCCAGCTTTAATTGGACAGGGAACACCACCATCAGGCTAATCCAGCTGTTCTCAGCCAGTGACAGATCCACCACTCCCAACCATAGAGCTCAAACGGTTGCTTACCCAAAAAGATACCCTAATAGCAGGTCCCATTTAACCACGAATGTTACCAGCAGAAATATCCAGAAACACAACTGAGATGACTGCTGGAGAACTGTCTCTGCCTGAGTAAAACTGAAAAGCCTGGAATAAGAGACCACTTAATAGAATGTCGGATACCAACCTAGGCATCAAAGAACAGAAAAATTAAGGTAAATAAGATGCTATCAGAGTTAAGATGCTATCAGAGTAAACAGATACAGCTGTAAAGACACAAATGGAAAGGCACTCCAAGTTCATGGATTGGAAGAATTAATATTGTTAAAATGTCAATACTACCAAAAGCCAACAATAGATTCAGTGCCATCCCTGTTGAGATTTCAATGTCATTTTTAACAGAAGTAGATTTAAAAAATCTTAAAATGTTTATGGAAGCAAAATGACTGAGTAGCAAAAGCAATCCAAGAAATAAGGACAAAGTTTGTATGAGAAGATAGATGCTAACTAAAATTGTGGTAATCACTTCATGGTAGATGTATAATAAATCATTACCCTGTACACTTTGGGCAAACACATTGCTGAGTGGTGATTATATCTCAATAAAATGAAAGAACACTGATGCTGAATATAGTGAAATCAAATAAGAACTTAATCAGAGAAAAAACAGAATTTAGCTGTTTCTATCTAAATAGGACCAATGGGCAAAAGGCCATCAATGGAGTGGCCACTATGAAGACTGTTAAATAAAAAGACTTCACCAAGATTTCAGTGGACAGTATTATGGCAAAGAGCAGAAGACTCATGTCCCTGAAAAGAAGAGTGGTAAGTATGCATTGCTCACCCTTACTGGTAAAAGAAAACCGCACCAAGTGGCAGGGAGAAAAACACACACACATACACATAAGAACAAAAACATGCAATAGCTGTATACCAAGTACTAGGAGTTTTGCTAATATCTGTGCTATCCAGTATGGTAGCCAACAGTTAGGTATAATTGTAGAGCACCTCAAATATGGCAAATTAGGGCTGATGAAATGAATTTTAAACTTTAAGTTTAATTAAAATAAAATTAAAAACTGAAATACTGTAGGCTATTTGTTTCATCACACACAGCTTTGTTATTTTGGCATGGGCACCTTTTATTGTGGCAGCTACTTCAGTGGTTATACTGTTGTCACGAGAGTACATGTCAGCAGGGGCATTTCCAGCATTACATTTAAGCCCATGCTTGATCTAGTCAGCACCAATAGATTCTTTTTCACTTCAAATGTATTTTTTAAATGACTAATGTAATATTGTAATGTATTTTTGGATATCATACGTACACAAGACAAGTTATAATTGTACCTATGACAACTGTAATGAATAATTAATTTGATATAATTAGGTTAAATTTGCCATATTTTCTAATTAAATAAAACATCAACAAGTTTTGAATATTAAAGACTAATTTTATCTTTATAAAATAATCCATGCTAAATTTAAAAAAAGGCTCTATCTTAACAAAAGTTGTTTCAGCATGTCAGATCAAACATCTTAATTTACTGGAGTTTTCAAACATGGTGATAACATTTTCTTATCTCCTTCATTCCACTAGCTGATATATGTTGTCCATAATTATTCTCAGTTTTCTGAAGCATTATCTATGTATCATGAGTAAAGTCGTTGAATTCACTCAGTATATATGTGCAAATGTTATGATACATAAACAATTCATTCAATTTAATTAACTCAATTAAATTTAAAAAAGAGAAAAAATGATGTTGTGTGCTTAGCCATTGTTACTGATTGTGTTGCGGGAGAGTTTTGCAAAGATTTTCTGTACTCTTCCACCAATTTATAGATCTTGAAACAAAACATAGAGCACACATGTCAATAATTAATAGAAAATACAATTACTTATATCTTATTAACCATATAACTATGCATGCTTCAGCTAAATTTGAAGCTCAAAAAATAAAACAACACTACTTTGTGATCTAGCTATACAGGTATGAGTATTTACATTGAAAAACCAACCTTTTATATATGATAAAAATTATTTTATACACTATAATTTAAACATTCTGTGAAGAAAAGTGTAATTATAATCAAAAGTGTTATGTAAATTGCAAAATTTATGAGAAACATTTGAAAAACTGTTGATTTTGATGAATTGAGTTTTTAATTTATGTGTTAATGTTTTAAATTTGTGTTAATAATACTGATTTGACAGAAGTGTCACTTAATTTACTTAACATGGTCATACAAAGCTTTCAAATGGCTATGAATTTACTTCAGAATAAAATTAAGTGCTCTAAAAAATTTAATAATTTTATAATTATTTTTGTGTGTGTCGGTGACTGAAAATATTCTGAGTACATTAGGCATTTCAAGAGTATGTGAATCTATTTTTCAAATGTCAATTTTATTAAATCTAAATACTGAACCAAGTATTTTCAATCAAATTTACAAAGTGAATTGCTATGAGGTGGAAATATACACTGTATTTGATTTTAAATGCTTAATATAAAATGTAAAATATACCACTGTTAATTTTAAATATCAATTATCTGTCAAGACAATTCTACATATATTAATTTTAATACATTATTACAAATAATTTGTCATTTCTTTGACTTTTTAAAATATGGTCACTAATATATTTTAAAATTATGTATCTGACTATATTTCTTATGAATTATACTTGCCTAAATGATTCAGGGATGTTCGTTCCTATTACATGTCCATTAATTTAGTACCATAAGCTGTGAAAAACCCATAGAGCAATAAAAGGAAATGAAATTCTGCCATTTGCAACAAGATGGATGGATCTAGAGAGTATTAAGCTAAATGAAATAAGCCAGGGTGAGAAAGACAAATACCATATGATTTCATTTATATGTGGAATATAAAGACAAAGCAAAACAGAAGGAACAAAACAGTAGTAGACTCACAGACATTGAGAAGTCATGGTGGTTACCATGGGGGAGGGGTCTGGTTGTTCGGGTGGGGAGTGTGAGGGGGACAAGAGGGCATAAAAATTCTCAAGCATAATATAGGCTGGTCACAGGACGGTGGTATAGCATGGAGAATATAGCCAGTGATTCTGTAGCATCTCCCTATGTTGACAGATAGCAACTACACTGGTGAAGGTGAGGGTATCATTTTAGGAAATGAGTTCCATAATATATATAAGGTTTCTATAAACTTATATTCAAGTACTAGCATTATCAAAGTTTATAGATTGATTTTCATTGAAACATGTTTCCTAAAATACCCAAGGGAGCATCTTAGTTGAGTAAGTTTTTCAAAGAGTTCTATGGTATGTGATTTAATATTAACCTTATTCCCAAGAATACCCAAGACTTCAGGACTTCAGGACTTCCCTTATCATAGGAATGATACTGTCTTCCAGTTTACCACTCAGATGAGAACAATTTTTTGTTAGTTTTACAACAATACATGGGAAAAATATGTATCTTTATATTTAAGTTTAAATTTGAGTGAACTGCTTAAACACATAAAATTTTTTAAGACATGAAATTTTCTATGAACCTAAAATATAAATCATTCTACAATTCTGGAGAGAATTGGTGATACACCTAGTAATCTGTTGTGAAGTGGTAGTGAAACTTAGGTAATTGAAAATACAGTCAGTATTCATATATATGTAGTAATAAAATTTATGTGGGATTATGGTACATAAGACTAAAGTCTACAGTAAATTATACTGTATTCATGAAGATATGGTCTTTAAAAAACTATTATTGTGTGACCAAAAACCTACTAAATGTTTAAATTAGTGCAAAGGGAACTTTGAATGGGGGGAAAATATATTTGTGCATAATTCAGCCAGATTTTTCTTAGAAAAACAATTGAATTAAAAAGATTAATTTATTTTCTGAGTAGCTCTGTGAGGAAGGGTGTTCTTGGACCAGGGCAAGTCCCCCTATGAATCTGAGGAAACTGAAATTAGTCAAGGGAAAGAGCAGGTTGTGAAAAAGTCTTTTATTTCTTACAGTTGTCACCAAGCTCCCATCCATCCACCCCCTCTGGACACAGGAGGGGCTCTCCTTCCCCACCCTCCCCCCTGGCAGGGACTCCATGGGTGGGGCCATGAGGGCTGCCAAGTGGCTGACCCCTCACATGCCAGGAGGAAGGGAGAAGTGAATGGCCATTTTCTCTCCACCCCCTGCCCCAGATTGACCAGAGGCTCTGAAATGTCCATGGGTATGTAAGTGGACCAATGTCAGGTGGGAGATTCTGGAGATTGAGTAAAAATTTCCATTACCCAACAACCCACCCCTCCAGAATTCTAGTCTTAACAATCTATGCACCTCTAATCTTCTTCAATGGCTCCTGTTGAGAAAGCTGGAACACTGCAACTAGAGTAATACCATATAATAAAAACAGAAATTATGATACACATAGCAGTAAAGTCATGACAATCCTCAAGTCTGAGGATCCAGCTTGGTTCAAAGTATTACTTAGATTAAGTCCATACTCATCCATTCCCTAGGAGGCCAGCAGCTGAACTGGCAGGGGGTGCCAGGCATATGCAGCAAGCAGAAGCTGTACCTAGGGGGACTGCCCAATCCAAAAAGACTGTAGAAGAAAGTAACCTGAAGGATGAAAAGACACATGTTTTAATCACCCCAGCATAGGCAAATCTAGTCCATCAGGTAGGATGCATGAAAGAGAGTGGCCCTGTAATAGGACAGTAGTAGGAATGGGGTCCTGGCCTGGTCTGGCACACCAGACCACCAACTCCCTCTCTTTGGAAGTTATAAGTAGGTCATGTGCAGGGCAATGGGAGCCACATGCACTGGCCATAACAACAAAGCAAAACTCACCCATAAAATGCTCTTACTTTCCAGCTGTTTGGGGTACACTACTGTGATCTTTGGGGGACAATCTGCTGTTACTCCAGGAACACACAAGAGGCCAGCTTCCAGGCCTTGCCCCAAATACCAGAATTGCCAGCCATCCCTGTTCCATGTGTTAAAATGTCCAGAGCCATGTCCACACAATAGAGTCTCCAGGGTCAAGCACAGTTAGAGGTGGCAGCAGGATGTTGTAAATACCAGCTTCAATAATTCCTCTTGGTTTGCACATGCACTTGTAAAAGAGAGGCAGAAATGTGTTAGCATGCTCACAGGGCTCAACGCTCCATCTGGGGCTTCTCATTCAAATGCCATAGCACTGTCTGCAAGTGGACTGACCAACCCTGCAGACACTGCAGTCTGACATCAGGCCAGATTTCAACAAACCATTTTACTGCTCTATCATGCCTGCCTTAGTAGGGTTATACGGCACATAAAACTTCCATTTTATCCCAAACTGTTGCACCCATTCTTGTAACACATGTCCAATAAAGTGGGTGCCTTGATCTCTCTCAATCACCTGAGGCTGGCCATAAGCTGCAACGAGATGCTGTATGCCCCCTTTAGTCATTGCTGATCTCCACCACATGCAGGAAAAGCAATGAGCAGTCCAGTAGTTGTATCCACCCCAGTCATGGCATACCGATATCCTTCTGATATGGGCAGAGGCCCAATATAGTCTATGTGCCACCTGACAAGGGGTATTATCCCCATTATTGTTGTCCCATGTTGCTGCGGGACTCAGTGTAAGTCCCTCTCAGAGCGCACAAGAGTCCCCTTCCAGGCTCGGCTGACTTCTTCCAAGGTCAACAGCCAGCCCCACTCATGGGCTACAGCCCACATTGTCTTTTTCCCTGTGTGCAACAAATGCTGATGTAGCCACTGGGCCATATCAGAGGCAGGCTTTCCTTCTAGCCAGCACACCTGGGCCAGTGTGTCTGCTTCATCATTCCCTGGGGATGCCAAAGGAAAATGGCCAGTCCCATGATATATGGTAACAGTCTTAGACTGACCAGTGGCCCATAGGTCTTGACACAACTCTTGCCCCTCAAAGGGACCAGTGACCAACCATTCGGTTGGCATGGTACCATGTCAGTAGCCACAGGGTCAAGCCCCGATAGACGGCCCAGCTGTCAGTGCAGACAACTATGTGGGAAGGCTCCTGGGTGATCACGAGCCATACTGCCCACATCTCAGCCCACTGGCTGCTCTTCCTGTCTCCATCCTCATCCATACTGTATCAGTCTTAGGATGGAAAGCCACAGGCCTCCACTTCGGGGACTGCCCATGACTAGAGCCATCTGAGTACCAAGCATCTTCAGGTATAGGGGCTTTTACCACCTGATAAGGACTCTTAGCTACCAATGGCTCAAAAGCAAGTTCTTCCTGCTTTCCACTGGTATATATCACTGGCCCCAATAAGCATTAGAGTTCTCCACTTAAGGGACCAGTAGACAGAGTACTAAACTGCTGTAAGTATGCACTTGGCCAGTGTAGGCATCTGTGCCATGCCACTCCATGTCCTTTGGGTCCAGTCTCGCACCCACCCCGTGATGGGATAGGTGGTTATTACCTTGGTCAGAGCGGTTCTTGTGATGGGTTCCATAGCCAGCAAGGTGTGATACACAGCAGCCAGTTGCTTAACTATCAGGGTGTCCTGGACCTCTGCTCCTTTCCATAGCTGTGACCAGAATCCAATAGGTTGGTGTATCCATTCAAGCTGCTGCCAAATGCCCCATCCATAACCATCTTCAGTTACATGAACATCTAGCTTACAAGGCCTTTATGGGTCCATTACACTCAAGACATACATGGCCTTGACTACTCAATTAGCAGTTGTAAAGGCAGATAAGCAGGTTTTATCCCAGTCCCACCTGTTGCGCTTTTGTACCAATGAGTATAAGGGTCTCAGAATTTGTGCAAAACATTCTCCAGTAGCCTAGAAGACCCCAAAACTTGTAATGCTGACACAGTTGTAGGGATAGGAAAAGCGTGGAATTTATCTATGACTGTGTCTGGGATAACTTTAGTTTTACCCTACCAGACAACCCAGAAAATGTTTACAGACAAACCAAGCCCCTGAACCTTGGTACTTTTTACAGCCCATCCTTTCTCCTGTAGATATTGCAGCAATCTAGGAACTGCCCCTTCTAAATCTGCAAGAGAATCAGATGTGAGCATGATATCAATGTAGTGATACAGCTGTACCATTTTGTGGCCAAGTCCTGGGCTACAAGTCCATGACAAATGGTGGGACTGTGGAGGTATCCCTGTGGAAGGACAGTGAATGTCCACTGCCAGCCTTCCCACATGAAGGAAAACTGTTCCTGACTTTCCTGTGCTACGGCAATAGAGAAGAAGGCATTAGCAAGGTCCACAACATAATGATATTTACCTAATTCATGACTGACTGTGCCCATAAGGGCTGCTATAGAGGTGACAGAAGCATGCAAGGGGTTGTAACTTTAGTCAAGTCCAACTTTTTCACTGGCCACACCAGGAAATTAAAAGGACTATGAGTGGGCTTTATGATGCCCATTTTCTCTGACTTCTATAGTTTCTCCAATTTCTTTGTTCCCGTCAGGCAGTTTAAGTTGCTTAGTATTTGTCCACCCAGCTACAGGCAGATCTACAGGTGGGTGCTTAGGATATCCCTTCAGAACTGCCTTTACTACATGTATCCTCAGTCTTAGCTCATTTGCATTGGTTTGCAACCACAGGCCCTGCAGGATATACACATCAAAAATATATTCAGGGAAGGGAGAAATATACACAGTATACTTCTTTGGGTGTTAAAGCTCTATTCCCAATTGTATTTGGCTTTCTTCACTGTAATCGCCTTACTCCCATAGCCATCCATCACAGTGGGGGGCCCAGGTAACTGCTCAGCGTTGCCATAAATCAGAGAACAGCTCCTGTGTCCACCAGTGTCAGGAGATGTTGTACATTTACTGGGGACAAATGAATTGCTAATTGTACATGTGGCCTCTGCTTCCACCAAGTACCCCAAGGTGGGGGCTTTGACTCCCGTCAGTCAAACTGCAAAGCCCAATTGCCCTCCTTTGGGGGTCAGGGCCTAGGTGTGGTCTGCGTACTCTCCCTTAGGAGGTCATGCAGGCACATGGGCCGGACATGGGGCTTTGCCTCTGGCCTCCATGTCCTGGACCTCAGAGGCTGGAACTGCTGCTCTGGCTTTGATTGGTGCCACTGTTCCAGCAATATTCTATTAGAATATCAAGTTTTTCTTTTGCTGCCACATATGGGTTCTCAAGAACTTCACAGGGCCCTTTGCACTTCTCTTTCAGTAGCAGATTGTATCTCCTTCATGTTTTTATTGGTTCAACCTCCCCCAGATCTGCTGTAGTGTGACTAACCTCACTCATGTGTTGCTCTATGTGGGGGTCAAGAATAGTCACTAAGGATCCAATGAGGGATGGGGTAGCTGTATGGAGCACCAGATTTGTCATCCCCATGGAGAACAACTCCCCATCAGGGCCCTGAGGGTGCATATTGTACATGGTATATTTCATGTCCAACTCATGTAACATCTGCTGGAGCCCTGCATACATTTGCCAGCTAGTGAGGAATTATGGTGAATCAGCCTGATTAGGCCAAACTGCCCTGAGGGCTGCTGTCAGCCAATCCAAAAGTGCACGATTCCCTCAGGTCTGATAAGCATTTTGAAATCTCTGCTGGAGAGAGGGGTGAGCCATCAGGGAAGCCAGTTAACCCATTTCTGACCCAGACAGGACAATGCCAATTACTCCTAAATCCCCAAGGTGCAAAAGCCATGTGGTCAGAGGCTCTGAGGTCTTCTTCTGAAACTGGGTGCTCAAATCCACCAGCTCAGCCAGGGTATATGGGTGCAGCATGGAATGCTCCACAACCTGTTGGTGGGTGTGGGGTGGGGTTCTCCTGTCCCTACGGAACCTGTGGTTTCTGTGTCTTTGTTTTCTTAACTACAACTGGGCAGGCTGTCAGTATAGGAACGGCTGGTGCCTCAGCCACACCCCCTCGGCCTTCCCTGGCTCCACCTCCCCTGACATCTTGTCTACCATTTCCAAGCCTAAGGTACTGCCCCTTCCCTCACCTCCTCCATGGCCTCTTACAACCTGCATTTTTATGGGGCCCCCTTCTGTGCCACTAGCATGTCTCTCATCAGGTTGATCTCAGTTTTCAATAGCTTTTATTCCTTTTTCAGAGCATCCCACAACTTGTTTTCCTGTTCTGCCAATTGATGCTGAAGTGTATCTCTTTCCTTGGTAACTATTTATAATGCTGTAAGAAACAACCACTGCACGTTTCCTGCCACTACGTGGCCACTCATTTCCCCTAAGGATCCCCCTATTCTGCAGAGAGCCAACTCCCCTGCCTCCTGCATCACCGCCCTTCCCTAATTCTGGGGAGGAGCCCACTCCTCTAGGAGGTACCTTCTCCCATACCAAATACCCACTGGGGAATCGCCAGGTGAATTCCCACCTCCCATAGGAGGATCCCTGGGTGAATCCCCACCATCCATAGGGGGTTCCTTGGGTATTTCCCCAACACAGCCACGAGGACAGATTTCAGGTTCACTGGACCCTGCTAACTCTTTCCAAAATGTAGCTCCAGGAGGAAGTGAGTTCCCAAGCCTTGGGCAAGCTCCCTATGAATCTGGGAAAATTAAAGGAGGACAAGGGGAAGGGCAAGTGGGTGTGAAAGAGTTCATGACTCACAGCTTGCTCGGGTTCACTAGTCAGGCCCTAAACCATGTGTCGCCTCTGGCCATGGCTTGTGCCCTCCCCTCCCTGACCCACCCTTTCTGGCAGCAACTCCATGGTGTGACCCTGGTGACTGGTGTGTGCCAGGCCAATTAGGTGCCAGACCATTTAGTTACCAGAAACAGAGGGAAGGAGAGAATGGCTGTTATCTTTCAACCCCTTGCCCTTGACCAACTAGAGGCTCTGCCATGGTAAACATCCATTGCTATGTAAATGGACTAAGGCCAGGTGGGAAATTCTGGGTGACATCTTCCATTTATCCCACACTGCCATTTGCAACAACACGGATGACCTACAGGGTATTATGCTCAGTGATATGAGGCACGTAGTGAAAGATAAATGCTACATGATTTCACTTATTTGTGGAATCTAAAAAAAAATTAACAGCAGGGGACAGTTTTTTTTCATATTACACCCATATCACTTATCAGTTTTGAATCAATGTATATCATGACCTGTAATTTCTAATTTAATTTTAATTTTTTAACACAAATTCCTATAAGTAAGGAGCATATTATTTATATATTTATATTACATTTCATTGAAAAAATTAAGATAATACAGCCTATAGTTTATATCCATATTTGACTTGTTAAGGATTCCTTTGAGGCACTACTGAGATTGTTAATATTTGGTGAATCTTCAATATAATGTAAAATGATCTTTATCAATATCATTGATTATACATATTCATTAAAGCAGACAGTAAAAGCAGTATTTTATACAGGAAAAATTGAAAGGATAATGTAAAGTAAAATGAACTTTATAAAACAATTACAGAGGAATTAAGTGTGTGATTTTTATAGAGAGCAAGAGAATATATAAAACCCAGTAAGACAGTTGTTTTCTAAACATTTGGTGCTCATTAAATAACATTGGGATGGACTTGAATTGGAACTTTATCATTTTCCAGAAGAAAAGTTTTTTAGTACTTTTCTTACAGCTTCCTTGACCTGTTTGTTTCTAAGACTGTAGATGATGGGATTCAAGAAAGGAGGAACTATGTTTTATAATACAGATAGAATCATGTCCTGGATGGTTTCAGATGTTACTGAAGGTTTCAGGGACACATAGGTGACAGTGATGAGGAAGACAGACACCACCAGGATGTGAGGGACACACGTGGAAAAGGCTTTGCCTCGCTCTCTGGTTGGAAACTTCTGCACAGTGGAAAATATGTGAATGTATGACATGATGATTAAAAAAAGCAGCCACCACAGACCACAGTGGCAGAGATAATAAGAGGAAATTGCTGAAGGTGTCTGAGCAGGAGAGGCTCAGCAGAAAGGGGATGTCACAGAAGAACTGGTGGACCATGTTGGACTGACAGAAGGACAGCCGGAATATGTTCCCTGTGTGCACAGCTGCATAGATGAGACCACTGAGCAGGGAGACCAGTGTTGTCCAGACACAGAACTGGTGGTTCATGATGATGGGGTAGTGGAGGGGCTGGTAGATGGCCACATAGCGGTCATGGGCCACGATGGTGGGGAAGAGAAACTCTACAAATGCATAATAAATGACAAAGAATATCTGAGCTGCACAACCAGCAAGTGAAATGGCCCTGTTGTCAGTGAAGGAGTTGACACAGGAATCGGGGACAGTGACAGAAATGTAGCACATGTCTAAGATGGGCAGTTTCCTGAGGAGGAAGTACATGGGAGTGTGAAGGTTCTGGTCCAGAGTGGTGGTAGAGACGATGAGAAGATTCCCTAACAAGGTGGCCAAGTACATCAGTATAGGAACAACATCATGTGAAGGAACCTTCTCCCTTTCAGCAAATCCCATGAGGAGAAACTCAGTCACCATGGGGAATTGGTCATTTTCTGGAAATGGTGTTTGACCTAGAAAACAAAAGGATAAATCATAAAAGTCATGATTCCTAAAAACTTTTTCTAAAATAACTTAAGAATTTTATTTGAATATATTTATTTCCATTTTATGCAGTTATCTTTCTGCATAGGAAATATCTATTTTTAGTTTTGTGATTGACTGATTTTATTATGACTACTGAGTTCTTCTAAGGGCAAAATCCTAAGTAATAAGGGTGGGGATGATCTGTCTTGTCTGGTTATGTACGCAGTGCTCATACTTTATCAATAATGTACAGGCCATGAGTTTTATCATTTTAATAAAGATTTCATTAATTCAAATAAGTTTTATATATAGTTAAAATATATAATATATGAATGCATATTTTGGGGGCATATTATAAATGGAATAATACTCAACCTTATAAAAGAATGAAATCTTGCCATTTCCATCCACACGGATAGAATTATAGAGCATTATGTTAAGTAAAATATCAGACAGAGTTAGACAAATACCAACTAATTTCAGTTATATGTGGAATCTATAAAATAAAGCAAATATATTAAAAAATAGAAACATATGCATACAGAGATCTGGTGGTTTCTGGAGGTCATAGGGATGGTAGGTGGACAAAATATGTGAAGGGGATTAAAAGACACTTCTACTTATAAAACAAATAAATCACTGGGTGTATTTATACCATAGGTTTATGGCCAATAATACTTTAATAATATTGTATGGTGACAGGTGGTAATCAAACCTATCATGATTATTATTTCATGTTTAACAATTTCAAATCACTATTCTGTATACCTGAAATTAATATAACATGCCATATCAATTAGGGACATATATAGGGACAAATATAGGGACATATCAATGTAAAAATAAGCACAGAACATTTTGTAATTTATTATAAAATGAATCCATAAAAGTTAGAAAAAAAATTTTAAGATAATAATCTCATATTATTCTCAATACTTACAGATAACTGGCTCTCAAAGGGATTAGACTATCTACCAGCTCAAATTAATAACTAAATATATAGATATAAAACAAAACTCTTGCCCACATAGGAAACATAAAAACTAAAATCTTAATATAACAACTACTCTTTACTGATTACTCATAATCATTCAAAAATATTCAAAGCATGGAGGTTTTATTAGAATAAGGAAAAGGTATACATTTTAGGTGCTTTATTATGAGAGTAAGATATATATGAAAACAAGTATTTAACATTTCAGAAATTTATGGGTCCTAAAAAAATACCAGATGCTGTGTAATACTTCTACATTTTCATAATGATTACATGTAATGTTAAAATACATATTTAAACCTTCAAGGTGTCATAGAAATACAGACATTCAGGTTTTTTATTGTAAACCGACACTATTTGTATCTCCAAAAAATTTAGTAAACTGCCCACTAGCTTGTGTTGATTGAACTTACTGATGCACTCTTTTCTTTATGTGACATAAATAGTAATAGAAAATTTCTTTCTTCATTTCTTTTCATTCATATGTATCAGTAAAAAAACTAGATGAGGTAGCATTAAGCAGATGGATATATAAGAATCAAATATGAAAATAAATATATATGAACAACCACGTCATTCTTAGTTCAGACCTCAACCACTTCAACAAATAAAAAAAGAAAGTTAATTTCTTTAAAAAGCCCTCTAATTTATAGCAAAACGTATGGTAGTTTTTGAATAATATACCCACAAAAATTTAGACTGAAATAAACATACCTGGGATATAAGTTATTTGTATCCTTAAGAGAACTGCAGGTGAAGAAAACATGATGGAATTGTAAATGAAAAAATAAGTAGAAATGAAAGATCTGTAGATGTAAGATAAAAGAGTATATCTGAATCCAGAAATAATAATGGACATCTTTTAAAATTCTTTCTTTTTTAAGTCAATATTTGGTAAGTATAAAAGAATTATATGTTTCATATAGTCTTGGACATTTTCTAAAAATAATAAAATGCACCATACTTCCCTTCAAATTTAAAATGGATTATTTGAGATGAAAGGGAACAGATTACAAATGATTTTTAAATTACCATTCCCCATGTTAAATAACATTAATCAGTGCTATTTATAAACAAACTGAGAAACATTCAGGCAAACAATATGACTCTCACATGTGCCTTTGAACATTGCTCCTGGTATTCATATACATTTCAAATTATATATACATACACATCTACATAGACATGCATTTCTATGTATGAATATATACATATATATAATATTAATTAGTATATACACCTGAAAGAGTTTTTAAACATCTATGAATGTTGATAGTCAAGAAAAAAATTCAAGAAATAATTATCTGAAAAAGCAGGTATTAAAGATAGCAGCATGAGGGGAGAGACAGAGGCTTCCTCCTAAAACTGGATACAATTAGAAAATTTCATTGGCGCAACTAATCCTGAGAGAGCAACAGGAAAGAGGACAGCGTCAGATTGCATACACCTGGAGAAAAGAGCAGACCTCAGCGAATGAGGTAATGTACCAGAGCTGTGGCTCCACGGAACCCGAGCACCTCCCCAACCCCAGCTCACTGGTGGGAGGAAGACAAACGGAGTATGGAGGGAGTGGAAGGCTTGGGATTGCTGAATACTTAGCTCCGGAGATCTGTGCTGGGAGCACAAACCTACATTTCATGGTGCTTTCATGAAACTCGCATAACTACCGGGTTGGAAAGTTAATACAGGCAGAGTTCCTGGGGAGACTGGGATTCTGGCTGCTTGTGGAAAGCAGGGATCCATATCTGGCTTCTCTGGGACAAAAAGATATACCTGTGAGACCAGCCCACTGGCTCAGGAAGTGGAGACAGGCACAGCAGTCAGAAGGTGGGGATCAGCTCCTTCATTCCCCCCCAGGTACCAGTATTGCTCCCCTGCAACCCCGACATTGCTTCAGGGGCTCAGCAGCTCCAAAATAGAGCTTCTGGACACTAGAGGGCTCCATATACAAACATGAAATGCCAAAGGAACCTTGTCCAGAGTAAAATTATTAATACAACTCCAAAGGAAGATTTAAATGATATGGACCTCATGAGTCTTCCTAAAAGGGAGTTCAAAATAAAAATAATCAACATCCTAATGGAGGTACAGAAAGACATCCAAGAACTCAGGAATTAATTCCGGTCAGAGATTCAGTCATTGAAGAGCACGATGGAGGGTATTAAAAGCAGGTTGGATACAGTGGAGGAGACAATAAATGAAATAGAAACTAGAGAAGGGGAATACAAAGAAGCTGAGTCACAGAGAGAAAAAAGAATCTCTAAAAATGAAAGAATATTGAGAGAACTGTGTGACCAATCCAAGTGGAACAATATTCGCATTATAGAGATACCAGAAGAGGAAGGGAGAGAGAAAGGGATGGAAAGTGTCTTTGAGGAGGTAGTTGATGAAAACTTCCCCAAATCTGGGGAAGGACATAATCTGTCAGGCTAAGGAGATCCACAGATCCCCCAACACAAGGGACCTAAGGAAGACAACACCAAGACACACAGTAATAAAAATGGGAAAGATCAAGGATAAGGACAGACAGTTAAAAGCAGCCAGAGGCAGAAATAAGATCACATACAAAGGAAAGCCCACCAGACTAATGACAGACTTCTCAGCAGAAACCTTACAGGCCAGAAGGGAGTGGCATGATGTATTTAATGCCATGAAGCAGAAGGGTCTGGAACCAAGATTACTTTATCCAGCAAGTTTATCATTTAAATTTGAAGGAGGGATTAAACAATTTCTAGATTAGCAAAAGCTGAGAGAGTTTACCTCCCACAAACCATCTCTGCAGTCTATTTTGGAGGGAGTGCTATAGATAGAAGTGTTCCTAGGGTTGGTTAGCTGTCACCAGAGGTAGTAAAACCATGGTAGAGAGGGTGGAGCAGCTGATTACAAGGCAAATGCAAAGTTAAATTGACTATCCCCAAAGTCAATCAAGGGATAGACAAAAAGTATAGAATTTGATACTTAATATATTAAGAATGAAGGAGGAAGAAAAAGGAGGAAAAATAGAAAAGAACCTTTAGATTGTGTTTATAACAGCATACTAAGTGAGTTAAGTTAGACTCTTAGATAATAAGTAAAGTAACGTGGAACCTTTGGTAACCATGAATCGAAAGCCTGAAATGGCAATAAGTACATACCTATCGAAAACCACCCTAAATGTAAATGGCCTGAATGCACCAATCAAAAGAAATAGAGTCACTGAATGGATAAAAAAACAAGACCCATCTATGTGCTACTTACAAGAGACTCACCTCAAACCTAAAGACATGCACAGACTAAAAGTCAAGTGATGGAAAAGATATTTCATGCAAACAACAAGGAGAATACAGCAGGTGTTGCAGTACTAGTATCAGACAAAATGGACTTCAAAACAAAGAAAGTAACAAGAGATAAAGAAGGACATTACATAATGATAAAGGGCTCAGTCCAACAAGAGTATATAACCATTTTAAATACACATGCACCCAACACAGGGGCACCAGCATATGTGAAACAAATACTAACAGAGCTAAAGGAGGAAATAGAATGCAATGCACTCACTTTAGGAGACTTCAACACACCATTCACTCTAAAGGAGAGATCCACCAGACAGAAAATAAATAAGGAAACAGAAGCACTGAACAACACACTAGAACAGATGGACCTAATAGACATCTATAGAACTGTACACCCAAAACAACAGGATGCACATACTTCTCAAGTGCACATGGAACATTCTCTAGAATAGACCATATACTAGGCCACAAAAAGAGCCTCAGTAAATTCAAAAAGACTGAAATTCTATCAACCAACTTTTCAGACCACAAAAGTATAAAGCTTGAAATAAATTGTACAAAGAAAGCAAAAAGGCTCACAAACACATGGAGGCTTAACAACACGCTTCTAAATAGTCAATGGATCAATGACCAAATTAAAATGGAGATCCAGCAATATATGGAAATAAATGACAAAAACAACACAAAGCCCCAACTTCTGTGGGACGCAGCAAAAGCAGTCTTAAGAGGAAAGTATATAGCAATCCAGGCATATTTAAAGAAGGAAGAACAAACCCAAATGAATTGTCTAATGTCACAATTACCAAAAATGGAAAAAGAAGAACAAATGAGACCTAAAGTCAGCAGAAGGAGGGACATAATAAAGATCAGAGAAGAAATAACTAAAATTGAGAAGAATAAAACAATAGAAAAAAATCAATGAATCCAAGATCTGGTTCTTTGAGAAAATAAACAAAATAGATAAGCCTCTAGCCAGACTTATTGAGACAAAGAGAATCAACACACATCAACATAATCAGAAACAAGAAAGGAAATAACATGACGGACCCAACAGAAATACAAAGAATTATTAGAGACTACTATGAAAACCTATATCCTACGAAGCTGGAAAACACAGAAGAAATTGACAACTTCCTAGAAAAATACAACCTTCCAAGACTGACCAAGGAAGAAACACAAAATCTAAACAAACCAATTACCAGCAAAGAAATTAAAGCAGTAATCAAAAAACTACACAAGAACAAACCCCTGGGCCAGATGGATTCACCTCAGAATTTTATCAGACATACAGAGAAGATATAATACCCATTCTCCTTAAAGTTTTCCAAAAAATATAAGAGGAGGGAATACTCCCAAACTCATTCTATGAAGCCAACATCACCCTAATACCAAAACCAGGCAAAGACCCCACCAAAAACGAAAATTACAGACCAATATCCCTGATGAATGTAGATGCAGAAATACTCAACAAAATATTGCCAAACCGAATTCAAAAATACATCAAAAGGATTATACACCATGACCAAATGGGATTCATCCCAGGGATGCAAGAATGGTACAACATTAAAAAATCCGTCATCATCCACCACATAAACAAAAAGAGAGACAAAAACCACATAATCATCTCCATAGATGCGGAAAAAGCATTCGACAAAATTCAACATCCATTCTTGATAAAAACTCTCAACAAAATGGGTATAGAGGGCAAGTACCTCAACATAATAAAGGCCATATATGATAAAACCATAGCCAACATCATACTGAACAGCAAGAAGCTAAAAGCTTTCCCTCTGAAATCGGGAACAAAACAGGGATGCCCACTCTCCCCACTGTTATTTAACATAGTACTGGAGGTCCTAGCCATGGCAACTGGACAAAACAAAGAAATAAAAGGAATCCAGACTGGCAAAGAGGAAGTTAAACTGTCACTATTTGCAGATGACATGATATTGTACATAAAAAACCCTAAACACTTCACTCCAAAACTACTAGAACTGATATCGGAATACAGCAAAGTTGCAGGATACAAAATTAACACCTAGAAATCTGTGGCTTTTCTATACACCAACAATGAACCAATAGAAAGAGAAATCAGGAAACCAATTCCATTCACAATTGCATCAAAAAGAATAAAATACCTAGAAATAAATATAACCAAAGAAGTGAAAGACCTATACCCAGAAAACTATAAGACACTCTTAAGAGAAATTAAAGAGGACACTAACAAATGGAAACTCATCCCATGCTCTTGGCTAGGAAGAACTAATATAGTCAAAAAGGCCATCCTGCCAAAAGCGATATACAGATTTGATGCAATCCCTATCAAATTACCAACAATATTCTTCAATGAACTGGAACAAATAGTTCAAAAATTCATATGGAAACACCAAAGACCCCGAATAGCCAAAGCAATCCTGAGAAAGAAGTATAAAGTGGGGGGTATCTCACTCCCCAACTTCAAGCTCTACTACAAAGCCATAGTAATCAAGACAATTTGGTACTGGCACTAGAACAGAGCCACAGACCAGTGGAACATATTAGAGACTCCAGACATTAACCCAAACATATATGGTCAATTAATATAAAGGAGCCATGGACATACAATGAGGAAATGACAGTCTCTTCAACAGATGGTGCTGGCAAACCTGGACAGCTACATGTAAGAGAATGAAACTGGATCACTGTCTAACCCCATACACAAAAGTAAATTTGAAATGGATCAAAGACCTGAAGTAAGTCATGAAGCCATAAAACTCTTAGAAAAAAATATAGGCAAAAATCTCTTGGATATAAACATTAGCAACTTCTTCTTGAACATATCTTCCCGGGCAAGGGAAACAAATGCAAAAATGAACAAATGGGACTATATCAAGCTGAAAAGCTTCTGTACAGCAAAGGACACCATCAATAGAACAAAAAGGTACCCTACAGTATGGGAGAATATATTTGTAAGTGACAGATCCGATAAAGGCTTGACATCCAAAATATATAAAGAGCTCATGCACCTCAACAAACAAAAAGAAAATAATCCAATTAAAAAATGGGTAGAGGAGCTGAACAGACAGTTCTCCAAAGAAGAAATTCAGATGGCCAACAGACACATGAAAAGATGCTCCACATCGCTAGTTAGCAGAGAAATGCAAATTAAAACCACAATGAGATGTCACCTCACACCAGTAAGGATGGCTGCCATTCAAAAGACAAACAACAGGGGGCGGAGCCAAGATGGCGGCGTGAGTAGAGCAGTGGAAATCTCCTCCCAAAAACACATAGAGCTATGAAAATATAACAAAGAAAAATCTTCCTAAAATAGAGACCACAGGACACAGGACAACATCCAGACCACATCCACACCTGCAAGAACCCAGCGCCTTGTGAAGGGGGTAAGATACAAGCCCCAGCCCGGCGGGACCCGAGCGCCCCTCCCCCCGGCTCCCGGCGGGTGGAGAGAAACCGGAGCGGTTTTTTTTTTTTTTTTTTGGCGAGCGCTTTTTGGAAGCATTAGAGGGACGGGCCCCCGTTGCTGGGGAGGCAGGGTGGCGGGACCGGTGAGGAGGTGCCTGGGAACGGCACCGGAGGACAAAGAATATCCTGCGTTTCTCCCTGCGAGACCTGGGGGCGGGTGCCTGAGACCGGTGCCTGAGGACGGAGGAGGTCGCGCGTTTTTCCCCTTTTTTTTTTTTTCTCTTTTTGGCGAGCGCTTTTTGGAAGCCTTGAAGGGACGGGGACCCCAGTGCTAGGGAGGCACGGTGGCGGGACTGGTGAGCGGGTGGCTGGGACCGGCGCCTGAGGACAAAGAATATCCCCCGTTTTTCCCTGCGGGACCGGTGGGCGGGTGCCTGAGACCGGCACTTGAGAACAGAGGAAATCGCGCGTTTTTCCCCTTTTTTTTTCTCTTTTCTGTGAGTGCTTTTTGGAAGCCTAAAAGGGACAGGGACCCCGGTGCTAGGGAGGCAGGGCGGCGGGACTGGTGAGCGGGTGTCTGGGACCGGCACCTGAGGACAAAGAATATCCCGCATTTTTCCCTGTGGGACCAGTGGGTGGGTGCCTGAGACCAGCACCTGAGGACGGAAGAAATTGCGCGTTTTTCCCCTTTTTTTTCTCTCTTTTTGCCGAGTGCTTTTTGGAAGCCTTGAAGGGACAGGGACCCCGGTGCTAGGGAGGCAGGGCGGCGGGACTGGTGAGCGGGTGCGTGGGACCAGTGCCTGAGGACAAAGAATATTGAGCGTTCCTTCCCTGCGGGACCGGTGGGTGGGTGCTTTTTGGAAGCCTTGAAAGGACAGGGACCCTGGTGCTAGGGAGACAGGGCAGCAGGACCAGTGAGCGGGTGCCTGGGACCGGCACCTGAGGACAAAAAAAAAAAAAAAAAAAAAATCGCTTGTTTTTCCCCTTTTTTTCCTTTTTTTTTTCTCTTTCTTTCTGTTCCCTCTCTCATTGTTGCTGCTGTTGTTTTGGTTTGGAGAGTGCTTTTTGGAAATCTTAAAGGGGCAGGACAGGTCACTTAGACCAGAAGCAGGGAATCTGGGGATCTCTGGGCACTCTAACCCCCTGGGCAGCAGGGAGCACAGAGGCCCCTTACGGAGATAAATAGTCTCCTGGCTGCTCCCCCTCCAACGGGGCTCCACCATTTTGGAGGAACAGCCCCAGCCAGGCCAAGCCCACAGCAACAGCGGAGATAAACCCCAAAGCAACTGGGCAGGAAGCAGAAGCCCTGTCTGCACGCAGCTGCCCAGCACAAGCCACTAGAGGTCGCTATTCTCCCAGGAAAAGGCTACAAACCAACAAGAAGGGAAGCTCTTCCAGCGGTCACTTGTACCAGCTCTGCAAACTATCTCTATCACCATGAAAAGGCAAAACTACAGGCAGACAAAGATCACAGAGACAACACCTGAGAAGGAGACAGACCTAACTAGTCTTCCTGAAAAAGAATTCAAAATAAAAATCATGAACATGCTGACAGAGATGCAGAGAAAAATGCAAGAGCAATGGGATGAGATGCAGAGAAAAATGCAAGAGCAGTGGGATGAGATGCAGAGAAAAATGCAAGAGCAGTGGGATGAAGTCCGGAAGGAGATCACAGATGTCAGGAAAGAGATCACAGAAGTGAAACAATCCCTGGAAGGATTTATAAGCAGAATGGATAAGATGCAAGAGGCCATTGAAGGAATAGAAGCCAGAGAACAGGAACGTATAGAAGCTGACATAGAGAGAGATAAAAGGATCTCCAGGAATGAAACAACACTAAGAGAAATATGTGACCAATACAAAAGGAAAAACATTCGTATTATAGGGATACCAGAAGAGGAAGAAAGAGGAAAAGGGATAGAAAGTGTCTTTGAAGAAATAATTGCTGAAAACTTCCCCAAACTGGGGGAGGAAATAATCGAACAGACCATGGAATTATACAGAACCCCCAACAGAAAGGATCCAAGGAGGACAACACCAAGACACATAATAATTAAAATGGCAAGGATCAAGGACAAGGAAAGAGTTTTAAAGGCAGCTAGAGAGAAAAAGGTCACCTATAAAGGAAAACCAATCAGGCTAACATCAGACTTCTCAACAGAAACCCTACAGGCCAGAAGAGAATGGCATGATATACTTAATGCAATGAAACAGAAGGGCCTTGAACCAAGGATACTGTATCCAGCACGACTATCATTTAAATATGATGGTGGGATCAAACAATTCCCAGACAAGCAAAAGCTGAGGGAATTTGCTTCCCACAAACCACCTCTACAGGGCATCCTACAGGGACTGCTCTAGATGGGAGCACCCCTAAAAAGAGCACAGAACAAAACACACAACATATGAAGAATGGAGGAGGAGGAATAAGAAGGGAGAGAAGAAAAGACTCTCCAGACAGTGTATATAACAGCTCAATAAGCGAGCTAAGTTAGGCAGTAAGATACTAAAGAAGCTAACCTTGAACCTTTGGTAACCACGAATCTAAAGCCTGCAATGGCAATAAGTACATATCTTTCAATAGTCACCCTAAATGTAAATGGACTTAATGCACCAATCAAAAGACATAGAGTAATAGAATGGATAAAAAAGCAAGACCCATCTATATGCTGCATACAAGAGACTCACCTTAAACCCAAAGATAAGCATAGACTAAAAGTCAAGGGATGGAAAAACATATTTCAGGCAAACAACAGTGAGAAGAAAGTAGGGGTTGCAGTACTAATATCAGACAAAATAGACTTCAAAACAAAGAAAGTAACAAGAGATAAAGAAGGCCACTACATAATGATAAAGGGCTTAGTCCAACAAGAGGATATAACCATTCTAAATATATATGCACCCAATACAGGAGCACCAGCATATGTGAAGCAAATACTAACAGAACTAAAGAGGGAAATAGACTGCAATGCATTCATTGTAGGAGACTTCAACACACCACTCACCCCAAAGGATAGATCCACCGGGCAGAAAATAAGTAAAGACACACAGGCACTGAACAACACACTAGAACAGATGGACCTAATAGACATCTATAGAACTTTACATCCAAAAGCAACAGGATATACATTCTTCTCAAGTGCACATGGAACATTCTCCAGAATAGACCACATACTAGCTCACAAAAAGAGCCTCAGTAAATTCCACAATATTGAAATTCTACCAACCAATTTTTCAGACCACAAAGGTATGAAAGTAGAAATAAATTCTACAAAGAAAACAAAAAGGCTCACAAACACATGGAGGCTTAACAACATGCTACTAAATAATCAATGGATCAATGAACAAATCAAAATAGAGATCAAGGAATATATAGAAACAAATGACAACAACAACACTAAGCCCCAACTTCTGTGGGATGCAGCGAAAGCAGTCTTAAGAGGAAAGTATATAGCAATCCAGGCACACTTGAAGAAGGAAGAACAATCCCAAATGAATAGTCTAACATCACAATTATTAAAACTGGAAAAAGAAGAACAAATGAGGCCTAAAGTCAGCAGAAGGAGGGACATAATAAAGATCAGAGAAGAAATAAACAAAATTGAGAAGAATAAAACAATAGCAAAAATCAACGAAACCAAGAGCTGGTTCTTTGAGAAAATAAACAAAATAGATAAGCCTCTAGCCCAACTTATTAAGAGAAAAAGAGAGTCAACACAAATCAACATAATCAGAAATGAGAATGGAAAAATCACGACAGACTCCACAGAAATACAAAGAATTATTAAAGACTACTATGAAAACCTATATGCCAACAAGCTGGAAAACCTAGAAGAAATGGACAACTTCCTAGAAAAATACAACCTTCCAAGACTGACCAAGGAAGAAACACAAAAGTTAAACAAACCAATTACAAGCAAAGAAATTGAAACAGTAATCAAAAAACTACCCAAGAACAAAACCCCGGGGCCGGACGGATTTACCTCGGAATTTTATCAGACACACAGAGAAGACATAATACCCATTCTCCTTAAAGTGTTCCACAAAATAGAAGAAGAGGGAATACTCCCAAACTCATTCTATGAAGCCAACATCACCCTAATACCAAAACCAGGAAAAGACCCCACCAAAAAAGAAAATTACAGACCAATATCCCTGATGAATGTAGATGCAAAAATACTCAATAAAATATTAGCAAACAGAATTCAACAGTATATCAAAAGGATCATACACCATGACCAAGTGGGGTTCATCCCAGGGATGCAAGGATGGTACAACATTCGAAAATCCATCAACATCATCCACCACATCAACAAAAAGAAAGACAAAAACCACATGATCATCTCCATAGATGCTGAAAAAGCATTTGACAAAATTCAACATCCATTCATGATAAAAACTCTCAGCAAAATGGGAATAGAGGGCAAGTACCTCAACATAATAAAGGCCATATATGATAAACCCACAGCCAGCATTATACTGAACAGCGAGAAGCTGAAAGCATTTCCACTGAGATCGGGAACCAGACAGGGATGCCCACTCTCCCCACTGTTATTTAACATAGTACTGGAGGTCCTAGCCACGGCAATCAGACAAAACAAAGAAATACAAGGAATCCAGATTGGTAAAGAAGAAGTTAAACTGTCACTATTTGCAGATGATATGATACTGTACATAAAAAACCCTAAAGACTCCACTCCAAAACTACTAGAACTGATATCGGAATACAGCAAAGTTGCAGGATACAAAATCAACACACAGAAATCTGTAGCTTTCCTATACACTAACAACGAATCAATAGAAAGAGTAATCAGGAAAACAATTCCATTCACCATTGCATCAAAAAGAATAAAATACCTAGGAATAAACCTAACCAAGGAAGTGAAAGACTTATACTCTGAAAACTACAAGTCACTCTTAAGAGAAATTAAAGGGGACACTAATAAATGGAAACTCATCCCATGCTCATGGCTAGGAAGAATTAATATCGTCAAAATGGCCATCCTGCCGAAAGCAATATACAAATTTGATGCAATCCCTCTCAAATTACCAGCAACATTCTTCAATGAATTGGAACAAATAATTCAAAAATTCATATGGAAACACCAAAGACCCCGAATAGCCAAAGCAATCCTGAAAAAGAAGAATAAAGTAGGGGGGATCTCACTCCCCAACTTCAAGCTCTACTACAAAGCCATAGTAATCAAGACAATTTGGTACTGGCACAAGAACAGAGCCACAGACCAGTGGAACAGATTAGAGACCCCAGAAATTAACCCAAACATATATGGTCAATTAATATTTGATAAAGGAGCCATGGACATACAATGGCAAAATGACAGTCTCTTCAACAGATGGTGCTGGCAAAACTGGACAGCTACATGTAGGAGAATGAAACTGGACCATTGTCTAACCCCATATACAAAGGTAAACTCAAAATGGATCAAAGACCTGAATGTAAGTCACGAAACCATTAAACTCTTGGAAAAAAACATAGGCAAAAACCTCTTAGACATAAACATGAGTGATCTCTTCTTGAACATATCTCCCCGGGCAAGGAAAACAACAGCAAAAATGAGCAAGTGGGACTACATTAAGCTGAAAAGCTTCTGTACAGCGAAAGACACCATCAATAAAACAAAAAGGAACCCTACAGTATGGGAGAATATATTTGAAAATGACAGATCTGATAAAGGCTTGACGTCCAGAATATATAAAGAGCTCACACGCCTCAACAAACAAAAAACAAATAACCCAATTAAAAAATGGGCAGAGGAACTGAACAGACAGTTCTCCAAAAAAGAAATACAGATGGCCAAGAGACACATGAAAAGATGCTCCACATCGCTAATTATCAGAGAAATGCAAATTAAAACTACAATGAGGTATCACCTCACACCAGTAAGGATAGCTGCCATCCAAAAGACAAACAACAACAAATGTTGGCGAGGCTGTGGAGAAAGGGGAACCCTCCTACACTGCTGGTGGGAATGTAAATTAGTTCAACCATTGTGGAAAGCAGTATGGAGGTGCATCAAAATGCTCAAAACAGACCTACCATTTGACCCAGGAATTCCACTCCTAGGAATTTACCCTAAGAACGCAGCAATCAAGTTTGAGAAAGACAGATGCACTCCTATGTTTATCGCAGCACTATTTACAATAGCCAAGAATTGGAAGCAACCTAAATGTCCATCTGTAGATGAATGGATAAAGAAGATGTGGTACATATACACAATGGAATACTACTCAGCCATAAGAAGTGGAAAAATCCAACCATTTGCAGCAACATGGATGGAGCTGGAGAGTATTATGCTCAGTGAAATAAGCCAAGTGGAGAAAGAGAAATACCAAATGATTTCACTCATCTGAGGAGTATAGGAACAAAGGAAAAACTGAAGGAACAAAACAGCAGCAGAATTACAGAACCCAAAAATGGACTAACAGAAGATCAAGGCCTAGCTTGGATACCCAGAAAATGAACTAAGATACGATATGAGGAGGAGCTTCCGGCATCAGCACTCTCTGGAGGACTCGTGCCGGGGGATGATCATCAAAAAGCCTCCACAGGGATCCGGACGATGCTGCGGTTGTGGCTGCATCCAGCCCACCATCTCCTGGACTTGCCATAAGAAGGAGGAGGGAGATGTCTAGGCTGGCATGTGCATACAGTGAGACAACGAATTTGACTGGATCTGTACTGTTGGAACTCAACCAGGAGTTGGGAGGGGTGCAAGTTGTAGCACCCCAAAATCTCATGACTATAGACTATCTATGGTTAAAAGAACATATGGGATGTGAACAGATCCCAGAAATGGGCTGCTTTAATTTGTCTGATGGTTCAAGTACAGTTCGAAAATATCCATCATATCATAGATAAATTTTCACAAATGCCTAGGGTGCCTAAATGGTTTTCTTGGCTTCACTGGAGATGGATGGTAATTATAGATTTGCTTTGTTTATGTCACCGTATTCCTATTATGTTAATATGTGTGTGCAAATTAGTTAGTAGTTTAAAACCTATACATACTTAAGGTACTATACAAGAAGATATGTCAAAGAAATAATCAATCCTCCCAAGTTTCCTTCATATGCTACATCTATAGCTTTTCTTCTTCCTTCCTAATTACAACCCTTAAATAGAATTCGTGCCTCATATCGAATTTACCGAGTATCATAATTCCTCCAGGTGGTAAAGATACCTCGAGACAAGTGCTGGGCATAGAAGCCACAGGGCATAAATCTGCAAAGAAGTTAAAAGCTAACCTTTGCAAACAATATGGCTTCTCTCTCACTTACCAACTTTACATTTCCCTGTATGGCCCCGGAAGATGACTGGTTAGCCAGAGACGGGTAAGATTCCTCAAGGGAGGAACAACCTAAGACAGGCACAGTCGCAGGGGGGCCATCAGGTGAGAATTTGGGGATCAACAGAGGTGAGGCTCAGAACCTCACCCCCCCTGCTTTGAGAGAAATCTTCTGCATCCGTGGATGTCTTGCTGCCCTTGTCTAGCCTGGATTAATACTTAGTCCATAGGCACACACCTGATCATCTGATCATCTACATTTGCCTTCTTACAGCACTAAACTATGTTTTCTACCTTTATCTTGCATCTACCTACCACTTCAGCATTTTATTAAAAATAAAAATAATAATAATAATAGGAGAAATGTGGGATCAACATATAAATCAAGTACAAAAATCAAATGAATATTCATATATGACCTGATGGTTTATAGGTCATATTGCATGATCAAAACCGAAAGTTTCTGTGATGAATGCCCTTGTACTGTTCACCATGTAAGAATTTATTCACTATGTAAGAATTAGTTCACCATGTAAGAACTTGTTCGTTATGCTTCAGAAGATTGGAGACTGACGAGAATTAGGCTTGAGATGGATTAATGATTGTACATTGAGCATTGACCCCCCTATACTGAATTTTATTGTTGTTAACAACCATTTGATCAATAAATATGAGAGATGCCCTCTCAAAAAAAAAAAAAAAAAAAAAAAAAAAAGACAAACAACAACAAACGTTGGCAATGTTGTGGAGAAAGGGGAACCCTCCTACACTGCTGGTGAGAATGTAAATTAATTCAACCATTGCAGAAAGCAGTATGTTGTTCCTGAAAATGCTCAAAATAGACTTAGCATTTGACCCAGGAATTCCACTTCTAGGAATTTACCCTAAGAATGCCGCACATCGTTTGAAAAAGACAGATGCACCCCTATGTTTATTGCAGCACCATTTACAATAGCCAAGAAATTGAAGCAACCTAAGTGTCCATCAGTAGTTGAATGGATAAAGATGTGGTACATCTACACAATGGAATATTATTCAGCCATAAGAAGAAAACAAATCCTACAGTTTGCAACAACATGGATAGAGCTAGAGGGTTTTATGCTCAGTGAAATAAGCCAAATGGAGAAAGACAAATACCAAATGATTTCACTCATTTGTGGAGTATGAGAACAAAGGAAAATCTGAAGGAACAAAACTGCAGCAGAATCACAGAACCCGAGAATGGACTAATAGTTACCAAAGGGAAAGAGACTGGGGAGAATGGGTGGGTAGGGAGGGATAAGGGCAGGGAAGAAGAAAGGGGGCCTTACGATTAGCATGTATAATGTAGGTGGTGGGGGAAAGGGGAGGGCTGTGCAACACAGAGAAGACAAGTAGTGATTCTACAACATCTTACTCTGCTGATGGACAGTGACTGTAATGGGGTTTGTGGGGGGGGACTTGGGGTAAGAGAGAGCCTAGTAAATGTAATGTTGTTCATGTAATTGTAGATTAAGGATAACAAAATAAAAAAAATAAAAATAAAGAAAAGAATAAATGATCTATTTGTTTTCAGTGGATTTCCTGAATTCCAGTGTCAAAATAACTAATTATTCATGACATACGTAGACTGCCTGCCTGCAATAAATAGTATTCCCTAACAGATCATTTTATTTTCTAAATTTCTGTGGAGGAGAAAATAAATATTGTACTAAAATTAAATATTCCTAAATGTCTATAAATCATGTACTAGGCACAAGTACATTAATAAATTAAGATAATGATTATTTTGCAAACCTCTGCAGAAATTCAATGATAGATGATTATAAATGATTTAAAATAGATGAAAGTTTAATATTGGAGATTAGTAGTAATGCTTAATATTCCTACATTCTTTGATAAATTTACCTTAAAATTTACCTTAAAACAGTCAATAATCATTCACTAAGAGGTTATTCTATGGATATCCAGTTAGTTACTGAAACATATTTGACATTTTATGTCTAACCTCATAAATATGGCTAAGCCACTAGGAATACAAAGATCCAACACCCAGTATTTAATATTGAATTAAGATATTTGATTTCTTTGTATAAGAATTTATACTTTTAACATCCATGTCTACTTAACATTAATAATCTACTAGAAATTAAAATAACCTAAGCTGAAATAAGTAACACAGGTCACTATAAGTTCCTTCATTTTGATTCTATAATGAAATTATAGTGTATGATTTTAATTTGAGATTTATAATAATACTCAAATATAGTTGAACAAATTCCAAGAAGCAAATTTAGATAATTAAATTTGTAGTATTTTATAGCTGCTTGTTCAGCTTTTTCAATCTACTTTTATATTTAAATGCTACTTATCATTTAACTGAAATGCATCCTATACTGGTAATTATATTTAAAAGACGTATTTTCACTATAACAGGAATACCTATAAAGAAAGTAGACACTCAGAAAATTCCCGAGATTCAGTTACTGAAAATAAAAACTTGCATTATTGTTGATAAGTTGGAAGTCTTCTATAGAGAGATCACGTTGCAAGGTGAAGGGAGGAGGGTAAAGGTGAAGGAAGGTAAGTGGAAAGCAGTAACAAGAGTGAACACAGAGTACTTACACCTGTGTGGTGTGTTCCTAATCTAAAAGGGAGGAAAGATCGCTATTGTGAGGTTCCCAAAATCAACATTTTTAAAGTAGTTTATGCAGATTATGTAGACAGGATTTGAGAACAGTCTTCAGCTGAAAAATGTGTGGAATAGGCCAATCATGGTCTGCTTTGTGTGGTATTATAGACAAATCTGTGTCATCAACTGCAAAGCCACTGGGAACACAGTCCTTACAGCTCAGGGTTGGCCAGCTGCCCGGGGTCATTTGAAGCAGGCAATGATCTCTGGAGCCCAGGTGAGTGCAGCGCGTGTAGGAATGGAGACAGTGAGTGAATAGGCAGACATGGCGTCACACACAAACGTGCCCGCAAGATTTGTAAGTTAATAAAAGAATAACGTCAGGGAACATGTGTGTCTCTTTGTGTTCACTGGGGACATCTGCATGGAGCCCTGATTTCCTGTGTCCGCCCTGATCTGCCCGGAGAGACGGTCTTGATCCTTGTCTCTGCCAAATACAGTTGTTCATACCTGACGTGTCCCCACCCTCCCGAGTGATTGAATGGACCGCGTCCGGTCCCCTGAGCTGCACAGGCAGGTGAGGCGCCAGGTGGTGGGAAGCTGAGTAAAGCAAGAACCAAAGATGAAAGTGTCCGTCTAGCCTTTAGTCACTTACCGTCACGACGCAAAGCAGAGGCTGATCCGGAGGAGCCTGACTCCCCCTGTACCGAGTCCGTTCACCTGATGCACCTCCGGTCAGAGGCCGGACAGGTGGGCGCAGGTGCAGGGTCACCACTACCGAGGGATCCGCAGAGGGAAGGCTTGTGTGCCCGGGGTCAGAGGGACGAGGAGGAGGAGGGGCGGGTTTGGAGAGCGCAGGCACACGTTGAGGGGTGGGGGGCCCTGTGAGGGTGCGTCCTCCCTGCCCCCCAGGAAGCCGCGCTCAAGGCCCCAGCGGAGGAGACCCTGCAGTGGGGCCAGGTGGGCCTCACCCTGGTCATTCACAGCAGCAGGTCCCGCCTGAGAGGCCTGAGTCATTGACTAGAAAGTATTTTCTGAATGTTCAATATAATAATGGAACATCTAGTCTGGTGTTGGGATGGTAAATTTCCCCTGTGAGGTATGCCTGATAAAATGTTGAAATTCTGTGTTGCTGCCCTGCAGATTGTCCTAGAGGCTAACTGCTGAAACTAAGTCATCCCTTTGAAAATTCTAATGGTGTGGAATGTATCTTCATAAGGACAATAGATAAGAAAAACTCCTTGCTTCCTAAAGGATTTGAGATCATTCTTTTTGTTTGATTTGTTGTTTTATTTTTAAGAATCTAAGTCTTCACTTTTTAGTTGTTATCATGGACTATTATAAGAAACAATAGAGTTAAAATATATGAAATTTTAATAACCTAAATTAAAGTGCCAGAATTGTAAAGATAATCGACACACTATTGGTGATAATTTGATATTGCAATATAATGCTGTATGAGTCCATTACATCAAACTGTCAAAAGTAAGGAAGTTGTGTAAAAGAATGTAACACTAAAGTTACAAATGTTGATACCTTTCATAAAGAGACAGAGAAAACAATCCCCACTCAGCAAAACATATATAATGTCTCTTTGTAAATATCTGTACAGGGTTGCACATACAAACACAGACACAGACACACATACATATTTTTAGTTCTATACTAAATTATCTATTTTCTCTTTCTCAATAGATGTGTCTGTTTATCTATCTAATCATCTCTCCAGCTTTTTAAATGTATATCTGAATTCCAATGACTTCCCTTATTCTTCTGTCCTTCATGAACTGAGGTTCTTACAGCAGTGCTTTTGTTAAAAATTGTTTGTTTATTTATATAAGTATATTTTGAAGTCCTGTTAGTGGCGCTTTATTTGACTATTAAGGTAAAAGTTCAGTTTTCATATTACATGTGAGAAAATTTATTTTATACACAATGTGCTATTTAAATACTTTTTTGTGTGATTTCATTAATCAAAGGCAGAATGTGTTATATTTTGCTATATGAATGGAAGAGATTTTATCATATAAACTATTTCTTCATAATATGGCCAGATAGCCAGCCAGAAAAGGGTTTATTGGGGAACTTAGATCACAAGTTTCTTAAGTGGAAACATCTCTGCTGATTTGTTTTCTAGAACAAGATGTGTCAGGAAGAACAGGCCTCAGAAGAACACAGCCGTTGTTATTTGCAACTATTCCCTATGGGAGCTCTCACTGCTGCCAAAGGACCCCTTCCCAGTTTCCAAGAATTGGGAGTTTTGCTCAATTGCTGCTGCCCTCTGAATACCAATCAGATGTGTATTGAGTTTTCACCTTCTTTGAATGGGAGAACAAATCAAAACTGATTTGTGCAAATAAACAGGCAGCCCTTTGCTTAATACGGGAGACTCGAGAGCTCTCCCATATAATCTCCTTACTTTCTGCAAGTAATACACTTTCTCTTTTACAGTCTAGCTGGGTTGATATTTATGACATGACACTCACCAAGGGGCAAACCTCTTAAAACCTGAGACTCACTGAAAGATGAACCCCATGTCCATTTACAATGCTTGTCCATACAGTGTCCATTCAGGTGAATATTGAATATATAGAAGTATATTCTTTGGCCTCCATGCATTTGTGGATTTTTTTTCCATATAATTGATTTTTAGTTTCATATGGTGATGTGTAAAGATGCTTGAAACAATTTCAATCTTTTTCATTTACTGAGGCTTTTTTTGTGTCCTCACATGTGATCTGTTCTGGGGAACATTCCATGTACATTGAGAAAAATGTGTATCATTCTGGTTTTTCATGGAATGTTCTGTATATAAATGTTAAGTTCCTATTATCTAGTGTGTTGTTCACTGCCTCTCCTTATTTTTCTCTGTCTGATTGGTCTGCCTATTGATGTAAGTGGGGTGTTAAAATCCTCTAATATGAATGAGTTGCAGTCTATTTCTCCCTTTAGTTCTGTCACTGTTTTACACATGTAGGTGCTCCTCTGCTGTTTGCATAGACATTTGTAATGGTTATATCCTCTTCTTGGGCTGAAGTCTTTATCATTATGTAATGTCCTTTGTTTCTTGTTACTATCTTTGTTTTGAAATCTATTTTGTCTGATATGATTACTGTTAAACCTGCTTTTCACTCCCCATTAATTGCATGAAATATCTTTTCTCCATCTCTTCTCTCTCATTCTATGTATGTCTTTAGGTATGAAGTGCGTTTCTTGTAGGCAGCACATAGATGGGTCTTGTTTCTTTATCTATTCTGCCACCTTATGCATTTTGATTGGTGCATTCAGTACACTTAAATTTAAGGTAGTTATTATTTAGGTATGTGTTTACTGACATTTTATTCACTGTTTTCTGGTTGTTAATGTAGCTCCTCTTTGCTCCTTTCTTACACTTTTCTCCTGTTACTTGATGGTTTTCTTCAGTGTTAAGATTGGACTTGTTAAAAAAATTCTTTTGTGTTTCTATTTTAGGTTTTAGGCTACTTAGGCTATTTAGACATTTTCAAAAATATATAACAAGCTGTATTTAGTTGCTCTATTTTGAACAACTAAAATGTCTTCATTTTTATTCTTCTTCCTCCTCCACACTCTATATATGAGATGTCATAATTTGCATTTTTTGTATGTCCCTTGATATTTTTGTATATAGTTGATTTTAGTACATTTTTTAACTTCATACAGGCTTTGTAAGTAATTTGTCTGCTGTCTTTTCTGTGGGTTTATTTTCATTAATGAAAAATATTAGGCTTAAGAACATTTACATCTGCAGAAATCCCTATAATGTGTCAGGAAGAACAGGCCTCAGAAGAACACAGCCGTTGTTATTTGCAACTATTCCCTATGGGAGCTCTCACTGTTGCCAAAGGACCCCTTCCCAGTTTCCAAGAATTGGGAGTTTTGCTCAATTGCTGCTGCCCTCTGAATACCAATCAGATGTGTATTGAGTTTTCACCTTCTTTGAATGGGAGAACAAATCAAAACTGATTTGTGCAAATAAACAGGCAGCCCTTTGCTTAATACGGGAGACTCTCTCGAGAGCTCTCCCATATAATCTCCTTACTTTCTGCAAGTAATACACTTTATCTTTTACAGTCTAGCTGGGTTGATATTTATGACATGACACTCACCAAGGGGCAAACCTCTTAAAACCTGGTTTAGTAGTGGTGAATTTCTTTAACTCCCAATTGTCTTTGAAAATTATAATCTCTTCTTCAGTTCTGAATGATAACCTTGCAGATTGGAGGATTCTTGGTTGGAGGTCCTTCTGTATCAATACATAGACTATTTCATAGCATATATTTCTGTCCTGTAAAGTCTCTGCTGAGAAATCTTATAGTCTTATGGGGTTTCCTTCATAAGTACTTTTTTGCCTCTCTCTAGATGCTTTCAGTACTGTCTCTTTATCCTGAATCTCTGTCATTTTAATTGCCATGTGTCTTGGCGTTGTCCTTCTGTGGATCCTTTTGTTAGGGGCTCTCTGTGCTCCCAGGACCTGGGTGCCTATTTCCTTCCCCAGCTTGGGAAAGATTTCAGCGATTATTTCTTCAAAGTGTCTTTCTACTCCTTTGGCTCTTCTCCTTCTCATTAGGCAAATTTGTTTCATTTGGAGTCATGACACATCTCTCTTATAGTTCTTTCATTCTACAGATCCTTTTTCTCTCTCTTCCTCAGCCTCATTGTTTTCCTATTCTCTAATTTCCCTCCCATTGTCTCCTCTATGAAGTGATCTAGTACTCATTCCCTTCACTGTAATTTTTACTTCAGATAGTGTATTCTTCAGTTGAGCAGCTCTTTTTCAAGTCTTTTAACTCTTTGTTGAAATCCTTCCTGAGATCATCAATACTTTTGCACAGATCAGTGAGCATATTTATAACTGTTACTTTGAAATTTGTATCAGGATGATTGCTAATCTGTTTCATTTAGCCCTCTTTTTTGATGTCTTATCCTGTGCTTTTGTTTGGAACATATTCCTGTGCATCCTCATTTTGTCAGTGCTTCTGTGTTTCTTTCCTTTTATTAAATATATCTTCTATGCCTTCTGGTCTCAAAAGTAATGGCTTGGTAAAGAAGGCATCCTTTGACTTCCAGAAACAAAAGGTTCCTTGTTCACCTGTGCCTGATTTTTCTTGGTGGTAGAGCCCAATTTTCTGTTGGAGGACTGTGTATTGGATCTCCATTTGGCAGTGGTTGGTCTGTCAGCAGAGGACCCTTGGGGGCTATGCAGCAGCCCTTCTGCTGGGATCTGTGGAAGGAGCTGCCTTTCTGCATGTCTTCAGGCCATGGCTGATGTCAGTCCACATGGCTGGCTCTTACCTCAGCCAACCCTTTGTGAGCCATGAAGCAGTGCTCTTTCTGGGTTTGTTGTGGTCAGGCAGCCCTGCAGGACTGGCAGTGTCTGTGGGGTGACTGACCAGGGGAGAGAGTTGCAGGGTTGGGTCAACAGTGAGGGGGCAACTATTGAGGCAAAAGGGGCATTTGGAGCTCACTCCCACAGATGCTTCTCCAGTTGGGCTGAGGGAGATCCAGAAAAGCTGGAAAGCCTCCGTCCACCTGCCAGGCAGCAAAATCTCTCTGCTGAAGGTAACTGGGCAAGGTCATTGGTTGCACAGAGAAGCACCTCGGTGCTGAGCTATCCTGGGATGGATGGAGTGTTTGGGTTGGGCTCCTACAAACATGTGACTTGCTGAGCTCAGCAAAATTTGGGGAAGCATCATGCACCTGGCCTTTCTCCTGTGGAGAGAGCTCCATCCAACACATGCCTCTCTGACACCCTTCCCACTACTGGTAAATTTTTCAAACTGCCACCTCTCTTTTGTGTATGGTGTGTGTCTGTCCTCCACAAGTGGCAGAAGTCTCAGCCTCCCAGAGGGCTCCAACTCCCCGTGGTGCCCAGTGTACTAATCAGCAAATCTCAGTGCAATGTGGACTCTTGTTCCCAGAGCAGGACTCCAAGGCCAGGGGTACTTATCCTCTCCATGATCCATTCCTCTGCCTCCTGCTTATGGGCTGGGATGGGGGAAGGACTTGGGTCTTGATTAATCGCAGCTCTGCAACTTTATCCTTCTGTATGTGGTCTCTTCTTTGCCGGATGTAGGTGGTCTGTTCTGCAGTCGTCAGGTCATTTTCAGGTTTAGTTGTTTTTCTGTAGTTGCTTCCTTGGAGTGTGTATGGGAGGTGGTTTCTGCCTGGATTACTTAATCACCATCTTTTTTGCTGGATGTCATATTCCTAATTCTTAGCCACATTTAATTAAAACAAGAATACAACCAAAAGTAGAAGTAACCCCTGCATTTTTTAGATATATTAATATGCAAATCATGGTATATACATACAATAAATATTCATCCTTGAAAAGGAGGGAAATTCTGACTCTAATTACAACATGGATGTAACTTAAGGACATTATGCTGAGTGAAGTAAGCCAGTCACAAAATGTCAAATCATATAGATAAATCTCTCATGTAGAATAATCAGAGTAGTTAATTTCATGGATACAAAGGTAACATGGTGGTTTCCAAGTACAGAAGGAAGGGAAAATAAAGAGGAGTTGCTTAAATGTATGTAGAGTTTCAGTTTTTCAAGATGAAATAATTCTTGAGATTGCACAATGATCTGAATCTAACAGTAATAAACTGTGCACTTAAAATGGCTAATATCATAAATCTTATGTTATACCTACAATTTTACAAAGAACTATAATTTTGTTTCTTTATATGTACTCAATAAATTCTGCTTGCTGCAAAATGGCTAGTGAACAGAAATGCCATAAGTTATAACCGATCAAATATCGTGGCACATGTGTGTGGGCTGATATCTCTTCTCCCATACTTTCTATGTAAAATATTGAAGAACATGACAATAGGTTGATCACAGCAGCAAACATCCCATATAACCTTTTCCCATAATTGGGGCTTGAATAAGGAAGAAGGGTTAAGGACACATCACAAGTATGTTTATTGTTCGGAATCCTTGTTGTCAAGTACATTGTAAACAGGGTTTTAGTGCAGTGACACAGCCATCACCCTGTCAGTTCTTATGTCATAGGAGCCTACGACAGAAAGTATAATGGGGATTTATGGACATACACACACCACACTCACACTCACATATGTATGCACACTCACACACACACTGTCACATAATGGGATCCTATGAGAATGCCATGTAAAAACAAGAAGGTATATTTTTTAAACTTCATTATTTGCTGATATTTATATGGCTATCCTATCACATTCACCAAACCCAAAAATGGACAACCAAAAGAAGGTTGAAATGAATAAAATATATACATAATGAAGCATTTCTTTGAAGATACTGCATCATTCCATACTTCTTTACAAGTTGTATCCAGCTGAACCAAATAAAAAACCAGAATTTTAAGTATCTGCAGATCCTCAAACCCTATACAAACTACCTGAAGGGTTTTTAGATACACAGAAATTGGAGTTGTCTTATCCAACATTCACACTATTATATTGTATTTCATCCCGGGTTGTGGCTAGTTAGGCACAACCAAATTTATTCATTTTTATACTCAGTGGGCACCCAAAATTATTCATTTTTATACTCAGTATCTCTGAACGGTCTCAGATGTTCATTCAATAAATTATTTCATGCAAATGTTCTCTTCATTGGTAAACTTTAAATATATATATAAAATTACCCATTTTTAGGGAATTTAATTATTTTCCTGTGCAATGAAATAGATCGTTTTCCTGCTTCCTATAACATTTAATGCACTAAAGAATAAAATTCAATTCCTGATATTTTACAAAAGATATTAGGTTTCATGTACAGAAACAGTGTTATTGTACCATGCAAAATAAACTAAACTTTGGACCATCTTTGCAGAACTGTGAAATGGCACAATAGTCATAAAAATATATAACAAGTAAGAAATGTGACAGAAGGCAAAAAAGGAAAAATTGTTTTTTTTTTTTACATAATAGTACAGTTCTTTTGTTTTTCCATACCCAACTATAATGTGTGTATGTGTGCCTTCCACACATACCACCAAACTATTCTAGAACACCAGCAGGTTGTCTGAGAACTCAAATCAATTCTGGTGCTATCTGCGTGGAGACAGCACCAGATTCCCCAGGTTAAGGGCTCCATCCCACAAGACTGTCACCACCCCCTCCACTCCATATGCCAGGTGCAAGGCCCTAGCAGTTACCTGTGCTCCCCACAACGGGATACAGACTGGAGGTTCCAGTGTCCTCCTCCTTAGCTTTAATTTGCCATGCAGCTCACAGAACTCAGGAAAATGCTTACACTTACCCATGTAATAAAGGACACCATAGAGGATAACAGCTAACAGCCAGATGAGGAGATACACAGGGCACGGTCACGAATAAAGGAGCTATTATCTCTGGGGAGCTTGGGTGGCCTGTGGTCACATTCTGGCCCCCAAACATGGAAGCCCCTCCCAAAGAGAAGCAGGGTGCTGAGAGGGATGCATTCTTCTCATGGGTTTTGTGAGGGCTTCAGTGCCTAGAAATAATCAACTAACTCCTAGCCATTGGTTGATTCCACTTCCGGCACCGTCCTTGGTTGGGGTCCAACAGTCCTTCATTAATATAATAAGACACCAACTTCACCTTTAAGTCTCTGAAGTGTCTTCAGGAGCTGAGTATGGAAACCAGATATGCTGGGAAATACCTACTTGACCATCTGAATGACTAAGTATGTTTTTCTTATGACTCACTATATCACAACTGCCTATATCCCCACAGCATGGTGCGTCTCCTCAGTACGGTATAATAAAATAACTGCAAGCAGCAAAGAAAGGTTAATGATAGCTCCTGTCAACAAATAGGACATTCTTCATTCCGATTAATTGGGAGGCTAAATCACATTTCTCTTAGTCTTTGTTGTGGACATACTTTTTCACTTTCCAGATATTCATTAGTTTTAATTCCATACAAATCATGGACTATAATTTGTTAGACTTAATTTTTAATTTCATGATACATAAATTCCTATCACTGAAGACATTATACATGTATTTCATATTTTTTTTTGAAATTTACCAGATAATAGAACCTATAGTATTTTTATGTGCTTAACTTGTTAAGGAGTCCTTTGAGACATTATTAATATTAATAATTGATGAATCCTAAGTATTTCATCAATATCTTTGATCATACCTGTTCATTAAAACCAGCAGTGGAAAAATTTTAATTTCAAATAACAGATGAAAAGAGTAATGTTAAAAACCGTAATTATAGAGATATTAAATGAATCATTTTATAGTGAGCAAACTAATATGTAAAACCCAATAAGACTGTTGTAGTCTAGAAATTTGTGACTCATTCAGCAACACTGAGATGAACCTGAAAGGGAAATTTTTTACTTTATGGGAATAAAACTATTAGTTTTCTTATAGCTTCTTTTACCTGATTGTTTCTAAGACTGTAGATGATGGGATTCAATAAAGGAGGAACTATAGTGTAAAATACAGAAAGAATCATGTCCTGGATTGTTTCGGATGTTACTGAAGGCTTCAGGTACACATAGGCGATAGTAATGAGGAAGACAGACACCACCAGGATGTGAGGGACACACGTGGAAAAGGCCTTGCCTCGCTCTCCGGTTGGAAACTTCAGCACAGTGGAAAATACGTGAATGTAGGACATGATGATAAAGGCAAAGCAGCCACCACAAACCACAATTGCAGAGATAATAAGTAAGAGGAAATTACTGAAGGTGTCTGAGCAAGAGAGGTTAAGCAGAGAGGGGACATCACAGAAGAACTGTTGGACCACATTGGACTGACAGAAGGACAACTGAAATACATTACCTGTGTGTGCACCTGCATAGATAAGACCACTGAGCAGGGAAAATAGAGTCATTCGCAAACAGAACTGGTGGTTCATGATGATAGGGTAGTGGAGGGGCTGGCAGATGGCCACATAGCGGTCACGGGCCATGAGTGTGAGGAATGCTATTTCTACAAATGCAAAATAAATGACCAAGAATATCTGAGTTGCACATCCAGCCACTGAGATCACCCAGTTATTAGTGAGAGAGTTGACACAGGCATTGGGCACAGTGACAGAAACATAGCACACGTCTAAGATGGACAGGTTCCTGAGGAAGAAGTACATGGGTGTATGAAGGTTCTGGTCAACTGTGGTGGCACTGATGATAAGAATGTTCCCTGTGAGGGTGGCCAGGTACATCAGAAGGAATAGCAGGGAGAGCAGAAGCCTTATCTCCCTCTTCTCAGCAAAGCCCATGAGGAGAAACTCAGTCACTGTTGTGAAATTGGTCATTTTCAGGAAATGATGTTTGACCTGGAAAACAACAGGGATAAACAATGAAAAGTAAGATTCATAGAAAAAATTTATAAAATATGTTAAATATCTTATTTTCAAGTGTTTCCTTCTATTTTATAAAATTGGCCTTCATGCATAGGAAATACCCTTCATTACTTACATTTAGATCTGCTAAGTTTTTTACCACTTTTGAATAATTAACATGGCAAAATGCTTCAGTTGTGGTTTTCCAATCCCTTGCTGATTATGATGTTTAGTGTTCATACTCTATCAATAATATACATCCTATTAGTATTATTATTTTAATAAAGAATTCATCAATTCAAATACAAGTTTTGGTTTTTTTTGGTATCATTCATATACAATTATATGAGCAACATTGTAGTTACTAGATTCTCCCCATTATCAAGTCCCCACCACATACCCCATTATAGTCACTGCCCATCAGCATAGTAAGATGCTATAGAATCACTACTTGTCTTCTCTGGGCTATACTGCCTTCCCCATGACCAACCCCCACATTTTGTTTGCTAATTGTAATGCCCATTATTCCCCTTCTCTCTCCCTTCCCACCAATCCTCCCCAGTCCCTTTCCCTTTGGTAACTTAGTCCATTCTTGGGTTCTATGAGTCTGCTGCTGTTTTGTTCCTTCATGTTTTGCTTTGTTCTTATATTCCACAGATGAGTGAAATCATTTGGCACTTGTCTTTCTCAACCTGGCTTATTTCACTGAGCATAATACCCTCTAGCTCCACCCATGTTGTTTCAAATGGTAGGATTTATTTTCTTCTTATAGCTGAATAATATTCCATTGTGTATATGTACCACATCTTCATTATCCATCCATCTACTGATGGACACTTAGGTTGCCTCCATTTCTTGGCTATTGTAAATAGTGCTGCAATAAACGTAGGGGTGCATATGTCTTTTTGAACTTGGGCTCCAGCATTCTTAGGGAAATTCCTAGGAGTGGAATTCCTGGGTCAAATGGTATTTCTATTTTTAGTTTTTTGAGAAACCTCCACACTGCTTTCCACAATGGTTGAACTAATTTACACTCTCACCAGCAGTGTAGGAGGGTTCCCCTTTCTCCACATCCTTGCCAGCATTTGTTGTTGTTTGTCTTTTGGATGTTGGCCATCCTAACTGGTGTGAGGTCACATCTCATTGTGGTTTTAATTTTCATTTCTCTGATGATTAGCAATTTAATTTTTATTTAAGTGTAGCTTATATATAATACTATCTTGTTTTCAAGTATAGGACATAATGTTTTGACAGTTGTATACATTATTAAATGCTAACCCCAAATGGTGTAGTTACTATTAGCACAGAAAGAAGCTACAGAACTATTGACTATGTTCTTTGTGCTGTACTTTCATGCCCATGACTAATTTATATTGTGATTGAGATTTTGTGTCTCTTATCCCCTTCACCTCTTTCAAGAACCCAATTCAAATATATATTTATATATATGTAACATATATTTATATATTTAAATATATAATAAATGAATGAGGATGTGGTATATGTATAAAGTGGAATATTAGCCATGAATTAGAATGAAATCCTGCCATTTGCAACATATGGATGATACTAGAGGGTATTATTTAATGTGAAATAAGTCAGACAGAGAAAGAGAAATACCATATAATTTCTGTTTGTGAAATTATACCAATAATTTCACTTACATGTGGATTCTAAAAAGCAAAACGAGGAAACAAACAAACAAGCAGAAACACATTCATATATAAAGAGAACTAACTGCTAGTTGCTGGGGTAGATGGGGGAGGAGAATGGGTGAAGTAAATCAGGATGATTAAGAGGCATATCTTCCAGTTATAAAGTAAATAAATCTCATGAACATTTACAGCATAGGCATTATAGCCAATAATATTATCATAAACTTGTCTGGCGGCAGGTGTTAACTAGAACTATCATGGCTATCATTTCAATACGTGTAAAACAATCACATCACTATTTTGCACACCTGAAACTTATGTAACATTGTATGTAAATATTAACTCCATGAAAATGAGACACATTAACATGAGTAATACACCCCAAATACTTTGCAATGTTTTAATAATGCATTCATCATAGTTATAAAACATATCGTTAGATATTTAGTTATCTACTAACATTATTTTCAATGCTTATATTTTTACTCATAAATAACTCTAAATGTGATTACACTATCTACTGCCTTACATTAATAAATTTTATACAGGTCTAAAATAATAAACCCATACTCACCTGTGAGAAATACAAGCTAATGTCAATCATATAACAATTTTTAATTGATTACTCAAAATCACTAAAAAACTATTGAATCAACTAAGGTTTTATTGGAAGAATAAAAATATTTTAAGTGCCTTATTTCAATGAGAATATAATACATAAAATATTTTTTTCTCATTTTCATTTGTATATATTCAAAAATTCATATATTTGCATCTTACTTATTTGTGTTTAATAAGTATTTAAAAATTCAGAAATTGATGGGTCCTAACAAAAAGTAGACAATGTGTAATACTTCCTTCTTTTTAAAATGATTACACAGAATGTTAAGATACATGTTTAAAACCTTCAACGTGTCATAGAACTATAGACATTTTGGTTTTTACACTAAACCACATTCCATTTGTATCTCCTACAAAATTAAGAAACTGTTCACTAGTTTGTATTGATTGAACTTTATTGATGCACTCTTTGAAGTAACAAAAAATTACTTCAACATTTCTCAATGTTTATAATTGGCACTAATTAATGTATTTGAACATGGGGAAAGTTGATTTAATCATTTGTAAACTAGCCTCTGAACTCAATCGATTTTAAGCTTGAAAAGAATTATTGCATATCCATCCTTTGAAAAAAATAAATGTGGCTATATGAAATGTGTAATTCTGTTATATTTACCAAACACTGACTTAAAAAGGAAAACATTTTAAATGGTCTCCATTAATATTTCTGGAATTTAAAGATATTCTATTTTGTCTTACAGCTATATATCTTTCATTTCTACTTAATCTTTGTTTTATTTATAACTCCACCTTTTCTTTTTTCACCTCTAAATTTTCCTTTAAAAATTCACACATCTCCATCCAAAGTGGATTTAATACAGTCTACATTTTTATAGTTTTATTATTCAAAAATAAATTAAATATGTATTTTGCTAAAAATTGAAGGGCTTTGTAAAGAAATAAGATAATTTTTGTTTGTTGATGTGAACTGAGGTCTGAATTAAGAATAATATAGTTGTTTATACATGCTTTTTCCCACATCTGATTCCTAAATCTCCCTTTTGCTTAACACTCTATTATCCAGTTTTTTTATGAGACATGTGAATGAAAAATGGAGTAAATGACAAAATAAATTTTCAAGTAACATTTTTGTTGAAGTAAATAATTACCTTTGAAATATTGCATGTGCTTTTTAGCATTGTGACTCATATTTGCATATACTTCTAATTGTATTTACATGCACAACTATATAGATGGGCATGTATATATATATATATGCATATATATTTATATACATAGTATTACTTAGTATATACACTTAAATGATTTTTAAATATCCGTGAATGTTGATGGTCAAGAAGAAAAATAAGAGTAAGTGATCCATTTTTTCTCAATAAATTTCCTCAGTTCCAGATTCAAAAAACCTAATTTTTCATGTCTCAGACTCCCTGCTTGCAGTAAATAAGATTCAATACCAAATCATGGCATTATCTAAACTGCAGTGAAAGAGGGAATGTACCTTTTATTGTCATTAAATAAATTTAAACTTTTAATAAGTCATTTATGAAAGTTATATAAATAAAAATAAACTAAGGTAAAGGTTATTTTGTAGACCTCTGCAGAAATATAATGAGTGATGACAGCAATGATTTAAAAGCTTAATGTTGGAAATTAGTAGTAATACTTAATATGCCTAAATTCTTTGACAGATTTACCTTAAAAAGGCAATACTTGCTTACTAAATATTTATAGTGTGGATAATGATATATTTACTTATAATGTATTTTGATAGCAATTATGCCTAATCTAGAAAAATTTTTGCAGTTATTGGATACACAAAGATCCAGCACCTTGTGTTTAATATTTAATCAGGATATTTAGTTTCTTGCATCTAAGAATTTGGACTTATACCATCCATGTCTACACTTCATTCATGACCTCCTAGAAAAGAATGCATAAGTGTATCATGAGATGAAATAAGTTACAAAGAAATTATGAATTCCTTTACTTTGATTCTTTAATAAAGTTCAATTTGGAATTTTAATTTGAGTTTTCTGGTAGCACTTAAATATAGCTGAACCAATTCAAGGGAAGCAGGTTTAAGGAAAACATTAAGCCTGTATCCTTTCTTAGATTTGTTTAGCTTTTTCGATATAATCATATATTTAAAAACACATCCTCATTTATTTAGTTTTTACCTTATTTGTTTATTTATTAAAGTGGAGTTGAGAAACAATATAATATTTCTTTCAATATTATACAATCTTCACGGTTTTGACAGCTATCTACCTCATTAAAAATGACTTATCTTTTAATTGAAATGAATCCTATAGAGGTATGTTCATTAAAAAAAATATATGAACTATAACAGGAATTCTGAAAAGGAAGGGAACTAAGAAAATCCCTGAGATTCAGTTACTCAAAGTATACACTTGCATTATTATTGGTAAAATGGAAGTCTATTGTGCAAAAAGTATTTCTAAAATATTACTAAAATGTTTTTATAAATTAGTATTACCTTTTTATGTATTATGCTTGAATATTATTAATTTAAGATATAGATATATTCCAATTGTTTTATACAATTTTTACCTTAATATACCATCCTTAGTCTTATCTAAATGTATATATGACATTTCTATATATTTTCCACATAAAATGATAAATAAATGTTTGAAAACACTGATTTTAAAACAATAGTGACAGCATAAGAAACAAATACCAGCTATGGATTATTGTTTTAGATTTAGATGGTCTAACACACTGCAATATCACTATTATGGCAAAAGAAATTGTAGCAACAACTATAAAGTATTTGATAGTTATTTTCTAGATGTGTGACATTGCATTGATACTCTGCTTATCTGTCGAATTGTAACCATGTCCACTTTAAAAACAGAAATAAAGTCCTCAAATGAAGCAAAAATTGCAGAGAAATGAGAGTGTGAATTGATGGATGGTTAGTGGAAAGACGATGATAGGAAAGTCAGAGCACTTACCCCTGGGTACGATATGCTCGTAATCGAGGAGGAACATCAACCTCCATTATGAGTTTCTCAAAATCAACATTTTTTAAACAGTTTACATAGATTTTCTTATTGAGACAGAATTTTATAAATTGTTCAGATAAAAAATGTAGTCTTTAGGTTGTGGAAAAGGCCAATCATGGTCTGCTTTATATACAAAATGGACCCACCTGTGACATCAACTGCAAAGACTCTGGGAATAGCCCTACAATTCAGGGTTGGCCTGCTGCCCATGAGTAATTTTAAGCAGGTAACGATCTCTACAGCCCAGGTTAGTGTCGTGTGATTAAAGGAGAAGAATTGAGACAATGACTGAATACCTAGGTATGGTATCATATATGAGTGTGTGTATGTGATGACTGAGCGAATAACAGAAAGAAATTAGTGAATATATGTGTTTCCTCATCATTAAACAGCTGCAAAGGGGAATATGCATGGATTACATAGATAATATTATACATTCTTTCTATAATATATATATATGATTTTCTATATGTTAATACAGATGGTATATATATTGTATTATATCATCATATATCATAACATATCATATTTAATATCTTTCTATATATTACATATATAATATATATTTTGTCTATTAAATTTAAATACGTAAATATTATTATATACATATGTATAGATCATATATGTGAGGCACTGATGATTTGTGTCTGACTTATCTCAGCAAATAAGAGGTACACAATTATTATCTATGTAAAATATGGTTATTTATATCTAAAATGGTCACCAAGACAGTAATGGAAAGGACTATGTCTAGTTCCACTGGCTGCATAGAGAGGTGAGGTGTGAGGCTCCAGGTGTTCAGCGTACCAGTTGCTATTTGTGAATATTACCTTGAAGATACCCCCTAACTGTTGCCTGGAGATTGCCGCCCTGTTGCCAAGGACAGAGTTTTGGACATTTACTGCTCCCCTTCTGAATACCAATCAGAATTTAGTTTTTACCATATTTCCATGGTGATCCAGAGTAACACCTGGTTTGTGCCTAGGAAAGAGCAGCTTTATTCTTTGTCAGGGGAAAAACTATTTGGGAGCAATTCCAAGGGTAATTGCCACAAGTAATAATCTTTCTTATGATCTGACACTCTCCGAGATACACATTTTAAAAAGCTGAAACAGGATTCTGGGAACATGGCGGAGCACAGAGAGCCTAGATCCACCTTTTTACACTCAGACACTGATTCCACACCTACACACAGAGCAATGGAGACTGAAGTGAGCACCTGCACAATGAGGTAAAAAAGACGGAAGGTCATGTAGAAATGGCAGGAAGACAGAGAGGTGGTAGGTGCACAGTGTCGGGCCGTAAGGACTCTGGGATGAGAGAATCCTGATGGGGCCACGGTTGCTCTCCTTCTGCACATCTCTGTGCAGCCCAGGGTAGGGACTGGGCATGCGTGCCAATATCAGACTTGGACCAAGCCTCCTTCTGACCCACATTTATACCAAATGTGCCTAAAGGGAATCCAGCTGTCCCAGAAGCCTGCCCATGGCCGTCCACCAGCCCAGCCTCCATCAGTGGGACCAGAAATGCCCCAGCATGACAGGGATTGTGCACAAAATCCCAGACCAGCACCAATGCTGCCGTTCCCGGGAGTGGCCCAGAGGGCACACCTGTTATGTGCCAGGAGGCCAAGGGGACTCACCTGGTGCCAGTTCAGGAGTTCCCGGATGTGCCTCTGACCCACCACTGACCCAAAACCCTCCTCCCTTCAGTGCACAACCCATAGGTGTCCACCCAGAAACCCCTCTAATGGGCCTTACATACTGTGCCCCAAAGACCGAGCACTGGGAGGCCCAGCACCAGGGAGAGCTAGTCTCAAACTCACTCAGCTCCTGCTGGCCTGAACCATGAGGGTCCTGAGGTCTACCCAGGGGGTCCTCCTGCAATGGCGAATCCCTCGCGGCTGGGATCGTGAGCCCTTGAAGCCAATTCGTGAAATCAAATGCAGGAAATTGTGCGAAATGAGCAGAGGAATGCAAAATGCTGGAACACAGATTTTAGCTGCTGTTGCCCTGCTTGTGGGGACACTGTCATGGTCCCCTCAGGAACTCCCCTGCAGGCCTCCTCCAGCCATCAGGTGGCCCCCCCTAGTACAGACCAAAGCCCTATTTGGTCATCTCATCAGATGAATACTCATCTGAATACTCAATGTCACATGATCCTATTAAACAACCCAGTGATTATTTCCTGTACTTGAAATATTCTAAACCCTGCGACCCTGTTTCCCTCTTCCAAAGGTCCCATCCCACCCTATTTTTGTGGAAGAAAAGCTCTTATCCAGCAGGCCCAGCCTGATCTCACTGATCTGACCAGGCTTTGAACAGTCCTGATGGCATCTGGTTCACTGATGGGAGTAGTTTTATGTCAAATGGGAGGTAAGCAGCTAGGTATGCCATGGTCTCTGACTTCAGGACACTAGGAGCCAGGTCCCAACCCCCCAGCACCTCTGCCCAGGTGGCTGAACTTGTGCTGACCCGAGCCCTCGAACTACCTGGGGGAATAGCAAAAACCATTTACACAGACTCCAAGTATGCCTTCCTTGTGCTCCATGCACACACCACCCTGTGGTTGGAAGGAGGATTTCAAAGCTCCTGAGACTCTCCCATCAAATATCCTGATCAGATCAACCACCTCTTGGAGGCAGCCTTGCTGCCCAATCAGTGGCCATTGTACATTGTAGAGGCCACCGAAGAGGATATTACAGGAGGCAAAGGGCACTGGATGCCAGATGCAGCAGCAGCCAAACAGGCAGCATATGGGAGCCTCTTCTGGCCTCTCGGGTACCAGTTCTGAGACCACTGTCCCCACCTGCCCACACACCAGAGGTGGGGACTGGGCACAGCAGAAGGGGTTTGAGCCGCTACCTTCAGGATGGCTCCAAAAAGGAAAGGTCCTTTTTCTTCTCCTACTGCCATTAAAGTGCCCAGGATCACTAGCTGGATTCATCACTCACAGGTCAAGCCGTGGATCACATCTGAGCCCAAGGAAGAACAGTCTATATTTGTGAACCAGCGGAAGACTTAAGGTTCTCTTCAGAAGAAACAGTAATTGATAAGCACATGTTTGTTTCACCCCTGCACTCACCATTGAATCCACACATCACCATTAGTCTGCTTTTCCTCCTCCTTTTTGTAAACGTGACCAATTGTTCACCAGTCATCACATCCAAGCAAGAGCTGTGGACCCAAAATTCTCTAATCCGAATAACCCAAGCTCTTGCAACAGTGGGGCTTAAAAACTGTTGGGTGTGCCACAGACACCCTCAGGAGCTCAGGGCATCACTACCCTCTGCATATTACAAGTCTCAGCTGTCAAACAACTCCCGGTATGGTAATCTAGTTTTCCCCCCTTTCCCCCCTACCATGGCCAGTCCCTTTACTCTTGAAAACCCTACAAATGTCCCCACTGCCTGCTTATATACTGCTACCCCCTTCAACAGCCAGGGTACCACAGGGTTTGGAAGTTGTACCAGAGAACCGTCTATGCTGTGCAATCTGTGGATGTTATATTTTAGTTCCTGGTGGCCTGCAAACTTTACATCTTGCATTTACCCCAAACCCTATGGGGGCAATAATTCTGCTACCATGTGTGCCCCTAAAGGTATGGCCTTCTTATGTGGGTTTGCAGTAACTTCCTGTGGTGTCCAGGCAGTTTGTGCCAATGCCACACATACTGTACCCACTCAGTGCCTTAGCCCCTGTCTCATATATGGAATGTGCTCTCTGGGATACATGACACCTAATCTCCAAGTTTGTAATGAAACAGTTAGCCCTTCCCACAGCCACCAGGGCCTCCTAGATGTTTTTATTTGGGGAAGAAAAGTTTTTACTACTATTGTCCCATGGTCAGGATATGTTGAACATGAAATTATTCTGTCCAATCTTACAGCAGAATTAGAAGAACTGGCTAATGAGGCAGGGGGAGCCCTTCAAGAAATCCAAGAAACACCAGATTCATTGGTAATGTAGTCATGGACATCCGAATTGCCTTGGACTATATATTGGCCTCCAAATGAGGGGTGTATGCAGTTCTTAATACTACCTGTTGCACCCACATTAATAACTCAGCAAAAGTAGAAACCAGGACCACTGAAATTTTTGACCACGCACATGGCTAAAATAACAGAAACACCCAGCCATTCCCAGGACTACAGGCCTATCAGCCTCCTCATCCTGGGGAGCAGGGTATGGTCTCTCCTCTCCCCATTAGTAATACCGCTCATTATTGTCATGAGTCTGCTTCTGGTTGGCCCATGTATCTTCAACTTTTTAACATAAGTCATATCTTCCAGACTTCAGTCCATCCACCTCCAGATGGTCCTATAGGAAGGATACCAGCCAATCCACTCTGCCAGTGTGCCACAATATGCGGGATGCCTGGACTGACCAGAACCTCCCCATGGACAACACCTCCCACACCACAGGCCCTCTGGGGCTTATACCACCAGACAGACACCTGACACCCTGGGCCCACCGTGAAATCCCCAGCTCTGGCTGACAGATAGCAGGAGTCAGAAGCCAGTCCCCAAACTGCACCCCTTACCATCAGGAAGCAGCCAGGGCCCTCATCACCAATGCCCAAAGAATGGGGTCCCAACTGCCTGAGGTGGGGGATGTTAGGGATGTTATACAGAGGGAGACATGGGCATCCCAGGAAGGGGAAAACAAAGTTCAAAGACAAAAATTCCCAAACTCTGCCCAAGTTGGGGCCCACGTGAAGACCACAAAGGCAGGGAGAGAACGTCCTTGGGGATGAGGACAGGCCTAACTGGTCACTACCAGATTCCCGGTGGGCACAGCCGAACTAAGGACTGCCCAGAGCACCACTCACCATGGGCAAGGACATGCTCACTGAGCGGGGGGCTGTATTGGTGGGCCTGTCATCCAATGACCCCACCTTCCCAGTCCAAGAGGCACATTCCAGCCAGGATGCAATACAAAGGGCTCCCACCTAATGGATGGGGACCTTAGTCTGTCTTTTCTCTGGCCCACTGGTCCCTTGGAGTGCGTTCAAGTAAAACTTCCTTCTGCTTAGCTATTGTCTGTCTGCCTTTCAATCTTTTGTGGGGACAAGAACTGAGGAGGACAAACTCAGCCCAGTAATAATTCTACTTCTGTGCCTCAAAGAAAAAAGAAACAAATTTGAAAAGATATTTGAAATAGTGTATATTTCCCAGTAATTCCACCTCTGTATGAGTCTATGTTTATCCAGAATCATGAACAATATACAAGGTATGAAAGCCACCTATCTGTCCACGGATAGATTAATAAAGAATATGTTATACAAAAGTACAGTGGAATATTACTCAGCCATAAAATCAAATGAAACTGTGACAATGTAAGGGGACTTAGACAGTACTATGCTGAGTGAAATCAGCCAGGGAAAGAGCACAATACCTACCATATGATTTCACTTATGTGTGGAATTTAAAAACAAAATAAAACAAAATGTAAAAAAAGTACTAGACCCATGGACATTAAGAAGTGACTGATGGTTACCTTCAGGAGTGGCTCCGTATTAGGTTATTTAAATTTTTATTTTCTATATATAATAAATTCATTTAAAACTCTATTTTTAGCTCAAAGCATTGAAGAATGAAATTTATTTTCTGAAATTGACATTTCTTATTTCACTTATGCTTTTATATGAACTGGCTTTTTCCCATTGTATTGTCTCAATATTTCCTGGTTAACTTGAATCCTGAGCATGTACCGAAGTGCTTAGGAATTAGTGGGGCAGTTTGTTGTAGTTTGGGGAAAACACTGATCCGCTGAAAATGATAAAATATTTGCAAAATATTTTAAGCTATAATTTTAATAGACTATATGTTATGGCATTAATTAGCTAATATAAATTCCAGAGTTGACACAGATTAATAAAGCCAAATAATTAACACCATTATTTCCAAAGATATCAGACAGTACCCTGTACTATGGAAACCATGTCCTCTGAATGGGTCATCCAGCATGGAAACACTAATAAAATAACTGAGAACAGCCCTCAACCAAAGGAGTTAAGGTGCACCTTTTCAAGAAAAAGAAGGATGTTCGTCAATCAAGTAAGTAACTTACTTAATTGTCATTTCTGAGAATTTTCACTTTCCAGATATATTGCAAAGTAGTTTTTTCTCCATATGCTTACTATTAATTTTGGATTAAATTTTTAAAGTTTCTACATACATATAAATCTATAAATAAGTAGCATATCATTTATAGATTTATTTTACATTTCATTAAATACATTTGGATAATAAAGCCTGTAAGTTATCTCCATATTTGATGTATAAACTATTCTTCTGAAGAATTATTGGTATTATTAATATGTGATGAATCATAACTATATATAATTTAAAATAATTCTCATCAAATATCTTCAGTGATATCTACTAATTAAAAGAGGTACTTAAACTTTTTTTTTGGAAGATAAGTGGAAAAGGTAATATAAAACACAAAATGCATATTTTATACATTAATCACTCAGATATCAGGAGAGAGATTTTGGAAAAAGCAGTCTAATATGTAAAATATGATAAGCAGTTATTTCATAGATGTTTGGATCTCAGTGACATGGGTATAAATCTGAAATGGATCTTTATTAATTTCCAGAACAATAATTTCTTAATATTATTTTCCTTATAGCTTTCCTTACCTGTATGTTTCTAAGATTGTAAATAATAGGATTCAAGAATGAAAGAACTATTGTATAACATACAGTAAGAATTACTCCCTGGATAGTTTCTGAGGCCACTGAAGGCCTTAGGTACACACAGCTGGCAGAGCTGAGGAAGACAGACACCACCAGGATGTGAAGGACACAGGTGGAGAAGGCCTTGCCTCTTAAGACATGGTGATAAAAATAAATGATCCACCAATGACAAAAATGGCAGAAACAATAAGTAGGAGGAAATTGTTGAAGTTGTCAGAGCAGGAGAGGCTCAGCAGAGAGGGGACATCACAGAAGAACTGATGGACCATGTTGGACTGACAGAAGGACAGCCGGAACGTGTTCCCTGTGTGCACACCTGTGTAGATGAGGCTGCTGAGCTGGGAGACCAGTGTTGTCCAGACACAGAACTGGTGCTTCATGATGAGGGGGTAGTGGAGGGGCTGTCAGATGTCCACATAGCGGTCACGGGCCATGATGGTGAGGAACATAAGTTCCACATACACACAGTAAATAACTAGGAAGACTTGAGCTGCACAGCCAGCCACTGCAATGGCCATCTTGTCAATGAGGGAGTTGACATAGGCTTTGGGGACAGGGCCAGAAATACACACATGTCTAATATGGGCAGATTCCTGAGGAAGAAGTACATGGGCTTGTGAAGGTTCTGGTCAAGTGTGGTGGCAGAGACGATGAGGAGATTCCCTAACAAGGTGGCCAAGTACATCAGTAGGAATAACAAAGACAGCAGGAGCCTCAGCTGCTGCTTATCAGCAAAGCCCATGAGGAGAAACTCGGTCACCATGGTGGAATTGGCCATTTTCCAGAAATTCTGATTGACCTATAAAACTAAAGGAGTAAACCATGAAACACACGATTGCTAAAAACCGTTTAAGACATCACCTTAAATATTTTCCTTGAAAGTGTTTTTCTTCTAATTCACAAAATTGTCCCCTGAGTGTAGGAAAGGTCCATCATTAGTCATGGTCTCCTCAGCTTATCACCACTATTAAGTGGTTAACATGGAATGTGGCATGGACAGGACCGCTGAGTCCCCCTGTCGGGTTATGACGTGCAGTGCTCCTACGGTGCTCAGCAATATCCAGCCCACGAGACTTAGCATTTTACTAAAGTTGTAATTAGTTCATATAGGTAAAGTCTTCAAACAGATTAAATTCTCAATGACTTTTGTTGAACTACAGTTGATACACAATATTTTAATGGTTTCATTTATACAAGATAGTGATTTGACAATTATCTACATTATTAAATACTCACCACAATAAATGTCCTTATATGTTTCGTTAAATGTTGGACATCATGTTCAGCCTGGATATTGATACACAGTTGAGGTTTAACTCATTGCTTTTTAAAATATGATCTGTGGTTCATCAAGAGTTCATAATTACTTCAAAATGACCTGCAAAAGTGAGCACAAAATTGCTGTACTTTCCTTGCTCTTAAACTCAATTTTAATGATACTATGACATCCATATATGGAATTGGCACATTTGTCTCTTATATCTCATTTTGAAGTTTTATTTTTCTAGAAATTCATTTAATATTTTAAAAGAATCAGTCGGCAAAAACTTCAAAAACAATAAAATGGTCTTCACTACAGTTGTTTCAAGAAGCACATTTTGATCTGAATTTAATCTCAGTAAAGAGGAATTATATGTGGTTATGTGAGGAAATAAACTCAAATTTTACTATGGTACAAGTTTTAAATGGTTTGTCTATATTCCTATGCAACCTAGAGTTAATATTTTAAAATTTCATATGGTTGTAATAAAATCAGTCATCTTTCCATGTTTATATTCTATATGTAATTTTCAGTTTAAGAATCTAATTTCATATACAATTATGTTTCTATCTAAGTTTACAATTAATTTTGACACTGACCACAAAAAGAAAATAAGTTGCCAAATGACAATAATAAGGAAGTTAAATATTCTAAGCATGAACTCCTTATGCTTATCTGTTCCTCTCCTCAACAAATCACACTGCATTCATTCTTTATATCTCGGTGATTTAATTTCCTCTGTTCTGTGAAACCACCATTACTATTTTCATATCACTATTTTGAGTATTAGTGTCCCAAACAACAATATGACACAGATGCTATAGTGACTGACCTTCCTAGTACAGAAATACTTAAATATCCCCATATGAAAAATATATTTCATTCTCTAAAAATTGATTTGACCTTTGCCTATTGATGCTCTTCATTATTTCTTTTTCTGATTTGTATTATGAATATTTTTTGAAATATATTACTTGTAGTTATTACACATTTTGACACTTCAGAATTGCCATTTTTGAAACAGCTTTTACCAAATTACAGTCCTGTGATTAATCTATTGCGTTATTTACTCTGTCCTGCCAATTATTTCTCCTTTTCAGCATCTTTGACCATTAACCATGTTAATTGCTTTTCTCATTAGTTTTTTATAGCTTATCTGGAAATGCATGTGTTCACCAAATTTGTGGTATGTGTAGCCATCCCAGTTATATATACATCATGTTTAACCACGACCTGAAATTCAAGTATTGAAATTTTACACACAATCTTACAGAATGTCCATTTCCCTTTAGCCCCCATATGAAACAAAAGCTCTCACCTCACTGACATTTTCAACTCAAAATACACCTAGAAATTATTGTACATTATTTCCAAATACATATATCATAGTTAATTTTAAAATTCTTAGGTTAATTCTGTGGCTACTAAATTATTCTCAATGCTGTTCTCAATTATTTACAGATAACTAATTCTAAAAGGGATTACACTATTTCTCAACCACCTTAAATTAATCCATTCTATGTAGATCTAAAATAATAAAACATTTGTAAATATGTGCTAAAATCAATCTAAGATCTTAATCTATCAACATTTTATTATTTTCACTGATCAGCCACACCCATTTAAAAACTATTCTTAGAATTGTGGTTTTAGTTAAAGAAGGAAAATGTTATCTTTTTTGGTTTGTGATTCCAGTAAGGTTAAAATAAAATACTTAAAACCACAAATAAATATTTACATATTCAGATATAATGTGTCCCCCCAAAAATAGCAGAAAATTTCCAAGAGTTTTCCTTTTTCCAAAATATTAGATCAAAGTCAAGAGATCCACTTTAAAGCACAGATGCAGAGACATATTTTTTTTTTTTACTAATCCAGCTATTTGTTTCTCTCAAACAGTAGTAAATGGTCCACTATTATTAAATAATTGAAATAACTTGATGCACTATTTCATTTATGTGACAAAATTATGATATGAGACTATCTTTCTTCATTGACTGCTTTTCATGAATAACTATCAGAGGTAAACTTTAGATTGTAGAGCCTGAAGCAGAAGTCCCATGTTAGAATGAACTGTGCAAAGAAAAAAATGTGTAAACAATGACATTAGTGCAGACATTAATCATTTCAACGAATAAAAACATTTAATTTAATTGCAAAACTTGTTTTTATACAGATATTTTCTTACTTATTTTTAAAGAAATTAACCATAAATGTCTTAGACTGTATCTGAACTAATACCCCTGATATATAAACTATGCAAATCACTGGACTAGAATTTGCAAATGCAAAATATATGGTGGATTTATATATCAAAAAAAGAAAATATTAAGGAGAAATGAAAGATAAGTACCTAGAAAAATATATCATAATATCTCCATATTCCAGAACTATTAATAAAGACTATTTAAAGTGCTTTCCTATTTGAGAAATCTGTAAGGGTTGAAGACATACTTTGAATAGTGTGTTGTTTATTTTTAAATAATTAAATGCACAGCAGTTATCTGCAAAACTTAAAAATATTATTGCATTTGAGAGCTTAGAGATTGTACTTAATTTTTGAATTTACTAAAACATTGAGAAATATTGAAGTAAACAATTATATTTTGAAATTTTAAATGTGTTGAATATTGTACCTTCATATTTCCATACATTTCAAATTCTATGTAAGTGTGTATGTGTGTGTGGGTGGGTGGGTGACACACACTCAGATATTATGAGTTATTAACATTATTTCAATGAATTTCCTCAGCCTCAATATCACAAGAGTTGGTATCTGCAATACAGACAAAACCACCTGCAATAAGTAAGATTCACCTTAAAACTAATCATGTCATTTTCTCCATTGACATCAGGGAGAAAATGCATCCTCCACGGTGAGTAAATGTATCTAAATTTCCTGTGAATCATGTGTTAAGTACATGCATATAAATAAATGAATGTAAAGATTATTTTATAAAGCTCTGGATAAATTGGATGAGTGGTGATAGTCAATTTTTTTAAGTAGCTGACAACATGATATTGGAGGGTAGTCATACCATTTAATGTTCCTAGATTCTCTGATAAATTTGCCTTAAGTAATAGATGGTAATTTTTCACTATGATTATTTTACGGGTATCAGTATATATAATTTAAATGTTCTTGATAGCCCTTTATGTCCAGCCCAGTCAGATGGTCAAGCTACTATTTATACAATTATCCATGACCCAGTGTTTAAATTTGACCAGCATATTCAGGTTATTGTGACTGGGAGGCTGGAGAGCCATCCTTCCATATTTTGATTAGGACCTGGATTCCTGCTGGATTTAAGGGGCATTTGGGCTTATTGGGGGGGGGTGACCATAACAACCCATACCCCCTTAGTGCCTATTGCAACTGTCTTAACAAACTTGCATATGAATGTAAAGCTAAGACTTTTGAGTGAAGGAGAATCTCTGATCAATTAAGGGATTCCCATACAGGGCATCATCAGATGGGCTGAATTCTGAGGATGGCTTAAACACTACCCTAGTTCTTGGAAGGGCATTTGGGGGAGCCTCTGTCCACTTCAGGTCAGTCTCCAGGGTGCATTTTCTTATGGCTGATTTTAAGACTGGGTTGGCAGATTCTACCTCCCCTGAGGATGGGGGTTGCCTGTAGCAACGTAGTTGGTATTTAATCCCTAGAGCCTTAGACACATTCTGACCAATGGAGGCCACAAAAGGCAGGGCTACTGTCACTGAAGAGAGAGTGGAAATCCAAACCCGGGAATAAGTTCATGCAACAGCTTGCTGGCTACCTCAGTGGACTTCTAGTCCAAGTGGGAATGCCTCTATCCATCCCATGAAGGTGTCTACAGACACCAATAGGAACTTACACTGCTGGGTGGGAGGCACTTGTGTAAAATCTAGTTGCCAGTCCTTCCCCTGATGTGTCCCTGCTCACTGAGCAGCCTGGACCAGGGTGGGCTTTAGTGCCCCTTGAGGCTTATTGATGGCACAGGTGGGGCAGGCTTTGGACACTTCAGTGACCTCAGACAAGTCTTCTGTGAGCACCTGGGATGTTAGAGTGACAAGGATATTTTTCCCTAGATGGGTAACATTGTGGAAGGATTTAAAGACCTTCCAGTGGAGGTTTTGGGGAAGAAAAAGGACCTTTCCTTTTTGGAGCCGTCCTGAAAGCAGGGGCTCAAACCCCTTCTGCTGTGCCCAGTCACCCCTCTGGTGTGTGGGTAGGTGGGGGCAGGGGTCTCAGACCTGGTACCCGAGAGACCAGAAGAGGCCCCCATACGCTGCCTGTTTGGCTGCTGCATCTGACATCTGGTGCCCTTTGCTCCCTATAATATCCCCTTCGGTGGCCTCTACAATGTACAACAGCCACTGATTGGGCAGCAACGCTGCCTCCAAGAGGTGGTTGATCTGATCAGGATATTTGATGGGAGAGTCTCAGGAGCCTTGAAATCCTCCCTCCAACCACATGGTGGTGTGTGCATGGAGCACAAGGAAGGCGTACTTGGAGTCTGTGTAAATGGTTATTGCTATTCCCTCAGGTAGTTTGAGGGCTCGGGTCAGCACAAGTTCAGCCACCTGGGCAGAGGTGCTGGGGGTTGGGACCTGGCTCCTAGTGTCCTGGAGTCAGAGACCACCGCATACCCAGCTGCTTACCTCCCATTTGACATAAAACTACTCCCATCAGTGAACCAGATGCCATCAGGACTGTTCAAAGCCTGGTCAGTGAGATCGGGCTGGGCCTGCTGGATAAGAACAGTTTCTTCCACCAAAATAGGGTGGGATGGGACCTTTGGAAGAGGGCAGCAGGGAAGCAGGGCTTAGAATATTATAGGTAGAGAAAATAATCATGGGGTTGTTTAATAGGAGCATGTGACATTGAGTATTCAGCCATCAGATGACCAAATATGGCTTTGGTCTGTTCTAGGGCGGCCACCTCATGGCTAGAGAAGGCTTGAAGGGGAGCTCCTGAGGGGACCGTGACAGTCTTCCCTCAAGCAGGGCAACAGCAGCTAGAATCTGTGTTCTGGCATGTGGGCCGCATTCCTCTGTCTCATTTTGCATGACTTCCTGTGTTTGATTCCACGAACTGGCTTCAAGGGCTCACGATCCCAGCCACGAGGGATTCGCCATTGCAGGAGGACCCCCTGGGTAGACCTCAGGACCCTCGTGGTTCAGGCCAGCAGGAGCTGAGTGAGTTTGAGACTAGCTCTCCCTGGTGCTGGGCCTCCCAGTGCTCGGTCTTTGGGGCACAGTATGTGAGGCCCATTAGAGGGGTTTCTGGTGGACACCTGTGGGTTCTGCACTGAAGGGAGGAGGGTTTTGGGCCAGTGGTGGGTCAGAGGCACATCCTGGAACTCCTGAACTGGCACCAGGTGAGTCCCCTTGGCCTCCTGGCACATAACAGGTGTGCCTCTGGGCCACTCCCAGGAAAGGCAGCATTGGTGCTGGTCTGGGATTTTGTGAACAATCCCTGTCATGCTGGGGCATTTCTGGTCCCACTGATGGAGGCTGGCTGGTGGACGGCCATGGGCAGGCTTCTGGGACAGCTGGATTCCCTTTAGGCACATTGGGTATAAATGTGGGTCAGAAGGAGGCTTGGACTAAGTCTGAGATTGGCACACTTGCCCAGTCCCTGCCCTGGGCTGCATGGAGATATGCAGAAGGAGAGCAACCGTGGCCCCATCGCACTTCTCCCTCCCCAGAGTGCTTATGGCCGGACACTGTGTGCTGGGTCTAGGACTCTGGGGTTTCCCAGAGAACAAGACACACGGACACAGAGATGAAAATCCAAGCAAAGTCTTTATTCAGCCAGCAAGCTGGGGTCGACAGCACCTCCCCTGACACACAGGCCGAGTCTGAGCCTCCGACCCTGAAGTAACTTTGGGTACTGATTATATAGAATCTTCACAGCAGTTACACCAAAGCCCGCGCAGTTCTACAACTAATAGGTTTAAAACACACTCTGTATTGTAACCAATGGGAAACATTGTAACCTTTTTAGGGAACGCGCCAGTTGCCTGCCCGCTTCAATTGTTATCTCTTGCTTACCCAAGCATGTCTATGTGACTTTTCACGGGTTACATCCCCAGGCATTCCCAGGCTGTTGCCCACTTCTAGTTATCTAACTTAGGGTAGGCGCATTTCTCAGAAGCCTTGGGTAATTTACACAAGAAAAGACTGGGTGGCTCTCGCTCTAGGCAGTCAGGTTAAGTGTCATTAGTTCTTTTTCCTGACTTGATGCTCTCTGCACTCCGTTACATTACCCCCCTTTTCTTGATCAGACTAAGGAATCTTCCGCAGTGGTGTCTAGGGCCTGATATTTTTGGCGAAGGACCAGGAGTTGGACGGTGTCAAACCTCTCCTGCACAAACTTAAGCAGCCTGTTTATTATACACGGGCCGATGGTAAGCCAAAACAGCAGGATGACCAGTGGCCCTGCAACGGCCGAGAGGAGGGTAGCAAACCATTGCTTGTGCTTGAACCAAGACTCAAACCAGCCTTCGCTGCTGCTGTTTTCATATTCTTTATGCCGTCTGTCAAGATCTTTTTTTAGTTTGGCTAAGGAATCTATGACTGCACCTGTCCTATCTACATAGAAACAGCATTCTTCTTTTAGGGCTGCGCATAGCCTACCTTCTTTTAAGAACAAGAGGTCCAGGCCTCTTCGGTTCTGTAGGACCACCTCTGACAAGGAGGTGAGGGATTGCTCCAGGTCTGATATTGACTGTCGGAGTTGTTCTAGGTCCCTGTCGACTGCTAGCCTCAGAGCTGTGAGCCCTTTTTCCTGCGTCACAAGGGCTGCGACTCCAGTGCCTGCCCCTGCTATCCCTAGGGAGAAGAGAGTCCCAATGGTCAGGGCAGTAACAACCTCCCTTTGCTCCGGTGGGGGCTCAGCCTTTCTTCCCAATAAGAAAGGAGAGATTCATGAGAATGATACATTAGGCAAGGTAGAATGACCACCAGCACACAAAACTCACTGTTAGCATTGAACACAGAGGTGGATAGGGCCGGAGTGAGGCCTGTCTTTGAGCAGAGCCACCAGCCCGAGGAGGGTATAATCCACTTTCCCTGCTCCCACGTAGTGTTATTATAGGAGGAGCATAACTGGCTCTGGGTCGTCGGAACTGTGCCTACACACATACCAACGACTGAGACTTGAGCGATTGTAAGTCCCCACAGTCTCCCATCCCAGTAAGTGGGATGGGAGTTGTTGATAGTGTAGGAGCCATTTATCCCGATTGCCTCATAGAAGGGGGGTGAACCTGGGTAGCATAGCCAACAGGGATCGGTGAGGGAGGAAGTGGTGTGGTTAAGAGTCTCTACTACTGCCTGTACCATTTCCCACATGGGATTATCTAACCCGGAGGGAGTGTGCTGGGCCCATAACCCAGAGGTCGATGGACCCGGTCCTCTCGTGGGCTCTGGAGCAAGCGTTCTGGTCGGCATTTTCTCATCCTTTTTGCTCAGGCTCTTGTCCTGGATTGAAGGTTTCTGGGGATTTATAACTGGGTTGGGACCTACGGCAGCGGTGGGAGTTGACACGGTTAATTTAATGATGAGGGTTGAGCCGGCATGCCCCCCATATTTATAATACACCATTCCCCACGTTAGTCCGTTTATCCAGCGTGATACTTCAGTGTTTTTGCCCGTCTCGGGGAATTGAACTCTTACCCAATCCTGGTCCGTTTTGTCACGAGCCTTGGTTTTGTAAAGGGTCATAGGCTAGTGATGAGGGATGCCCTTGTTGACATAGGTAAATTTTACAGAATCGATTTTTGTAATTGTCCATCTCCAATCCCCATTGTTCAAGGTTACACAGTCCCAGCTGGCACAAAAGAAGTCATGCCCCCCCCTCACAGTGCCTTCCTTTACCTGTTCCTGGGCAAGCATAAAACCCATGGGAGCGAGCCAAATTTGGAGGGACGGATCGGTAAACGGGGTTGATCTGCCAAAAGCAGAAATACTGGTCAGGCCACCAGGTTCCAATTGGCGCACTGTGTTGTGTGGAGTTGATGACTTCCCCATTGTCACTATCAATCAGCATCCAGGTCAGGTTCCTTGGTTGATGGGGGTTGGTGCCTCTGATCCCCACAGATGTGGCTCCCATGAATATCCATACTAAGGAGCTTATTAGCAGGATCTTTTTCATCTTCGGCTTAAGTGTAGTTTTAGGGGATTGGCAGGATGCTGCTGCACCTTCCACTCTTCTGTTCAGTTCCTTGGATTGTTATGAGATAGGATCCGAACGTGGGTGTGGTGCACCCATGGAGCGATACCATCAACCTTGAGAGCAGTGGGGGTGGTAAACAATACAACCTAAGGTCCTTTCCACCTGGGCTCGAGAGTCCTCACTTGGTGTCTTTTGACCCATACCATATCCCCTGGGACTATGCCATGTTCCGGGCTCAGAATTTTCCTGCCCTCATAATATGCTCTTATCAGGGACCAGATTTCCTGCTGCACTTTAGCAAGAGCTTGCAACACATTCAGATAGTCAGGGGACAGGTCCTCTGCACCGGGAAGCTGCACTCGCTGGGTTATGGGTGGAGGGGCCCCGTACATTATCTCAAATGGAGTTAAACTATGTACATAGGGGGAGTTCCGAGTGCGGAAGGGAAGGAGGGTCACCCAGTCCCCGCCAGTCTCCAATACCAATTTAGAAAGGGTCTCCTTCAGGGTCTGATTCATTCTTTCTACCTGCCCAGAGCTTTGTGGGTTATAAGCACAATGTAACTTCCAATCTACTCCCAAAGCTAGGGTTAGTCCTTGCAGTATTTTGCTAACGAAAACCGGGCCGTTATCGGAACCTATTGCTTCAGGGACCCCATATCTGGGGATGATTTCCTCAATTAATCTTTTTGCTACTACCTGGCTAGTCTCATGCTTGGTTGGAAAGGCCTCCACCCACCCAGAGAAAGTATCTACCATAACCAGCAAATACTTGTATCCATACTTCCCTGGTTTTATTTTGGTGAAGTCTATTTCCCAATTCCTCCCTGGAGTCCCCCCCCTTTCCCGGGTACCTGCCGGGTGCAGCCCTCTTGGGGCTGGTCTTAGCATTGCACAGCTACTGCATTCTTTCGTGATCTGACGAGCTGCCTCATTCTGGTGGGGAAACACCAACTGCGCGGACTGGAAAAGGCTGAGCAGCTTTTTCCAGCCTAGATGGGTGGACTTATGCAGATTAGCAAGCATGTACTGCCCCAATGCTTCTGGCAACCTACCTTCTTGGTCCCTACTCCAATTTCCCTCCCCAAACACTTTCCCTGAGACTTGTTTCTCAATCCACTCAAGATCCTGGGGGAAGAACTCAGGTTTGGGTGGCAAGGTGGGCAGTTCAGGTATGGGTATTTCGAGGGCTGCAAGTACAAGGGAGTCCGAGAGGGCTGCCCTCTTAGTTTCCGCATCAGCATGGCTGTTGCCGATGGCCTCAGGTGTCTTCTTTGATTGGTGGCCCGGTACATGTATAACTGCTACCGCTTTGGGTTTCTCAACAGCAGCTAGTAGTCTTTGGACTTCTTGCAGATTCCTCAGTCCCTTCCCTTCTGTGGAACGGAATCCTCTTTCTCGGTAGATGGCACCATGGACATGGACAGTGCCAAAGGCATATCTGCTATCTGTGTAAATGTTGGCCCGCTTGCCTTCTGCTATTTTCAGGGCCTCAGCGAGAGCAATAAGTTCTGCCTTCTGTGCTGAGGTGCCAGGGGGCAGAGCTGCGCTCCAGACAACTTCCCCTTCATGGGTTACTACTGCTGCCCCTGCTCTCCTGACACCCTCCTGCACAAAGCTGCTCCCATCTATATACCAATTTAGCTCACAGTTTGGTAATGGTGTGTCTTTCAGGTCTGCTCGCACCTGGATAATTTCGGAAAGGATGTCTCTACAGTCATGGATGGGGATCATCAGATCTGGGTCCGGCAGAAGGGTGGCAGGATTTAGGGTTACCGGGTCAGAGAAGGCGATTCGTGGAGAATCTAGTAGGAGCCCTTGGTAGTGGGTGAGTCTTGCGTTCGTCATCCATTTTCCTGGAGTATGCTTGAGGAACTCCTCTACGGTATGTGGGGCTGTTACTCTCAGGTTTTGGCCAAAAGTCAGCTTGTCTGCCTCCTTTACCAGTAGAGCGATAGCTGCTAGGATACGCAGACAAGGTGGCCACCCGGAGGCCACTGGGTCTAGCCGCTTGGACAAATAGGCCACAGGTCTTTTCCACGGGCCCAGCTGCTGAGCCAGGACTCTTTTAGCCACTCCCTTCTTTTCATCTATAAAGAGGATAAAGGGTTTTTCTGCGTCTGGCAGAGATAGGGCGGGGGCCCAGAGGAGAGCTTTTAGTCTGTCAAAAGCCTCTTGCTGTTCCTGAGTCCATTGCCAGCCCGGCCATTCTTTGGTCGCTTCATATAGCGGTCGGGCTATTTCTGCATACCCTGGAATCCAGAGCCTGCAAAACCTGGCTGAGCCAAGAAATTCTCTCACTCCCCGGGGTGAGGAAGGGACGGGGATAGTCAGGATAGTTTGTTTTATGGCCTGCGTTAGCCACCTGGCCCCATTAGATATTTTGTACCCCAAGTAGACTACTGACCTCTGACAGATGTGGGCTTTCTTGTCACTGGCTCGATATCCCAGTTCGCCCAGTTCAGCCAGCAAGTTCCCCATGGCTTCTTCGCCCCCCGTGGCCAGCAACAGGTCATCCACATACTGCAGCAGTGTCACACTGGGGTGGCTCCTGCAAAAGGGCTCCAGGTCCTGGCTTAAGGCTTCATTGAACAAGGTGGGAGAGTTCTTGAAGCCCTGTGGTAGTCTAGTCCAGGTAAACTGCCCTTTTCTTCCCCCCCCCCCTGGATCTTGCCACTCAAAGGCAAACAAAGGCTGACTAAGCTCAGAGAGTGGGATACTAAAGAAGGCGTCTTTCAGGTCCAGAGTAGTATACCACACATGCGTGGGTGGCAGGTGGCTGAGTAGGGTATAAGGGTTGGGCACTGTAGGATGGATGTCTTCTACCCTCTCATTGACTTTCCGCAAGTCCTGCACTGGTCTGTAATTTCTACTGCCAGGCTTCCTCACTGGAAGCAGGGGTGTATTCCATGCAGATTGGCAGGTTTTAAGGATTCCTGTCTCTAACAGTCTATGGATATGGGGTGCTATCCCTTTCCTAGCCTCTTCTCGCATTGGATATTGCCGGACCCGAATGGGTAGAGCCGCGGCTTTGAGTTGAACAACGACCGGGGATAGGTGTTTAGCGAGACCAATTCCTCCGGTCTCAGCCCATGCGGAAGGGAACCTCTGTAACCAATAGTCCATTTCTCCCCGGTCCCCCTTTTCTTGATCCGCCTGAAACAGGCGATGTTTCTCAGCCAGGGACTGAGTTAACACATGCGCCGGTTGTAGGGGCTGCCCTTCTTTGTCCATGATTTTTATCCCTTCGGGTTCAAAATGAATGCGCGCCCCAACCTTGGTTAGTAAGTCTCTACCGAACAACTGTGCGGGGCTCTCAGGTACGAGCAGAAATGAGTGAGAGACCTGATGCCTTCCTAGGTCCACATTTCTGCTAGTGGTCCAGGCACATTTCTTGGACCCTGTCGCTCCCTGGACTATACTTGTGCGTCCTGGGTTCAGGGGACCGTGGGCCTGGTTAAGAACTGAATATTGTGCCCCAGTATCTACCATGAACCCAATGGGAGTCCCCTCCACACACAGGGTTACCCAAGACTCGGGGAGGGGTGCCGAGCCCTGTCCCTGTCAATACTCCTCTCCTAGGTGCAGGGTCTTAACAGGGCTCCCTCTTCCTTGTTGCCTCCTTTGGGAGCACTCCCTCTTCCAATGTCCATATCTCTTACATAGGGTGCATTGATCTCATCCTACTCGGGATTGGCGGGGTCCTGTTCCTCGATGTGGCCTAGGGCCCTCCTTCACCCCGGCCAGGAATATCCTGGCCATCTCCTCCCTCTGCTTCTTGTTCTCCCTCTTCTGAAATTCTCTGTCTTCCTTCCGATTTTTCTCCTGCATTACCCATTTCTCTTTCCTCAGCCTTTCTTCTCTATCCTCTGGAGTTTCCCTAGCATTGAAGACCTTCTCTGCCTGCTGCAGCAGTTCCCTAATAGAGATCTCCCACAGGTCCTCCCACTTGTGGAGTTTTCTCTGGATATTGGGGCTGCCTGGTTGATGAATGAGAGGACTACAGCTGATCTATGTTCCTCTGCTTCCGGGTTTATGGGGTGTACTGCCTGTAAGCATCAAACAGCCTTTCCAGATATGCGGCTGGGCTTTCCATTTCCCCCTGAACAATAGTTTTTACCTTAGCCAGGTTAGTGGGCCATCTGGCGGCCACCCGGAGACCGGTCATCAGAGTCTGGCGGTAGACCCAGAGACGCTCCCTACCTTCTGCAGTCCAGAAGTTCCACTCCGGGTGCGTAAGTGGGAACGCCTTGTTGATGATGGGCTGGAGGGTAGTGGGTCTTCCATTCTCTCCAAGGACATTTTTCCTGGCCTCACTGAGGATACGCTCTCTCTCTTCCGTCGTGAAGAGTGTGCAGAGCAATTGCTGGCAGTCGTCCCATGTGGGACGATGGTAAACATAATGGACTCCACTAGACCTATAAGACACTTGGGGTCCTCTGAGAAGGGAGGGTTCTGAGTCCTCCAATTATAGAGGTCACTAGATGAAAAGGGCCAGTATTGATATTGTTGAGCGATGCCTGTACCGATGGCACACACAGATAGAACCGGCACAGCTCCTTCTGAGGTGGAGGAGGGAGCCTCCCCTTCTTGTTCCCTGGCCCCCTGAGGCTTTATCTGCATTCCTCCTGTTCTACCTGGTGCCCAGCGTGGGGCCAGGGCGGGGAAGTGTGGGGAAGCTCTTTCCGGCCTCCTGCCTCCCTCTGCTGAAGAGTCTGGGGAAGCTGCAGCCGCCTGGTTCCCACTGGGTTCCCCAGCCTCGTTTTCTATCCTCCCGGCAGCTTCACCCTTCTCCTCCGCATACGGGGGTGGCTGCTCAATCAGCAGAAGCGGGTAGAGAGGAGAACTGTCGGGGAGGACAGGCGGCGCACTCGGGCGCACAGGATTTCTGGCCCTGTGATCAGAGGGCTTTAATTTTTCCTGAGCAACTAGGACGGAGGTCTTTAGTGGGTCAGTATGAGGTTTCCCCACCAAAAATGGCCTCAGCCAGGATGGAGGATTCTCGGCTAGATTTTCCCAGACCAAGATAAAGGGGAGTTGGTCAGGGTGACCCTCAGGGTCTGGTCGGGAGATAATGGTTTTGACTTTGCTGATAAGGTTCAGGGAAAGAGACCCCTGGGTCGGCCAGCCTACTCCATAGGAAGGCCACTCGACTGAGCAAAAGGTGTCAACCTTACCCTTCTTGATGCCAAGGCTCATATTTAAAGCCTGTTCCTTGACCTTTGGGAAATGGGAAAGGATCAGACTCTTAGGAGTAGCCTGAGTCTGACCCATAGTGAAAAAGAAGAAGAAAAAGAATATGAGGGATACAAAGGCGAAGGATGAAGATGCCATTTCAAACAAGATGACTGTTGTATGTGCTTGTGAACGGGTGCCTGTCATTGCACAGTTTTTCTTCTGCAGGGGACGCGAATTTATCTGGGATTCATGGCTGTGACCCCCTTATCCTGTCACGGGAGTCTTCTAGCGGTGGGCGCGCTAATGGCTCTTAATTGCCTGACCCGTGCCCGCGGGGAATGATGTAGTGGCAGAAAGAAGGAACGGAGAGAGCAGGAGAACCTTAGAACAAGGAAACTTAAAATAAGAAGCGCAAAAAAAAATATAAACCGAAACCAAAACACAGTAAAACAATCAATGATAACACCAAGCACACACACCACATCTGATCGCACTCATTCGGACCGGTTCTTCTTTCACTCTGGTGCGCACCACCCTCACCACTTTCAGGATCCTCAAAAACTCTTGTGATTCTCCCGAAAGGCATCCATTCGGACTGCCGCAGGGTGGTGAGCTTGATCCTTTCCACTCGGGCGCCAGGTTCCTGCCGATCGGACTTGCTTTCCTAAGGCCGAGTCACTCAGACCCTAGGGCCAGGATTAGTCACCTTGACTTCACCCAGGGTCACTAACCTGGGGGCCGGGACTACCAACCCGGACTCTCTCACTCAGGGTCATTAACCCAAGACCATACACAGGATGGCGACTCCCGCTTTATAATGGATTTATGCAGACATGAGGGGGCGACCCTCGAATTATACTGCCCCATCCGGACAATTAGACCTTGCCTCCAGCCATCCTTTGTTCTGAGGGAAGCCGCACAGATCCCGGACGAGCCCCCAAATGTTAGGGTCTAGGACTCCGGGGTTTCCCAGAGAACAAGACACACGGACACAGAGATGAAAATCCAAGCAAAGTCTTTATTCAGCCGGCAAGCTGGGGTCGACAGCACCTCCCCTGACACGCAGGCCGAGTCCAAGCTGCCGACCCAGAAGCAACTTTGGGTACTGATTATATAGGACCTTCACAGCAGTTACACCAAAGCCCGTGCAGTTCTACAACTAATAGGTTTAAAACACACTCTGTATTGTAACCAATGGGAAACATTGTAACCTTTTAAGGGAACGCGCCAGTTGCCTGCCCGCTTCAATTGTTATCTCTTGCTTACCCAAGCATGTCTATGTGACTTTTCACGGGTTACATCCCCAGGCATTCCCAGGCTGTTGCCCACTTCTAGTTATCTAACTTAGGGTAGGCGCATTTCTCAGAAGCCTCAGGTAATTTACACAAAAAAAGACTGGGTGGCTCTTGCTCTAGGCAGTCAGGTTAAGTGTCATTAGTTCTTTTTCCTGACTTGATGCTCTGTGCACTCCGTTACACTGTGCACCTACCACCTCTCTGTCTTCCTGCCATTTCTACATGATCTTCTGTCTTTTTTACCTCATTGTGCAGGTGCTCAGTTCAGTCTCCATTCTTCCAGATGAAATGCTCTGTGTGTAGGTGTGGAATCAGTGTCTCAGTGTAAAAAGGTGGATCCAGGCTCTCTGTGCTCTGCCGTATTCCCAGAATCCTGTTTCAGCTTTTTGAAATGTGTATCTCTCGGAGAGTGTCAGATCATAAGAAAGGTTATTACTTGCGGCTGGTAAACAGAACCCTGGGAATTCCTCCCAAATAGTTTCTCCCCTGACAAAGAATGGGGCTGCTCTTTCCTAGGCACAACCCAATTGTCACTCTGGATCACCATGGAAATAAGGTGAAAACTAAATTCTGATTGGTGTTCAGGAGAGCAGTAAATGTCCAAAACTCTGTCCTTGGCAACAGGGTGGGAATCTCCAGGCAACACTTAGGGGATATCTTCAAGGTAATATTTGCAAATAGCAACTGGCATGCCCCTTTGAGGTCTGCTCTTCTGGGGACATCTTGTTCTGCAACACAACTTACCAGAGGATGAGAACTTGCTCTCTGAAAGGGAGACACGGGCCCACGCAAGAGGCTTTATTATCTGAAGGAGAGAGTGGTTGCCCCAGAGGGGGATAGGGAGAGAGAGAGAGAGGGAGAGAGAGAGCGGAGAGCAGGGGGACGGGGAGAGCAGGAGGACAGAGAGACAGAGACAAACAGAGAGAGAGAGACAGAGAGACAGAGGGAAGCAGCGTGGTGCCTTTTATTGTGGTGGATCCACTCAGCCTGATGCCTTGGGGGAGGGTCGGGATGTTTAGAGATAAGGCAGTGTAAACCCAGTCAAGCCTCAGGCAAGCCCAGGCATAATTCTCACTGGCTTATGTGCTTGGGACCATGGGGCAAATGGAGGATAAATTACTAGATTCTTACACTCTCAGTTCCCCATTAACTTATTTATGCCCGGCTGTCTGGTCATAGCATCAAGAAGCAGTTATATGATAAGTCTTCCTTCTCATCACACAGTAAAATGAAACACATTTTTGTGTTTCATGATGGCTCATGAAATCACAGCAAACAAAGTTTCTGAATGGCACATTTTATTTGAGATTGAATTTTTCACATGTAATATGAAAACTGAACTTTTACCTTAATAGTCAATTGAAACATCACTGCCACAACTTCAAATATAAATAAATGAATATATATAATAAATAAACATAAAAAAGCACTGTTGTAACAACCTCTTCTGTTACATACACAGGCATGAGAAAGGACATTTGACTCTCAGATATGCATTTACATATCTTGAGGGAAGATTAGATAAATAGATTGACAGAGAAAGACATCTCTTCACAGAGAGAAAATAGGTAATTTAGTATATAGAAAGCTTATGCATGTGTGTCTGTCTCTCAGTGTTTATGCAAGTCTCTTCAGTTCAAAGAACAAGATCATTTACAAAAGGACATTGTACATTTTTGGTTAGTTGTGTTTTGAATTTTCTCTCAGGCTCTGTCTCTCATTATAACGGCAATAGTATGTCTAATTGTCCTTACAATTCTGGCAGTTTTGTTATGTAACATCGTACAGCTTCTGTTAAGCAACTGTTAAGCGCAATAGAATAAATAAATGAGAGGACATATGTATTATGCTGGGGTGATAGCAAAGTGTGAGTTCAGAGTCTTGGCTCCTGAGTCTCATGAAAGTACAAGCAATACTACCCAGGTCTTATCATTTATGGGTATTAATCGATAGATATTATGAAATTGCTTTAAACTAGTAAGTTATTTAAAATCCATAGTTGGAGTGTATTTATATATTGCAAAGTCTTTTACTTCTTATAATAGACCACATTAACAAATGAAAAGTAAACGTGTATATTTTTTTAAAGAAAAGAAGGCAAAACAAAACAAAGAGAATTTGCTCAAGTCCATTCAGCTACTAATGGTCAGACACCATGTTTGAATCCTGGCTGCAAGGCCCAGGAAACTTCCCCATTAATCTGTGGTCATACTTGCCTTTAGGGAACATTCAATGTTTCATATCTTTTTTACTAATGAAGCTATTTTCCACATCTTTAGAGTTTTCAAATGGATAATTGTTGGTCATTTTTGAGCAGTTTGGCCCCTGGTCAAACTCCCCTGTTTGGTCCTTGAGGTCAGCAATAGGCAATTACAGGCTGTTACCAGGCAGAACCCCCAGGGGAAGGTCGCCATCCCCCTCCTGGACATGACGCTCCAATCCTGCAATGAACTTTTAGAAAAGACTCCGCAGTCAATGACTCAGGCCACTCAGGCGGGACATACTACTGTGAATGACCAGGGTGAGGCCCACGTGCCCCCACTGCAGGGTCTCCTCCGCAGGGGCCTTGAGCCCGGCTTCCTCGGGGGCAGGGAGGATGCACCCTCACAGCGCCCCCCTCCCCTCAACGTGCGCCTGCGCACCCGCACCTCCTCCTCCTCGTCCCTCTGACTCCGGGAGCACAAGCCTTCCCTCGGATCCCTTGGCAGTGGTGACCCCGCATCTGCGCCGACCCGTACGGCCTCTGACCGGCGGTGCATCCCGTGAACCGACTTGGCACAGGGGGAGTCAGGCTCCTCTGGGTCAGCCTCTGTTTTGCGCCGTGACAGTAAGTGACTAAAGGCTGGACGGACACTTTCATCTTTGGTTTGGTTTGTTGCTTTAAATAAACTCTGAACACCTGGTGCCTCACACCTCACCTCTCTATGCAGCCGGTGGAACTAGACATAGTCGTTTCCATTACTGTCATGATGGCCATTTTAGATATAAGTAACTATATTTTACATTGATAATGATTGTGTACCTCTTATTTGCTGAGATAAGGCAGAAACAAATCATCAGTGCCCCACATATATGAGATATATATATATATATATATATATATATATATATATATATATATATATATATTATATATAGTATCAATAGATTTTATACATTAACATTTAATAGACAAAGTATACGTTATACAATATGTCATATATAATTGAAGATATTAAATATACATAATGTAATATGCATGCCATATAAATATATAGAGAATCATATCTATATTGTAGAGAGATTATATAATATTATCTATGAGATTCATGCAGATTCCCCATTGCAGCTGTTTAATGATGAAGGAACCCAAATGTTCCCTTATCTCTTTCTGTTACTCAGTTATCACATACACTCACGCATACATGGCACCGTACCTGGGCATTCACTCATTGCATTCTCCTACAGAATCTCAGTACACTCACCTTGGCTCTAGAAATCATCAGTTGCTTAAAATTACCCGTGGGCAGCTGGCCAACCCTGAGCTGTAAGGACTGTTCCCAGGGGCTTTGCAGGTGATGGCACAGGTGGGTCCATTTTGTATATAAAGCAGACCATGGTCAGCCTTTTCCACAACCAAATATGGTACACTTTTCATCTGAAAAATTTATAAAATCCTGTCTGAATAGGTCTATGTAAACCATTTAAAAATGTTGATTTTGAGAAGCTCACAACAGAGGTTGCTGTCCCTCCTAGATTATGAGCATATCGTACCCAGGGGTAAGTGGACTGCATTTCCAATCGTTGGTGTCTTTGCACTGACTGAACACTTCATAGTAACATTTCTTTGCAATTTTTGCTTCATTTGAGGACTTTATTTCTGTTTTAAAATGGACATGGTTTCAACTCGACAGATAAGCAGAGTATCAATGCAATGTCCCACATCTAGAGGATTCCTATCAAATACTTTACAGTTGTTGCTATAATTTCATTTGCCACAACAGAAATATTGCAGTGTGCTGGACAATGTAAACATAAAACAATAATCCATAGATGATATTTGTCTCTTTGTTTTCTTTTGTCACTGTGTTTCAAATTCAATGTTTTCAAACATTTATTTACCATTTTATGTGGAAAATATATAAAACTGTCATATGTAAATTCCAGATAAGACTAAGGAGGGCAGCAATATTAAGGTAAAAATTGTACAAAACAGTTGGAATATACCTATATCTATGAAATTAATAATATTAAAACAATACATGAAAAGGTAATACTAATTTATAAAAACATTTTAGTAATATTTTGGAAATATTTTTTGCATAGTAGACTTCCATTTTACCAACAATAATGCAAGTTTATGTTTTGAGTAACTGAATCTCAGGAATTTTCTTAGTTTCCTGCCTTTTCAGAATTCCTGTTATAGTTAAAATATTTTTTTAAAAAATGAACATACGTTTGTAGAACTCTTTTCAATTAAAAGATAAGTGGTTTTTAATAAGGTAGATAGTTGTCAAATCCACGAAGACAATATAATATTGAAATCTATTATATTGTTTTTCAACTACACTTCAATAAATAAATATGTAAAAATTAAATAAATGAAGATGTGTTTTTAAATATATGAATTTGACAAAACTAAAAAAACAGCTGTAAGAAAGGGAACAGGTTTAATGTTTTTCTTAAACCTGCTCCCTTGGATTGGTTCAGCTATGTGTTACCAGAAAACTCAAAGTAAAATTCCAAATTGGACTTTCATTAAGGAATCAAAGTAAAGGAATCCATATTTTCTTTGTTACTTACTTCATCGTATGATACACTGATGCATTATTTTCTAGTAGGTCATAAATGAAGAGTAGACATGAATGTTAAAAGGCAAAATTCTTAGAAGCAAGAACTTAAATATCCTGATTAAATATTAAACACTAGGTGTTGGATCCTTGTGTATCTAGTAGCTTTAACATTTTTTCTAGGTTAGACATGAATTGCTATCAAAACACATTGTAATTTACTTATCATTATCCACAGTATAAATACTTAGTGAGCAAGTATTGCCTTTTTAGGTAAATCCATCAAAGAGTTTACACATACTAAGTTACTACTAATTTCCAACTTAAACTTTTAAATCATTACATTCATCACTCATTATATTGCTGTAAAGGTCTACAAAATAATCTTTACCTTAGTTTATATATGTAACTATGTTTCATAAATGATTTATTAGAAGTGTAAGTATATTTAATGACAATGAAAGATGTGTTCCCTCTTTCTTTGCAGTTTAGATAATATCACGATTTGGTGTTGAATCTTATTTGCTGCAGGCAGAGTCTGAGTCGTGAATAATTAGGTTTTCTGACTCTGGAACTGAGGAAATTGAGAAAAAATGGATCACTAGTTCTTGACTTTTCCTCTTGATCATCAACATTCATGGATCTTTAAAGTCATTTAAATGTATCTACTAAGTAGTACAATAAATATAAACATATATGCATGTATATACATTCCCATCTATGTAGTTGTGCATGTACATACAATTAGAAGTATATGTAAATATGAGTCACAATGCTAAAAAGTTAAATGCAATATTTCAGAGGTAATTATTTACTTCAACAAAAAATGCTATTTGAAAATTTATTTTCTCATTTACTCCATTTTTCATTCATATATTTCATAAAAACTGTAGAGTATAGAGTGTGAAGCAGTAGGGAGATTTAGGAATCAGATGTGAGAAAAACATGTATAAACAACCATATTATTCTTAGTTCAGACCTCAGCTCACATCAACAAATTACAAAGCCCTTCAATTTTTAACAAAATATATATTATGTAGACTGAATTAAACCCACTTTGGATGGAGATGCGTAATTTTTTAAAGAGAAATTTACAGGTGAAAAAAGGAAAGGTGGAGTTGTAAATAAAACCAAAAGATTAAGTAGAAATGAAAGATATACAGCTTTAAGACAAAATAGAATATCTTTAAATTCCAGAAATATTAATGGAGACCATTTAAAATGTTTTCCTTTTTAAGTAGTGTTTCATAAGTATAAGATAATTACACATTTCATATGGCCACAAGTGTTTTTAAATAATGGATATGCAGTACTTCTTTTCAAACTTAAAATTGATTGAATTCAGAGACTAAAGATTACAAATTATTAACTTTCCCCATGTTGAAATACATTAATTAGTGCTAATTACAAACTTAATTGAGAAATTAAGTTGAAAAATGTTGAAGTAACATTTTGTTACTTCCAACAGTGCATCAATAAAGTTCAATCAATACAAACTAGTGAAAAAATTCTTAATTTTTTGCAGATGCAAATGAAATGTGATTTAGTGTAAAAACCAAAATGTCTGTACTTCTATGACACCTTGAAGGGTTTAAACATGTATCTTAACATTCTGTGTAATCATTTTGAAAAAAAGGAAGTATTACAGATTATCTACTTATATTTTAGGATCCATTAAATTTTTTTCCTGTTTATTTATTTGTTTTTATTAAGGTATCATTGCTATATACTCTTATGAAGGTTTCAGAAGAAAAATAATTTAATTATTACATTCACCCTTATTATCAAGTCCCTCCCCATACCCCATTGCAGTCGTCGTCCATCAGTGTAGTAAGATGCGACAGAGTCCCTATTTGTCTTCTCTGAGCTGCACGATCTTCCCCTTGATTCCAAACACACCATATGCACCAATCATGATATCCCATAATCCCCTTCTCCCTCCCTCCACACCCACCCTCCCCAACTCTCCCCTTTGGTAACCACTAGTCCCTTCTTGGAGTCTGTGAGTCTGCTGCTATTTTGTTCCTTCAGTTTTGCTTCATTGTTATACTCCACAAATGAGGGAAATCATTTGGTATTTCTCTTTCTCTGTCTGACTTATATCACTAAGCATAATACCCTCCAGCTCCATCCATGTTATTGCAAATGGTAGGATTTGTTTCTTTCTTATGGCTGAATAGTATTCCATTGTGTATATGTACCACATCTTCTTTGTCCATTCATTTACTGATGGACACTTGGGTTGCTTCCATATCTTGGCTATTGTAAATAGTGCTGCAATAAACATAGGGGTGCATATGTCTTTTTGATCTGAGAAGTTGTTTTCTTTGGGTAAATTCCTAGAAGTGGAATTCCCGGGTCAAGTGGTATTTCTATTTTTAGTTTTTCGAAGAAACTCCATACCGCTTTCCACAGTGGTTGAACTAGTTTACACCAGCAGTGTAGGCAGGTTCTCCTTTCTGCACATCCTTGCCAACGCTTGTTATATTGACTTCTTGCCTTTTGGATAGGGGCCATTTTGTCTTGAGTGAGATGATATCTCATTGTGGTTTTGATTTGCATTTCCCTGATGATTAGCGATGTGGAGCATCGTTTCATGTGCCTATTGGCCATCTGAATTTCTTCTTTGGAGAAGTGTCTGTTCATATACTCCACCCACTTTTTAATAGGGTTATTTGATTTTGGGGTCTTGAAATGTGTGAGCTCTTTATATATTTTGGATGTTAACTCCTTGTCGGATATGTCATTTATAAATATATTCTCCCATCCTGTAGGTGCCTTTATGTTCTGCTGATCGTGTCCTTCCCTGTACAGAAGCTTTTTAGCAAAGGACGCATGAATTTCTGAATGTTTAAATAGTTATTAAACACAAATAAGTAAAGACACCAATATATAAATTTTTGAATACTTACAAATGAAAATGAGGAAAAATATTTTATGTATTATACCCTCATTAAAATAAGGCACCTAAAAATCTGTTTATTCTTCCGATAAAACCTCAGTACTTGAATAGTTCTTTAATGATTTTGAGTAATAAATGAATAACTGTTATATGATTGTCTTTAGCTTGTATTTTCACAGGTGAGTAAGGTTTTATTATTGTAGAGCTGTATGAAATTTATTAATGTAAGGAGGTACATAAATAGGGTAATCATCTTTAGAGTTATTTATGAGTAAAAATATAAGCATTGAGAGTAATGTTAGTAGATAACCAAATATATTACAATTTGTTTTATAAGTATTGCAAATGCATTATTAAAACATTGCAAAACATTTTTGGAGTATTATTTATGGTGATATGTCTCCTTATTTTGACATACGGTATATATTAGTTTCAGGTGTGCAAAATAGTGATTTGATAGTTTTACCCATACTGAGATAATAACCATGATAGATAGTTCTACGCCTACCACCAGACAAATTTGTGATAATATTATCAGTTATAATATCAATGCTGTAAATACTCATGTGATTTACTTATTTTGTAACTAGAAAATATGTCTCTTAATCATCTTGATTTACTTCACCCATCCTCCTCTCCCATTTCTTCCAGAAACCACCAATTACTTCTTTGTATGTATGAATGTGTTTCTGCTTGGTTTGTTTGTTTTCTGGTTTTGCTTTCTAGATTCTACACATAAGTGAAATCATATGGTATTTTTCTTTTTGTGTCTGATGTATTTTACCTAATATAAAACCCTACAGCATCATCCATGTGGTTGCAAATGCTGGATGTCATTCTTCTTCATGGCTGAGTAATATTCCATTTCATACATATACCACATCCTCATTTACTATATATATATAAATTTTAAATACTTTATATGTTATATATATGTAAACATATATTTGAATTGGGTTGTTGAACGAGGTGAAGGGGATAAGAGGCACAAAATCTCACAATCAAAATATAAATTAGTCATGGGGTTGAAACTGCAGCATAAAGAGTAGAGTCAATAGTTCTGTAACATCTTTCTATGTTAATAGTAACACACCATTTGGGGTGAGCATTTAGTAAAGTATAAACCAGTCAAAAAACTATGTCATATACTTGAAAACTTGTATTTGAATTGATGAATTCTTTATTAAAATAATACAACTAAAAGGCCGCATATTATTGATAGAGTATGAACATTGAATATCATAATCAGCAAGGGATTAGAAAACCACAACTTAAGCATTTTGCCTGTTAATTATTCAAAAGTGGTAATAAACTTAGCAGATCTAAATATAAGTAATGAAGGGTATTTCCTATGCATGAATACCAACTTTATAAAATAAAAGGAAACATTTCCAAATAAAATATTTGACATTTTATAATTTTTGTTTGGATCATACTTTTCATTGTTTATCCCTGTTATTTTCCAGGTCAAACATCATTTCCTGAAAATGACCAATTTCACCACAGTGACTGAGTTTCTCCTCACGGGCTTTGCTGAGAAGTGGGAGATAAGGCTTCTGCTCTCCCTGCTATTCCTTCTGATGTACCTGGCCACCCTCACAGGGAACATTCTTATCATCAGTGCCACCACAGTTGACCAGAACCTTCACACGCCCATGTACTTCTTCCTCAGGAACCTGTCTATCCTAGACGTGTGCTATGTTTCTGTCACTGTGCCCAATGCCTGTGTCAACTATGTCACTAATAACTGGGCCATCTCAGTGGCTGGCTGTGCAACCCAGATATTCTTGGTCATTTATTTTGCATTTGTAGAGATTCTGTTTCTCATGTTCATGGCCCGTGACCGCTATGTGGCCATCTGCCAGCCCCTCCACTACCCTGTCATCATGAACCATCAATTCTGTGTGCGAATGACACTATTTTCCCTGCTTAGTGGTCTTCTCTACTCAGGTGCACACACAGGTAATGTATTCCGGCTGTCTTTCTGTCAGTCCAATGTGGTCCAACAGTTCTTCTGTGATGTCCCCTCTCTGCTGAGCCTCTCCTGCTCTGACACCTTCAGCAATTTCCTCCTACTTTTTGTTTCTATTATTGTAGTTGGTGGTGTTTCCTTTATCTTTCTCACCATATCGTACTTTCACATATTTTCCACCATACTGAAGTTTCCAACCAGAGAGCGAGGCAAGGCCTTTTCCACGTGTGTCCCTCACATCCTGGTGGTGTCTGTCTTCCTCAGCTCTATTGCCTATGTGTACCTGAAGCCTTCAGCAACTTCTGAAACCATCCAGGACATGATTCTTTCTGTATTTTACACCATAGTTCCTCCTTTCTTGAATCCTATTATCTACAGTCTTAGAAACAAACAGGTAAAAGAAGCTGTAAGGAAATTAATAGTTTTTCTCCCAGAAAGTAAAAAGTTTCCCTTTCAGGTTCATCCCTGTGTTGCTGAATAAGCCACAGATTTCTAGACTACAACTGGCTTATTCAGTTTTACATATTAGTCTCCTCATTATGAAATAATTCATTTAACATCTCTGTAATTACATTTTTTTAACATTACTCTTTCCATCTATTATTTCAAATTAAAATGTTCAACTGTTGGTTTTAATGACCACATATAATCAAAGATATTCATGAAAATCATTTTAGATATATGTTTAGGATTCACCAATTATTAACAATATTAATAAGGTCTCAAAGGACTCCTGAGCAAACCAAGTATGGATATGTAATATAGTCTCTATTATCTGAAAAATTTCAAAAAAATGTGAAAACATGGTATAATATTGTCTTCAGTGACAAGAATTTATGTTTTTTGAAATTAAAAATTAAATCTAACAAATTATAGTTCATGATTTGTATGGAATTAAAACTAATGAATATCTGGAAAGTGAAAAAGTATGTCCACAACAAAGATTAAGAGAAATGTGATTTAGCCTACCAATTAATAGAAATGAAGAATGTCCTATTTGTTGACAGAAGCTATCATTAACCTTTCTTTGCTGCTTGCAGTTATTTTATTATACCGTACTGAGGAGACGCACCATGCTGTGGGGATATAGGCAGTTGTGATATAGTGAGTCATAAGAAAAACATACTTAGTCATTCAGATGGTCAAGTAGGTATTTCTCAGCATATCTGGTTTTCATCAATAGCTCCTGAAGACACTTCAGAGACTTAAAGGCAAAATGGGTATCTTATCAAATTAATAAAGGACTTTTGGACCCTGACCAAGGACTGTGGCTGGAGGCTGAATAGGCCAATGGCCAGGGAGTTAGTCAATCATTTCTACCCACTGAAGCCCTCACAAAAACCCATGAAAAGAATGCATCCCTCTCTGCATTCTGCTTCTCTGTGGGGGGGGGGCTTCCATGTTTGGGGGCCAGAATGTGACCACATCCTAGACAAGCTTCACAAAGATAATAAATAGTTCCTTTATTTGGGACGTTGCCCTGTGTATCTCCTCATCTTGTTGTTGGCTTCTATCCTTTATGGTGTCCTTTATCACACGGGTAAGAGTAAGTGTTTTCTTGAGTTCTGTGAGCTGCACTAGCAAATTATGCTAAGGGGAAGGACATTGGAAGCTCTGAATGAGGATATTATCATCTCTGTTGGTGAGAAGTGTCTCAACCTGCAGGACTATCAACGGGGGTCGACGACCTGGAGGAGAGAATTGAAAAAAAAAAAAAGAGAGAGGCAAGGGACACAAAGAACGACCAGCAAGACAGGATGTCTGATCAAGCTGGCACAGTTTATTGTTTGCAGGCTCAATTTATACAGGTTAGCAAGTAAGGGGTGGGTCAGGAGATAATTGGACCTTAGGTGGCGCCAGCGGGGAGGTGTAGAGGGGTGATTGGGTCTTGGTTGGTGCCAGCGGGAATGGAGGACCTGGAAGAGAAGTGGGGAGTTCACCATTTTGGGGGTGGGGGCCCTTGGGAGGGAGGTTTTAAGAGAGGGGCTTTCCCCTGGGGCAGAGGGTGTTTCTTGATTAATAAAGGACAGAAAAAGCACATGTTGCGAGGTAGCCTAACCACTAGCTCTAACCTAGGAGTTCACTAAATGTGTTTCTTGGTAATAGGGGAAAACTTGTTTCTAACGCGTGGATGGATTCATTGTTGCTGACTTTACAGGAAAGACTTTACTCAAATGTTGCTGTTGTCTTAAGGCTTTTGTGACCGAGTCTGCCTAAAGGCCCACAGGTTTGCTCCCAAAAGAAAAGCACAGGTGACCACTGGGGCTCGCAGTTGGCATCTGGAGTGGAGGGTGGGGTCAGTCCTGTAGGACAGAGCCCTTAACCTGGGTAATTGCTGCTGTCTCCAGGCAGATAGCACCAGAATTGATTTGAGTTCTCAGACACACTGCTGGTGTTTAAGAACACCTTGGTGTTGTGTGTGGAAGACACACAGACATATACACACACACACATTAGAATTGGGTATTGAAACAAAATGAGTTGTACTATTGTTGTCTAAAAAATAAACAGGAATTTTTCCTTTTTTACCTTCTGTCATATTTGTTACTTGTTATATATTTTTCTGAGTATTGTGCCATTTCACAATTCTGCAGAGATGGTCCAAAGTTTAGTTTATTTTGCATAGTACAATAAAACTACCTGCAGCCTAATATCTTTTATAATGATTTCCTCATCTTGAATGGAAAACTTAATCTTCCATAAATTTTTATTTTCTGGGCTACTATACACATTTATCTCAATTCACAACCACTTTGATACCTATAGGGGCTAACTTATCCATGAAACTTTTATAGAATCCACAAAAATTTTAAAGTTATGAATATGAAATCATAAGTGATACATGAAATGTCAATATCGAGAGCTGAGTTTTATTAGTGCATTAAATACGAGCAGGAGAAAAAATTATTTCATTGCACAGGAAATAATTAAATGTACTAAAAGGGGGAATTTAATAAATATGTATTTAAAATTTACCAATGAAGAGAACATTTGCATAAAATAATTTATTAATGAACAGCTGAGATATTTCAGTGATACTGAGTATAAAAATGGATGATTTAGGATGCCTACAATAAGCAGCCACAACCCAGGATTAAATAGAATGACTCAAGAGTATGAATGTTGGATGAGACAACTTCAATTTTTTTGTGTGTCTGAAAATCCTTAAAATAATTTGCATGGGGTCTGAGGACTGGCAGTCCCTTAAAATTTTGGTTCTTTGCTTCATCTGGATACAACTTGTAAAGAAATATCATGGAAAGATGCAACATCTTCAAAGAAATGCTCCATTATGTATAGATTTTACTCATTTCAACCTTCTTTTATTTCTCCATTTTTGGGTTGGGGATAGTGATAGGATAACCATATAAATATCAGCAAATGATGAAGTTTAAAACATATACCTTCTGTTCTTACATGGCGTTCTCATGGGATACCATTGTGTGAGTGTGTGTGAGTGTATGTGTGAGTGTGGTGTGATTGTACCTCTGTAAATCCCCCATTATACTTTCTGTTGTAGTCTCTTCTGATGTAAGAACTGACAGGGTGACGGCTGTGTCACTGCACTAAAACCCTGTTTACAAAGCACTTGACTACAAGGATTCTGACCAATAATCACACTTGCGATATGTCCTTAACCCTTCTTCCTTATTCAAGCCCCAAGTATGGGAATAGGTTACATGGAATGTTTCCTGCTGTAATCGACCTATTGTCATGTTCTTTAATATTTTACATAGATAATATAGGTGAAGAGTTATCAGCCCACACACATGTGCCATGATATTCGATCAGTATAACTTACGGCATTTCTGTTCACTAGCCACTTTACAGCAAGCAGATTTTTACAGAGTATATATAAAGACACAAAATTCTAGTTCTTTTTAAAATTGTGGCAAAGTAGATACAACATAAGATTCATGATATCAGCCATTTTTAAGTGCACAGTTAATTAGTGTTAGATTCAGATCATTGTGCAATCTCAAGAATTATTTCCCCTTGCAAAACAGAAACTCTACACACATTTAGACAACTTCTCTTCATTTTTCCTTCATTCTGTACCCAAAATCACCATGCTACCTTTGTATCCATGAAATTAAATACTCTGAATTCTTTACATGAAGGTTCATATGTATGATTTGACTTTTTGTGACTGGTTTACTTCACTTAGCATAATGTCCTTGAGATTCATCCATTTTATAGCAAGACTCAGGATTTCCCTCCTTTTCAAGGATGAATAATATTTACTTGCATGTATATACCATAATTTTCATATCAATACATCTAAAAAATATGCATGAATTAATTCTATCTTTTGGGTGTATTCTTAATTAAATGTGTCTAAGAATGAGAAATGTGACATACAGCAAAAAAGATGGTGGAGTAAGTAATCCAGGCAGTATCTGCCTCCCACACACACACCAAGGAAGCAACTACAGCAAATAAACTAACCCTGAAAATGACCTGCAGACTTCAGAACAGGCCATCTTCATCTGGAGGAGAAGAGAAGAGCAGCACATGGAGAAGAGTAAGTGGCAGAGTCATGACTGATTAGGTCCCAAGAACTTCCCCAGTCCAGCCCCCTAGACAGACTTATCAAGACAAAAATCAAGGACACAAATAGATGAAATCAGAAATGAAAAAGGAATAGTTATAACAGACACACCAGAAATACAAATAATTAATACAATTTTTTATGAAAAAATTTTATGCCAATAATTTGGACAGTGTAGAAGAAATTTAAAACACTACTTTCCATGACTGACCTGGGAAGAAGCATAAAAGTTGTGAACAGACAAACTACCAGCAATGACAATGAATTGGTAATCAATCAAAAAACTACCAAAGAACAGTAGTCCAGGTCCAGATGGCTTCACAGCTGAGTTCTACCAAACATTTAAAGAAGAGTTAATACCCTTCCTTCTTTAAGTATTCAAAAAGTAGAAGAGGAGGGAATATTTCTAAACTCATTCTATGAAGCCAGTATCACTCTAATAACAAAACCAGACCAAGACACTACAGAAACAAAATTATAGACCAATATCCCTCATGAATGTAGATACAGAAACCGTCAACAAAATATGAGCAAAGTGAATTCAAAAATACATCAAAAGTATCCATCCTGATATATTGGAATTTATTCCAAGGATATAGGATAGTACAGTATTCATAAAGCAATAAATGTGATATAGCACATAAAAAGAAGGATAAAAACTGTATGATAATAGATGCAAAAAGAGCATTTGACAAAATTCAACATCCATTTAAGATAAAAACTCTCAAAGAATTGGTATAGAGGGAACATACCTCAACATAATAGAGGCCGTCTTTGGCAAACCTACAGCTAATATCTTACTCAAGGGCAAAAAGCTGTAAGTTTTTCCTCTAAAATCAGGAACAAGACTGATGTTCACTCTCACCACTTTATTAAACATTGTACTGGAGGTCCTAGACACAGTAATGAGACAAGAAAAATAGATAAAAGGCATCCAAATTGGTAAGGAAGAAGCAAAATTGTCACCATTTGCAGATGATATGATACTATATGTAGAAGAATATAAAGCCTCAACTAAAATACGATTAGAAGTAATAAATGGATTCAGAAAAATTACATGATATAAAATTAATACAAGGACATGTCTTACATTCCTATATGCTAACAATTAACTATCAGAAAAAGAAATCAGGAAAACAATTCAATTTATAGTCATTTCAAAAAGAATAAAATGCCTCAGAATAAACCTAAGCAAAGAGTTAAAAAAAACAGTACTCTGAAATCTTAAGATACTAAAGAAAGAAAATGAAGAAGAGAGAAATAAATGGATATGTATCCCATGCTCATGGATAGGAATGATTGGTACTGTCAAAATGTTTATCTTGCACAAAGAAGAGATTCAATGTGATCCTTGTCAAAATGCCAACAACAATTTTCAATGAATTAAAGCAAATAATCCTAAAGTCCATATGGAACCACAAAAGGTCCTTAATAGGCAAAGCAATCCTGAGAAAATATAACAAATCTGGGGGTATCACATTCCCTGACTTCAAACTGTACTACAAACTACAATATTCAAAACAGTATGGTACTTCCACATGAACAGGCACACATCAATGGAACAGAATAGAAAGTCCAGATATAAACCCACACATATATGGTCAATTAATGTATGGAGGTGCCATGAATATACAATGGAGAAATATAGTCTCTCCAATAAATAAATTGATAAAACTGGATAGCTACACACAGGAGAATAAAACTGGGTTACCATATAACTTCATATGTAAAAGTAAACTCAAAACAGCTTAAAGACCTGAATGTAAAAAAATTCTCCTGAATGGGTATTTTATAAATGTATGTAAAGTATGTAAATTCTCCTGAATGGGTATTTTATAAATGTATGTAAAGTATGTAAATTCTCCTGAATGGGTATTTTATAAATGTATGTAAAGCATAAAGTATGTAAATAAAGACAAGGGGTTCGTCTTTCAGTGAGTTTCAGGTCTCAAGAGGTTTGCCTCTTGGTGTGTGCGAGGTCATAAGAGTCAACATAGCTAGACTGCAAGAAAGTGCATTACTTGCAGAGAGTAAGGACAATACATGAGACAGCTCCCAAAACAGTCACACAAATCAGTTCTCACTTTAGTCCCCCATACAAAGAAGGTAAAAACTCAGTGCAGTTCTGATTGGTGTTCAGATGGGATGCAACAACTGGTCAAAACTCCCAATCCTAGGAAACCGGGAAGGGGTACTTTGGGCAGCAGTGAGAGCTCCTGTAGGGAATAGTTGCAAATAACAACTGCTGTGTCCTTCTGAGGCCTGTTCTTCCTGACACACCTTGTTCTAGAAAACAAATTAGCAGGAATGTTTCCATCTAAGAAACGTGTGATCTAAGTTCCCCAATAAACCCTTTCTGGCTGGCTATCTGGCCATAATATGAAGAAATAGTTTATATGATAAACTCTCTTCCATTCATATAGCAAAATGTAATACATTCTGTATTTGATTCATGAACTCACACAAAGAAGTATTTAAATAGCACATTGTGTATAAAATAAATTTTCTCACATGTAATATGAAACCTGAACTTTTACCTTAATAGTCAAAACACCACTGACAGAACTTCAAAATAAATAAATAAACAAGCACTTTTTAACAAAAGTACTGCTGTGAGAAACCTCATTCCTTAAGTACAAGATAAATTAAGTCATTAAAATCTCAGACATAAATTTACAAAACTTGAGAAATAATTAGAAAAATACATATTGAGAAAAAGAAAATAGATAATTTAGTACACAACTAAAAATATGTATTTGCATGTGCAACCCTCTGCAGGTCAAGATCTAGATCATTTGCAAAGTGACATTGCATGTGTTTTGTTGAGTAGGGGCTGTATTTTGTCTCCATATGAAAGGTATTAACATTTGTAACTTCAGTGTTATATGCTTAGACAACCTCCTTATTTTTGCCAGCTTGATATAATGGATTCATAGAGCATTTTATTACAATATCAAATTATCACCAGCAGGGTGTTGATACAATTCTGGCAGTTTTAAGATAGGTTAAAATTGTACATATTGTAAATCTATTCTTTCTTAAAATAGTCCATGATAACAACTAAAAGGGAAGATGTGGATTCTTAAAAAAGAAAAACAAATTGAAAAAGAACTTTGATCACATCCATTCAGCTCCTAAAAATGAGATCCTGGGTTTGAGCTCTGGCTGCATGTCTCCAAGAAACTACAACACTGATCTCTGAATCATATTTGCCTTTAAGAAGCATGGACTTTTTCTTATCTACTCTCCTTATAAAGATACACTACACACCTTTAGAGTTTTCAAATCGATGATGGTTATTTTCAGCAATTTGACTCTTGGCCAAAGTCCTCTAAGCAGACCTTCATGGCAGCTATATGCAATTTCAGGGTTTTAATGAGCAGACACTGCAGGGAAAATTTACCCTCCCCACACCATACTTGATGCTCCATCATCACACTGAACATGTAGAAAACACATCCCAGTCAATGACTCAGGCCTCTCAGGTGGGACCTGCTGGTGTGAGGTCCACCTGCCCCCACTGCAGGATCTCCTCCGCTGGGGCCTTGAGCCCGGCTTCCTGGAGGGCAGGGAGGACGCACCCTCACAGCACCCCCCTCCCCTCTGATGTGTGCCTGCGCACCCGCCCCTCCTCCTCCTCGTCCCTCTGACCCCGGGCGCACAAGCCGTCCATCTGCAGATCCCTTGGTAGTGGTGACTCCGCACCTGCACCGACCTCTCTGGCCTCTGACCAGTGCTCTGTCCCTAGAATGGACTCTGCATAGTGGGAGTCAGGCTCCTCCGGATCAACCTCTGTTTGTGCCGTGATGCTAAGTGACTAAAGGCTGGACGGACACTTTCATCTTTGGTTCTTGCTTTACTCAGCTTCCTGCCACTGCCACCTGGCGCCTCACCTGCCTGTGCAGCTCAGGGAACCAGACGCGGTCCATTCAATCACTCGGGGCGGTGGAGGGGACACATCAGGTACGAACAACTGTATTTGACAGAGACAATCATCAAGACCGTCTCTACGGGCAGATCAGGGCGGACACAGGAAATCAGGGCTCCATGGAATATACAGTATGATCTGGGAGATCCATGCAGATGTACCCAGTGAACGCGAGGAGACACACATGTTCCCTACTTGTATTCTTTTATTAACTTAGCAATTACGGATTAATGGCAGAATTTCAATCACTTGGGGGATAAATCACTGTAAGGAATAAACTTTTTATGCCAACCCATCATTTCCCTTGACTTACTTCCGTTTTACCTGATTCATATCTAACTCGTCCCGGGCTGAGAACACCCTGCCCCTCAGAGCTACAGTAATCACGCACATTTATATAAGATGCTATATATACTTACTCAATGATTGTCTTCATTCTCCTACTTTAATTGTGTCTCACTCACTGTGTTCTAGAGATCATTATCTGTTTGAACTTACCCTTGGGTAGCTGACCAACCATGAGTTGTAAGAACTCTGTTCCCAGGGGCTCTGAAGTTGGTGGCACAGATCTGTCTACAATATTATATAAAGAAGCCCATGAAAGGCCTCTTCCAGAACCTAAAGGTAGTTCACTTTTCATCTGATGAAGTTCTCAATTCCTGTCTGAATAGGAAAATACACATAAACTACTTCAAAATGTTGACTTTGAGAAGCACACTACAATGGTCTTTGCTCCCACTTAGATCATGAACATGCAATCTGCAGGGGTAAGTGGCTGGTGGCTGCTCTTTTTTCTCTTTCCACGTGTCTCCCTTCACCTCACACTCTGGTCTCCCTGCAATCTTTTACCTCATTTGAGAATTTTTTTATTTTAAATATGGACGTGGGTCTAAATGGCAAAAATATGCAGAGTGCCAACTCAGTGTCTCATGTTATTTTGTTTTGTAAAACAATTGATTATTTAATTAAAGCTAAGAAATCCCAGTAATTGAACATTTAATTATTTAATGAAAATACTAGGCTTAGAGAATTCCTATAAAATATGACTTGTGTTACATATTCCTGGTTATGTTACATTGATTTTCAGTACTTCATTAATGAAGAGTAGAAATGGACATTAAAAAGCCAGTTTCTTACACACAAGAACCCAAGTATCCTAATTAAATAGTAAATACTGGGTCTTGGATCTCTGTATATCTTGTAACTTGACCATTTTTACTATGTTAAAAATCAAATGCTATTAAATATATTAAGTAAATAGTTTTATATGCATTAAGTAAACATTGAGTCAACAATTACTGCTTGTTTTAAGGTAATTCCACCAAAGGAATTAGGTATTGTATGTATTACTAGTAATTTGCAATATTAAACTATTTGAATTCATTTACTGTTTGTTATCATTTTTCAGAATTCTACAGAAGTGTACAAGTATTCTTTACCTTAATTTATATACCTGGCTTTAGTATAAAATTTAGGTGTATTTAATTACAATAGAACATGTATTCTCTCCTCCACTGAAATTTGAAAATAGCATGATTTGTTATTGCATTCTGTTTGCTATAGACAGGCAGTTATCCATGACAAGAATAATTAGTTCTTTGGACTGGAACTGAGGAAATTTGTTGAAACAAATGGATCACTTATTTTAATATTTCATCTAGACAATCAACACTTATGGATCTTTAAAAGCCCTTTTAGTTATATGAACTAAGGAGTATTATAAATAGAAATACATTTGCATATATGCACACACATAGCTGTGTAGTTGTGTATGTATGTACAATTTGTAGTATATTCAATATAAAGTACAATATTCAAAAGCACATTTGAATTTTCCAAAGTTAAATTCTTCACTTCAATATTTTCCAATGTGTTTGTAAATAGCAGTAGTTAACTTTTTAACATGAGGAACAGTAACTTAAAAATCATTTGTAATCTTGGAGATTCTCAAGTCAATTGTTTTTATATTTGAAGAGAAGAACTGTAAATTTCATTATTTTACAGAAGTATAAAAGGCTTTATGAATGGGGAACTCTTTACATTTACCAAATACTAATGTAAAAGGGAAAATATTTTAAATTGTCTCCATGAATATTTTTGGAATTTGGAGATATCCTATTTATCATACATTTATATATCTTTCATTTCCATTTAATCCTTGTTTTATTTAAAATTTCATATTTTATTTTTTCACCTGCAAATTTACATTGAGGGTTCACATACTCTACATCTCAGGTGGGTTTACTTCAGTCCATATTTTTATGATTATATTTTCCAAAATTATGTTAACTATATATTTTGCTAAAACTTAGTTGGCTTTGTAAAGAAATCAAAATTACTTTTGTTTTAGTTGGAGAATATATCTAAGGTCTGAACTAACAATAATAATATAGTTTATAGATGCATTTTCTCATATGTGATTCTTATACCTCACTTCTTCAAACTCTTTACAGTTTTTTGATTGAACATATGAATGAACAATAAAATAAATGAAGAAAGAAATTTTCAAATAGTATTTTTGTTACATAGAAGAGTACAACAATAGAGCTCAGTCAATAACACTAGTGGACAATATCCATTTTTGTTGGAGTTACAAATGGTGATTGCTTTAGTGTAAAAATCAAAATGTCTCTGTAGTTCTATGACATTTTGAACATTTTAAATATATATCTAAACATTCCATGTAACCATCTTGAAAAGGATGATTGCACATTGTCTACTATTTTTTTTTAGGACCCATGATTTTAATTTTTAAATACTTTTTAAACACAAATAAGAAAAACACAAATCTCTGAATCTTTGAATAAGAAAACATATTATGTATTGTACCCTCATTGAAATAAGGCACTTACAAGACAGTATATTTATTCTTCCAATTAAACTTTGGTGCTTTCAATAGTTCTTGAATTATCCTGAGTAAGCATTAAAAAAGTTAAATAATTAAAACTTTAGCTTGTACTTCTCACAGGTGCATAAGGGTTTTCCTATGTCAGACCTACAAAAAATTTATTAATTTAAGGTGGCAGTAAATAGTGTAAACATTTTTGAGTTATTTATGAGTAAAAATATATTCATTGAGAATAATATTACAAGATAACCTATTATGTTACACTGCTTTTATAACTATTATTAAAAACTCGGTGTATTTTTCATGGTGATGTGTTCCCTTATTTTCAAGTTAATATTGACATATAATACTGTATTAGTTTCAGGTGTGCAAAATAGTGATACAATATTTTTAAACATTATGACATCATCACCATGATAGGTCTAGTTAACATTCTTGGAATAACATTATTAAAATGTTATGGCTACAATCTCTATGCTGTAAATATATCTGTGTGATTTATTCATTTTGTAAATGGAAGTTCATGGCCCTTGTCTTCACCTATCTCACCCACCCCTCATCCCCACTCTTCCCAGCAACCACCAGTTTGTTCTCTGTATGTATGAGTGCCTTTCAGATTGGGATGTTTATTTCTTGGGTTTTGTGTTTTAGATTCCAAATACAAATGAAATTATATGGTATTTGTCTTTGACTTATTTCACTTAGCATCCTTTTCTGCAGCCCAACCCATGTGGTTGCAAATGGCAAGTTTCATTCTCTTTTATGTCTAAGCAATACATAAACTATATATATAGTGAGTTGTATATTTAAACTTATGTTTGAATCATGACATCTTTCTTAAATAATAAAGCTCATGGGCTGTATATGATTGATAAACTATGAACACTGAATAACATAATCAGATGAGATGGGACAACCACACCATTACAATTTTCCCATATAATCAATAATTGAAAATAAACTGAGCATATCAAAATACTAATAATGATGGGCATTTTCTTTACACAAAGGCCAACCTGACACAATGGAGGGAAACACAATCAACTGAAATATTTAAAGAATTTTGTGAAATGTGTTTCTAAGCCATATATTTCATTGTTTATACCTTCTGCATTCCAGGTCAAATATCATTTCCAGAAAATGACCAATTACACCATGGTGACTGAGTTTCTCCTCATGGGATTCATTAAAAGGGGAGAAATAAGGTTCCTACAACCCATGTTCTTTCTTCTGATGTACTTGGCCACCTTGTTAGGGAATCTTCTCATCGTCACCGCTACTACATTTGACCAGAACCTTCACACGCCCATGTACTTCTTCCTCAGGAACCTGTCCATCTTAGATGTGTGCTACATTTCTGTGACTGTCCCCAATGCCTGTATCAACTCCCTCACTAACAACAGGGCCATTTCAGTGGCTGGCTGTGCAGCTCAGATCTTCCTGGTCATTTATTGTGCATATGTAGAGTTTCTCTTCCTCACCGTCATGGCCCATGACCGCTATGTGGCCATCTGCCAGCCCCTCCTCTACCCCGTCATCATGAACCAAAGATTCTGTGTCTGGGCAACACTGTTCTCCCTGCTCAGTGGCCTCATCTATGCAGCTGTGCACACAGGTAACACATTCCGGCTGTCCTTCTGTCAGTCCAACGTGGTCCATCAGTTCTTCTGTGACATCCCCTCTCTGCTGAGGCTCTCCTGCTCTGACACCTTCAACAATTTCCTCTTACTTTTTATCTCTGCTATTGTGGTTTGTGGTGGCTGCTTTTTTTTAATCATCATGTCCTACATTCACATATTTTCCACTGTGCGGAAGTTTCCAACCAGAGAGCGAGGCAAGGCCTTTTCCACGTGTGTCCCTCACATCCTGGTGGTGTCTGTCTTCCTCATCACCGTAACCTATGTGTACCTGAAGCCTTCCGTAGCATCTGAAACCATCCAGGACATGATTCTATCTTCATTTTACACCATAGTCCCTCCATTCTTGAATCCCATCCTTTACAGTCTTAGAAACAAACAGGTCAAGGAAGCTGTAAGAAAAGTACTAATAAACTTTTTTTCTCATAAGTAATAAAGTTCTTGTTTAGGTGCATTCCTGGGACACTGAATGAGTTGCAAATATATAGAAAAACACTGCCTTACTGGGTTTTACATACTAGGCTGCACCCTCCTAAACAGCTCAGTTGAGACTTGTGCAATTTTCTTATGAAAATTCACTTCATTTTACATTATGCTTTCAATTCACCCTGTATAAAATGAAATTCTTCTAGTATCTGCTTTAATGAATGGATATGATCAATGATACTGATAAAGATCATTTTAGATTTATGTTTAGGATTCACCAAATATTAACAGTATCAATAATTCCTCCAAAGAATCCTTAACAAATCCAATGTGGATATCAACTTTAGGCTCTACTAACGAATTTATTCAATTGAATGAAATATAGTGATACATATGATGTCTTTATTTATAGCATTTATGTATTGGGAAATTTAAATTAAATATTTAAATTATAGTTGATTCATTATATCATATTACATGATAACTAATAAATGATATCATTAGAAAGTAAAAAAAATATATCTCCACAAGGGAAGACAAAGAAAAACTGTAATATTTAGTCTCCCTAGTTAAAGGAGTGAAAAATGTCTTCCTACTTATTGATAGAAACTATCATTTACCTTCTTTGTTGTTTACATTAATTTTAATATACCTTGCTGAATGACACATTTTAATGGGATAAATCTTGCTGTGGGAATAGAGGTCACTGTTCCATTTTCTCCCTGCCATGTTTGTTATTTATTGTATATTTTTCTGAGTATCAGGACCTATCACCTTCTTCACAATGGTTGAGAGTTTAATTTATTTGGCATGGTACCATAAAGTTCCATCTGTAATGCAGCCAAAATATTTTGTAATGATTTCTTAATATTGGGTGGAAAAATTAGTGTTTCATAAGTTTTTATTTTCCAAACCATTACTTACTACTGCCTCATAAATTCACAATCATATTGGCACCTATAAAGGCTAACTTATCTAAGAAATTTTGATATAACACATAACCTATTTTAGAAGCCATTCCTCTGAAATAATAAGTGACACAAGAAATGTCTACATCAGTAATTGAATTTTACTCTTTAATGCATTAAATATTAGAATAAGGAGAAAAACAAATGCTTCACTGCATAGGAAAATAAAGTATTCTACAAAAAAGGGGCACTTAAAAATACATATTTGAAATTTACCAGTGAAGAGAGAATTTACCAGTGAAATAATTTACTGAATGAGTAGCTGATGACAACTCAGAGATATTGAGTATAAAAATGAGTTATTTAGGGAGCCTATACTAACCATACACAACCTTGGATAAAATAGAGTGACTCAAGAGTTTCAATTTTGGGTAAAACAAGTCCACTTTTTTCTATCAGAACAAAAACCCTTCAAACAGATTATACAGTGTGTGAAGACCTGCAGTCAAAGTTCTGGTCCTTATGTGCTTCAGCTGGATACAACTGTAAAAGCTTCACTTTTGCAAGATGAAAACATTTAGATAAAGAGTACTGATGGCTCTAAAAGATTATAAAAGTATTTGATATGATTGAACTGTACTTTAAAAAAATGAAGATCAAAATTTTTATTTTGGTATATTTTGCAATGATAAAAAATAGGAAAAAGTCACACAATTTAGGAAAATCACACAAATTTAGAGATTTCCTTTAAAATTTTTAAAAACTTAAGAAATAAATTTTAGTGGCTGTACATTTGCATTCAGTTGAATATTTCAAAAGCATTTATGCAAAACAGACAAAAAAGTGGTCAAAATACTCCAACAATCAGTTCTAGAAGGACAGTAAGTGTTAAGAAAGTTGTCTTAACATTATTAGTATTGTGGGAAATGCAAATTGAAGCTATCATAAGAAAAAAATTACAGCCCTATCACAATAGAAAAGTTGATAATTCCAAAAATGTGTGTCCAAATGGGTCACTCATCAGCTCAAGTCAGCTTTATACCTAGGCACAATTTCTTAATATTTTCTGATTCTTTACATGTATTCCTGTGTCCAAGGAATTTTTGCAAATATAGAAGTTATAAATGTGTGCATCCATGGCTCATACAATTATCTTTATGGCAGCCATATTTGTTAAACCAAGAATATAAAACAACAGAAATGTCAATATCAATGGATGATATGTGCAACACTTGTACAATACAGTACTATTCACCTACTAGACAAGATCTATTACTGTACCTCATAATGGTTCAATTATCAACATAGTTTTGAGTAAAAGAAACCAGACAGAAAAATAACATTATGTAATAAATTCATACGGAATATAAAATAAAGGAAAACAAATCTAAGATAAGATGAGAGGAGTTAGGGTGTTAACAATATTTTATTTTTCTTGGTGCTCATTTCATGGATTTATTAACTTCAAAGTGTTTAAATGTATGGCACCTACAATGAATGTAACTTAATTGCTATTTTTATGCCATTCTGGGCACATATTTGGGTTTTACAAGGTTGAAAATGTCTCCACTTAAATCATTTAATATAGTATAAAAATAATATTACATTGTGAAAACATACTACATGACTGTGCTTACTCTAACCCTCATTGATTGTGGCTCTTTTTTTTTGTGTGTGAGGGCATCTCTCCTATTTATTGATCAAATGGTTGTTAACAACAATAAAATTCTGTATAGGGGGCTCAATGCTCAATGTATAATCATTAATGCACCCCAAGCCTAATTTTCGTCAGTCTCCAATCTTCTGAAGCATAATGAACAAGTTCTTACAAGGAGAACAAATTCTTAGATAATGAATAAGTTACATGGTGAATAGTACAAGGGCAGTCATCACAGAAACATTTGGTTTTGATCATGCATTATGAACTATAAACAGTCAGTTCAAATATGAATATTCGTTTGATTTTTATACTTGATTTATATGTGGATACCACATTTCTTTCTTTATTATTATTATTTTTAATAAAATACTGAATTGGTAGGTAGATGCAAGATAAAGGTAGAAAACATAGTTTAGTGTTGCAAGAGAGCAAATGTAGATGATCAGGTGTGTGCCTGTAGACTATGTATTAATCCAAGCTAGACAAGGGCAATAAAACATCCACGAATGCAGCAGATTTCTCTCAGAACGGGGGTGCGGGGGGGTAGGGGATGGTTCTAAGCCTCACCTCTGTTGATCTCCAGTTTCTCACCTGATGGCCCCCTGCAACTGTGCCTGTCTTAGGTTGTTCCTCCCTTGAGGAATCTTACCCGTCTCTGGCTAACCAGGCATCTTCTGGGGCCATACAGGGAAATGTAAAGTTGGTAAGTGAGAGAGAAGCCTTATTGTTTGAAAGGGTTAGTTTTTTACTTCTTTGCAGATTTATGCCCTGTGGCTTCTATGCCCAGCTTGTCTTGAGGTATCTTTACCGCTTGGAAGGATTGTGATACACGGTAAATTCGATATGAGGCACGAGTTCTATTGGTTCTTGCTTTACTCAGCTTCCCGCCGCCTGGCGCCTCACCTGCCCGTGCAGCTCAGGGCACGGGACGCGGTTCATTCAATCACTCAGGGGCGGGGGCCACATCAGGTATGAACAACTGTATTTGACAGAGACAAGGATCAAGACCGTCTCTCCGGGCAGATCAGGGCGGACACAGGAAATCAGGGCTCCATGGAATATACAGTATGATCTGGGAGATCCATGCAGATGTCCCCAGTGAACGCGAGGAGACACACATGTTCCCTGACGTTATTCTTTTATTAACTTAGAAATCTTGCGGGTACATCTATGTATGACGCCATGTCTACCTATTCACTGATTGTCTCCATTCTCCTACTTTAATTGGACCACACTGATCCATTACCTGTTTAAAATGACCCCTGGGCAGCTGGCCAGCACTGAACTGTGAGAACTGTGTTCCCAGAGGCACAGCAGTTGATGGCACAGATTTGTCTACAGTATTATATTAAACAGACCATGATTGCCCTCTTCCAGAACCTAAAGGAAGTTCATTTTCCATCTGAAGAAATTCTTAACTACTGTCTGAATAGTAAAGTCTGCATAAATCACTTTAAAAATGTTGACTTTGAGAAGCTCACTACAGCGGCCTTTGGTCCTGCTTAGATCATGAACACCCGACACGTGGCGGTAAGTGGTCCGTGGCTGCTCTTGTTTCTCTTTCCTCGTGTCTCCCTTTGTCCCACAGTCTCATCTGTTGCCTCATTTAAGTATTTTATTTTTATTTTAAAAATCAACATAAGTGCAAGTGGGAAGAATAGGCAGAGTATCGATTCAATGTCTCACATTATTTTACTTTGTGAAACAATTAATAATTTAAAGGAATTAGAAATCCCAGTAGTTGAAAATTTAATTATTTTAAGAGAATATCAGGCTTAGAGATTTCCTATAAACTGTGACTTGCATTACGTACTACACCTTATGTTACATTAATTTTTAGTAATTCATTAATGGAGAGTAGATATGGACATATAAAAGCCAATTTCTTACAAGAACCCAAATATCCTTATTAAATATTAAACATTGGGTCATGTGTTGGATCTTTGTATCTCTAGAAGCTTGACCATTTTTACTAGATTATACACATAATGCTATGAAATATATTGTATGTATTCCTATATCCATACAATAAACACTTTGTGAAAAATTGTCTGTTTTAGGGTAAGTCTATCAAATAATTTAGGAATGTTAAGTATTACTGTCAATTTCCAATATTAAACTATTTGAAATCATTTGCCATCATCATTGGTTTCTGCCAATATCTACAAAATAATCTTTACCTTAATTTATATATTAGTACATGATTTATAGAAAATTTAAGTACATGTAATTACAATAGAAAATTCATTCTATCCTCCCTGAAATTTGAAAATGACACAATTTTTTATTGAATCCTATTTACTATAGAAAGGCAGCCTATGTGTTTCATGAATAATTAGTTCTTTTGACTGGAACTGAGGAAACTCACTAAAACAAATGCATCATTTATTCTAGTTTTTTATCTTCACCATTAATATTCATGGATCTTTAAAAAATCTTTTGCATGTACAAAATAAGTATTATAAATAGAAATATATTTGCATGTATGCACACACATAACTATATAGTTGTGTATGTATGTACAATTTGTAATATATTAAATATGAGATACAATATTCAAAAGCACATTTGAAATTTCAAAGTTAAAGTCACTTCAGTATTTCTCGACATGTTTGTAAATAGCACTAATTACTTTTTTTAAACATGAGGAACAGTATCTTTAAAATCATTTGTAATGCAGTCTTTCAACTCAATCCTTTTGAAGTTTAAATAGAACGATGTATATTTAAGTATATTATGGAAATAAACAAGGCTATATGAAATATGTATTTCTTTTATACTTACCAAATACTGACTTAAAAAGGTATTTTAAATGATGTTCATTCATATTTCTCAAATATCCCTCAAACTGAGAGACTCTATATTATTTTACATCTATCTCCAATTCATACTAAATAATTTTTTTACTTTACAACTCCATCTTTTTTTTTCAACTGCAAGTTTACTTTGAAGGATTCACAAGCTTTATATCCCAGTTGAGTTTAGTTCAGTCTACATTTTTATGATTATATTACTGAAAAATAAGTTAATGAGACTCAAAATTGGAGGAAATCAAAATTACCTTTTTTAGTTTAAGTGAGCTGAGGTCTGAGCTAAAAATAGTATAATTTCTTATACATATTTCTCTCATATCTGGTTCTTATATCTTACTTCTGCTTCAAGCTCACTAATCTAAAAGTATTTTTATGAGATGAATGAAAAATAAAGTAAATGAAATAAATTATCACATGGTATTTTTGTTACACAAGCAAAAAAGTTCATCAATAAAGTTCAATCAATACAGAGTAGTGGACAATTTCCCAACTTTGCTGGAGATACAAATACTATGCTATTTATTGCATAAAACAAATGTCTCTGTAGTTCTATGACACCTTGAAGTTTTGAAATATGTATCCTAACATTCCATGTAATCATTTTGAAAGGTAGGAAGTATTACACATTGTCTGCTGTTTTTTCTTAGGACCCAGGTTTATTCTGAATTTTTCAATACTTACTAAACACAAATAAGAAAAAAACACAAATATATGGTTTTTGACTACTTATAAATGCCAAAGAGACAAAGTATTTTTGTGTGTTATATTCACCCTGATTGGAACAAGGCACCTGAAAAAAACAAATATTTTCTTCTAATAAAACCTCAGTGCTTTGAATAGTTCTTGAATTATTTTAAGTAATTAATAAAAAAAATGGTTAAATGATTAAGACCTTAGTTTGTACTTCTTACAGGTAAGTGTTTTATTATTTTAGATGTGTATAGAATTTATTAATTTGAGGTAGCAGATAAATTGTGTAAACCTTTTCAGAGTTATTTCTGAGTAAAAATATAGGCATTGAGAATAATGTTAGTAATAACCAAGTATCTTAAAATCTATTTTTATGGCTATTATGAATATATTTAGTAGTAAATTGCAAAATTGTGGGTTTATTTTTCATGTTGATGTGTCTCCTCATTTTTATTGAACATTGAAATGCAATATTATATTAGTTTCAGGTGTGCAAAACAGTGGCATGATATTTTTAACCATATGAAATGATCACCATGATAGGTCTACTTAACACCATGATAAATATAGTTAATATTTAGTAATTACAAAATTATGAAAATGTTATTGGCTATAATCCCTCTGCTGTAAAGACATCCATGTGTCTATAAATGGAAGTGCGTGCCTCTTAATTGTTTCACCTATTTCACCCACCCTTATCTCCATCTCTCCCATCAACCATGTTTGTTCTCTGTATGTATGGGTGTGCTTCTGTTTGGATCATCTATTTCTTGGTTTTGTTATATTCCACATATAAGTGAAATTACATGGTACTTGTCTTTCTCTTTTTGACTTGTTTTACTTAGCATACTAACCTCCAGCACCATCCATGTAATTGCAAATGGAAAGGTTTCATTCTCTTTTATGTCAAAGTAATATACAAACTAGGTATATATATAAACTATTTGCCACATAACTACTCAATAGTTGAAGTAAACTGACCATATCGAAAGGCTAATAATGATGGACATTTCCTTTACACAAAGGCCAATTTGATACAAAGGAAGGGAACGCATTTAAAGTATTTTGTGAAATGTGTTTATAAATAATGTATTTCATTGTTTATTCTTTTTGTTTTCCAGATCAGACATCACTTCCAGAAAATGACCAATTCCACCATGGTGACTGAGTTTCTCCTCATGGGATTTGTTGATAAGGAAGAAATAAGGTTCCTACAACCCATGTTGTTCCTTCTGATGTATTTGGCCACACTGCTAGGGAATCTCCTCATCGTCTCTGCCACCACACTAGACCAGAACCTTCACACACCCATGTACTTTTTCCTCAGGAACATGTCCTTCTTAGACATGTGCTTTATTTCTGTCACTGTCCCCAATGCCTGTGTCAACTCCCTCACCGGAAACAGGGCCATTTCACTGGCTGGATGTGCAACTCAGCTCTTCCTGCTCATTTATTGTGCATGTGTGGAGCTTCTGTTCCTCACCGTCATGGCCCGTGACCGCTATGTGGCCATCTGCCAGCCCCTCCTCTACCCAGTCATCATGAACCAAAGATTCTGTGTCTGGGCAACACTGTTCTCCCTGCTCAGTGGCCTCATCTATGCAGCTGTGCACACAGGGAACACATTCCGGCTGTCCTTCTGTCGGTCCAACGTGATTTATCAGTTCTTCTGTGACATTCCTCCTCTGCTGAGCATCTCCTGTTCTGACACCTTCAACAATATCCTCTTACTTATTGTCTCTGACATTGTGTTTTGTGGTGGCTGCTTTTTTTTTATCACCATGTCATACTTTCACATATTTTCCACTGTGCGGAAGTTTCCAACCAGAGAGCGAGGCAAGGCCTTTTCCACGTGTGTCCCTCACATCCTGGTGGTGTCTGTCTTCCTCATCACCATAACCTATGTGTACCTGAAGCCTTCCGTAGCATCTGAAACCATCCAGGACATGATTCTATCTTCATTTTACACCATAGTCCCTCCATTCTTGAATCCCATCATTTACAGTCTTAGAAACAAACAGGTCAAGGATGCTGTAAGAAAAGTACTAATAAATTTTGTTTCTGGAAAGCAATGAAGTCACATCTCAAGTCCACCCTGGAGTCACTGAATGAGCCACATATGCCTGTGGAGCAACTGTCTGATTGTGTCTCACATATGAGGCCACACTCCAAAGCAGCTCGGAGGAGGGCTATATGATTGTTTTATGAAAATTCAATTTTGTTTTATATTGCTCTTTCAATTTATCCTGTATGAAATAAAATTTGTCCACTTTCTGCTTTAATGATTGGATATGATCAATGATAATGAATAGGTTCATTTTAGATTGATGTTTAGGATTCAACAAATATTAACAATATCAATAATGCTTCAAAGGAATTCTTAAATCAAATATGGATATAAACTATAGGCCCTATTTTCTGAATTTATTCAATGAAATTTAATATAAGCCTTTAATATGTTCCTTAATTATAGGAATTCATGTATTGGGAAATTACAATTAAATCTTTAGAAAAATCATAGTTAATGATATATATTGAATGGAAACTAATAAGTGATATAATTAGAAACTGAGAAGAATATGAACACAAAAGAAAACTTAGATATCTGTGATTTTAATCTCCCTATTTATAGGAGTGAAAAATTGCTTCATACTTATTCATAGAAATTATCATTTACCTTATCTGCTGTTTATAGATATGATATTCCTCCACGGTGAACCACCCATTTTAAGGGGATAAACTTTGCTACAGGGGCAGAAGACGATGTTCCTTCTTCCTCTTGCCATATTTGTTAATTATTATACAATTTTCTAAGTCTCATGCCATCTCACAATTCTGCAAAGATGGTCCAAAGCTTAATTATTTTGCATACCATAATTCTGTATCTGTACCCAAAATCTTTGTAATGATTTTCTCATCATTAATGTAAAACTTAGTCTTCCCTACATTTTTATTTTACAAACTGCTGTACACTTTGCCTCATTAATTCAAAACCACTCAGGCACCCAGAAGGAATAACTTATCTAAGAAATTTTGATACAACCCATAAAATATTTTAAAAGCCATGCATATGCAATCATAAGTGATGCAAAAAATGTCAATATTGTAATTGAGTTTTATTCTTTAATGCATTAAGTATTAGAATAAGGTGAACCAATCATTTCATTGCATAGGAAAATAATTAAATATCCTAAAAATGGGACACTTAATAAATATGTATAAAATTCACCAGTCAAAAGTACATTTGGCAATGAAATAATATATTGCATGGATAGCTGATAGAGACAATTCAGAGACATTGAGTATAAAAATGAATTATTTAGGGTGCCTCTGTTAAACAGCCACCCCCTTGGATAAATTACAATGTCTCAATTCATTATGAATCATTATGTTGGATAAAACAAGTTCATTTGTGTGTGTGTCTCAGACAATCCCACAAAGACAAAATTAGACTCTGAGGTTGAGTTATATACATTTAGTTTATTTGTTTCACCATGAGGAAACAAAGCCAAATAGTTCCTAATCATGGAGAATCAACATGAGTAAATAAAATAGTCCAAGTGTAGACTCACATTTCACAGTCATGTTCTCTGTTGTTGGTATTGGGAATAGGTCAAGTGGCTAAGAAATGAAATTTTGTCAATACAGAGCAACATTATAAGAATTCAGAAAAGAGAAAGCATTCACAATATCAAAGGGTATTTCCTTTTGATTTTTAAGTTTAAAGGACACATAATGGAAAGAAAAGTAAGCCAGGAAACTCAAATAGACACACAGCTTGACTTCTCTTAAAGGTACATGAATATTTTAAAGCTATTCGGGATGCAAGGCTAAGAATTTATTAAAGTTTCCAAAGTATGTAGTTTGGTAGACACACTGGATTGAAGATAAAATGTTGGAAATTTAGCTCAGACAAGAGAAGTGCCATTAGACAAACTAGAAAATCCTTTTTACCTGCAGGTCCATATACAGCAGTGATACAAGTTAGAGTTAGATTTATTATTACAAGTACTGGAACTCATCCTCTGCTCAGTTGTATATCTTCTTACAATGATCTCTACTCTCTCTATCAGCTTGCAATGAATAGAAAAATGGGCCTGAAAAGAAAAAAAATACTATCTGGATATTTTAACTTTCCTGGGATTTTTTGTACAATATATTTAAATTCAATAAAACAAATCACCAGTCATTCATGGTCATATAAATAGAGAAGTTCATTTGATAAAATAAACAAAAAGGAAAAAGAAATATTAAAGTAATATGATATTACACTTAAAAGACATATGTATTAAAATAAATTATTATTCTTATACTATAGACAATGTTGCACCAAAATGATAGAGATTTTTACTTTCACCATAGAAGTAGAATATATGTAAAATAATAGACTAAAAGACCACAGCTGAAAAAAATATTGAAATAGTTCATATAAAGCATATTGGACATACAGGAGACAAAATAAGTGAACTGGGAAGTATGGAAGCAAAAAGAATATTAATGAATTAATAATTATAAATTTTTAATAGAAAGACTCAATATAGTTCCAATTTGATGTCAGTTCTTCCCAATTTGATCTATAGATTCAAAGCACTTTCTATCCAAATTCTAGCACGTTTTTTTTTTCTTTTGGATATTGACAAACTACTTTTACTGTTCATGTGGACAGTAAAAGACCAAAAATTAGTAACAATATAAAAGGAGAAGAACAAATTTGAAGATGTGGTGCTACCTAACATCATGACTACTATAAAATTAATAATTAAGGCAGTGCAGTATTGGCGGAAGAATGGGCAAATAGAACCATGGAATAAATGAGGCCCCAGAAATACATCCCAATAAATGCAGCTAACTGCTATTTGATGAAAGAACAAAGGAAATCCACAGTAAAAATTGTGTCTTCAATAAATGGTCCTGGAAAAATTGTACATCACATGCAAAATATAAATAAGTAAATAAATACAGGTCGATACACCTTTTACAAACAACTACCTCAAAGTATACCATAGACATGTGTAAAGCACACAATTCTAAAACTGCTACATGAAAACATAAAATATCGAGATGACCTTGATGTAGTGATTCCTTTCTAAGTAAAACACTAAAGACACATCACCAAACCAAGACTAACTTATTTGCAGTTTGGGATTTCTAAGAAATGGAATCTAAAACAGCCAATCAGGAATTGCCTGATTATAACTAGTTAGGCAATCTTCCTGACAGCTCCTGAAATTCCCTAAAGGGATGACACATTGAAAGAACCAATCCACTGTTTTGCCTAATATAACTTCCTTGATCCTACTCCCTTCTGTCTATAAATACCTTTTATTTTGTACAGTTCCTCAGTGCTCCTATTTACTTGCTAGATTGGTGGATGTCCCATTTATGAATAGTTGAGTAATACAAATAAGATCTTCAATATTAATTTAGTTGCTTTTTTAATACATTCTATTCTAAGTCAACTAAAATATATTTAACACAGTTTTCAACACAGGGACATTGAGTGACAAAAAATAGTAATCTAAGATAGAGTGGAAACAAATTAGGCATGTCCAACAAGGTTCTAACCTATTCTTTGCAAAGGGTTTCCATGTGATTTTGCACTGAGGGAATTCATGTATAAATCTTGTTGAGGAAGTAGAACTGATTGACTGCATTAGTCAATGTAGCTAGATTTCTTAAAGAAGGATAATGTAAAGGAGGACAATGCACACACAGAAAACTTAAAATACTTAAAATGTTGCCTCTTAATTCTTTAGCTAAGAAATGACCCACCCATATGTCTTAGAGGAAAGTGCTAAATTATTGGAAGAAACCATGGAAACCATTAGAAGAAACACTGTGAAATTCACAGAGGGGTGGGAATAGTTTAGGTTCCTATGAAGCTAAAAAACCCCTCAAAATCTAAGGAGAAATAGATAAACATCAAAAGAACATTGCTTTAGTAGCGGAGAAATATTGGCCCTAGATAAAATGTTCACCTGAGCTTGACTAACATAGCTTAAATTCAAACTCAAAACAAAGTGTATTGTCTGAACTGCTGGAAAAATCAATCTTAACAATGATAAGAATTCAGATACACATTTTTCTCAAGGCACAAGGAATATCCTCCAGAAAATATCACATATTAGGGCATAAAAAGAGCGCCTCAATAGATTCTAAATGATTGAAATTCTATTCAAGCATCTTTCCAGAATGCAATAGTATGAAACTAGAAATAAATCACACACACACACACACACACACACACACACACACACACACACACAACCCCAAAACACATTAAGGCAAAAAAGACATTCTTCTAAATAATCAATGAACAAATCAAAGAACAAATGAAACAATACATGGACACAGATGAAAATAAAAGGACAGCAGTTCAAATATGTGGAATGCCTCAAAAGTGATTCTAACAGAAAGTACACAATATAGGATTGTCTCAAGAAACAAGAACAATCCCAAATAAACAACGTAAGCTCACAACCAAAGAAACTAGAAAAAAGAAAAACAAGTGAAACCCAAAGTTAACATAAAGAGTGACATAATAAAGATCAGAGCAGAAATAAATAAAATAAGATGAAAATCATAGAAAAAATCAGTTAGACAAAGAGCTGGTATTTTGATAAGATAATCGAAATAAACATACCCCTAGACAAATATATATATAAATGCAAAAACAAGAAAAAAGAGTGGACACAAATAAAATCAGAAATGAAAAAGTAGACCTTACAAAGGACAGACATGCAAAGAAGTATTATAGAATTCTAGGGAAAATAATATGCTAATAAATTAGATAACCAGGAGAAATGGACAATTTTTTGGAAAAATACAATTTTCCAAGACTGACACAGGAAAATCTGAACAGACCAGTTGAATTTGTAATAAAAAGCTAACAACAAACAAAAAGCCAGGACAAGAAGGCTTCACAGCTGAATTCTAGCATCTTTTAAAGAAAAGCAAATACCCAACCTTCTTAAAGTATACCAATAAATAGAAGAGGAGGAAATATTTCCTAAGTCATTCTATAAGGCCTATATCACTCCAGTACCAAAACCAGACAGACACTACAAAAAAAGAGAGAAAATTATAGAACAATGTCCCTGATAAACATAGATGTGAAAATCCTCAAAAAAATTTTAGTGAAACAAATTAAAAAATATGTCAAAGGATCATCCATCATGATCATGTGGGATATATCCCAAGGATGCAAATATGGTACAGTATTTATAAATCAATATCACACACTACATTGACAAAAGGACAGATAAATCCCATATGATTATCTCAATAGATGCTGAAAAAGCAATAGACAAAATTGAATATTTATTCATGATAAAAGTTTGAACAGAATGGCTATACAGGAACTTACCTCAACATAAAAAAGGCCATTTATGACAGTGAGTTTATTTTCTTTGGGTAAATTCCAAAAGATGGAATTGCTAGTTCAAATGGATTTTTATATTTAATTTTTTAAGGAACCTCCATACTGCTTTCCACAGTGACTCACCAACTGACATTCCCACCAACAGTGTAGAAAGGTTCCCATTTCACCACATGCTTACCAACATTTGTTATTTCTTGTGTTTTGAATAGTGGCCATTCTTACTGGTGTGAGTTGATATCTCATTGTGGTTTTGATTTGCATTTCCTGATGATTAATGATGTGGAGCATCTTTTCATATGCTTGTTGGCCATTTGTATGTCTTCTTTGGAGAAAAGTCTATTCAGGTCCTCTGCCCATTTTTTAATGAGGCTTTTTGCCTTTTTAGTGTTAATACATATGAGCTCTATGTATACCTTGGATATTAACCCCTTATCAGATAAATCATTTACATATATATTCTCATTAACAAATATATATAGTAGGTTACTTTTTTGTTCTGCTGATGGTGTCCTTTGCTGTACAGAAATTTTAAGTTTGATGTAGTCTCACTTGCTCATTTTTTTCCCTTGTCCAAGGAGATGTATCCAGGAAAATATTACTCATATTTATGTTTAAGAGATTTTTGTCTATGTTTTCTTCTAAGTTTTATGCTTTTCTGTCATATTCAGGTCTTTGATCCATTTCAAATTTACTTTTGTATATTATGTAAGGGAACAATCCTATAGAAGCAGTCTAAACTCACAATTAATGAAACTAGATACAGAACAACAAATGAGGCCTGAAGTCAGTAGAAGGTGGGACATAATAAAGATTAGAGCAGAAATAAATAAAATTGTGAAGAATAAAACAATGGAAAGAATCAATGAAAACAAGAGCTGGTTCTTCAAGAAAATAAACAAAATAGATAAACCTCTAGCCAGACTTACCAAGAAAAGAGAGAGTGTACACACATAAACAGAATCAGAAATGAGAAAGGAAAATTCACTACAGATACCACAGATACAAAGAATTATTAGAGAATACTATGAAAAATTATATGCTAATGAACTGGGTGACCTAGAAGAAATGGACAACTTTATATAAAAATACAACCTTCCAAGGCTGACCAAAGAAGAAACAGAAAATCTGAACAGACCAATTACCAGCAATGAAATTGAACTGGTAATCAAAAACCTACCTAAGAACAAAACCCCTGGATCAGATGGCTTCACCACTGAATTTTATCAAATATTTAGTGAAGACCTAATACCCATTCTCCTTAAAGTTCTCCAAAAAATAGAAAAGGAGGAACTTCCAAACTCATTCTATGAGGCCAGGATCACTCTAATACCAAAACCAGTCAAAGAAAACAGACGAAAAAGAAAATTATAGACCAATATCCCTGATGAACATAGCTGCAAAATACTCAACAAAATATTAGCAAACCAAATTCAAAAATACTTCAAAAAGATCTTCCATCATGATCAAGTTGGATTTATACCAGGGATGCAAGGATGGTACAACATTCAAAAATTCATCAACATCATCCACCACATCAACAAAAAGGACAAAAACCATATAATCATCTCCCTAGATGCTGAAAAAGCATTTGACAAAATTCAACATCCATTCATGATAAAAACTCTCAACAAAATGGGCATAGAGGGCAAGTACCTCAACATAATAAAGGCCATATATGACAAACCCACAGCCAACATTATACTTAACAGTGAGAAGCTGAAAGCTTTTCCTTTAAGATCGGGAACAAGACAAGGATGCCCACTCTCCCTACTTCTGTTCAACATAGTACGGGAGGTCCTAGCCATGGCAATCAGACAATACAAAGAAATAAAAGTCATCCATATTGTCAGGGAAGAAGTCAAACTGTCCCTGTTTGCAAATGACATGATATTGTACATAAAAAACCCTAAAGAATCCACTCCAAAACTACTAGATCTAATATCTGAATTCAGCAAAGTTGCAGGATACAAAATTAATACACAGAAATCTGTGGCATTCCTATACACTAACAATGAACTAGCAGAGAGAGAAATCAGGAAAACAATTCCATTCACAATTCCATCAAAAAGAATAAAATACCTAGGTATAAACCTAAACAAGGAAGTGAAAGACCTATACTCTGAAAACTACAAGACACTCATGAGAGAAATTAAAGAAGATACCAATAAATGGAAACACATCTCATCCTCATGGATAGGAAGAAGTAATATTGTCAAAATGGCCATCCTGCCTAAAGCAATCTATAGATTCAATGCAATTCCTATCAAAATTCCAACAGCATTCTTCAACAAACTAGAGAAAATCGTCCTAAAATTCATATGGAAACACAAAAGATCTCAAATAGCCAAAGCAATCCTGAGAAGGAAGAATAAAGTTGGGGGCATTATGCTCCCCAACTTCAAGCCCTAGTACAAAGCCACACTAATCAAGACAATTTGGTACTGGTAGAAGAACAGACCCATAGACCAATGGAACAGAGTAGTGAGCTCTGATATAAATATATATAAATATATCATATATTAGTTGACCAATCATATATGGTCAACTAATATATGATAAAGGAGCCATGGACATAAAATGGGAAAATGAAAGCCTCTTTAACAGCTGGTGTTTGCAAAACTGACAACTGCAGGCAAGAGAATGCAACTGGATTATTGTTTAACCCCATACACAAAAGTAAACTCAAAATGGATTAAAGACTTGAATGGAAGTCATGAAACCATAAAACTCTTAGAAGACAACACAGGCAAACATCTCCTGACTATAAGCATGAGCAACTTCTTCCTGAACACATCTTCTCAAGCAAGGGAAACAAAAGCAAAAATGAACTCTTGGGACTACATCAAACTAAAAAGTTTCTGTACAGCAAAGGATATGATGAACAGAACAAAAAGGCATCCTACAGTATAGGAGAATATATTCATAAATGACATATCCAACAAGGGGTTAACATCCAAAATATAGAAAGAACTTACATGCGTCAACAGTCAAAAAGCAAGTAACCCGATTAACATATGGGCAGAGGATATGAAGAGACAGTTCTCCAATGGACAAATTCAGATGGTCAGCAGACACATAAAAAGATACTCCACATCACTAATCATCAGGGAAATGCAAATTAAAACCACAATGAGGTATCACCTAATACCAGTAAGGAAGGCCAGCATGGAAAAGACTAAGAACAACAAATGCTGGCAAGGATGCAGAGAAAGGGGAACCCTCCTACACTGTTGGACTGTTGGTGGGAATGTAAGCTAGTTCAACCATTTTGGAAAACAATATAGAGGTTCCTCAAAAAACTGAAATAGAAATACCATTTGACCCAGAAATCCCACTCCTAAGAATTTATCCAAAGAGTACAACTTCTCAGATTTAGAAAGACATATGCACCCCTATGTTTATCACAGTACTTTTTACAATAGCCAAGATATGGAAGCAACCTAAGCGTCCATCAGTAGATGAATGGATAAAGAAGATGTGGTACATATACACAATGGAATACTATTCAGTCAAAGGAAGGAACAAATCCTACCATTTGCAACAACATGATTGGAGCTGGAGGACATTATGCTCAGTGAAATAAGCGAGGTGGAGAAAGACAAATGCCAAATGATTTCCCTCATTTGTGGAGTATAACAGTGAGGCAAAACTGAAGGAACAAAATGGCAGCAGACTCAGAGACTCCAAGAATGAACTAGTGGTTACCAAAGGGGAGGGGTGTGGGAGGGCAGGTGGGGAGGGTGGGAGGAGACTGAAGAGTATTATGTTTAGTACACATGGTGTTGGGGATCAAGGGGAAAAGAGTGCATCACAGAGAAGAGACATGGTAGATCTCTGGCAACTTGTTGCACTGATGGACAGTAACTGCATTGGGTTATGGGTGGGGACTTGATAATGTGGGTGAATGTAGTAACCACATTGTATTTTCATATGAAACCTTCATAAGAGGGTTTATCAATCATACCTTAAAACAAAGTTATAATCTGCAAATTGGTAAATGATATTGCTTAATCTTACCTTATTCCTATCCTTTCTTAAATTGGTTTTCTCTATTAGTTTTTGTAAGCCATATATTAAATTAGTTCAGGAAGTATATTTTACTTTCTCTATAATTTTCTTAAGTTTTGCTTTATATTTTGTGATTATATATTATGTGTACACAATTTTTATGCCACTTTATTTGAGCAAATATTTCAAAATGAGCTTTATAAATTGTTAGGGTAAAACAGCTGATATTATTAAGGAATCCACCTCTAAGTTAGATTGTGCATTACTGGTGTGTCATTTGTGCACATACACACAAAGAACTCATATTAAATTCATTTTAGAGTTGTTATTTTTATTTTTTATTGTCATTAGTTTAAATTGTATCATAGTTCAAAAATTACTAGCTACACATGCATATTTTTAATTAGATATATATAATAAATGTGTACTTACATAGGAGGAGATATGATTGGGACAATTTTGCAGCAAACGCTGTGCAGTAATATTTTGCAGACAGCATAAATGTTCATAAAATACTATATCTCATCAGTTAACTCTCAAATTGGCATACTGTCAAAATAATAACAGTCTTCTTTTTTGAGAGGGCATCTCTCACATTTATTGATCAAATGGTTGTTAACAACAATAAAATTCTGTATAGGGGACTCAATGCACAGTCATTAATCAACCCCAAACCTAATTCTCAACAGTCTCCAATCTTCTAAAGCATAACAAACAAGTTCTTAATTGGTGAACAAGCTCTTACATAGTGAATAAGTTCTTACATGGTGAACAGTACAAGGGCAGTCATATCACAGAAACTTTCAGTTTTGATCATGCATCGTGTACTATAAACAATCAAGTCAGAATGATTATCAGCTTGATTTTTATACTTGATTTATATGTGAATTCCACATTTCTCCCTTATTATTATTATTATTATTATTATTTTTAATAAAATGCTGAAGTGGTAGGTAGATGCAAGATAAAGGTAGAAAGCATAATTTAGTGCTGTAAGGGGGCAAATGTAGATGATCAGGTCTGTGCCTATAGACTAAGTATTAATTCAAGCTAGACAAGGGCAACAAAACATCCATGGATGCAGAAGATTTCTCTCAAAACAGGGGGGGTCAGGTTCTAAGCCTCACCTCTGTTGATCCCCAATTTATCACCTGATGGACCCCCTGCAACTGTGCCTGTCTTAGGTTGTTCTTCCCTTGAGGAATCCTACCCGTCTCTGGCTAACCAGTCATCTTCCGGGGCCACACAGGGAAATGTAAAGTTGGAAAGTGAGAGAGAAGCAATATTGTTTGAAAAGGTTAGCTTTTTACTTCTTTGCAGATTTATGCCCTGTGGCTTCTATGCCCAGCACTTGTCTCAAGGTATCTTTACCACCTGGAGGAATTATGATGCTCAGGAAATTCGATATGAGGCACGAATTCTATTTAAGGTTTGTAATTAGGAAGGAAGAAGAAAAGCTATAGAAGTAGCAGATGGAAGAAAACATGGAAAGATTGATTATTTCTTTGACATATCCTCTTTTAGAGTAACATAAGCATGTATAGGTTTTAACAAACTACTAATTAAATAGCGTACACACATTAACATAATAGGAGTACAGGTACATAGCAAAAGCAGACCTACAATTACCGGCCATATACAGCGAAACCAATAAAACCAGTTAGGTAACCTAGACATTTGTGAAAACTTATCAATGATATGATGGATATTGTCTAACTGAATTTGAATAGTTTTAGAAAAATCAGACAAATTAAAACAACACATTCCTGGGAACTGCTCACATCCCATATGTTCTTTTAACAGTAGATAGTCTATAGTCACACAATTTTGGAGCACTGCAACTTGCACTTCTCCTAATTCTTGGTGGAGTTCCTACAGTGTAGATCCAGTCAAATTTGTTGTTTTACTGTATGCACAGGCCAGCTTAGATATCTCCTTCTTCATTCCAATGGCAAGTCCAGGAACCGGTGGGATGAATGCAGCTACAACTGCAACAGCGCCAGGATCTTTATCGAAGTTTTTTGATGATCATCTTCTGGAATGACTCTTCCAGAGGATGTTGATGTTGGAAGTTCTTCATATCGTATCTTAATTCGTTTTCTGGGTAGCCAAATTAGGCTTTGTTCCTCTGTATAAACACAAACAAACCTTTAGCCCACTCTTTGATATGACCTTTATACCATTGTGAAGAACCTATTGGAGATCACTATACAGGAACTGCTTTATTTTTTTAACAGAAAGGAATACGATCAGAAAAATGTACTTCCATAGCTGATCATCTGACACCCTTTAAAAGATCAAAATTAAGGAAATGTAAATCATGCATTAATCATTGATTTGCAGTTAATTTTATCCTATCAGGGAGTAATCCCCCTTTTTTTCTCTTTTTTTTTGTTATCATTAATCTACAATTACATGAAGAATATCATGTTTACTAGGCTCTCCCCTACACCAAGTCCCACCCACAAACCCCATTAAGGTCACTGTCCATCAGCATAGCAAAATGTTGTAGAATCACTACTTGTCTTCTCTGTGTTGCACAGCCCTCCCCTTTCTCACACCCCCCACATTATGCATGCTAATCATAATACCCCCTTTCTTCTTCCCCACCTTACCCCTCGCTACCCACCCATCCTCCCCAGTCCCTTTCCCTTTGGTACCTGTTAGTCCATTCTTGGGTTCTGTGATTCTGCTGCTGTTTTGTTCCTTCAGTTTTTCCTTTGTTCTTATACTCCACAGATGAGTGAAATCATTTGGTATTCATCTTTCTCTGCTTGGCTTATTTCACTGAGCATAATACCCTCTAGCTCCATCCATGTTGTTGTGAATGGTAGGGTTTGTTTTCTTCTTATGGATGAATAATATTCCATTGTGTATATGTACCACATCTTCTTTATCCAGTCATCTACTGATGGACACTTAGGTTGCTTCCATTTCTTGGTTATTGTAAATAGTGCTGCAATAAACATAGGGGTGCATCTGTCTTTTTCAAACTGGAGTGCTGCATTCTTAGCGTAAATTCCGAGAAGTGGAATTCCTGGGTCAAATACTAAGTCTATTTTGAGCATTTTGAGGAACTTCCATACTGCTTTCCACATTGGTTGAACTAATTTACATTCCCACCAGCAGTGTAGGAGGGTTCCCCTTTCTCCACAACCTCGCCAACATTTGTTGTTGTTTGTGTTTTGGATGGTAGCCATCCTTTCTGGTGTGAAGTGATATTTCATTGTGGTTTTAATTTGCATTTCTCTTATAATTAGCGATGTGGAGCATCTTTTCATGTGTTGGCCATCTGAATTTCTTTTTTGGAGAACTGCCCATTTTTTAATTGGATTGTTTGTTTTTTGTTTGTTGAGGTGGGTGAGCTCTTCATATATTTTGAATGTCAGATCTGTCCTTTATTGGATCTGTCATTTAAAAATACATTCTCCCATACTGTAGGGTACATTTTTGTTCTATTGAAGGTGTCTTTTCCTGTACAGAAGCTTTTCAGCTTGATATAGTCCCACTTGTTCATTTTTGCTTTTATTTTCCTTTCCCAGGGAGATATGTTCAAGAAGAGGTCACTCATGTTTTTGTCTAAGAGATTTTTGCCTATGTTTTTTTCTAAGAGTTTTATGGTTTCATGACTTACATTCAGGTCTTTGATCCATTTTGAATTTACACTTGTGTATGGGGTTAGACAGTGGTCCAGTTTCATTCTCTTAAATGTAGCTGTCCAGTTTTGCCAGCACCATCTGTTGAAGAGACTGTCATTTCCCCATTGTATGTCCATGGCTCCTTTATCAAATATTAATCAACCACATATGTTTGGGTTAATGTCTGGAGTCTCTAATCTGTACCACCAGTCTGTGGCTCTGTTCTTGTGTCAGTACCAAATTGTCTTGATTACTATGGCTTTGTAGTAGAGCTTGAAGTTGGGGAGTGAGATCCCCCCACTTCATATTTCTTTTTCAGGATTGCTTTGGCTATTCAGGGTCTTTGGTGTTTCCATATGAATTTTTGAACTATATGTTCCAGTTCATTGAAGAATGTTGCTTGTAATTTGATAGGGATTGCATCAAATCTGTATATTGCTTTGGACAGGATGGCCTTTTTGACTATATTAATTCTTCCTAGCCAAGAGCATGGGATGAGTTTCCATTTGTTTGTGTCCCCTTTAATTTCTCTTAAGAGTGTCTTATAGTTTTCAGGGTATAGGTTTTGCACTACTTTGGTTATGTTTATTCCTAGGTATTTTATTCTTTTTGATGTGATTGTAAATGGAGTTGTTTTCCTGATTTCTCTTTCTATTGGTTCATTGTTAGTGTATAGGAAAGCCACAGATATCTGTGTGTTAATTTTGTATCCTGCAACCTTGCTGTATTCTGATATCAGTTCTAGTACTTTTGGAGTGGAGTATTTAGGGTTTTTTATGCACAATATCATGTCATCTGCAAATAGTGAATGTGTGACTTCTTCTTTACCAATCTGGATTCCTTGTATTTCTTTGTTTTGTCTGATTGCAATGGCTAGGGCCTCCAGTACCGCTTTGAATAACAGTGGGGAGAGTGGGCATCCTGTCTTGTTCCCAATCTCAGAGGAAAAGCTTTCAGCTTCTGGCTGTTCTGTATGATGTTGGCTGCAAGTTTATCATAAATTGCCTTTATTATGTTGAGGTACTTGCCCTCTATTCCCATTTTGCTGAGAGTTTTTATCATGAATGAATGTTGAACTTTTCAAATGCTTTTTCAGCATGTATGGATATGATCTTGTGGTTTTTGTCCTTCTTTTTGTGGATGTGGTGGATGATGTTGATGGATTTTCAAGTGTTGTACCATCCTTGCGTCCCTGGGATGGATCCCACTTGGTCATGGTGTATAATCCTTTTGATGTATTTTTGAATTTGGTTGGCTAATCTTCTGTTGAGTATCTTTGCATCTGCATTCATCAGGGATATTTGTCTGTAATTTTCTTTTTCGGTGGGGTCTTTGCCTGGTTTTGGTATTAGGGTGATGTTGGCTTCATAGAATGAGTTTGAGAGTATTCACTCCTCTTCTATTTTTTGGAAAACTTCACAGAGAATGGGTATTATGTCTTCTCTGTATGTCTGATAAAATTCCGAGGTAAATCTGTCTGTCCTGGGGGTTTTGTTCTTGGGTAGTTTTTGATTACCGTTTCAATTTCTTTGCTTGTAATTGGTTTGTTAACTTTTGTGTTTCATCCTTTGTCAGTCTTAAAAGGCTATATTTTTCTAGGAAGTTGTCCATTTCTTCTAGGTTTTCCAGCTTGTTAGCATATAGATTTTCATAGTAGTCTTTAATAATTCTTTGTATTTCTATGGAGTCTGTCATGATGTTTCCATTCTCATTTCTGATTCTGTTGATGTTGTGTTGATTCTCTATTTCTCTTAATAAGTTTAGCTAGAGGCTTATCTCTTGTATTTATTTTCTCTAAGAACCAGCTTGTGGTTTCGTTGATTTTTTCTATTGTTTTATTCTTCTCAATTTTAGTTATTTCTACTCTGATCTTTATTATGTCCCTCCTTTTGCTGACTTTAGGCCTCATTTGTTCTTCTTTTTCCAGTTTCGATAATTGTGATGTTAGACTATTCATTTGGGATTGTTCTTCCTTCTTTAAGTGTGCCTGAAATGCTATATAGTTTTCTCTTAAGACTGCTTTCACTGCATCCTACAGAAGTTGGGGCTTTGTGTTGTTGTTGTCATTTGTTTCCATGTATTCCTTGATCTCTATTTTAATTTGTTCATTGATCCATTGATTATTTAGGAGCATGTTGTTAAGCCTCCATGTGTTTCTGAGCCTTTTTGTTTTCTTTGTAGAATTTATTTCTAGTTTTATACCTTTGTGGTCTGAAAAGTTGGTTGGTAGAATTTCAATCTTTTGGAATTTACTGAGTCTCTTTTTGTGACCTAGTATGTGCTCTATTCTGGATTATGTTCCATGTGCACTTGAGAAGAATGTATATCCTGTTGCTTTTGGATGTAGAGTTCCATAGATGTCTATTAGGTCCATGTGGCCTAGTGTGTTTTTCAGTGCCTCCGTGTCCTTACTTATTTTCTGTCCAGTAGATCTATCGTTTGGGGTGAGTGGTGTGTTGAAGTCTCCTAAAATGAATGCATTGCATTCTATTTCCCCCTTTTGTTATGTTAGTATTTGTTTCACGTATGCTGGTGCTCCAGTCTTGGGTTCATATATATTTAGAGTGGTTATGTCCTCTTGTTAGACTGAGCCTTTTATCATTATCTAATATCCTTTATCTCTTGTTACTTTCTTTGTTTTGAAGTCTATTTTGTCTGATTCTAGTACTGCAAACCCTGCTTTCTTCTCTCTGTTGTTTGCCTGAAATATTTTTTTCCATCCCTTGACTTTTAGTCTGTGCATGTCTTTGGGTTTGAGGTGAGTTTCTTGTAAGCAGCATATAGATGGGTCTTGCATTTTTATCCATTCTATTACTGTGTGTCTTTTCATTGGTGCATTAAGTCCATTTACATTTAGGGTGACTATTGAAAGATATGTACTTATTGCCATTGCTGGCTTTAAATCAGTGGTTACCAAAGGTTCAAGGTTAGCCTCTTTAGTATCTTACTGCCTAACTTAGCTCACTTATTGAGCTGTTATATACACACTGTCTGGAGATTCTTTTCTTCTCTCCCTTCTTATTCCTCCTCCTCCATTCTTCATATGTTGGGTGTTTTGTTCTGTGCTCTTTTTAGGAGTGCTCCCATCTAGAGCACTCCCTGTAAGATGCCCTGTAGGGGTGGTTTGTGGGAAGTGAATTCCCTCAGCTTTTGCTTGTCTGGGAATTGTTTAATCCCACCATCATATTTAAATGATAGTCGTGCTGGATACAGTACCCTTGGTTCAATGCCCTTCTGTTTCATTGCATTAAATATATCATGCCATTCTCTCTGGCCTGTAAGGTTTCTGTCGAGAAGTCAGATGATAGCCTGACGGGTTTTCCTTTATAGGTGAACTTTTTCTTTTTAGCTGCCTTTAAAACTCTTTCCTTGTACTTGATCTTTGCCATTTTAATTATTATGTGTCTTGGTGTTGTCCTCCTTGGGTCCTTTCTGTTGGGAGTTCTGTGTATTTCCATGGTCTGTTCGATTATTTCCTCCCCCAGTTTGGGGAAGTTTTCAGCAATTATTTCTTCAAAGACACTTTCTATCCCTTTTTCTCTCTCTTCTCCTTCAGGTACTCCCATAATACGTATATTGTTCCTTTTGGATTGGTCTTACAGTTCTGTTAATATTGTTTCATTCCTGGAGATCCTTTTATCTCTCTCTGCTTCAGCTTCTATGCGTTCCTGTTCTCTGCTTTTTATTCCATCAATGGCCTCTTGCATCTTATCCATTCTGCTTATAAATCCTTCCAGAGTTTGGTATACTTCTGTAATCTCCTTCCAGACATCTGTAATCTCCCTCTGTACGTCTGTTATCTCCCTCCAGACTTCATCCCTTAGCTCTTGCATATTTCTCTTCATCTCCATCAGTATGTTTATGATTTTTATTTTGAATTCTTTTTAAGGAAGACTGGTTAGATCCGTTTCCTTCTCAGGTGTTGTCTTTATAATCTTTGTCTGCCTCAAATTTTGCCTTTTCATGGCGATAGAGATAGTTTGCAGAGCTGGCACGAGTGGCGGCTGGAAGAACTTCCCTTCTTGTTTGTTTGAGGTCTTCCTCTCCTGGGAGAACAGTGACCTCTGGTAGCTTGTTCTGGGCAGCTGTGAGCAGACCAGGCTTCTAATTCTTACCTGGCCACTATGGAGTTTATCTCCTCTGTTGCTGTGGGCATGGCCTGCCTTGGGCTGCTGCTGATATGGTGGGGCTGCGTTGGAGGGGGAACAGCCAGGAGGCTGTTTATCTTCATGAGGGGCCTCTGAGCTGCCCTGCTATCCAGGGGTTTAGGGTGCCCTGAGTTCCCTGCTGCTGGACTAAGTGTCCCAGGATGCTTCCATCTGGCTGTGGGTTCCCTGTCCTTTTAAGTCTTTCAAAAAGCACTGACTTTTGTTTGTCCCCAGGGTACCAGCTGCAGGGACCCACTCACAGGTCTTACTGTCCTGTTTCCCTAGTAACCAGTACCCCACACATGCACCGTGTCTGCGCTCTGGTGCAGATGGGTAGGGCTGGCTCTTTAGCAGTCCTGGGCTCCCCCTCCTTCCCCGCTCTGACCCCTCTCCTCCCTCCCAGAGCTGGGGTGTGGGACGCTCAGGTCACACCGGTCCAGGACTTGTATCTTACCCCCTTCATGAGGCTGGGTTCTTGCAGGTGTGGATGTGGTCTGGATGTTGTCCTGTTTCTTCTGGTCTCTCTTTTAGGAATACTTATCTTTGTTGTATTTTCAACAATATATGTGGTTTTGGGAGGAGATTTCCGCTGCTCTACTCATGTCACCATCTTGGCTCTGCCTCAATAATAACAATCTTAAAAATAACATAAGTGATGATGCTAGTGGCAGTTAGTGGCAATTGTCTAATTATCTTCCTGATTTATACTGACAAACTGAAAAATGTAATATTTGAGATTGTGTAAGTTTTTAGATTATTTATCTAAATAGCAAACAATTTTGTCATCTAGTAGAGAATAGTGTACCTACCTCAAGAATTACTATAGGAATTATAGGATCAAATATATGGCAAAATATATGAAATCCTAAATAAGTATATTTCTAAATGTATTATTTTTAATACATTAAAATGATGCATTGAAAACATTATAGGGAGAAATAGAAAAATTCATTTACTTTTTGTTCTGGCATGGAGAGTATAACTCTCTGTAAGAGATTGTTATGCTCTTATGCCTACATTTTAAATATACTGATGATTTATTTCTTTGTTTTACCTTGAGTAGAAATAATACTCCAAAGTTTATTCTGAAAAAGTCACAGAAGGATAAGATATAACTGACTTTCTGACTAACCACATATTCCATAGATGATTTAGAAAAATAATAAAATTCATTTTTGTAACAGTTTTTACTACTATTAGATTTTCTTCAGGTATTGTTGATATTCAATATTATAATGATTTCAAATATACGACATAGTGATTTGACAGTCAACTACATTATGAAATGTTCATCCCAATATAGTTAGTATGTGTCAACATAGAATAATTTTATAGAATTATGATTACTGAAAATTAAGAAAATTCCATACACCCTGCCTACAAGTTTCCCCTATTATAGCCATCCATTGGTGTGGTATATTTTTATATTTAATAAAGAATATTGCAATGTTAATATTAAAGTCTACAATTTACATCATTGTTGATCCTTTGTTTTGTACAGTTTTATGAATGCTGGCAAATGCATAATGTTTACATCCACCATTATAGGATCCAGTAGAATCGTTTTATAACATTGAATATTCCCTATCCATTTACTGATCCTGCTGTTTTATTAAGACAATCATCTCTTACAGTTATTTTTATGATTAGAGTCCACATGTTAATTATACACATTTTTAGGTTTATTTTAAATAGGTGACAGACTTGATGATTCTTATAATTGTGAAAAGAGATAAAAATTAACACTTAGTTGATTTGGGGACTCTTTAAATTTAAAATACAATAATTGGAAAGGGAAATATTTTGTAAAACATATGTCTTTACTAATGATTTTTCAAACATCATTCATTTGGAGAAAGAACTCCAAAAATAAGTTTGTTTTGTCTATATTCTCACATGATATAATTTTCATTTCACAATAATATGAGGTGCTTTAAAGGTGAAAATACGAAAGAAAGTATTTTTAAAGCATTTTAATAATCATCTCATCAAAGTGGGAATTAAAAACAATAATCATTCTATCTCCTTCCTGAGTAAAATGTTCTCATAATTTTCTTTACACTTTCATTATTTGCTTGTTTCTAAAACTGTAGATAATAGGATTCAAGAAAGGAGGGACTATAGAGTAGAGGACAGAGGTGATCATGTCTTGAATCATGAGTGAGCTTGAAGTTGGCTTCAAACACATGGCGGCGGCTGAGCTGACAGAGACTGTCATGACAAGCATGTGAGGAGTGCAAGTGGAGAAAGCTTTTCCTGGGTCTTTTGCTGGAAACCTGAGCGCCTTAGAAAATATGTGAACATAAGACACGGCGATGGAGGCAAAGCGGCCACCTGCAATCATCACTGCAGAGACAAAAATGGCGATTTCATTGCTGATGGTGTCCGAGCAGGAGAGCCTCAGCAGGGAGGGGATGTCACAGAAGAACTGATGGACCACGTTGGACTGACAGAAGGACGGCCAGAATGTGTTGCCAGTGTGTAACCCTGAGTTGAACACAGCACTGAGGATGGAGGCCAGGGTCATCTGGACACAGACCCGAGGGCTCATGACTGCAGGTTAGTGGAGGGGCCGGCAGACGGCCACATAGTGGTCCCGGGCCATGACGGTGAGAAACAGCAGCTCTGTTAAAGCGAAGACAAGCACGAGGAAGACCTGAGCTGCACATCCAGCTACAGAGATCACCCTACTGTACAGCAGGAAGACGACACACGCCTTGGGCACAGTGACAGAAGTGTAGCACATGTCCAGGACGGACAGATTCCTGAGAAAGAAGTACATGGGAGTGTGAAGACCCTGCTCAAAGGTGGTTACCGTGACGATCAGAAGGTTCCCCGTAAGGGTTGTCAAGTATATCAGTAGGAACAGCACGGCGTGTGAGGCTCTGAGCTCCAGCACATCTGAAAATCCCAGAAGCACGAATTCAGCCAAAGTGGTTGAATTAGTCATCTTTGGGTAATTTACAGCAAATAATCCCTTAAAAAAAATTGGAGAATCAACAAGAGGACACTAATTAGCTTAGGTATGTTTTTTATCTCATGTTTATCCAGTGTGATTCTTTGTTGTGTGATCGTGAGTAGTAATTAATACAATGCTGTCTCGTGCTGCTTTAGTCTTCCTACTTGTCTAACTTATTTCCAGTTGAGGGTAGAAATAAAATGTAATATGTAAGAAATTGAATCCATTTTTTCATAAATCTTTTTTAGTTACTAGCTATAAAATTGGTATATTGAAGATCAAGGTTTGATTGGAGAATTGAGTTAATATAGATATTTTATATGGGCTGACAATAATTTTATAAATGTGGACATTTAGTGCTAGATGATGACTAAATACAATAATAGACATGAGACTTCTGTTTCATCAGAAGGTCTCAACACATTATGTGAATCTGTGCTCCATTCATTGCCCATCAAGAGGAAAATAATTTTTATCTACATTTCTACAACTGTGTCTTTTGATAATTATTTAATTTGGAAATTTACCATCAAGAACTTGCCATAAGTGATCATCTACTTCCCAATTGCATACCACTAAAGTGTGGCCTTTTTCTTTTGAAACTTTTCAACTTTTTCTCTCTCCTTTTCTCTATCTCCCTTTCTGTCTTAAATATCTTAAGAGCCTTTGCAGCTTTATTTTGTTTTTTCCTTAGCCTAGATATAATAATAAACCTAATACCAGCATCATATTTTGTTAATGTGGATCATTATCTAGTTGACATTAGTCACTTACTGTATACCATAATACTCATTGTAATTTGAGGAAATGGGAATTGATATATATATATATAATTTTAAAATTAAAATACTGGGTGACCAAAAGATGAAGGAAATATATCAAGGAATGGAAATGTAAGTGGAACATAAGTATCCAAAGCCAAATTCATCTGAGTAAAGAGTACATTGCCCCATGGCACATTTCCTCCAACTGAACTTTGACCCTACTAAGCTTCACTAGGTCCCACTAAACCCATCTTTACCCCTCATTCCAACAAACAGTACTCTAGTATAATTGTATTGCAGTCATCTGAGACCTTCAGGGGCCATGACAGATATAATGATCCAGATGTGAAACATTATTGCTTTCCTACATATTGAGAATAGACTACGACTAATATCAAAATCATCTTCCATATTTCTCCATACTAACAATTTCTGCTCCTACCCTGGTTGTGATAACTCAATTCAAGACAATTTATTGTAATCTGCATTTATGTCCATCCAATGGTATACGATATCTATGTTGATCTAGCCCTTTCTCAACTGCAACATTGGTTTACATTAATTTTAGAATTCTTAGGAATTTTTGTCATAATAACTTAAAAACTTCAAGGTAAAATAATTCTTACATATTTTTACTCACATTCTCATATCTGCTGTTTTAGGATTCATAGAACTATTCACATCTAAGGCTAATTAACAAAGTTGTCTTCATTTTCATTTCAAATTAAATGCTGTATTTTTTTCAAAAATTTAAACTTCCCCATATGCTTCTTGACTCTCCATGAATTCTTAGGCCCCTGTGTTCAAAAACATTTCTGAAACTTTTCCAGTCTTTTAATACTTTATGTATATCCTCTTTTATTAGCCTATTCAAATAGTGCTTCATCTATTTGTATTAGTTTTTTTTCCTTGAAATTTCAGTCACTCTATTTGTCTGCAAATCTACATGTCATCCTACTGAAACCTACATCAGAAGATCAAATAGCTTAGTGGTTTCTACAGTCCTCAGATTCTTAACCTCTTCAACACGAGTATGCTAAAGGAGATTTCCTCTCCTGATGCTATATCTCTGTTCTTCCATGATTCTCCTTCATATTCTTATATCTACAAATTCCATGAATGGTACAAGAGTCTAAATATCATTTCTCAATAGCCAGTTCCAAATTGCATTCACATGCATTCTAAAATCCATAGTTTGGAATTTTTCTGTAGTCCCCTCCCATTTTCTCCATCTCCTTCTTATTCTCTCTGCTATTATTTAACCTTCATCCTTTCTCCTTCCTCCCATTCTCTCTCCCATGTCCTATTATTTTGAATCTTCACCCATGTTTCTCTCCATTTTCCTTCCCCTAATAGCAATCTGTATCTGAAATAATTGTAGAAAGTCTCTAGATTTGTCTCTGTTGGTATGCGTTAAAGCTGAAACTGCCTATGGTGCTCTCTTTGTCAGTACATGTGCTAAAATTGGAAAGATAAAGAGAAGGTTAAAATGGCCTCTGAGCAAGTATGACACACTATTTCATGAAGCATTCCTTATTTAAAAAGAAAGAAGAAAGCAAAAAAAAAAAATGAAAAACCTCTAATGACTACAGATGTTATATCTTACTTTTATGGCTTAATGTAACCCTTTATTTGCAAAAGTATTTATAAAATCCCATAGAACCTAAATTCGATGGGATTTAAGTATGCCTTACATCTTCACCATTTTATTATAAAATATGTGAAGTACAAGCAAAGGCCAACATAGAGAAATTGCATAGCATAATTTAAATTCCTGAGGAACAACATCTCCAGGAAATATACTCAATAATTATTTGTCATGAATTTAATATTTGTAACATATCTGTAATAGAAAAATGTTTGAAAATATTACAAAAATTCTCAAGACACATTTCTTTCTAGTTACTGAGCAATACTTATGCTTTGCATTTTGTTTTCATTCCTACTCTTTTTCAAGCTGTAGCATTTCCTACCATAAATATGCATACTAACATTTTAGGGATAAAATACACCTAACCAGAAAATGTGAGAAATTTACTGACTGCTGTATTAATTCAGGCATTCATTAAAATTTCACTATAAGGCTATTTCTAATGGCTAAAAATATGAATGGTAGCTGCTACTGTATTTCTTGCAATCTATTATAAATAAATATTAATTGTAGTAAATATTTAATAACATTAAGATGATTAAAATGAAGTGTCTTAAGTGTTTTGTGTAAACTATTATATTTTTATATAAACTCTAAATATTTCAGATCTTGAGTACACTGAGAAAGTGGTAACTTTCCATTTGGAAAGAACATGGATTGTTGATGGTGACAGAGTGGTAAATGAGTGATGTCCTGACCCTAACTCTTTGTTTTATAGTTGTCACTATAAATTGGGAAAAACTGACATGAATCTTGCAATCCCTACAAGGTGATTTATGAATCACAATCTTAAAGCCTTAAAATGTGCCCCATATCCACTAAGAATTTATTATTTCTACCAGGAGGAGAAAACAAATACCAAATGATTTCACTTACATGTGGAATCTAAAACAAGACAAAACAAAGTGAACAAAATAGCAATACACTCATACACACTGAGAAGTGACTGATGGTTACAATGGAGGAGTGGTTAAGGTGGGATGGTGAAACAGGTGAAGGAGAGAAAGAGGCACAAAATCTCAATCATATTTTAAGATGGTCACCAGGATGGTAGGGCAGCAGGGAGAATATAGCCACTGGTCTGTAACATCTTTCTATGTTGACAGATAATAACTACATTAGGTCTGGTTAGAATTTAATAATCTGTGTAACTGTTGAATCACTGTGTTTTATGCTTGAAACCAATATAATATTGTATATCAACTCTACTTCAACAAAAATAAATGAAAGTAAATTATTATTTCTAAAATAGTTCAAATAGGAGAAGTACTCAAAATGGTAAGTATGGTTGAAGCAAAGTAAACATGAATTATGAATCATTGACGAGATGATGAAACAGATGATTCCTTCACAACTTCCATTTTAATTCCATAAATGTTTGTTTTAAGACTACACAAAAAGAGGTGAAAGGAAAATGTAACATTTTGCATTTGCTAATGTAAGTATTTGTTCCAAACAGTAAGAAATATACAAATTCTGAACTGGTATGAATAGAAATTGAAAACAGGCTAAATTGCAGACTGGCAAGTGTAAGGTGGGAGCCCTCAAAGAACAATTTTCCTTGGAACACTGGAATATTTAACAAGGGTTCTTGTCTCAGAACAATTATAAGTACAAATGATCTTTTTTCATTTCTGAAAAATTTTAAAGATGCAGTTTTCAACCTGAAATTTCTAAAAATGCAATTTGTTCATTAATATGTTTATTCATGTATATTCACAAATACATTGATGTAATATTGATCTTGTAATTAAATCAATCTTTAAAAAGTGCTTTAGGGTAAATTATAGAAACTACCATCTGGAAGCTATAGTATCAATCATGAAAAACTGCTTAAACTCTCTTTTATAATATCCTATAAAAATGCCCTAGTATTACATCTGCAGCATAAGGGGTTGTATACAAATTTTATTTTATGAAAGATATTCACTTATTTAATGTGTACCAGAATTAAAATGCACCATATTCACTTATTGCTCCAGAATTTATACTACAGTGTTTCACAAGAGAAAACATTAGGAAAACTTTTGTTAAAATATTAAGTAGAAATAATGTATATAAATCATCATTTCCATTATATTAGGAAAACAAAATACACCAAATTTAAATTTGTTGCACTATGAATTACTGTCTGCATGCACATTATAATATAAATATGAATTTTTGCCTGAAACTGTGGGCAGCATGCTGAGCTGTTCTGCCCTTCCTGTGTTGCTCGTGTCGATTCTGCCTGGTGCTGGGTTCCTCTTGCTGGGTGCTCTTTGGGTTGTTACGATATCTCGCTAAGTCTAGTGAGGCTAGAATGGACGGAATGAAATCTAGTCAATGCAATGAATAAAAACTAAGAGATTGGTCCCAGTGTGTGAGTAACTTCCCTATCTGTATTTCCTATTCCGTTGTCCTTTAGTCTCCCTCAAAATAATTAAGCAGTGAAGGAGGGAAAGTGGAGATAATCATAAAGTGAAGAAGAGGAAGAGGGGAAAATAAGTAATAATAACCTACTCACAAGTTAATGCTGTCTTTTTTTAGACAGTGTAGGCAATCCGTGATTTCTGGGAAAAGTCCAGTGATATTTGAGATGCAGGAAGTATGAGTGAATCATATTTTGAAATTTCTGAGATCCTGTCAACAAATGCCCTGTTTTGTAAAAAGAGTGCCTGTGTTCAGTTTAATTTAAAAATGTGGCCAAGTGATTGATATTATTGGAAACCCCTGAGAGAACAACCCTTGTCATTCATAATAACCAGTCCCCAGGAGTAATATCACAGTGCTAATTGGATGTAGATGGTAAGGGAACAGGACCTTTTCCATGTAAGTAACTTGAGTACACCAATAAATACTGACATATTTGAATGTGTGAAAATAACTGGTAAAGTTTAATGAAACAGTACTTCAAACAGAAGGAAGATTGCTGTTTCCCTAACATCTCAGGGCTTCCTGTACCCAGATATTTGGTTGAACATTGTTATAGATGTTTCTGTGAAAGTATATCTTGATGAAATTAATATTTATATGAGAAGGTATCGAATCAACCAGATTGTCCCTCATAAGATTTGGGTCCTCATTCAGCCAGCTTGAGAAGGGCGGACCTCTCCCGGGAAGAGGAAGCTGCCCACGGACTGCCTCAGACCCACGCTGCAGCCTCGCCTCTTCCCGGGTCCCCAGCCTCCCGGCCCACTCAGCAGAATTTGGACTTGTCAAACTTCCACAATCTTGGAAACCAATTCCTTAAAATATTTGTTAAGCCAAAGATCTGAAACAACACAATTATAATAATATAATGGACAAATGTAGAGCATTTGCACAATATAATACTATTAAGAAATTACTGAGTGAACTACATTTTCACCTAACAATAGAGTTGGATTTCCAACACATTTTTAATTGAATGAGGCCACACACAAGAGTTCTTATCAAATAAGAACTTTTGTATAACATTCAAAAATCAAGGAAAACAAGCATGTTAGTACAGAGGATAAGGATATTTGGGCGGTTATCAGTACTGTACTTATTGACCAGGGTGCCCATTTAGTGGACTTACTAATTTTAAAACATTCTGAATGCATGATCTCTTCAATTAAAGTAACAAATACAAATTTTTATATGCCATGCTGGGCATGTAACCATTTTTATGAGGTTGAAATGGTTTCTCTATGTCAATGACTCAACATATTACACATAGCTGTATATCATATTATGAAAGCATAGCTTATGTTTGCTTGAATTCTTCTGTGATGGTATTCAATAGGTGTATGATTATGTTAATGTGAACATGATCACTTTAAACTGGATACATCCTCTGTTCCAGGGTTGATGTTGGAGTTCTCCATACATTTTTGCTGAGATTATGACACAATGAGTCAATATTATGATCTTTGATTTTATATATAAGAAAATTGAATAACTGAATGGACAAATCATATATCCCAAATTTACAAATTTGTAACTGTATGTAGACATGTTGTGTACCAAGTATTTATTAAACAGCACAATTGGTTTCCATAAGTAAGGTACCAACACAATTTAAATACTATAAAAATGTCTCATTAGCAAACTGAGAAATTTTGAAATTTTGTATCTCTGTACATTTTGTCTAAAAAATTTCTTAAATTTTATAAGCACTTTCTAAAATACAAATCATATGAAAAGTGTTCTTTGTATTGCATATACAAGGCACCTAATTGCATGTTTTCTTATTTGTTTGAAGAAATAGCTTGCATGATAAATTTTATTGAAATTTGTAATTGGATTCACTGAGATTTTAAAGTAAAATGCAAAACATCTGGTTTTAATTCATGGAAACAAACAAGCTTTCTAAACTTGAAAATTTTATTGAGAATGAATTTTCTCACACATGACATTGAATTTGACCTTTTTCCTAAAGGTCAGCCAAAGCACAACTCACAGAACCTCAGAAATAAATACAATAATGAGCCAATAATACTGGAGTTTTAAAACACACATTCACAAAAACGTTGCTGTAACAATCCAATAGATTAAGTAGATGAAGATAAGCAAAGACATATTAAATAAATAGACACATAGACACATATACAGAGAGAGAAAATAGATTACTTGATATACAACAAGGAAAATATATACATACGTATGCTGGTGTGTGTGTGTGTGTGCATTTCAAGAACTTTTACAAAAAGGGGTTATATATTTTCTGCTGCATGTTACATTTTCTCTCAGTCTCTTTCTTCCCTTCTCTTCTCTTTTCTCTTGCTCAATTTATTTATAAAATACATCAAGGTAGTAACTTTATGGTTACAATCTGCTAGACAACTTGCTTATTTTTGCCAACTTGATCTATCAGTTTCACAGAGCATAAAATTAAAATAGCAAGTAATGGCAATAGTGCATCAAATTAGAAAACTCTGGTAGTTGCTGTTACACTAATATAGATCATGTAGATAATAAATAAAATCCTAGTCCTCCCTTCTCTTCTACTTCCTGGTTCCAGTATCATAAATCTGTAAGAGACTCTTCTTTGTGTCTCACTCAGAAGTGAAATGAGCCCTGAATCTGTGCTGATCCTTCTGATGTGGACCAGTGAACCATTCCATGCAGGAAAATGGAACGGGTGGAGGACATGCTTTGTTACCAGCTCACTTAAACCCTTAACAAAGTCCTCTCAATTTCATCCTGAGCTGTATATGATAGATATAAATAATTATGTTTAACAGAAGATGATTGAATTCATCTCATTGGCCCATGTCAAGACAGACTCAGTCATCTGGCTTCTTAGAAGCACGATATTATCTCTGAGATTCAAACAGGTGACACCAAAGAAAACTTTGAACAATGAAGATTGCCTGTATGTCCCCTAACTTTATTATTTCGTTAACTTTCATCATTTAAATACATTCTTTGGTTACACTTTTTCTAGAGCTTCATGCTCCTCTTGATTCTCCTTCTTTACTTGGGTCCCACCCACCGGGGCTCTAGAGATGATTGCCTGCTTGAGGTCACCCTGGGCGGCTGGCCGCAGTGAAGTCATGAGGACTACGTTCCCAGAGGCTTTGAAGGTAATGACACAAATGTCAACATCTTCTGATAAAAAGACATGACTGGCCTATTTCCACAAACTAAAAATGGCACTTCTTTACATCTGAAGAAGTTCTCAAGTCATGTCTGTACAGAAAGATGTGATTTGGAGAAACTTGCAAGAAACCCTTGATCCCGCTTAGCAAATAACATACAATATTCAAGAGTAAGTACTTTGTAGTTACTATTTTTATTAATGTCTGCCCACATTCCTCCTTTCCCTTTACTTATTTACCATATACTTGACAAATTTTTAGAACTAAAACAAGTTTGAAAGGGGACTAAGAAGATCATCAGTATTTGTGTAAAATCATATAAAATAGTTGGAGTCTATATCTACACCTATATCTATACATATGTAACTACATAAAGCAAATTATAGAATATTTCTTAAAAATTTTAATAATACATGGTAAGTAGCTCAATAGGATCTGTTTCCTTTTACCAGCCATGATACAAAATATTTTTCACTAACTGGATTTCAGGATTTTCCTCAATGTCTTCTCTTTTAGGCATTTCTAGTATAGTAAAGAACATATTTTTAAAGAAATCTATATAATGTTATAGAACTTATTCCAATTAGATACTTGTTGCTCAAATATATGAAGACTTCTGCTAAATGAGCAGTTATAAAACAATGTAGATCTTATATATACCTAAAGTTTGCATCTTCTAATTTTTTTCAACTATACTTGACTACCAGTAGAAAATTAAAATTAAAATATTTGAATTGTGCTTTTATTATGGAATAAAAATAAAAGCGTTTGTATTACTTGGTTACTGACTTTAGCTAAAGTTACATTGATATATAAATTTTTAATAGAGAATTAATGAAGAGTAGACATGGGCTCTGGTTTAAAAAGGCTAAGTTCTTGCACATAAGAGCCCAAATATCCTAAATGAATATAAAATACTGGATGGTGGATTTTTGTATAACTAGTAATGGCCAACTTACTACATAAACTGCTATTTAAGTGTATAAATTACTATAAAATACATTTTGAGTAAATATATTGATATCCAAGTAGACACAATATCATAATAATCTATATAAAGTTGTCTGTTATATAAATTAATAAAAACCTAGGTGTATTAAATACTACTACTCTTCTCCAATATTAAATTGTTCTAAATTTTAAGTATTGTTACCATTCATCTCATTTCTCAAGAGATTAAGAAAATAAATCCTCATTATTTATATGCCTTTGTTTAATTCATAATCTATAGAAAATTGCACTTACAATGGAAGGTGTATTTAGATGTTTATTTAGAACATGGCATAAAATTTTAAAAAGTAAATATTGTTTACTGCATACAGGCTATCTATATCATGACTTATCTTACAATTTAAGGCTTCTATCTTTGAACTTACTATGATATTCAAAGTAAGGGAATAAACTGAAACAATGAATCAGTTATTCTCATCTCATCTTTTCATTTTTGGATCTTTTAAAAATCTTTTAAGCATTTATTATAATATACATTTATGCATACATATGTATATGCAATATAAAGTATATGCAAATACTGAAGTGCACTTCCAGAAGCATATTTATCATTTGCAAACATAATTAAATTTACTTGAAAATTTCTCAAAAATTTGTAAATAAATAGTCAGTTGTTTAACATGGAGAATGGTCCTTTAATTATAATCTGTAAACTCTCAACTCAAATAATCCTCTGTAGGCATTGAGAGAAGAATATACATTTATTATTTTAAAATAAGAACAATATGAAGGGTGTAATTCTTTTACCCTTAGCAATTAGTCAGTAAAGAGGAAAGCCCTTTAATCATACTCTATTAATATTTATGGAATTTAAGGATTTTCTAATTTATCTTTATTGCTATTTATCTTTCAATTCTACTTATTTTTTATTTTATTTACAGCTCCAAATTTTTTTTTCACTTGTGAATTTCCCTGTATTGGTTTGCATTCCATGTATTTCAGGTGGTTTTAGTTCTTAGTCTGAAATATTTATGGTTAACTTAAAAAAAGAGTGAGCTGTTTTGTTAAAAATCTGACAGATTAAAAAGGAAAATTTATTTTTTATTTGTTGAAAAATGAGGTCTCAGCTAAGAATAAAATGGTTGTTTATATACTTCTTTCTCTCACATTTCATGCTTACATGTGACTTCTGCTTGAGGGTTTCTAATATGATGTTTTGCTATGATACTTATGCATGAAAAGTGGTCAATAAAGACATTATTAAATTATACTTTTGTCACATAAAGAGTGCATTGATTAATCTCAATTGATTCAGACTAATGAAGACGTCATTAACTTATTTTGGTGAGACCAATAATAGGTAGCTATTGAAAAAGTGCTATGACACTTTGGAGATTTAGAAAACACATCTTACTTTTCCATCCTATATTTGGATAAGTGAGAAGTCTGACAAATTTCTTATGATTTTTCAAGGACCAACTTTTTTCTGAAATTTTAAATACTTACTTGAAATTTTAAGTATTATATTTTACCCTCACTGAACTCATGAATAAAAAAAGGCAACATTTTTCTTTTTCCACTAAAACTCATGTAAGGAAGTTATTAAATAGTTGTGGGTAATCAGTAAAAAAAAATGTTTAATCACATAACCACATAGAATTCTTTTTTATCAAGCTTTAATTCACCTAGACAAATGTCTTCTGAGATAACTCTAGTGAAGACCACTTTTACTATTCCTCTAAACTTTTTCTGGCAGATTCTTTGTAATTAAAATAAAATTATAGAAAAAAAATAGTTAAAAACGACATGTAAAATATTAGTACACTGATCTACACATGTATATCATGGTATTGCCATCATATCTCAAAGTGTGTAAAGTCATAATCTCAGTTTCTGTGCATATCATTTGAAGTCTAATTTGAAGCACATAGGGACAATAACCCATATTTTGTAGAGCAATGAGCTAACCTCCACTGTATCAATATCTAGGAAATATGTGCTATAATCCTAATAAAATTTAACAACTATGATTGAAAATTAGCTTTGTTTGTAGAATTTATATTTAAGAATAACTAAAATCATCATTAAAATAATAAACCTCACAGACTGCATAATTTTAAGTAAAGTAAAAAGCACTGTATTTCATTACCAGAGAATGGGACTAGAGAGTCCCATCCTTAGCACTTTGCTATGATCACTACAGAGTAGTGGTGATAATTTGAGCAAATATGGGAATGATAACAGTTATTTTCTACACACAAAGTCCAACTGTATAAAATATAAGCTAACATATTCAAAGACAATATTCTGGGTAATTTCATAAATTGCTTTTATGAATATCTTTCATGGTTCATGCTTTTTCTTTTCCAGATCCACCACTCTTACCTAAATGGCCAATTGCTCAAAGGTGACCGAGTTTCTCCTTGAGGGCTTTGCTGACGGGAGAGAGCTGAGGGTCTTGCAAGTCATATCATTCCTATTGATACACTTGGCCACCTTGCTAGGGAACCTTCTCATTATTGCTGCCACTACTTTTGACCAGAGCCTTCACACACCCATGTATTTCTTCCTCAGGAACCTGTCCATTTTAGACATGTGCTTTGTTTCTGTCACTGTCCCCAATGCCTGTGTCAAGTCCCTCATGGACAACAGGGTCATTTCAGTGGCTGGGTGTGCAACCCAGGTCTACTTGGTTATTCACTGTGTGTATGTGGAGCTCCTGTTCCTCACCGTCATGGCCCGTGACCGCTATGTGGCCATCTGCCAGCCCCTCCGCTACCCCGTCATCATGAACCACCAGTTCTGTGTCTGGACAACACTGGTCTCCCTGCTCGGTGGCCTCATCTTCGCAGGTGTGCACACAGGGAACACGTTCCGGCTGTCCTTTTGTCAGTCCAACGTGGTCCACCAGTTCTTCTGTGACATCCCTTCTCTGCAGAGGCTCTCATGCTGCGATACCTTCATCAGTTTTCTCTTAATTCTGATGTCTGCCATTATGATCTGTGGTGGCTGCTTTACCTTTATCGCCATGTCATACATTCAAATACTTTCCACTGTGCTGAAGTTTCCAACCAGAGAGCGAGGCAAGGCCTTTTCCACGTGTGTCCCCCACATCACTGTGGTTTGTGTCTTCCTCACTTCTCTCATCTACGTGTACCTAAAGCCTTCAGTAACCTCTTCTATGATTCAGGACGTGATTGTTTCTGTGCTGTATACTATGGTTCCCCAATTCTTGAATCCTATCATCTACAGTCTTAGAAATAAACAGGTAAAGAAAGCTGTAAGCAAAATAATATTAAGAAAGTGTTATTCAGGGAAATAATAAAGGTAAATTTTAGATTTACCCAAATTTAATTGAATGAGATCCAAATTTCTATAAAATAATTCCTTGTTTGGGTTTTACATATTAAATTTTTCATTCCAAAAACATTCTGTAAATACCTAATATAATTAATCTTATAAAATTATAATTTTGTGTTTGATATTACCCTTTCCATTTATCCTATATAATATCATATTTAACAACAGCCAGTTTTAATAACTGGATATGATCAAAGTTGAAGTGAATCATTTGAAATTAGGTCTTTGTGATTTTTCAAGTATTGATATAATTAATACCCCAAAGTAATTTTCAAGTAATAAAATAAGGAAGTAGGGAACAAGGTTTATCATCTCAATTTATTCCATGGGATATAAAATAACTCTAGATAGAAAAAAAAGTACTATTTAGCCAGAGAAATTCATACATGGGGAAATTAAAAATTAAATTCAATATAAATGCAATATAAATGATAGGGCATGACCCATATGGAAGAAAAGCAAGGATATAACATTTTAGAATGTGAAATCAAATGTTCACAAAATGAGGACTAAGCAAACTGTGACTCCAGCCTTCCCACTTACATGGCTGATGAGTTGCCTGTTACTTGATGGAAAGTGCCATTAACTCCCTTGACTGAGTTTCTGTATATTTATTTCAGCAACTCCATGCTAAATGACCCATTTTGGGGAGAAAAGCTTTGTTGCTGGACTACAAGCCAACATTCCTTTTTTTCTTTCAGATTTGTTGCATATTATGTATTTTCATGAGTATAGTGTCATGTCTGAATATTCTGTAATAGCCAATAATTTTTGACATTGTTATTAATGTGTATCAATTACTAAATTTATTTTATTTTTTTAGTACCATAACATAAATCTTTATCTGTACTTGAAGTCTAAAATCTTTTATAAGTATAGTCTCATTATGGATAAATAAGTTGGTTTTCCCACAACTTTTCATTTTCCAAACTACCATACAATTTTACCTCAAATTCACAACTACTTTGGTAAATGCTCAGGATCAAGTTATCTAATAAATTTTATATAACAAACAAATGAGAAATAAAGCAGTTAATATCAGTGCTCAACCATATGTAACTCAAAAAATGTCCATTTCAGAAAGTACATTTTGTTCTTCAAGATTAAATGTTAGAAAATGAAGGAAAGTATAAATGACTTCATTATGGAGAAAAAACCAGGTACCTAAGTATTTGGGACAGATTAGTAAGTAGGAATCCAAAACTTAACAATTAAAGAAAATATTTGCCAGTGAAATTATTTATTTAATGGAGAGCTGGTTGGGAAAGCTCAGAGATGTTGAGTGCTACACATGAGTTGATCAAGGTGCGTATACTAACTGTAGCCATCAATAAAGTAGTATGGCTCAGGCAGGGTGCAGCTGTTTCATGCAAGTCCTACTGTTCTTTGGCCAGTAAAGTGGATGCTTTCTTGCTTTAACTAGTTGTGTTCTCCAAACGTGGGCTTTATAGTTTATACTTGGTGGAATTCACTGAGATTTTCTATTTGGATGAGGAGTTCATATATTAAGGGGAATTGCTACGTCTTTATCAAGCTTTTATTTAATGTTTATATTCTTACATGAATCCGTTTCTCCATGGTAATTCTTCTTTCTTCATCACAAGACAGGAAATAGAGGGAATGTCTTCAGTATATTTCTCAGTAGTTGGAAGTAGCTCATTTTTTTCCGAGGGAAAGTCCCAGGCACCATTATCCCAGAGAGGCTTAAGAAGGGGACAGTGATTGGCAGTTGCCACAGGTGATTGTCATGGCATGTATCGACCTGATTTCAGTCCTCCATGTTATATAATATGCCTGACCATATTGAGCCAGTACATTTGAGTTCATGTTCATATGCATAGTGTCTTTCACCATTTGTATTTGGTCTTAGCAAATGTTAAAGAAAGAGGAACAATTGGGTTACATATATCTTCTAATGGTATAATGAAAATGTGATTGTGTGGTAGAATATTTTAACTTCATAATTATTTTTATTGTGTCAAATATGCTTAACATAAAATTTACCCATTTTAACCATTTTTTTTAGTGCCCAGTTAGTGACATTATGTATGTTCACAGTACGGTGAAGTCAACACCACCTTTCATTTGAAAGACTCTTTTCATCTCACGAAACTGAAATGTCCTGCCCATTAAACAGCTCTGCCTTCTCTCCTGCCTCTGGGCCCTGACAGCCGCCACTTTACTTCCTTTCTCTTTGAATGTAACCATTCGGTATCTCATTATAATTGGAATCCTATGTAACTTATTTTTTTATACTTATCATAATGTCTTTGTTTTGTTCAAGTTAAAGCATGTTTGAGAATTTCCCTCATTTTTAAGGTTAAATAGTGTATCATTGTACACACAATGCCACATTTTTTTTATCTGTTCATATGAAGATAGGAACCTAAGTCATTCAAACTTTCGGCTATTGCGAATAATGCTGCTCTGAACATGCATGCATATGTATCTCTTGTTCTGTTTTCAATATTGTGCTTATATACCTAGAAATGGAATTTCTGGATCACATGGTAATTCCACATTTAATATTTTAGGAAATGCTAGTATTTTCTCCATACTGGTGGTACTATTGATAACCAGGAATGCACACAGCTTTCAATATCACCTCGTCCTAGTGAACACATTTTATTTTCTGCTGTCTTGTTTGTTTTGTCATCATAATGAATTTTAGGGTCAGAAGAGTAGGTTTTGTTTTGGCTGTAAAATATTTTTTAAATGCGGCATCCTTATGTGTGACTCCTCTGCCCCACCATGGCTTTGCCCGCAGGAGGGTAGCGCCACGAAAACCAGCGCTTCCGGTGGCCTGAGATCTGGTCACATGCTCAACACACACACACACACGCACACGCACTGCAACATATCAGCTATGTTAAGAAGCTAGCCACGTACAGGTGTTAGAACCCTCAAATATAATTTAAATCCAGCCTAAATGGCAGACTTCTTTCTCTTTCACAGGCTTACTGTATGGGACAATATCACCAATTACAACACAACTAATTTTGTAAATTACTTCTGATGTATATGAGATTTTTCATATCCAAATTTATCTAAATTCACAATAGAAAAAATAGATATAAAAAAGCACTTTTTTTTACATGGTATCGTTTGTAATATTTTATTGCATATAGCTTAAAAATGTATCATTCATGACTGAGATTGTTATGTAATACTTAAATAACAATATTAATAATGTTAGTAATTTTATACATATAATTCTGTTTTCTCAAAATTGGTTGGTTAATATACTTCGCTTGGAAAAGAACATTATTACAAATAATATTGATTGAGGGCCAAACAGAGAAATAATTTTCTCACCAATATAAAGTGTCTTAATTGCAGCTGGTTAACATTGTTAGCAAAATATCCTGCTATATGATGTATACCTCCCTGTATTCTAGAAAAATGATGCAAAATTCTTTGTATATAATTTCTGACATAAGTTCAGTTTATTCAATAGATGTATGCCCAAATGAAGGATTTTTCATAATTAAAATGACCTTTAAATATAATATGTTTTATATCTAAAGTTAACAAAGTATTAAAAGTTAACTATTTATAGATATCAGTCTTGATTAATGTGTTAGGATGTTTTATCTTCCATTAATATATTTTGCACAAGGAAGTAGGTAACATCAGCAGATGGAATAAATTAAATCTACTGGAGAGTCTTTGATACTTCATTTCTCTATAATGTCAAAGAATACAAAACTATTGAAGGCAAAGAAAAATCATATCAATAAAAACTTTAAAAGACTTTCATAGCATTTTAAGAATGTATATAACTGTCAAATCACTGTGTTGTATGTTTGAAACCACTATAATGTACATCAACAAGCTTCAATAAAATTCGTTCAAAACATACTCTAAGGAGCTCTTTTTAGCTATTCTCAACTAGCTCTTTTATAAGAAACTGGAATGTTTTCAGGGATTATTTTTTAAAGACTACATTAGACAACACACATTTATTTTAATATGTACATCAAGACCCAGCCTTCCTTTTTTTGTGGAATTGAGATATTGAAAGATCTCATTCACTGAAATCCCCATTGAACACTGTCATTTTACTCTGAATGATGAGTTTTATCTTCATAAACATTACATTATCTTCATAGACACAGCAACAGCTGAGATGACAGACTTCCACCACAAGGATCTGAGGGACAAGCAGATAAGGCCTTTTCTTGCTCTCATTTAACACATTAGAAAACATGCAAATGTAAGACATGATGGTGATTTCAAAGCAAACACCACTAAACACCATCACAGTGTCAGAGCAGTAGTTTCATGAGAGAAGTGATATCTTAACAGAACTGATGGACGAAGTTGGACTGACGGAAAACAACCACAATGTATCCCGTGACAGTGACTCCAGTGTCGTTTGGAAACAGACACTGGGATCCATGATGCGAGAGCAATGGCAAGGCCGGCAGATGAACACACAGCCGTCACAGCCGTGAGAGTGAGTGCCGGCAGGTCCACTGAGAAAAACACCAGGAAGACATGAACTGCACATCCGACCACGGATATCACCCCACTGTCAGACAGAAAGATGACAAAGGCCTTGTGTGCAGTGGCATAAGTGCAGCACACCCAGGGCGGATAGATACCTAGGGACAACATTCATGGGGATATGAAGACTCTGGTCAAGGGTGGTTACAGTAGCAGTGAGAAGTTCCCCATCAGCCATCTTCTGAGATCATAATGTGATAAAACTAGAAATCAGTTAAATTAAGAAAACAAAGGAATACCATCAAACAGGTCAATACACACATTATGGAGTTCCTACTAGAAGAAGAAAGAAGTGGTGACAGAAATCTAAATGAAGAAACGGCCAAAAGTTTCCCAAATTATGGAAACAAAATGCATATCAGATTCAAAAACCACACTCCAAATAGAATGAAGGAAAATAAATCTACCCTGTATTATATTATAGTGAAAAAGTCAAATGTCAAAGAAAAAAAGAGTTTTGAAAGCAAGAAGAGAAAAGCCACTTGTCACATACAAGGGATGCCCAAAATAGTATCAGCAGTTTTCTCAGCAGAAAACTCTGCACTCCACAAGGACCTCATGAATAAAAATGAAACAAGAGAAAACAAAAACTGCCATGCAAGAATACTTTATCTGATGAAACAGCCGTTCAAAATGAAGGTAAAGACTTTCCTAGAGAAAGAAGAGCTGGGAAAGTTCAGTGCTATACCTACTTTAGAGAAATTCTAAAGAGAGTCCTTCAAGTTGAAAGGATGCACTGAAAACAAAAAATCAATTTAAAGAAACACAAAGACTTCTTTGTGTGTGTAGACGAGGTCTGTCTTGACAGAATATATTATATACAAAGGGCTTTTCTTGTAACCCTGTGAACTGCATGTTTTAAAAACCCAGAGAAAGGGCCTCTGTGATTAATCTGCTTGTCAAATAATACATAGTTCTTTCAGCCTTCCTCATTAGATTCAGAAAGAGAATTGTATCATAATGCCCAGACCTCCATTGGGTGCTATGACTGAATCTTTCTGCAAAATATCAAAAATTGTACTAGTCATGTAGTATCCTTAGTAAATGTCTGTCATTTGGATAATCTAATACATGGGCTCTCCTGAATTTTGTAGGCTTTTTAAAAATATATCATCAAGTGAAAATTATTTCTGTATTTTGTTTCAAATGTTTTATAGGATGGAATCATGCATAAATAAACTTGTTAAACTAAGGAGATAATTGGTTCATTTATGTCTATACAACTTTAGTCTATGCAACTGAACAGAAAATGTAACTTCTAAACGATGGAGCTACGCCATGTTTAGCAGCAAGTGAAGAAGCTCACAGTATTTTCCTTCTGCGGAGCCCCAGGGAGAGGATCATCGTGGCCAATCTCACTGTGCTGCTGGCTGAATTCATCCTCGTGGGATTCTCCGACATTCAGGTGCTGCAGGTCCTCCGTGCTGTAGTATTCTTTCTCATCTACCTGACGGCTCTGATCGGCAACCTGCTCATCATTCTTCTCATCACGTTGGACCAGCACCTCCACAGTGCTGTGTGTTTTTCCTGAGGACACTGTCATGGTTAGATGTGTGCTTCATCTCTGTCACAGTTCCCAAGGCCATCACTCAATCTTTGACCCAGAATAGCTTAGTATCATTTCCGGGCTGTGCAATGCAAGTCTTCTTGGTTCTGTTTGCCTGTGCAGAGCTGGCCTTGCTCATAGTGATGTCCTATGACCAGTATGTGGCTGTGTGTCACCCCCTACTTTATCAGGTCATGATGAGGAAAGGAGCCTGTGAGAAGATGGCGGCTGCCTCCTGGCTCAGTGGGGCTGTCTCTGGCTTCTTGAACACTTCTGTGACCTTCTTGTTACCATTCTGTTGGTCAGATGTCATCCATCAGTTCTTCTGTGAGATCCCTTCATTACTCAGACTCTTGCTCAGAGAAGTACCTTGCTGAGATTGGAGCCATAATTGCCACAACCTCCTTGGGTATCCTGCGGTTCACTTCCATCCTGGTTTCTTATCCCTACATCTTCTCCACAGTTCTGAGGATACCATCAGTGGAAGGCAGGTCAAAAGTCTTCTCAACATGCATTCCTCATCTCGTGGTTGTTATCGTTTTCGTCAGTACAGGGTCCATCGCCTACCTTAAGCCAGCATCAGAGTCCCCTTATATTTGGGATCTGATTGTGTCTGTCTTCTACACTGTGGTGCCACCAATATTGAATTCCATAATCTATAGCCTGAAGAACAGGGTCATGCAAGCTGCCTTCTGGAAAATGCTGAGAAAGACTGTCTTCATACACAGAAACAAGAGCAATAACAAAAACACAGCTACTTCGTTCAGTTCAGGCAAACATAAAGCCAATTCAGTTAGTAACAGCCTTCCTCCTATTTAAGTAAGGTAACCATTTGCACTTCTATGCACACATGGAACCACATTTTTTCAATATCACTTTAAGATAGATAAAAATATATGTAAAAACAGGGTTTCCCTAAAGCAAGGGGTTTAGACAACAAATAGTACAACTGCAGAAGCTATTACATCCTATCTGTGAGTGCTTGGTACCAACACAGTGGATTTATTGTGCAGCTGAGTTTCTGAAGTTTGTTCTTTTGCTCAGCGTTACACACTTGGGGTCTCTCCGTGTTATATGTATACTATGAGGGATGTTACACTGAATACAGGTTTCCTTTCTTTCTATAATTATAAGTGATCAAACTGAATATTTTTTGTTTCCTTTGAACAAAGAAATAACATTGATTAATAAATTCATCATTTTCAATTTTATAAGATGATCTACTTGTATCATACTTGCTGTACTTATTTTTATTCCAAAGAATAGTGGATGAAATTACATTTTTCCAAATCTATTCACATATTTCACATACTCAAAGTATTTTTCAAATATTTCCCCCTTTTAATAGTAAAAGAAATATAACTTACTGTTATATATAAACTTGAATTTTAAAATATTTTTAATTAAGGTGAACCTACCTATCATCTACCAATGTATACCATTCAGTTCATCTCTTCTTTAAATGTATTATTTATATAATTTGCCCATTTTTCAGATTGGTTGATTTAATTTATTAATACTTATTTATTGTTTCTTAATACTCACATTTTCTTATATGTCATATTAAATAACATGTCTTTGTATGATTAAATGTCATACAAAGATCTTCCAAAACACAATTTGCTTTCACCTTTTTATGGTATATAAATTGAGGAGTCTTTGATTTATTTAAAATTAATCATATTTATATATTTATTGTTTATAATTTATTTGATATTTTTATTCCAAAACTATTGTACAATAGAATGTTTTATCAATGTTGGGCTTATTTCAAAGTTATTATCTTATCCCAATTTTCCTCCTCATCATTAGGGATTTTGGGAAGGTATTGTTTAGATGAAACTTAAATGAGGTGCAGTTTTGATACACTCAAAACCCAGAAAGGGTACAAAGCCATCCATATCAGACATTGACTGAAAATTCAACTTAGCATCCACTTCCTTGAACACAAAAATTTAAGATATAAGTGAATGCTGTGTACAGAAACCCCTGGGTTAGGAATCAAGACTGCTTCTCTGTTCAGTGATCAATGGATATTTCATTCCTATTGATGAAACCCCAACAGGAAAATGCCTTATAGTCTGTGGTCTGAGATATCTGGTCTTCTCAGTAAGAGAGCAGTCCTCAGCGAAGGGGGCTGGTGAGCAGTCCTCAGCGAAGGGGGCTGGTGAAACACTTTACAGCTGCTCGGTGTCTTCAGACAGAACCAATGCTTCCTCCTAACTCTACAGCTGGATAAATCTCACTTGTTATCTCACCTTCATGAGTAGCCAGAAAGAAATTCACTTCCTCAACACATAGGAATTTAACTTTTCTGTCTGAATTGCAGGAGGAGAGTTTCAAATGTTAATTTTTAATGAGAAATTATGTCATCTTTTATAAGCACTGTCATTCATAAAGTGTTTATTATGTTACCACTATTACAATATAGGCTTCTGCATATACATACTTATAAGATATATACATAAGAATACATAATGCAATACATTGTTGTCCTTATAATTTTGAATAAAATTTAACTATTCAAGCAATTAATACCAAGAAAACTAAAGTTTTTATTTGTATCTTCACTTATCCTTTGTTTGATGCTCTCCTTTCTTTGTGTAGGTCCAAGATTTTGAGCTGTATTATCTTCTTTTTCTTTAAGAACTTATTTCAACACTTCTTTCAAGGCAGATCTACTGGCAACGAATTCCTTCAAATTATGTTTGAGAAAGTTTCTATTTCTTCTTCAGTTTTGAACAATAGTCTCACAAGGCATGGATTCCTAGTTTGGTGGGGTTTTCTCTCAGTACTTCAAGTATTTCACTCGATTCTCTTCTTGCTTACATGGTTTCTGAAGAGAAGTCAGATGTAATTATTACCTTTGTTCCTCTGTGGGTAAGGTTTATTTTTCCCCTTGTTATTTCAGTATTTTTTATTTGAGATATAATTGGCATAGAACATTTTGTAAATTTAAGGTGCACCACCTATTTATTTTACATTCATGTATTAGAATATGATTATCATCATAGTGGTATCTAACACCTTAATCACAACACATAATTATCATTTCTTTTTTGAGGTGAGAAACATTGGATTAAAAGAGTGTGAACTAACTCTAGGGCCTCAGGATGCCCCAGATGTCCAGTGCCTGAGAATATATGGCAGAAGGGCTTTTACTTTTGCTCACATCTAATAAAGTCATGAGTCTAACTCAAAAAATATATAGTTGTTTTTAAATTCCACATATAAGTGAAATCATGTGATTTTGTCTTTCTTCACCTGGATAATTTCACTCAACATAAAGCAAAAATAACACAAAATGAACAAAACAGTGGTAGACCCATAGACAAGGAGAAATGACTCGTGGTTACCATGGGGGAGGGATTGGGTGAGTTGGCAAGATAGGTGTAGGGGATAAAGAAGCACAAAATCTTAATCATAATATAAATTCATCCTGGGAATGAATGTACAGCATATATAGTCAATAGTTCTGTAATATCTATGTTGACTAATAGTAATTACATTAGGTGGGGTGAGGATTTAATAATGTATGTAAATGTTAAGTCACTATTTGTATATTTAAAACCAATTTAATATTGTATGCAACTATATTTTAATTAAAATATATCAGTGTATGTATTAAAAAAATAGCATGAACTAAAAAAGTAACATTTTGCACTATGGAGTTTTCTATTTTATAGTTGAAATAAAAGGAAACATGTATTTAGAAACATGCATTCCTCCCTGTAAGAAAATTTGTTTCCTTTATCTTTCTTTTTCAGTAAATTGAAAATGATGTGCCTACATGCAGACTTTTTTAGCATATATATTTTTTTGTTTTCTTGGCTTCCTGGATCTGTAGTTTTGGGTCTGATCCTAATGTATGGAAATATTCAGCAAAATGTGTAAATACCCAAGTATTTCTTCTGTTCTTTCATTTCCTTCTTTTCCTGGTATTCCTGTTATGTATACATTATATCTTTTGTAGTTGTTTCACTGTATTTGTATAAGCTGTTGCTACTTCAGTCTTTGTTGTTTTCCCTACTGGTTGCTGAGATTCTATTGATATAGCCTCTGGCACAGAGATTATTTCCTCCTTCATTTCCAGTCTATTAAAAAGCCCATCAAAGGCATTCTTACTCTCTGTTACAGTATTTTGTATCTTTAGCATTTTTGGGGTATTTCCTAAGATTTTGATCTCTGCTTATATGGTCTATTTGTTATTTAGATTGTTTGTTAAAACCATTAACATTTTAATTGTAGTGTTTTAATTTCCTAGTCTCATAATTTCAACATTCCTGCTAAATCTGTTATCTTGTTCTGTCTCTTCAATTTGTGATTTTTGCATTTTGATAAGCTTTGTAATGTTTTCTTGATTGCTGGACATGTATGTGTTGTGTAAAAGGAGCTGCTGTAAGTAGGGTTTTGGTGATGGTGAGTTGTTGGCCAAGGGGTGAATCCAATAGTCCTGTGATGAGGTTTCAGCCTTTAGTGAGCTGGGCCTTGGAGTATGAACTTCACAAGTGTTTATACATTTTGTTATCTTTCCTCTTAGATGAAATGGCTAGAATGGACTAGACTTGGGGCATTCCTTTCCCCAGGTCAGTTAGGCTCCTATAGAACCCCAGCTGGTTAAAAACGTTTAAAATAATTAGTTTTCCAGGGGAAGACCTTGTTAAAAACAGAGTAAATTTAGCATATTTCAAAATGATTTCTTTTTGTGTTCCTGTGCTGAAATCAAGAGTGGGTTCTTCTGTGATATTTATTGTGGGAACATGGTTAAGCTGCTAAAGGTAAATCTCACAAAACGTTAGGTCCCCTTGGAGTTTTAACACTCGTAGTTGTCAGTACTGAGCCTCCTGCAATCTGTCAACTACAGTCCCAGCTTTCCGGCACCAGTTCCGGTTCCGGTGCAGCGGCTGCTGCCGAGTCTCTGCTCTGGTGTGCCACCACGCGGGCATTCACCTGCCTGCCTCTCCTGCACTGGCAGTATTGACTTGCCCCACATCCTTACCATTCTTCAGAATCCAAGAGGCATTGTTGATTTTTTGGTCTGGATGTTTTTTTACTTGTTTTTAGAACAGGGTCTTGTCAATAGGTTTCAGCCATTGGTGGAAAAAGTTCACTATGGACCCAATGATACCAAAAAAATGACAATGGAACGTTCTTGGGATGAAAGGGTTTATTACCCAGTTTGTTATCCTGGTGAAAAGTTGAACACTAGGATCACATCTGCATCCAGTGGTCTGCAGGTCTGGGATCCTCCTCCATATTTGCCTCCACCCAGAGCACTGGGCAGAGCTCTTCATATAGTGACTCAGTAAGAGCTTATCATCTGCAGGTGTGGAAGCAGTAGCCTAGCAGCAGGCCAGTTACCATCGAGTAGTTTAGGTTCAGTGAGGATCCTGGCCACAGAAACTTCCATTTTCCCCACACTCCACCCATCCAGGATTCTTGCCTCACAATCTACATGCTCTCAATCTTCCACAATGGTCCCTGTGCAAGAAAGCTGGAGCACTGTCACCAGATCCCACAACAGCAACAGAGGATAACAACATACATACAACAACAAAAATTATGAAACAACAAATTTTCAAAACAGGTAACAAAAATTATAATAATCCTCAAGCCTGAGGAGGTTACTCCAGCTGTATTCAAACCAGTTCTCCTCAAATGAGTTCATGACTCACACTTAGTAGTGGTATGGATAGGGGCTCCATGCACCCCAGCGAGTAGCAGTTTTTTTGCTAGGGTGTGTGCCTAATCCACAAAGACCTTATGGGCAATAAGACATGTGTTTTAATGACACCAACATAGACAAATCTTGTCTATCAGGTAGGATGCATTCAAGAGACCAGTCCTGTGATAGGACAGTGCAAAGGGGTCCTGTCCAGGTCTAGTATACCATACTTTTACTCCTCTCCCCATGGGAGTAACTGAAGGGTCTATATATAGTACTGTGGAGGTGCATGCACTGGCCGTAATGATAAAACAAAACTCCTTGGTAAGATGCTCCTACTTTCTGGCAGTTCAGGATATACTACTGTGATCTTTGGGGGCCACTCTGCTGTTATTCCAGAAATACACAGGAGGACAGCTTCCAGGCCTTGTCCCCAAGTACCAGGAGGGCCAGCCTTCATTGGACCATGTGTTGAAATGTCCAAGACCATGTCCACTCAATGGAGTCTCAAGGGTTTACTGCAGTTGGTGCTGGCAGCAAGATATTATTCTGGTGGCCAAACCTTGGCTTCAGTAATTCTTCCTTGGTTTGTACTTGCAGTTGGAACACTTGCACCTGGAACAATGTGTCTGCTTCATCAAGGCACTCCTTCTGGGCTCGGCTGACTTCTTCAAAGGTCAACAGCAAGCCCCACTCATGGGCTACAGCCAACATTGTCTTTTTCCCTGTGTTCAACAAATGCTGGTGTAGCCACTGGGCCACATCAGAGGCAGGCTATCCTTCTAGCCAGTGCACATGGGCCAATATGTCTGCTTCATCATTCCCTGGGGATGCCAAAGGAAATGTCTGGTCATTTGTATGAAATGATTTATAGTAACAGTCTTAGTCTGACCAGAGGCCCATAAGTCTTGCCACAACTCTTGCCCCTCAAAGGGGCTGGTGACCAACCATCCAGTTGGTACGGTACCATGTCAGTAGCCACAGGGTCAAGCCCCAATAGATGGCCCAGACAGCAGTTCAGACAACTATAGAGGAGGGCTCCTGGGTGATCATGAACCATATTGCCTGTATCTCATCTCATTGGCTGCCTTTCCCCTCTCCATGCTCTGTTCATATTGTTTCAGTCTTAGGATAGAAAGCCACAGCCCTCCATTTGGGGGATGCCCATGACTATAGGCATCTGTGTACCAAGCATCTTCAAGTATAGGGGCTTTTCCTTCCTGATAAGGACTCTCAGCTACCAATGGTTCAAAAGCAAGTTCTTCCTGCTTTCCACTGGTATACGTCACTGGCCCAAATAAGCATTAGAGTTTTTCACTTAAGCTCTCACTTAAGTAGAGAGAATGCTATATTTCTGTAAATACACAACCCATTTGGCCAATGTAGGCATCTGTGCCATGCCACTCTCTGGCCTTTGAGTCCAGTCTTGCACTCACCCCACATGTGTAACAAATGTTTATGGAACCATTGGGTTATATCAGAGGCAGACTTTCCCTCTAGCCAGTGCACCTGGGATGGGATAGGTGGTTATTACCTTGGTGAGAGCTGTTCCACTAATGGGCTCCATAGCCAATAATGTGTGGTACACAGGAGCCAGTTGTTTCTCCATCAATGTGTACTGGACCTCTGCTACTTCCCATAATTGTGACCAGAATTTAGTGGGTTGGCATGTCTGTTCAAACCACTGCCAATGTCCCCATCCATAACCATATTTGGTTACATGAACATCTAGCTCACAGGGCCTTGATGAGTTCTTTACACTCAAAGCCTGTATGGCCTTGACTGTTTGCTTAGTAGCAGTAAAAGAAGCTGCACATGTTTCATCCCAGTCCCACCTGAGGTTCTTTCATAGCAACTGGTATAAGGGCTTTGGAATTTGTGCTAAGTGCAGGATAAACACTCTCCAGTAGCCCAAAAGCCCTTCTAATACTGCCACAGTGGTAGGGGTAAGGAAAGCCCAGACATTATTATGACTGCTTCAGAAATAACTTTAGTTATATCTGACCAGAAAACCAGCAAGAACTTTATTGCAAAATGAGTCCCTGATCTTTCTCTTATAGATGTTGCAGCAGTCTAAGAACTGCCCCTTCTAAATCTGAAAGAGCATCAGATGTAAGCATGATATCGTCAATGTAGTGATATAGCTGCACCATTTGCAGTTTCTTCCATGTGACCAAGTCCTGGGCTACAAGTCTGTGGCAAGTGATGGGACTGTGAAAGTATTCCTGTGGCCTATGCAAAACATTGGCCCTTGGCCCCACCCCCTCATCCTCTGCCAACACCGCCCCCATTATCTCTGAAGCTTAAGGCACTGCTCTTTCCTCCCTCTCCTCCATGGCCTCCTGCAGTGTGGACTCTCCTGATGTCTCCTCTCTCACTGCTGCTAATGTATCTTCCAGAAGCATGAGGTGTCTTCTTAATAATTCTCTCTCTTTATTAAGGCATCCCATAAGTCATTGTCCAGGTCATCCAAGAGATGATGAAGTGTGTCTCTCTCCTTGATAAAAACCCTTTCCAGTATCTCAAGAAGCAATCATCCTACAATTTCAGTGGCTACAACGACCACTGAGGGCCTCTAAGCAGTTTACCAGCTCACATGGGCTAATGTCATAGTTTGTGGTGTCTCCACTCTTCCCCAATTCTGCCAAAGGCCCCACCCAACTAGGAGGTGTTTTACCCTAGACCAATTCCCCACTAGGTGTTCCCATTTGAAAGCCCCACAGATAGAGGGCTCCCAGGTAAAGCTCCACTCTCTACCACTGAAGCCACTGGGGCCTCTGCACCATCCACATGAGGGGTTCTGGGTATCTCCCCACCATTTCTAGGGGCAGCCCACCCAATGGTTTCACCCATAAAGACAGATTTCAGGTTCAGAGATCCTGCCTACTATGCCAGATGTAACTCTGGGGGAAAAATCCTGGGACAAAATACCATCGAAACCAAAATCAATAAAAGGTAGAAATAAAGTGGGAGAAACTCATTTATTGTTTACAAGCAGTCATCCACTTCTGCTCACCCATGTTTCTCATTATTCAGCAGCAGAAAGGGACACCACCCAATTTCTCTGATTAAGATATGCCCATGCTCCTCCATGTTATTACCTACTAATATGGAGATGTCTACTTCTCTCCACCCCTTGGAAATGCCTATTGATATGGAGATGTACTAACACCAGGCAAGAAATTCTGGAAATACTGCAATTTGACCTACACCCTCAACATCTTAGTTTCCTGGGGACCCAAGTTCTCTCTCTCAGTACAAAAAATGGCTCCCTTGGTCCAGTCACAAATGTAAATCATCTTCCTCAGGAGCCTGCCCCTGTCTCCAACCAGGAGCAAATGCTTACATGGGGGCTGAAACAGAAACTAGATGATTTAAAGAAATGCTCCCATTCAGAAAGGAGGGGAAATAGAACCTCACAGCTGACAGAGGTCCATAGCAATTCCACCACACAGATGCACAAACCTAGTTAGTGGGCTGGTAAGGCTTCTTCACGAGGACCTCCTGCCGACCTCCACTGGGAACGTCCCTTGTGCTTGTATCTGTAGCTTCATCTACAGAGGCTCTTCCTCATGCACGGCCATCCTTAAATACATTTGAAGGGCATGCAAGCGATGCAGCTTCTTTGAGGGCTGTACTGTTTCCAAGCATGCTTGCACTTTTTTTTTTGGCTTTAGGTAACCCAGACAAGCAACCGAGATTTTTTGTGTATGTTTTAAATTTTTATAGTTTTTCTTAGTCTTATGGATGTTTTGGGAAAAAAAATTCTTACTTGCCTGTTTCCAGTAAATTTCAGTAACCAGAGCTATTTTCTCAAAAACAAATACTGAGTCCTGATATATTTGATCATCACCCTTTGCCCTTCTGTACATTTACACTTATTTTTAGATGGTCTGAAATAATAAGCAAAAGGAGCACACAATGTAAGCTTTGCCTGAGAAGTCATACTGGAACAATATCACTAGATTAAAAATTTTTTTGGAATGTGATTTATCAAGGCATTTTAAAATTCCTTTACTTATTATTTGGAATAAAATAGTAATAAGATTTTACAAACCCTACAATGCCTTGATATTTTCATTCTATCTGCTCTGTTTCCTTGTTGCTCATTGGCCAATTCTTTCCTGAGATTCTGTTTGTTCTAAAACCTTTTCAAATACAGATGCAGCAATAACCTTTCCCTCATTGTTGTTTTATACCCAGGTCTCCTAGAGTCACCAACTCAGTACGCACAAGGTATCTCTCCAAGTCAACACAGGAAACTATTTTGCAATAGGTTTAGATACTACATAATAGTGACAGCTGTCATTCCAGTCCTTGAAACCCATCTTACTTAATACCATTTATCTAGCCAAGGATACAGTTTTTAGGCTTTTGTCCAATCAGTGCCTTCTAAAGTTAAAACCTCCAATATTAGAGAATATAAATCATTCTAGCTTTTGACCATTCTGAAATTTTGATGGCTTTATGCAAAGAGTGTATTTCACTCTAGCTTTACCTACTGTAGACATTCCTATTTGAATAACTGTTCATGCCTGTCTTATTCAGAAGGACTCATGGTCTTAGCTTTTTCTCTCTACTGGCAGTATTTTATTGGATCTTCTATATTTATACAGGACACATAATGACAGAGAAGGATTGGAAGTTATTTTACCTCCTTCTAAACAATTTCAAACCAGAAATGACACATACCACATTTTCTTCTGATGGCAATTAAGAAGCCATCAACACCATTTATAAGGGGTATGTGAAAAGGTTCTGTAAGTAGATCAACACTTGCCAGTCACAACACTGCATCACAGACATGAATAATTTTTTGATAAGATCTCTCTCCAGGTGGCTTTTAACAGAAATGTTTTTTGACGATATAATCTGTAGTATGGTAATTATCAATCACTTTCTTTTCACATATTTATTTGACGTACTATCTGGTATATCAGCAAACACAGCCAAACATGTGAAATTATATACCTATCTCCACCACAATATCCTAAAAACCTTGAAGGTAGCAACATTGTTCTGTTCACTGTTTAGTTTTAACATCTAGAGTGATTCATCTCACTTCTAATTCCTTATAAATGCCAACAGATATTCAAAATATAAAACAATTTAGCAGGACCCAGTAAAACTGAGAAGTGTATGTCCTATAACCAATTACATTATTACTGCATACCAAGAGAAAAATCTAATTCACAATATTCATGTGTAGCAGATTAGCAATTACATGTATTTACAGTATTTTGTTACAGCAAAAAGCAAGAAACGTGATTTTTAAGATTAGAGAGAATTTAAATTATATAAGAAGATTAGGAAATTAATTGATTAAATTATGAGATTATCAGATAGAATCAACTACATAATTCTGAAAAGAGAGAAATATCATAAAATAAATATTCAATTAAAAACAACAAGTACAAGAGTCTGTGCAGAATGATGTTATGGATACATATTTAGAGAAGCTTTTAGAGACCCTCCTTGTCCCCCCTGACCTTCTCCTGTTCCCTGGCCCTCAGGTTCACTTCCTTTCACAGGTCTTTGCAGTTCGGTGGGGATATGTGCTTGGTTCTGACCACTGATCTGTGAATGGAACAGGGACCTGTGCCAGGTGCGATCATCCACGCTCTTCTCCTATTGGTGTCCTGGTGCAGAAAGGTCCTGCCTAACTGGAAGGCACACAATGAAGATAACAGAGCCACAAGACAGTAGGAGTTTGATGCCTTTATGACCATGTGGAAGAGAGAGCCCCTACTAGCACAGACCTGATTCAGAATTTTTGTTAACTAGAGATGGCTTCCCTGCATTGGGACATTCTGTGTGTCATGGTTTACTGAAGTGTCTAGTTCTCACTTACCTAGTGAATATACATCAAGTAAATAGATTATGTTTGGATACAAGTAAATAGATTATGTATGGATACATGTGTGTATGAAAGTTATCCTCATGGGAAATACATTTCTCCAGATAAATGTTGCTTCTATGGAAAGGGGTAAAGAATTGAGACTTGGGGTCATAGAATGATTATTATAATTTTTACATCAATATTTCTATTCTTGAATGCCTTGAATCCACTGTATACTATAAGGATGGGAAGGAAAATTGATTTTAAAATCATCTGGTAATTGTATCTTAGACTGTAATGATATAACCACCTCTTTCTGCTGATTGGGCTCCACTCTGGGTTCAGTATTTCAGAATCCTAGCTGCCACTTACTGCCTTCCATGTGTGCTCAGGGGGCTTTTATGTCCTATAAAAGTTGAAATGTAGGAAGAGGACTTAGATAAACCAGTTGCCCATTGGATTCTCACTGACTTCTCAGCATCAGGATTCGTCTCTGCAACTCCTTATTTGGTTTCTGCTGAGGCAAACAGACCTTAGCTGGAACTGGCTGACACCATGCTAGTTAGTGTCTTCATGGTCTTCCCAGTGCATTATGGACTGTGAAGTTCTCTGACCCACAAGCCTCTTCTTTATAGACGTAAATTGTTCCTGATCAACAGGTATGTTTGAATGCCATCCAATAGTGCCATTAGTAAATTTTGGGTCCCTTTCTCAAACAGAAATTTGGGGAGGTGACTGAATGTGTGGTTGTGAGTGCATTTGCGTTTTATGTGGGCTAATTAAATCACTGTGTAATTTAAAATTTCTTATAAAACCATCTTTAATAAATAAAATTGCATGCTTATCACACAGCATACTAAAAAATTCCATGAATCTGAAATACCTATATGTGTTTTTTTTCAAATTCTGCAAAAGAATATAGAAATCAATTTCTATAATATTAGGATGAAGAAGTTATTCTTAATAAAATACAAATTACAAACTGGAAAGAAAGTGGTTGACATTGTTAGGGTCTGGGCTTCTGAGGCTTCTCCAGAGAACAAACTACACAGGCATAGAGATGTAAATTCAAGCAAGGTCTTTATTCAGCCAGCTAGCTGGGGTCCAAGTGTCAGCCCGACGCAGTGGGTCTCAACAAGGACCCCGAGCACTCAGAGCCAAGGGTTCATATAGCATTTTCAAAGCACTTAACTCATAGTAACTTTCCACAATTATACATTATTCTTGCAAGACATACATCCTGGGGTTAAGCAAGGGCAGGATAAGACTACTCCTCAATGGTTGGGGAGGTTCTGCACAATAAGCTTGGTATGTAAGATTAACTGACCAAGGTTAGCTGACCAAGGGTCACAGCTGCCCACCACCCGGTGCTCATGATTAACTTGTTTTTCAAGGCCTTACCCAGGCCAGGGTTTTTGTTTTTTTTTTCTTCTTCCTGAGTCACACCCTCAGAAAATGGTTTCTAGGTTTCTAAAATGGCTATGCTTATGCTAATTTACTAATCTTACTAATGCTTAGATTCTACATTTCCCCACTTCCTTTTGACCATTCCAATCATGGAATGTTTGTTTCTTCCTGCTGTGTGAGTGAATGATACTGCGGTCTCAGCATTAGCACCTGAACAGCACTCACTCTTTCCCTAACAAAGGCTATTAGCCGGTTTAAGATACAGGGACCTAAAGTGAGAAGCAGTATAAAAATAAGCAAGGGCCCTGCCAGGGTGGATATCAGGGTTGTAAACCATGGGGATTTAGTAAACCAGGATTCAAATAGCCCTTGGCTGGCCTCTCGCTCTGTCTTCCTTTGATCTAGCCTCTCTCTAAGTTTCAACATTGAATCTCTTACTATTCCAGAATGGTCTGCTGTTAAGGTTCAACTAAGTTTTATTAGTCCTTTTTCCTGACTCTTGATGCTCTCTGCACTCCTTTACAACATATTTGACACCATAGAATAAGTTTTCACAACAGAGAAAATTATACACATATGTTGAAATTTCACTTTTGGAAAAGGCCCTACATATATAACGAAGGACTCATATTAATAGTGTAGGAGGAAATAAATCAGATACTGTGCAAACTACAGATTTAAGAATTAACATAATCTTGAACTTGGCTAATTCAGAGCTTAAGAAATACTGTAGAACAATTAACATATAGGAAGATGCTAAATCAAAATTAGAAAAATGTATATACATACATGCAATCTAGGTGGAATTGATAATATTAGCCAAGATCTGCAAAGTGTACCCACTATCAAGAAGTAGGTCAAGGTTAAACAGAGGTGGGTGGGGATAAGAATTTCATCAAAGATGTAGAATGAGCCAATAGCGCCATCAAAGGGATGCTCTCTGCAGCGTTGGTTCCCAGGGGCAGCAGGAGGAACAGTGGTTTGAAGGACCCGTGGCAGCTGAAGCTGTAAGAGGGGATGACCCTTGGTGACACCTGGTCCCCAGGTGGAGGAACTCAGCCAGCACTGGCCGAGATGGTGCTGAGGGAGTAAATACCCAGACCTCAGTCTGCTCCTGCCCTCCAGTCCCCTGCTGGGGTCTCTCCCTGGCCAGACCATCCAGAAGACAGAGGGACAAGTTGCCGCCTCTGGCCACAGAGCAGACGTGGAGGAGCAGAAATGCATGAGGGGGAGAACAGAGACTCTGCAGCACAGTCAGAATGTGAGCAGCTGGAGCTCTTCCTTCTCAGACGGTGGGTCTAAATTAGCTAGTATCGTTTAGCATGAAAATTAACAATTTGTATAAAAAGTTAAAAAGTAATTGATCTTTTGAGTCAATAATACCCCTCTGGGAATCTGTCCTACAAAAGTAATCATATATGTGAAGAAAGATATTTTGTATAAAAATATTCATTTTTGAGTAATATTTATCAAGATAATACAATGGCACCATTAAGTTGTTATTTGGGGAATTTTATTTATTTATTTAATAATATCTGTCTTTTTATTTATTATTTTCATTGAATTATAATGACACAAAACATTATATTAGTTCCCTGTGTACAAAACAGTGACTTGAAGATTAAGAAATGCTCACCACTATAGCTTCAGTTACCATGTCACCTACACAGTTAATAAATTTTATGGACTATATTCCCTATCATGTACTTTTTGTCACCATGACTTATTTATTTTTAAGTAGAAGTTTGCGCCTCTTTACCCCATTTATCTATTTCACCAAAACACCTACCTACTCCCTTCTGGCAACCACCAGCTGGTTCTCTATTTATGGGTCTGTCTTTGTTTTTGTTTATGTGTTCATTTTATTCTGTTTTCTGGATTCCATGTATAAGTGGAAACAAATGATATTTGTTTTTTGCTGTCAGCATTCTTAACTTTTACTTAACATATGATTTTGATCTATACATGTTGCCACAAATTGCAAAATTTCATTATATTTTATGGCTGAGTAATAGTCCATTATTTATGTGTATCCATCTTATTAGTATATGTTATCCATTGATGGATACATCTACTAATCTTCTATATCTTGGCTATTGCTTGTAATTATGTAATAAATGTTGGAGTGGATGCATTCTTTCAAATCAGTGTTTTCATTTTCTTTATGTAAATACTCAGAAATGGAATTTTGGAATATAGACTGTTATTTTCAGTTGTTTGAGGAAATTCCATATCCTTCCTTATAGTCGCTGCACAAATTTATATTCTCAGCATCACCTGATGAGGGTTCTCTTTCTCCACATCCTCACCAGCACTTGTTATTTCCAATTTGACTGGTGTGATGTGATTTCTAATTGTGTTATTCATTTCCATTACCTGATGATTAGCTATGTAGATAACTTTTTCTTGTGTGTTGGTCATCCCTATGGTTTTGGAAAAATGACTATTTAGGCAATTTGCCCATATTTAATTGTATTTTTTCCTTTTTTGGTGTTGAGGTGTATAAGTTCTTTATATGTTTTGGATATTTAACCCTTATCACATATATAATTTGCAAATATACTGTCCCATTCAATAGGCTGTCTTTTTGTTCAGTTGATGGTATCCTTCACTGTGCAAAGCTTTTAGTCTGATGTTGTACCAATTGTTTATTCATTTATTTATTTTTTCTCTCATATTAGGGAGACATATCCAGGAAAAAAAAATTCTAAGGCTGATGTCCAAGATGTACTCTATGTATCATATTTTTCATTTATTTAATTGAAACGTAGTTGATTTAAAATGTTATATTGGTTTCAGATGTACAACATACTGGCTTGACAATTACATACAAAGTGCTCATCCCAATAACTGTAGTTAACTTTTTGTCACCATACAAAGATTACAACATTACTTGCTATGTTTCCTATATTAACCTTTTATTCCTTTGACTAATTTGTTCTTGTAATTTGAAGTTGGTACCTCTTTATACCCTTCACCTTATGCGCACCCATAATCCCCCTTTTCTGAAGAACATGGTACACACAACATTTTGTTCAATTTTGTTCATGATTTTCCCTGTATTTTGTGTGTTGTAAGTGGAGCCATGAAATATCTGTATCCTTATGGTAGGCCAAGGTGAGAAGTGATACATGTGCTTTTCAATTACTTATATTAGAAGAATGCATATTTTATTAGTTCTGTTTTACTGTGACAAAAATATTGGAAATTGGTCCACATTGTCTCCCAACACTACAGATCCATAGTTTACAGTCATCAATTAATCATGGTTACTATACAACCATGCCTGTGGCTTTGTGAAGCAGGTCCAAGGCCACACACACTCCAAATAACCTTCCTCACAGGCCTTCCTGGTGCTCAGTGTGTCCAGGTGCACCTAGAGCAACACCATTCAGCTCCCCGTCCATACTCACCTGCTCCCCTGACCTCTCGTGTTCAGGTCACCATTTGATTGTTATCGACTTAAAATCCCTAAAGTGCTAGCCTGGTCTTTTCAATACTGTTTATAAACTTCTAGGTCTCAGAAGGCTAAGAAATGAGTCTATAGCATACAGCATGGAAGGAAAGGCCACTGGAACATTTCCTCTCCTGCCTGGATACCTGTGTGTCTGCTGCTCATGCTTTTCTGGGGTATCTTGTCTCTGAGCAAGTTCCCCACGATCCAGCCTCCTACACTCCACTGAGGTAACATCTAGTCACCGCTTAACACTGAGATTTTGGGATTTTAATATGACATAAGAAATATATATACTGAGTAATTGAATAAATAAATGAGTTTGGCTATTTGTTTTCTTCCTTTGTCTAAAAACTATATACTTCAAAACTTAACTCTGACATAACCTCATGCAAGGGACCTTCACCATTTCATATTCCAACTATTTGCTTATAGTTTTCCCATGGCTCCAAAACATCTACTTGCTGGGGAATATTAATCACCACTTGATGCCTTTGTTGGAAAATATGGGATGAGGAGGACAAAATAAAAGCATGCAGGTGACTGTGGCAGTAATACTGGGGCACTTTGAAAGGAGAATTTTTAGAAGATAGTATATCACATACACTGCCACCAGACAGAATGCAGATACAAGAATGGAAAAGAATAAAAACTCAAAAAAAGGAGGGAGGATTGTAATTGTAACCATTTTATGGAACAATTTTACATTTATGGTAAAGCAGCATGGATATGAGTGGTACAGACAACACCCACGTGCTCTTTACCAAGACTCTCCAGTTACTGACATTCTACCCTTTTGCTCTATCACTTCCCTCTCCCTCATCCCCTCTCTATCATTTTAATCAATATCATAGTTTCTCATGATATTTTCCCTCTAAATATATTTCTAGGAATGTGGATTTTCTTCTACAGACACTGTAATTATCAAGCTAAGTAAATGTAACATAAATATTGAGTTTATAATCCATTTTGAATGGAGAAGGGTTAGAAATTGAAGAGTTTTGTACTACATGGAAGCAATTCTTAAAAAAGGTATAAAAATTATAAATTCTGATGTAAGATTCTAAACTTATGATGTATAGAGAAAAGGATCAGTGCATCAATATCAAAGTTTCTTACTTTATGGTTTCTTGAAAGACAGCGCCCACATTCAACATTTTCTTCAGAGCCCCCATAACATCCTTATTCCTTAGACTATAGATCAAAGGGTTTAGCACAGGAGTAAGTATGGTGTAAAAGACAGACACCACCATGTCCTTCTCAGGGGTGTGGGAGGAGCTGGGGAGCATGTAGGTGTAAACGCCAGCCCCATAGAAGAGGGTGACCACAGTCATGTGGGAGGAGCAGGTGGCAAAGGCCTTCCTCCGGCCCTCTGCTGAGTTCATCCTGTGGATGGTGAGGAGGATGAAACCATAGGAGCCTGAAATGATGGTCACAGGGATGAGCAGCATGAGGATGCAGCAGAGGTACATGAGTGTCTCATACATGGAGGTGTCAGAGCAGGAGAGCTTCATCACAGCAGGGACCTCACAGAAGAAATGATGGATCTCCCGGGACCCACAGAAAGGGAAGGTCATGGTGATAGGTGTGAGCATGAAGCCATCCACTGATCCCAGGAGCCAGCAGCCAGATGCCAGGAGGACACACACCCTGTGGTTCATGAGGACAGGGTAACGGAGAGGGTGGCAGATGGCTGCATAGCGGTCATAGGCCATGGTGGCCAGGAGGAAACATTCTGAACCTGCCAGTGTCACATAGAGGAACATCTGCATCCCACATCCGGGGGCTGAGATCATGTTCACACCTGTGACCCGGTCCACGAGCACCTTGGGCACAGTGATGGAAATGTACGTCATGTCCATGAGAGACAACTGGCTAATGAAAAAGTACATGGGGGTGTGGAGCCGGGCATCAGAGCATATCAGAAGGATTAGGATGGTGTTTCCAGACAAGGCCATCAGGAAAACCACAAAAATGACCACACAAAGGAGGGTTGGGTGTTTGGATTGACTGAAGATTCCCAGCAGGATGAACTCTGACCTTCCTGAGTGGTTGGCCATCCAGGTGGTGTCCTCCATGATGTCACCTGGCCCTCCAAGGAGAGAAGTAATGGGGCACTCATGAGATGCCACCTACTGAATGACTCTTTAGGGTGTGGGCATATGTGTGTGTGTGTGTGTGCATGTGTGTGCGTGTGCATCAACCCCGTTATGCTAAGTGGAGGAAACCCTATGGTCCTGAAGACTGAGAGGTTACACGCCACTTGTAATTCTATGAATATGCCAAGAAATTAATAATTCACAGTGTGGGACAAAATAATTGGTAGCCTGTGAAATTGTCAAAGTTCAAGATCATGAGATGACCTGATGATATATGTCCTTTATCAAGTATGGAAATTTGCATGGTCACTTGTCTATGCAAACACAAAAAGTGAATTTTTAAAGAAGGGACATTACATTCTTCTAAAATTTTTGTTAAAGGACTCAGAATTTCATTAACATCTCTGGTGTAGGGATCCAGTTAGGTTCTCACAAATTCTTGAAGCTATATTTCATGTAATAAAGATTTTATGTTTCACCATGTATCCAAATACTGAGTCATTACATTATACTCCTGAAACTAATAAAATTTTATATGTCAATTATACCTCAATTTATAAAATGACTTAAAAAGTAACTGAATCACAGTTTGAGAAAATCCATATGAATGTTTTAACCCATTGTGCCCGTGAGATTGGGACACACATTGAAGCAGTAAGGTGGGTGGTTTGAGCCGTATATTCAGAAGTAGACTGTGGGCCTTACCAAGGAACCCTTTGGACATCCTAGGGGCAACATTAGGATCCCAGACTCTGAAGCCGTACTGCAGCTATGGGTCCAGTTTAGCCTGCACCCCTATTTCCCTGTCCACTCTACTTAAAATGAGGGCAAGCACAATTATGTCAGTCATGGTTAGGAGTAAATGAGCTAAAATTATGGAAGTGGTTAGATCATATTCAGTGACAGTGGATACAAATATATACCACTATTTTAGATAATTTATATATAGAGAGAGAACTGTGCAGATTATATGTAAGCAAGGGCTCTTGCTCTTTTTATCCGGTGCTATAAGATGAATTGTTAGGTCAGTTCATCAGCTGTAGTATCTGTTTATACTTTAAATAATTTGAATTTCATAATTTCTGTATTCCTAGAGAACTTATGCATGAATTTGCTTATATATTTATACATACTTATATGTGTATATAGACACATATAATTTTTATAATTATAGAAACTTTAATTTAATAAACAGAAACATATAAATATAAATACATATACACATATAATGTATTTCTTATGTTAATATTGGTTAAGAAGAACTTCATGCAGAAATCTATTTTTTTATGTAGTACATGTTTTTCTAAGTTGCAATTCATCATCTTAAAACTTCTACCATTTGCTTTAAATATAAGAGGACAAGGATTAAGATTTAGAGTGTCACTGCTGTTTATCAGACAAACCTTTGTTTTCCCAAATGTTATCTGCTTTAATGTACCCAGAAGATAATTTTCATGGACACTGAGATGCAAAGAGGAAACCGGAATAACACGGAGAGATTTCCGACCCCAGTTCCCCATTGGCCCCTCTGTCCTGCTGCTCACGGGCAGCTTCTGAGTCACCTGAAGATGAATCAGAGGCAAAATAAAATTCATGACACCTAGGGAGGTCACAATCAGTCTACTCAGGAGCAAATGTTATAGAAATATGATTCACAGTAAAATTTTAAAATAACTGCCGTGTAAATAAAATGAATGACAGATGCAAAAGATATCTGATCTGTCTTAAGAGAATCAGTAATAGCTTCATCTATGTTTTCTCACGAAGGTTAGATCTCTGCAGGTTTTCAGTTTCTGACAAGTTAAAATGCAGTAAAGGGGGAAATATGGGCTCCTTTTTCTGGAAAGAGTTGAGAGGTGGTTGTATTTCAGTGACATTTCACAATGATATTTCACATTTCAAATATATTTTATACTATTGCATTAATTCCAAATGTTAATTAGTATAATCAGTTTACTAATAAAGTGAATTTATTCAGGGTGTTAAAGCAGTAGACAAGACTGACAGTGACTTCAATTTCTTAATATAAATATCAAAGAAATCTGGACACATTGCATTAGAAAATACAGCTTATCTTTCAAATTCCACCCTCTCTGGCATATGGATTCTGAGCTCTATGATTAATTTTAAAATAGTTTGATTAATTGCAAAATATACCTCTTTGCCAGTCTATACTTGTGGTCAAACTAAACGAGGGCTAGCAGAGGGAGCAGTCATGTGAGACCTTCAGCTGTTTGCTGAGCGAGTGGAGGGAGACTGGAAGGGAATTTGGGGTCACTGGGCAATTCTCTGCTGCACCTCAGTAAATGGGGATCAGTGTCACTAGGCCACAGCAAACAAACCAACTGGGATACAGACAGACAGGAAACCGTGTCTGCACCACCCTCAGCAGCGGCCCTCCACCCCATGCAGACTTACTCTAACGCAACTTCTTGAGTTTCATGGAAGCACTTTAGTGCATATTTAACTTGAGGTCATGGATAGTGTCTGTGGCATATGCCAAACCTTTATTTGAAGCTGACAGCATTCCAGGAATTGTCCAAAAGCTCACCACATTCCATCCTTCCCAGGAGCCTGTGAGGTCTGTCCTTTTACACGATAAAAGCTTAAGGTTCTCAGAGTATCTGCCTAATGCCACAAACAAAACGGAGTGAGAACTCATCCTAGTCCATGATTCGGACCCACAGGCTGTGTCTCTGCCTCAGGTCTCTTAACACCATGGCCTTCCCTCCATGGGGGACGACCTGGTGTCAGGCACCCATGTCAGCTTTCCAGGGGAAGTATAAGCATGTTAGAGACACTTGTTTCTAGTACTTTACAAACCTCAGAAATCATCCCCACACCTAGTAAAATAGTAGCTCTTCCTCTATAAATTTCAATCTCAAGAAAAGAAAATGCAACATCCAGTAAATGGGGATGAATGCATATATTCCTTTTCCCACAAATAGTTGCAAAATAAAGACACATGTCCTAATATATTGCAGTAAGTACATGCAATATAGAGAGATTCATAAGAGAAAGCATACATGCTTTCCTTCTTAAATGCAGATAGGTCAAAATCCAGAAAACACTTTCAGCTAATAGAATGTGAAAGAAGAACAAGTCAAAACAATAATTACCCTTTCCCCTTGCAGTTCTACTTCTGTGGTTGAGACCACCCCAGGAGGTGATGTTTCTCATCCCATCTACATGGGCTAATGGCTCATGTCCAGGTTAAGTGTATAAATAAGGAGGAGAGTGACATCATCCCTGGCATTACTATGCCCTTTGAGTGGATGCTTTTTCTTTTGACAAATCCCCTCTGAGATTGTGAAGAGGAATGCAATTAAGAGAACTAAAGAAGCTAATGGATTATTCTGTTGCAGTTTTTAAAGAATTTTTCTCATGTCTTTAAACAAATCCTCCTTTTACTGTGAATCTCAGTATGTATTAAAGCTTATCTAATATCAACAATAATCACAAATCCAAACATCACTAATAAATTACGGCTATGAAATATGTAAATGTATATATGAGTACATATACTTCCTCCTTTAAAGGTCAAGGAAAATTGTGAAATTCTTTTATTTTTCTCTTATAAAGAATATGAAACTAATAATTCAGTGGATTTGTTAAAGACAAAACCACTAGTCAACATGGTATTTGAAAGTTAGCTTAAGCTAATTTCCTTCACATCATTGTCTTGATCTCTCTACAATGGATTGCTGATTGTACACTTTCTTCTGTTCTTTAAGTGAAGTATATTAATTTAATACTACCTTATCTTTTCTTTTTTCCCATTTATTTCATTTTACAATTGTTCTGTTTTTGTTTCTTTTTTAGGTATAATAATATATAACATTGTGTATGTTTAAGATGTGCAGTGTGGTTTCATGACTTATACTCAGGTCTTTGAACCAGTTCCAGTTTACTTTTGTGCATGGGGTTAGACAATAATCTAGTTTCATTCTCTTACATGTAGCCATCCAGTTTTGTAAACACCATTTGTTGAGGGGGCTGTCATTTCGCCATTGTATATCCATGGATCCTTTATTATATATTAATTGGCCATATATGTGTGGGCTCTCTATTCTGTTCCATTGATCTATGGGTCTTGTGCCAGTACCAAATTGTTTTGATTACTGTGTGTTTGTAGTACAGCTTGATGTCAGGGTGTGTAATTCCCCCAGCTTTGTTCTTCCTTCTCAGTATTGGTTTGGCTATTCAGCATCTTTTGTGGTTTTGTATGAATTTTGGAACTGTTTGTTCTAGTTAATTGAAGAATGCTGTTAGTATTTTGATAGGGACTGCATTGAATCTGTAGATTGATTTAGGCAGGATGGTCATTTTGACAATATTAATTCTTATTGTCCATAAGCATGGGGTGGGAGAATGGGATTAAGGGGCGCTAAAATTCTCAATCACTATATAGGTAGGTCACAAATAAGTTAGTACAGCATGGAGAAGACAACAAGTAATGACTCTATAGTATCTTATTACACTGACAGGCAGTGACTTCAGTAGGGGGTAAGGACTTGATAATATGGGTGAATGTTGAAACCACAAGGTTTTGCATGTTGAACCTTTATAAGATTGTATATCAATGATACTTTAATTAAAAATATGTCTAATGTGATGATTTAATATCAGTATATATTGCAAAATATTTACTATAATACATGAGTTAACATAACCCTTACTCATGTTATTATCAAATTTTTGTTGTTATGGTGAGACTATAGCTCTATTCTCATTTTAACTTTCAAGTATACAGTATAATATTTTAAATTACAGCTACTGTGATGTGGATAACATTTATAAGTTTATAATATACATGTTAATTCAATACATATTTATGCTGACAAATTGTTTAGAACATACTTTACCTAACACTTCTATCACATCTCAAAATTATGATTATCTGACCATTTCTTTGTTTTGATTAGAACAACTAAGGTCTACTCTTTTGGCAAGTTTTAATTATATAATAAACTATTTACTAAAATCATGATGCTGTGTATTAGATCCTCAGAACTTACTACTCTTCTATTTGGCCAATAACTCCCCATTTCTTCTACCTGAGTCCTTGATAACCACTCTTGGACTCTTGCTTTTATGATTTTTCCTTTCTTACATTGAATATACAAGAGAAATTATATATTGCATCTTTCCACGTTTGACTTCTTACACTTCACATAAATAACAAGGTTCATCCAATATGTTGCAAAGGACAGGACTTCCCACTTGCTCATTTCTGAATAATACTCCACCGCCCATATCTATATCATCATATCTACTTATCTATACCTGTACATATATCTGCATCTATATCTGTAAGCATACCTCATTTTATTGTTCTGTATTGTGATTCACAGGTGTTGTGTTTCTTACAGGCTGAAGGATCGTGCCAACAATGTATCGACCATGTCCATCAGCTCCATTTCTCAAACAGCATTTGCCACTTCTGTCTGTGTCACTGTTTGGTAATTCTCACAATACTCCATATTCTTCCAGTATTATTATACTTGCTGTGATGACCTGTGATCAGTGAACGTTGACGTTACCATTGTCATTGTTTTGGGGTCACATGAACCATAATCATATAAGATGCCAAAATCAATCAGCAAATGCTGTGTGTGTTCTGAATCCCACACCCACACTCTTCCACATCTCCTGCCCGCTCCTCAGGCATTCCTACACCTACACAACAGTCAATAAGTTGATCCAATCAATAACTCTACAATAGGCTCTAACTGAGTGAAAGGAATACTGGCATGTGCCTCAATTTGAATCAAATTTGGAAATGGTTAAATTGGGTGGGGAAGTTATGTGCAAAGAGGTGACAGGCCCCTGCCAGGCCTCATGTGCTGCAGCCATCCAGGTCGTGAATGGAAAGGAACGTTCTCAAGGAAATGGAAAGTGACAGTCCAGGGGACACAGTGGATTTACCAGAAAGCACAACAACCTTCTTTCTATTACAGAGAAAGTATTCAGGGGCTGAATAGATGATCAAACCAGCCACAGCATTTCCTTATGCCAAAGCCGAATCCATCAAAGTCTTAATTCTCTCCAATTCTGTGAAGGCTGAGAGGTGAGGAACCTGAAGGAGAGAGGTTTGAAGCTAGAAGACATGGGTCTATAAGGCTTCAGGAGAGCAGCCATCTCCAGGATAGAAAACTGCACATTGATGCAGCAGTTGCTGATGTAGAAGTTGCAGGAAGTTATCCAGAAGATCTAGTCAAGATAACTAATGAAGTGGAAACACCAAACATCAGATTTTAACTGTAGATGAAATAACCTTATATTGGAAGAGATGCCATTTAGGATTTTCATGGTTAAAATGGAGAAGTGAATGCATGGTTTTAAAGCTTCCAAGGATGGACCAATTCTCTCATTTGGCAATAAGGCAGCTGGCGCCTTTTGGGGGAAGCCAGTGCTCACTGACAATTCTGAAAATGCTAAATCTACTCCTTTTGTGCTCAGAAAATGGAAAAATAAAGCCTGGATGAGAGCACATCTGTTTATAACAGGGTTAAGTACTTAAAGCCACTGTTGAGACATGCTGCTCAGATAAAAAGATTCCTTTCAAAATGTTTTTTCTCATTGACAATCTACCAGGTCACCCGAGAGCTCTGATTGAGTTGCACCAGACCAATGCTGTTTTCATGCTGCTGGCACAACATCCGTTCTGCAGTCCATGGATCAAGGAGTAGTTCTGAATTTTAAGTCTTACTGAAGAAATACATTTGGCAAAGCTATGGTTGCCATAGACAGTGATTCCTCTGATGGATCTAAGCAAAAAAAATGATGAAAGCCCTCTGGCAAAATTCACTGTTCTACATGCCATTAAGAACATTGGTGACTCAAGGAAAGGGGTCTAAAATCAATATTAAAAGGGGTTTGGAAGAAATCTGTTCTCATCCTCACGAGTGACTTTGAGTGGTTCAAGAGTTTGGTGTAGAAAGCAATAAAAAATGTGGTGGAAACAGAAGGAAAGCTGGAACTAGAAGTAGAACCTGAACATGTGACTGAATTGCTGAAGTCTTATAACAATACTTGAGCTGATGAGGAGTCGCTTGTTATGGATGAGCAAAGAAAGTGATTTATTATCATGGAATCTACTCTTGTCAATGTGAAGATAGTTGAACTGACAACAAATGATCTAGAATATCATATGAACTTAGGTTATGAAGCAGTTGCAGAGTTGTAAAGAATTGATTCCAATCTTGAAAAACATTCTACTCTTGGTAAAATTCTACGAAACAGCATCACATTCTACAGAGAGATAACTCACGAAAGAGAGAGGCAATTAATGCAGGATAATTCATTGCCTTTTTTAAAAAAATTTCTGGTCTCCCAACATTCAGCAGCTACCACCTTGATCTATCAGCAGCCATGAACATCAAAGTAAGACCCCCACCAGCAAAGAAGATTACAGTTCTCTGAAACTCAGATATTTGATAAATTATTTAGCAATATAGTATTTAGATATAATGCTACTGCTTACTTAATAGGCTACAGTAATGTGTAATCATAAATTTATTCACAGTGGGACAACAAAAAATGCTTATAACTTTATTTATTGTAATATTTGTTATACTTTAGTGATCTGGAACCAAATACACAATATCTCCAAGGTGCAACTGTATCTCTTCCAGTAACTCTATCTCTATATCTGTCTATCTCTACATCTCACATATGATTTATCCATTCATCTATTTGTATACTCTTAGCTTCTTCCATATATTGGATATTGTGAATAATGCTTCAAAGAACATGGAAGTGAAGCTCTCTTCAATATCTTGTATTTTCTTGGATACATACTGAGAAGTTGGCTTACTGGATCACATTAGATTTTTTTTTAAGGAAACTCTGTGCTGTATTCCACAGTGTCTGTATTAATTTATATTCCCACAAAGATTTTACAAGTATTCATTTTTCTCCACATCTAACAGATGTGAGGTGAAATCCCATTGTAGTTTTGATTTGCATTTCCATGATGACTAGTAATGTAAAGCATCTCCTAATATACTTGGCCTTTTGTATATCTCTGTAAAATAACTTTTGGTTTCCTTTCCTAATTTTAAATCATATATTTTACACTTTTGCAATTGAGTTGTATGAGGTATTTATATGTTTTGGATATTAACCCCTCATCAGATGATCAGTTTGCATATATTTTCTCCCAAGTTATAGATTGTCTTTCAGTTTTGGTGATTTTTGTCTTTTAGTTTTGGTGATTATTTTTCTTCTGTTTCAGAGAAATATATTAGTTATTTGAACTCCCAATTATAATTATTTTATTTCATTGCTTTTACTTTTGGTGTCGGGTCCCCTAAATCATTAACATGCCCACATTAGTGAGCTTATCCTCCTTGGTTGTTTCCTCTGTGACATTTTCATCCCTTACATTTATATCCACAATCCATATCTAGTTATTTTCAGAGTGGTGTAAGATTAGAGTCTTATTTCACTTTTTTTGCATCTGGATACCCAGTTTCCCCAACGTAAATTATTTAAGAGATTATGTATCCTTTCCAACTCAGTGTTTATTCTTGGCTCCTTTTTCAAATATTAGATGAATTCTCTGGGCTCTCTCTTCTGCTATTCTGCTCAATGGGTGTATATGTAGGTTTTCATGCCAGTGCCATACTTTTTATTTTATTGTTATCTATTTGAAAAATAGGTTGAAACCAGGAAGCCTAATGCTCAATTTTGTTTTTCAACAGATTGCTTTGGCTATTTAGGGTCTTTGTGGTTCCACTGTGTTTTGAAGATTGCTTTTTATTTATCTATAAAAAATTTCTTTGGAATTTTGGCAAGGATTGCACTGAATGTATAGATAGCTTTGTATACTATGGGCATTTTAACAATAACAATTTTTGCTGTCCATGAATATGACATATCTTTGCATTAATTTGTGTTTTACCTAATTTCCTTCATCAAGGTCTTCACTGTACAGGTATTTCATTCTTGGCTAAAATTATTCCTAAGTAGAACAACCTAAGTGTACACTATGATAAATGTATCAAGAAAATTTTGGACATATAATTAAATATCATTCAGCCACAGAAAAGAATACCCTTGTATTTGCAACAACATGGAAGAAACTTGAAGGCATTATTCTAAGTGAAGTAGGTCAAATAGAGAAATATAAATAAACTATGATCTCATTTAATCAGATATAAAATAACATAAAAATGCAGAGCAGATTGCAGGTCACCAGGTGTAAGGTGATGAGTGATGAATGTCAATATGTATAAACTTCCAGCTGTAAATATAATATATTTCTAGGGTGTAATGTACACTATGGTGACTATAATTAACAATTCTGTATTGTATAACTGAAAACTGTCAGAAAAAGTAGAATCTTTTAAGTTCTAAAAAGGAATAGTAACTGTGAAGTGTGGATATGTTAACTAACTTTATTATTGTAATCATTTATTTTTTCATATGTAGTTTATTGAAGTATAATGTATATACAATATTGTATTGAGTTGAAGTATAAAACAAAGTGATTTAACAGTTATCTGTATTACTAAATCTTCACTCAAACTTGTGTAGTTGCTACCTGTCAACATAGGAAGATGTTACAGATTCCTGACTGTATTCCTTATGCTCTACTTTCCTTCCCGTGACTGATTCATGCCATGGATGTGATTGAGATTCTGTGGCTCTTCACGCCCTCCGCTACCTCACCATCCCAGCCCACTGCTCCTGCGTGGTGACCACCAGTCTCTTCTCGGCGTCTGTGGGTCTACTGTTGATTTGTTCATTTTAAATTGTTTTGTTCTTAGATACCACATGTAAGTGAAATTATATGGTATTTTTCTTTCTTCACCTGGATTACCTCACTTAGCATGATACCCTTTAGTTCCATCCGTGGTGGGAATGGAAATTGACCCAGCTACAATGGAAAGCAGTATGAAGATTCTTCAAAAAATTAAATTGAAATATCACACAACACAGTGACTCTACTCTAGGAATTTACTCAAGGTTAACAAAATATCTGATACGAAAAGATATATGCACCTCTATGCTTATTGCCATATTATTTACAACAGCCAAGCTATAGAAGCAATCAAAGTGCTCAGCAATATATTAATTGATTAGAACACCATTAGTAAAGAAAATTACAGGCAAGTGTCCCTGATTGACAAAGATGAAAAATATCCATATCAAACTGTGAGCAATGTTAACTAAAAAATACATTAAAGTGTTATATGCCATGATCCATGGAATGAAGCATAAAAATAATGTAATCATTTCAATAGATGCAGGAAAATAATTAGACAAAATTCAATATCTTTTCATCAAAAAATTTCTCAATAAATAAGGTAGAGAATGTACCTCAGTATAACACAAACCATACAGGGCAAGCTTACTGTCAACATACAAATATTTTACTGATTCATTCACTATATTCTCCATGCTATACTACCATTCCCATGAACAACTTATATTATGATTGAGAATTTTTGTGCCTCTTTATTCCCCTCACCCTCCATCCCTACCCACCCTAATCCTTCCTCCATGGTAACCACTAGTGACTTCTCTGTGTCTATTAGTCTACTGCACGTTTTTCATTATGCTTTGCTTTGTTTTTATATTCCCAAAATAAACTAAGTCATGTGGTATTTGTCCTTCTCTGTTGGTCTTATTTAAGAGCATAATAACCTGTAGATACATCCATATTGTTGCAAAGGGCAATATTTGTTTTTTTAAGGATGAATAATATTCCATAGTGTATATGTCTACATCTTTATCCATTCACTTATTGATGGACACATAGGTTGCTTCCATATCTTGGCTACTGTAAATAATGCAATGTTAAACATAAGGATGCATACATCTTTTTGAATCACTGGGAATTTAAAGAGCAATAGGAAAATCTATCTTTAAATTTATATGTATCCACAAAAAAATCCCAAATAACCAAAGTAAGATGAAGAATTAAGGTAGAAACTGGAGACATCATAATCCTGATTTTTTATTATATTATAATGCTATCATAATCAAAATCATATGGTACTGGAATAAAAGTAAAACAGACACATAGAACAATTCACCAGAATAGAGAGCCCCAAAGTAAATACATGTACATATTTTCACCTTATCATTGGGAAGAGAATCAAGAACATACATTGGTGACAGGGTAATCTCTTCCATGAATAGCACTGAGAAAACATGGCAGCCACATGAAGAAGAATTGAACTGGACCAATATTTTATACCACTCACAAAAATTAACTTAAAAATGAATTAAGACAGAAATGTAAGACCTGAACCCTTAAAACTTCTGGAAGAAACACAGGGAAAACATCCTTGATATTGGTCTTAGCAATGGTTTTTTCAGTAAGATTCCAAAACCACAGACAATGAAAACTAAATAAACATAGGTGACTTTATCAAATGGAAGGCCTTCTACACAACTCGTAAATATAAAAGCAACCTATTATCTGGGAGAAAATTTGCAAAAACATATCAGATAGGGTATTAATAACCAACATATACAAGGAATTCATACAACTCAGTAGCAGATAAATAAACCAAATGAAAAATGGACAAATGATCTGAGTAGAAATTTTGCAAAGACACATACATGACCAATAGGTACATGGAAAGGTTCTGAATATCCTTAATCACCAAGGGAATTACAAATTGAAACCACAATTGGATATCACCTAATGCCTGTTAGGATGGCTATTATCAAAATGACAAGAAATAACAAATAGCAAAGATGCGGAGGAAAAGGCCCTGTACACTTCTCAGTAAAAATGCAAAGCAGAACCATTATGAGAAACAGTATGAAGGTTTCTCCAGAAATTAGACACAGGGCTGCAATATGACCTAACCATCCTCCTTCCGGGCATACACTCCAAAGGGGGTGGATTTGGTGTAGTGAAGAGATGCCCACACTTTCATGTTCACTGAAGCATTATTCATATTAGCCAAGGTAGGGAAACACTTTAAATGTCCTTTGACAGATTAATGGATGGAGAAAATGTGTTACAAACACATACACACACACCAACTTTGAAGGAATGTTATTAAGCCATAAAACAAAGGGAATCCAGTCTTATACAACAACATGTGTTAACCTAGAGGGCATTATTCTAATTGAAATAAGCCAGGTAGAGAAATATACATGCTACATGGCAACAATTATATGTGGTATCTAAAAAATATGAAATAAAAATCAACCATTGAAACAGCAAATAGAATAATGGTTTCCAGGAACAAGCAGGGAAGGAATGGGGAGGTGCAGGTGGAAGGTACAGACCTTCAGCACTGTGACAGATGCATTCTGGGAACCTAAGGCGGCTCTGGTGACCACAGCCGGAGACACAGGGCTTTATACTTGAAGTGTGCTGAGAGTGTATCTTAACTTTCTCACAACACACATAAAAAAGTTAACTATATGAGGCCCTTAATCATCTTGATCTTAGTGATGATTTCACAGTGTATATGTATATCAAATAATCACTTTGTACACTTTAAGTATATGTAATTATGTTTGTCACTGATTCCTCAGTACAAATGGAAAAATTTTAAGTACGTATAAAATGTGTTACCAAAATTTTCACTCTTTAAGGATACTCATTCATGCCCTAAACTTATCTTAATCCATCATCAAAAATTATGAACTGTGTCCCCCTAAAAATATTAGGTAGGAATTATTTAACTGTATTACTCAGATTGTAATGTGTCCCTCCTGCAGCTGTTGGCCAACACTGACAAGAGTAATACAAGACTTCTGCAGATCCTGAAGGATATTGTGTCATGTGGGGGAAGAAAGAAAGAAGGATCCGCAGTGAGGAGGAGTGGGATTGCAATGTGGGCTCAGAGGCATTGACTGAACACCCAGGGAGCTACGAAGCTTGGGGGCCAGTCAGAGCTGTCTCAGGCGGGGTGACTGGCTCCGTCTTTATGCTCCCACTGATCACTCATTGACACAGACTGTCCCTAAGAAGAGCATGCGAGCTTGAATGAATCGACTCCTATCATCTGTCGACTCACTAGAGTAAGACAACATCTGAAGGCTATGAGCTGACACCAGTCCAAGAACTGGAAGAACAGACCCATCAGTTAGTCCTCTAGGTGTCTTTGTGTATCAAATCACAGTTTGCACTATTGTGTCTATTTATTTGTGATTTCTGAGAAGTGATTTCCAGGATTTGACTGCACTTCTCTCTTTGGAGAAATTTTAAGTGGAAGGTTAATGGGACAACTTGTTGAAAACATAGTCATTGGATGGTTTACCAGGCAGTGTGACTTAAAATTGTGTTCCTGTGTCTGCTACTTTTGATCATTTATTGTCATAATGAGATAAAAAAAAAAGTACCAAGAGATACCTACATGGGTCACCTGGGTGCCCAACATATCCCTTCCTTCCATCTTTGTTTAACAGTAATCAGAACACTTCCCAAGGGCAAGGCCAGGCACCCCACAAGAATGGTGGCCCTTTATTGCCTCCTGCTTCGTTATCATGAGGAGTTCAGTGTCCCTGGGGAAAGCGGAGGGAGACAGCTCACAATACATTAGGACTATTGCTGATCCCCCTGGTGAGAGCAGCCGCCCTTTGGAAAGAGGGCCGCTCACCATCATAACTCAAAGATGGAGGGGATAGAAAGTGCAGGTCTCCCACGAGGTCCCGAAGGAAAAAGTGTAAATGTTACCACACGTAGTTCCAGTCCTTGGTAACCAGACATCTATTCTACCAAATTAGGTGCACAGAATCCCATAATGTTCATTTGTTAGAGTGGATATTGTGTCCAAGAAGAGGGCACCCTTTCAGGGCATCACATTTGAATAATAACCTTAACTGTGCCCCCCCG